>NC_090024.1:33284360-33931360 GCF_037176765.1 Anolis sagrei | reverse complement strand
CAAAGTGACTACAGGTGGTATTCCCATTTAATCACTGCAATATTTTTTTAATAATTTAAATAACTTTAAAAGTCAGCTCAAGAAACTCTCAAATTGTCCTTGGGCAAAATATTTCAACTTAGTGGGAATATAAATTTAAAAATTCTCAATCCAAGGCCACCCTACTAACTTAAAGGAAAGTGAAATAACCTGAAAAAGGCAGAGGAGAAGACTAAGCAAAGTTACAATGTAAAGATTAGTCAACACTGCAGTATCTTCAATATTAATATACAAAAAGCACCCTTAATAAAGAACACACATTTCATGCCTTATAAGAACAAATGCTAATTACTGGGAAAAGGGGAATAATGAACTGGCTATCCTTCAGAACATGCTAAATGAAGGCCATGTACCTGAACAGGACAGGGTAAGGATCATCTCTTTCAGGAGGTCCTGTAATACGTGCTGTTGTTGGAAACGATTTCACAGGTGGTTGGACCATGGTGTGAGGGGCATTCTCCATCAGATGCAAAATTTCATCCAAAAAGTTAACGAGTTTCTCCACATCTCCTTCACTCATGCTGGAAGACTCCAAAAGGTTGTCCATATCCATTGGAGCTTCCACATCATTCTCGTATTCCTGGCTGCCTCGCTCAAGTCCACCGTCAGCGTCCTGCTCAGGCTCAGAATGATTTGGAAGAGGCGGAGAACTGTCTGCCAACTGGTCGCCAACCTTTTTCACTTCTGACAAAATCTCATAGAAGTGGCACTTCTGAAGAATGGCAGAGCCTGCGGTGACGACCCTCACCGTTTGGTCCAGCAGAATAAGCTCCAGTAGTCGCTGATAACCACTTTTTTCGTGTGCCTCTAAGCCACTCTTCAAAAACCTTTCCATTCCTTCAGTCATGCTAATAACACTATCAAGAGCTTTGAAAGCATTGAGTTTTAGGGAAGAAGAGACATGATCTGCAAAGAGCAGTTCAAATAGAGAGTTAATTACTCCTGCTTGCAGGAGTCCAGTTATGCCTTGAGTTCCACATTCTACTAGTGAAGAAACAAGTTTTGTCCCAGCTTTAAGCTGTCGGACATTCAAAGCAATTGGTTGTCTCAGGGCTACCTGCAGGTTTAAGGACTGCATGGTCCAATCAACCAACTGGCTTATATAATCCTGATTTTCATCTTTTAACTGCAAATAGCTCAGGCCTTTGACTATTAAACTCGGAATTTCTTCCAAAGCAGTGACCCATTTTGCACCTCTCTCCTCCTGATATAGTTCAAGAAGTTCAGTAAATTTAACGGAGGCCTCAACTGCCCCAGAGTTTTCCTTATCCGGGTCTGGCTCCTTCATCTTGACAACCTCCATCTCAAAGGTAGTCTTGTAGGGGCAGCTGAAGTACAGCAGCGGCCCAAGCTCTCTATCAAATGGATCATACGTCACAGCAGGCACTCTGGCTAGATCTTCTGCAGTGTACTCTATGTCAAAGCTTGGGTATTTGAACGTCTCACGTTCCAAGTCAGCAATCCCATCTTCATCGCTTGAGATCTGCTCGTAACCATCATCCCCTGAAATTAAGGTTTTGAAATTATTTTGCTGAACACACTCTACTACATTTAAGCAAAATGTATATATATGCTCTACAGGTGGGGAAAAATAAGGGTTCTTTCTAATTTATTAATACAGGGGAGAACAAGCAATAAATAACTCAATTGTTAACATTTTTACAGGATCTTTTCTCAAGAAATAGCAGAACATACCATTGATTAATTGGATGTAAGAGTGTGATATAATTCAAGTCACCCCACATTAGGGATTCTAACGATTTTTGAATGATCTGCCTTTTGTCAAGACAACAGTCCAAAATTTTCCAAAACCAGAAGTCTATACATATTGGTAATCAGCTTCACAGCAAGAGTTACTTCCAAATAAACATGATCACATTAAGACTTCAAATATGAATGACTAGCTTGTGCTCCCAATAAAACTGCAACTAAGAAACTAAAAAAATGGGGGTAGTAACTTCAGACTCTTTCTCAGATTTCACAGTGAAAACTTCTTCTTTCTAAAGACTAGGAGATCTGTTGCCTTTCAAGTTATTTGGTTCTCAAAACTCACTTCCTTAATTCCAGTAGCCTATTTGGTTTCACAGGTGCATGTTCATCACTTGTTCACTGTCATAACCAAGTGATTATGCACTGCAGTAGCACAGAAAATTCACACATTCCAGTATAAAGTCAAAAACAACTCTTTTCCATTGGGGACAAATTACACATTTAGTAAAGAATCTAGCACTCAGTAAATAAGTGATGCCAGTATATGACATATACACAAATTTGAAATAATCCACAGTGACTTTTGTGTTTGCGTACCTTCAACTTCCTCCTCTTCATCACCATCTTCTTCTTCATCCTCTTCATCACCATCTTCTACTTCTTCTTCATCATCATCTTCATCCTCTGGAAGACTCTCTGTCTGACCATCTTCATCCTCTTCTTCTTCCTCTTCCTCAACATCCACCCCATCTTCATCATCCTCTACTTCTTCTGGTTGGTCTTCCTCTACTTCTGCTTCATCAGAGTACGGACCCTCTTGACGAACAGATGTTCGATCAGGAGAAATAGGCTCGAAATAATCCTCTCTGCGATCAACTTCATCATCTTTATCTCCAACCACTGCAAGGGAAGTTATTAAAAAGAAATTTCTTGCTAAAATGTATTGTATACTATGATAGTTTGACGTGATACAGTAGCAGTTGAGGGTTTTAGAAAGCAATTGTGCACGTTAATGTTCTGTTTAGAGAATTCTACGGACTTACTTAACATTCTCTAGATGCTAATAACACCTATCATTTTGAAAAAGAAAGATCAGTGTGCATGCTATGTTTAAAAAATAGATTTAAATAATAATAATTTACTCTTGGTCCTTCAGGCAAAACTAGCTAGTTCGTTTCATAAATTGGTGTTCTGGTTCTGTAGCCCAAGGCATATAAGTCTCAAAAAGCTAATAGATGATTGACAATTTCCCCCCTATGAGGATGGTGAGGATACATCGGTGTATGATGGTCGTTTTCCAGTGGTAGTTCAGTGGTGGTTATAAAACGTAACATGCATGAAGAACTGGGATGAAGAACCTCATAACACATAGTTATTTCCCTGTAGTATTCTCATAGCCCTGTAGACCAAGATACGTGGTGTGGTTCTAGGCTATTAGAGAGAGCTACCTTGGGTCCCACTCTGGGAGAAAGGCAGCAAATAAGTGACATAAATAAGCAATAACTACCTGATACAGGCATTGGCTCATCTTCATCGTCATCAGGAGGAGGAGGGCCAGGTGGGGTTCTGGGCCCTCTAGGTTGTGGTCGTGGAGGACTGCCATTGAACTGATCCTCTTTCTCTCCATCTGCTATAAAAAGGGTTTTATTCAAAAAGGAATGTTGGTGAGGATTTGCTTGGTTTTTTAATATCACAACTACAAGAGGATGAAGATGCTGAATTGCTTTTAAATTTTTCCTTGGTGTAGACAACAGTGCTGGTAATGCCTCCAGTGCACATACTATAATTTCTACTTTGATGAAAGCAGAAATGAAAAATCAGGAACCTGCTGAAAGGTTTAATAATAATTTTATTGCACTGGTAGCATGCACAAGGTTAATGACTGAGAGCAAAACCTCCAGCAGGAGAAAAAAAAACCCAGTGAAAGACTAATGTTTAACAATAGCTAAAAATACAGCATTTCTATATCATAAATACCTTTTTTAATAATTAAAAAGATATAATAATAATACAATAAAACTTTATTTCTAGACTGCTCTCTCTATCTGGAGGGACTTAGGGTGGTTTACACATAAAAAGGCAAACAGTTAATGCTTCGAAATGGGTGCAAACACATCAAAATAACATAGGATAATGGATAGTAACACCAGAAAACTTACAACGAAGGAGTTAAGCAATATATATGTGATTATTCTATGTAAAATGCTCACCAAGTTTTGTAGTTCTCTTCAGAGCTGTCTGCTGCTGAGGAGGTGGTGGAGGTGGTGGCGGCGGTGGAGGAGAGTCCCTATCATGACTTACTACTCTATCAACAGAGCCATATATCGCCAGCGTCAGGCAGTTGTACCAGCCTCTTAGAACTAACCCATCAGTATTGACCTAGTTTTTGAAGGAAAGACCAAGATATCATTCAAAAATCTGACCTGACTTTCTACCTATACTATCAGGTGAAGAGCAATAGGTCAATAAAAGAGTCTGATATCATGATGCTCTATTTAAGGGTTATAAATATTGCCACTTATTAGAAAGAAAATCCACACAAGTAAAATACTAGAAATTTTTGTAGCAATTCTAGAAGCCTCAGCTTTATAGGAAAAACTTCTAGAGCAGAGCTTTCCAAACTGTATGCTGTGATATGTTAGTGTGTTGGCTGTAGTATGTAGGCGAGGTGTGGCATGTGAATGTAAGAAGAAACCTCTGAGTCTGTGTGAGGTAAGCAATAAATCAATAAATCTGTCAATGGAAAAACAACTTTCATCCAGAATCTTATCCGGTCCCCCTGTAAAGGCCTCCAAGTACTGCCAATTCTTCACCACCATGGGCTAAAGCTCATCGTGATTTTCCTTGTGATTTAAGAGCCACTTTTCAAATAACCTCCTAAGCTAACCTACAGCCAACACAAAATTCAATAACATTTAAATATCGCATTTCTCATTCAGCAAATCACCTGAACCATAACGAATGACTGAACCAGTTATTAAAATACTGGAGTGCCTAGACAGTTTTATGAAAGGAAACGAGCATCGAGCAAGCTATTTTGCGAAGGGCAATCTAAATGGCCATGGTTTCAGCTGCATCTTTAATGATGGCAGAATTTGAAAAGAGGTTCTTAGTGGGAGCCTGTTCAGAGGTGCTCTTTCAGGCGTTCAAGTCCCAAGCCATTTAGGATTTTACAGAACTGTGTCTGGAAACGCAGTGGCAACTAGGACCGTCATTAACAAACTGTCAGATTAAGTTCTCTACAGTTGCTCACATACAATTTTATTTGTACAAACTAAGGTTTCTGCAAAGAACCGAATAATACATTGCAACAGTCTGATAGAGATGTAAAAAAATGTATGGATAACAGTTCATTTTGTTCAGGAAGGATCACTTACAGATAGTGTTACAACACAAAATATAATGATTTACAAGCAGTAATTACCTTTGCATTAGGCCTGAAAATAATTGAAGAGTTCTCATCATACTCCAAGCTGTTAAATAGAAAAGAAATATGTTGTAGATATATTTTTAAAAGAATTTCCATCCTGAATTAGAATAACAATTATTTCTTATTCATATTTAGTAACAGAAAAGAGATTCCGAAGAACTTTGATAATTCCCACCTCAATCAAACTGGCACAAGGGATTAATCTTGATGCAACAGATTGCTACTTCAGCCTACCTGAGAATTCCAAACCCACTAAACCTGTCAGCATTTTCTAACTAAAACATTTGACAAACCCTTCTGATCAGGTTCAGCAGTATCTTCTAAAGAAGAGATGGGCACCTACTTGAGGTCTAATGGGAGAACACAACCCTAACAACATTTCTGTGGTCTGCATCCCCATGCCAATTTATTTAATTACTTGAAGTATCGCATGTATCCACTAAGAGATTCTAGGACAATTCTGCCATGCTTTTACCCACCCACCCAGGATGTTTTAGGCCTGGGGGGGGGGGGGGGGCTTTTTTAAATGAGAAAGAAATCTTACTAAAATCATGAAGTTTTGAGAAAAGCTCCCTGAAGGTTCAGAGGCAAGATAAAAACATGAAAAATTCCTTCCCTTCTATTGCCAAATGGCACAGATAATGCATTCCACTTTTTTTAAAAAAACTTACAATGTTTTGACCAGCAGCTTTGGGGAGGAGCATGCATTCTTCATTCATGCTTTAAAGTAAATCAGAGCCTCTTCATAGGTGACAATAAATCTATTTTCAACAAGTATAATATTTGTAGACTGTACATTTTACAGACCCTGAGCTAACTTTATTGTTTAAGAAGGAGCTTTATAAGTACTTACCTTCCCAGCCTGTCAAATACAGGAGCACTTGGCTTGCTGACATTGTTGAAAAATAGGTCCAACTGAAATGTATGAGGGGATGTTTCACTGGGAACAGAAAATTTCAAGAATTTTCAATGTTTCAATTACAAGGCTACTTAACTTTTGAAACTTTTTGTTAAGGTAGGATTCCCAAGTTTGTCAGATTTTTCATAAAACACTTAACAAAAGCATGTCAAATTGTCGGGTTTTACAATGTATTGCAATATAATATAGCTGAGTCATGCACTGCTAATGGGCTTCTATTGGAAATGCTGAGTCATGCATTAACTGTATATAGGGAATCATTTGGGGAATGTGTTCTGGCCTGGTCCAGGTGATAGTGAATGATGTAATCCTGGGCCTGAGTTAAGTTAATGAGTTGGGAACCAATCAGAGATTGCTATGTGTAATTGTATAGAATTGTATATAAGGAAGTCATGTACAGTGTATAACTCTCTCCTTGTGCTTTGATGTTGTTCGTCGAAGTCTCTATGTAATTGATTAAAAGAACCTGTCTGCTAAGACAAGATGTAACTGTATGCTGTGGTAAGTTTGTAATGTCATCTAGACTGGGGGAAAGACAATGGTAAAACTGACAATGGCCGGGCATGTGCTCAAGTGTCTGTAAAAGGTTCCAGAGTGACTGCAGGCTGTGGGAGCAGTTGACTGAAAATACTGTGCAGGAAGAAGCTACTGGAAAGCACTGAAGTTGTGCAACCGATCCGCTGCTGAATTGTGAAATTAATCTCAACACAAATATATGTACACTAACCTAAAGGCAAGCTAAACCAACTGCTGGTGTGTATTTTTATACTGCTTCAATATCTGGAAGGTGTCTTGCTTTATAATAATATAACACAGATAATCATTACAAACATTTTCCTAACATTTGAATCAAAAATTGGCCCATTTTCTACAAACCTCAGCCTCACGCAATTTGAACCCCTACAAATAACAGTGAATGATAGGATCCCCCAGTCCTTCACTGTGGCTCTTGGGTGCAATGCAAGAGGCTGTTGGATGAAAGAAGTGGAAAGTGCTCTTCCTGCTTCCTTCTTCTAACTTATTTCTAATCACTGTGTATTATAACATCTGGACTAAGCATAAAAGGGTGAGAGCTTTCTAGAATTACCTCCAAACTATATTTGCATATTGCAAATTTGAGCTCAGAGAACTTTCTCCTTTTGTGAGAATTTCAAAAATTCAGTTACCAGCTCAAAAGTCAGCTGCTCCTAGCCCTCTAGTCATGAATCCTACCTTCAACAATACACAGATCCTTTTCTAAGTTCTCTCATGCCATTCTGAACTTTCGAGCAAACTAAAGCAGAATGGGGTGACTAGCAGTGTTAGATGGATCTGGAAGACCTGTTATCACATCTCTCTGTCACAGACTTACTGTATAATCTTGAGGATGTTATTATCTCTCACATTCAGCCTTCCATTTCTACAATGGGAATAGTAGCCTATGCCACAGGGTTGCGAAAAGCATCATCACAAGCAGTTTCACATGGCAAATATATGTAAAAATAAGATACTAATAAGTACCCTCTTTTAACATTTGCACTTACCCATAGGCTCTGTTTTCAGGTAGATTAGAATGAGCTCTTACTCCTGGAGGGATGACACGCACTTCATTGATGTAAACTACGCATGGAAAGCGAACCACGTCTACATGAGTACTTTGCTGGGGGGAAAATTAATCAAGGTTGAACAATCTCTTCATTTTGTTTCATAAGTACTCTGAAGTTTCCCTAAAGAAAAATGTATGGCAAAGAGTCCAGACATTTTTCAAAAGGCAAACAAAGGTATGATAGTTTTATCCATTCATTTTGTATGACATGTGTTGTTCACATTTTGTAATAATTTTGCCATTTGTAATAAGAAAGGTAATAAAAGAAAATGACAGCTACTGAGCCCTGTTTTATCATTCAGTAAACAAAAGCTGTCCCAATAAATCTACTGTATTTTACAACTGTACTTGTTTGGTCACCTTACACAATGTAATGCATTTGGGGGGGGGGAGGCCTATGCCACTTCGTTGTTGAAAATAACCCATTTCTTTGCTCAAAAGTGAGCAGTGAATACACATTCACCCAATCCTTTTTTGCAAGGAACAAGCCAATATACTGTTGTCATGAAGCAGGGATGGAAGGGCCTAGTTTATAGTAATACGTTTAGTGAACAGATCGCTGATAGCATAATGCAAGTTTAAAATTTGCTGAGTATGCAATTGATAACAGTCAGAAGACATGCTACATACTACAGCATTCAGCCTGGTTATACTTGCACAATTTAATATACTGAAATCCAAATAAATACTCATAACATGAATAATCTGGCATGTTTACCTTTCAACAATAAACGAAACACATTTAACGGAACAACTCTATTTGTAAACAATGTATTTGATGTTCATGAGGATATGGGCACCTACATTCTAGAAATTAATTCTCCCATGTATGCATTTTGCTGTGAGAAGAGTTGTTTAAGTGGCTACACACTTAAAACCCTAATGATCCCCAAAGCATCTTAAGTCATTTTATTGTTGCCCCTACCTCAACACTGGACCAAGCAGAAGATTTCCATTAGTTCCATTGTTAAAGCAAAGAGCTGCAACATCACTTAAGAGTTCCTTTTATAATTCTGCAACACTTGCCTACTACTGGAACCTCAAATTACAATTCTGTATAAAATTGCCATTCCTGTACACGCATACACTGCTTGCACAGTCAAAGTGCACAGTTTGTGGCACTTCTTTTCTACTGAGAATCCTTAATCTTGTTAAGAATGCATATTTGAGGGTGGGATCAGAACACTGTGCTATTCTGTACATTGGGCTACGTCTGTACCAAGTTTGGAACCTCCAATTGGTTCAATCAAAGTAGGCGGATGAGTTTTTTGTTATTTGTTCAGTCGCTTCCGACTCATTGTGACCTCATGGATCAGCCCACGCCAGAGCTCCCTGTCGGCCGTCACCACCCCCTGCTTCTTCAGAGTCAAGCCAGTCATTTCAAGGATACCATACATCCATCTTGCCCTTGGTCGGCCCCTCTTTCTTTTTCCTTCCATTTTCCCCAGCATAATTTTCTTCTCTAAGCTTTCCTGTCTTCTCATTATGTGGCCAAAGTACTTCATCTTGGCCTCTACTATCCTTCCCTCCAATGAGCAGTCGGGCTTTATTTCCTTAAAAAGCCAGGGGAGCTTTTGCACAGTTAAAGCTTGTGCGCCAGCTGCGCCTGTACCTTGAGAAGTCTGATCTGGCAACAGTAGTCCATGTTCTTGTTACATCCTGAATAGATTACTGCAACACACTCTACATGGGGTTGCCTTTGAAAAATTTTCGGAAACTTCAACTAGGCCAACGGGCTGCAGCCAGATTACTAACTGGAGTGACATACAGGGAGCACACCACCCCCTTGTTGTGTCAGCTCCACTGGCTGCCAATCCACTTCCGAACTCAATTCAAAGTAGCTGGTTTTGACCTATAAAGCTCTATACGATTCTGGCCCAGCTTACTTGTCCGAACGCATCTCCCTCTACGTCCCGCCTTGCAGTTTAAGATCATCTGAGGAGACTTGCTCTCGCTCCCGCCAGCATCACAAATACATCTGGCGGGGACGAGAGATAGGGTCTTCTCGGCTATAGCCCCCCACCTGTGGAACTCGCTTCCCAACAAGGTAAGATCCGCTTCATCCCTCTTGTCTTTTAGGAAGAAATTGAAGTCGTGGTTCTGGGACCAGGCTTTTGGACAGCAGGCATAAATAGGATATGGAATTTGACTGGAATGATGATATGATGGTTAATACTGTTTTTATTGTTTTAATTAATGTTCTACTTATTGTTTTAATTGTTGTTATATTTAATGGCATCAAATTGTGCCAAATGTAAGCCCTCCTGAGTCCCCCCTTCAGGGATTGAGAAGGACGGGGTAGAAATACTGGAAATAAATCTATATAAATAAAAATGTAATGTTCGTTTGTGGGATTAACAGCACTCAAAAACCACTGGACAAATTGACACCAAATTTGGACACAATACACCTAACAACCCATTGTATGTCCTTCACTCATAAAACACTAAAAACACAGCAGAAGGGACTTAAAAAGCCCCAAAAAGCTAAATGATGAAAAGCTAAATGACAATATAGAAAAAAGGGAAGAAAAGGGAGGGAAGGGAAGAAAAAAGAAAGAAAGGAAAGGAAAGGAAAAGAAAGAGGGAGGGAGGGAAAGAAAGAAAGAAAGGGAGAAGGAAGCATGGAAGCAAAGAGAGAACGAAGGAAAAATAGAGGTAGAGAAGGAAGAAAGGGGAGAAAGTGGGAGGAAAAGAAAAAGGGGGAAGGAAGGTTAGAGAAGGAAGGAAGGAGAGAAGGAAAGAAAAAAGGGAAAGAAGGAAGGAAAGAGGGAGCAAAGGAAGGGGGGAAGATGTACAGAAAGAGGAAGGGAAGGAAAAAAAGGGAAGAGAGAAGGAAGAAAACAGACAGCAGAAGAGAAAGAAAAAGGGGAAAGGAAGGAAAGAGATAGAGAAGGAAGGAAGAAGAGAAGGAAAGATGGGAAGGAAGGAAGGAAGGAAAGAGGGAGTGAAGGAAGGAGGGAAAGAAGGAGAGAAAGAGGGATGGTTGGCCACAGCAAAGCGTGGCGGGTACAGCTAGTAAATAAATAAAGTATGGACTGCTTGGATCTTCTCGCGGTCCAAGGCAGACGAGATACAGGGAGCATATTCCACTGTCAGGAAATGTAGGTGGAATCATAGAGTTGGAAGAGACCTCATGGGCCATCCAGTCCAACCCCCTGCCAAGAAGCAGGAATATTGCATTCAAATCACCCCTGACAGATGACCATCCAGCCTCTGTTTAAAAGCTTCCAAAGAAGGAGCCTCCACCACACTCCGGGGCAGAGAGTTCCACTGCTGAACGGCTCTCACAGTCAGGAAGTTCTTCCTAATGTTCAGATGGAATCTCCTCTCTTGTAGTTTGAAGCCATTGTTCTGCATCCTAGTCTCCAAGGAAGCAGAAAACAAGCTTTCCCCCTCCTCCCTGTGGCTTCCTCTCACATATTTATACATGGCTATCATATCTCCTCTCAGCCTTCTCTTCTTCAGGCTAAACATGCCCAGCTCCTTAAGCCGCTCCTCATAGGGCTTGTTCTCCATACCTTTTATCATTTTAGTCGCTCTCCTCTGGACACATTCCAGCTTGTGCTTGGAATGTGCATATGGGATATATTGAGTATGGTGATCAGATCATGATATGAATAAACATAACAGTTTAAATAATGCACCAGTAAGGCCTTTTCGCGAACCACCATGAGAATTTCGGGGGGGCTGAAGCTCCTCAAGCCCCCCCCCCCCCGGCTACATGCCTGGCCTGAGGCTGTGGGAGTTGGAGGTCCAAAACACCTGGAAGGCCCAAGTTTGCTCCTGCCTGGTAGAGATGCATCCTGAAATAGTAATCTCGACTCAGAGCTAAGGCTAAGAATGCTGCAAATAAATCCCGCCTGTACACAAATATTGAAGAGGAGGAGACAAGAGGGAGGGAAACTCTGCTCGTCTTTGAAGGAGCGAGGCAGAAGGATGGGCGCTGGCCCCGCCCCGAGAGGCGCAGGAAGAGGACCCCCGGCAGGGGGAGCCCACACTGACAGGGCCCCGCCGCCCTCCCCTTCCTCCCAAAGAGAGGAGAGATGCCTCCGCGACCCCCCGTTACCTCCGTGCTCTGGTGCTTGAAAGTGTCTAAAAATAGAAGCTCCGTTGTTGTGTCCGCCGCCATCTTGCGTCGGCGGACGCGCCGAGGAGACAAGCGCTTCCGGGGCCAGGGAAAGGTCCGCGCATGCTCGCCATCGCTGCTTCAACGCAGGGCTGCGCATGCGTGACATCTCTGCGTCCCTTCTGCGGTGGCGAAGGGGCTTTGCACTCTCTGTATTTATGTCTGAGATGCGCCAAGCGAAGGGAGGCGATTAAATGGCTCGGGGAGTTGTTATCCAGCCATTCTTAACAGGAACAAGTAATATATATTTATATTTATCGTGTCATCAGCAACCATACCATTATATTACAATTCTAACAGAGCAAAACAAACACACAGATTAAAAAGAAGAAGAAAAACACAGATTTTGCAAACTTGGTAGCTGGTTAAATGTCCTTTGACCAGTATCTGGCCCCTTGGAGTGCCTCTGGTGTTGCCGCAAGGAGGTCCTCCATTGTGCATGTGGCAGGGTTCAGGTTGCATTGCAGCAGGTGGTCAGTGGTTTGCTCTTCTCAACACTCACGTCGTGGATTTCACTTTGTAGCCCCATTTCTTAAGATTGGCTCTGCATCTCGTGGTGCCAGAGCGCAGTCTGTTCCAAGTCGCCCAGTCTTCTGTGTGCCCAGGAAGGAGTCTCTCATTTGGTATCAGCCATTGGTTGAGGTGCTGGGTTTCAGCCTGCCACTTTTGGACTCTCGCTTCCTGAGGTGTTCCAGCGAGTGTCTCTGTAGATCTTAGAAAACTATGTCTAGATTTAAGTCATTGGCGTGCTGGCTGATACCCAAACGGGATGAGCTGGAGATGTCTCTGCCTTGGTCCTTTCACTATTGGCTGCTACTTCCCGGCGGATGTCAGGTGGTGCAATACCGGCTAAGCAGTGTAATTTCTCCAGTGGTGTAGGGCGCAGACACCCCGTGATAATGCGGCATGTCTCATTAAGAGCCACATTCACTGTTTTAGTGTGGTGAGATGTGTTCCACACTGGGCATGCATACTCAGCAGCAGAGTAGCATAGCACAAGGGCAGATGTCTTCACTGTGTCTGGTTGTGATCCTCAGGTTGTGCCAGTCAGCTTTCGTATGATGTTGTTTCTAGCGCCCACTTTTTGCTTGATGTTCAGGCAGTGTTTCTTGTAGGTAAGAGCACAGTCCAAAGTGACTCCCAGGTATTTGGGTGTGTTGCAATGCTCCAGTAATAACAAGTAATAACAACCACGAAAGCAACTATATAACATGTAATATTGATAATATTATGTGATACAATATAATACTAATAATAATAATACGATATTATAATTATATATTTTACATGTAATATTACATTTCAGTATGTATGTGTGTTGATATAGATACATACATAAATACACACAACAAACACATATTGGAATGCATATTCCTATCCTCAAGATGTATTCCAGTATATATGCATGTATGTATCTGTAATGCAGTATGTATGTTTTTGTCTAGAGATTTACATACACATATACATTGGCCATCATTTATTATTATTTATTTATTTAACAGTTTTGTATACCGGTCTTCTCACCTCTCTTGAGGGACTCAGACCGGTTTCCAACCATAATATCACATACAATCAATAAAACATCATAATACATATGACAGTAAAACATTAAAACAGCAATTACAATCAATAATTATAATGGTCAGTCGTCACACTAAAATCGTTGCTCATCATCCTCCATCCATATCTCATCAGCAGCTGGTCTAGAAGCTCTTGTACAAATCCGCCCATTTCCAGAAAAAATTTGTTGGACATCGACCACAGAAGTATCTAGTATCTGGCGCTTTTCGATCAATGCATACAACTCCAGGAAAACACAGTCTGCTGGCACAATTTGTAATGGATGGCAGAATTGCGACACGACCATGCACCTTACTGGCATTAACATACTTAATTGCAGGCAAGGACTTCACTTCTCTGGCTTTCAGTGACGGGTTGCCTTCGTTGTTTTCCTGTTCACCTTTACTATTATGATTATCAGCAATGAAAACTTCCATCACATCAGCAGTGTCCTCAGACTTGCACTTTCTGTCATCACCTTTCATCCCATGGGGACATTTACCACATACATAGGATCCCATGGTGTTTGTGCAGGAATGTGTAAGTGTATATATATGTGTGTGTGTGTGTGTATATCTATTTTATATCCATCATGTGTAAGAGCATATATATGTGTGTGTGTGTGTGTATATATGTGTGTGTGTGTATATGTGTGTGTGTGTGTGTGTGTGTGTGTGTATATATATATATATATATATATATATATATATATTACTTTCTTAGGTGATCCTTTGTTGTCCAAGTATGATGGCCTTCCTAATGTCTAATGTGGTGTCTTGGTGGTGGATACATAGGTGACTGTGAAGCCATATTCTTGATCCGCATGTTCTTCCACAGTGAGGGCATTGGTTTCCAGATAAAAGGCAGTTCTGGTCAGGGTTGGTTTGACACACCTTCCTCTTGGTATGTCTATCCTTTTCGCCTTCCATTTGTGCCTCTTTGAATTCCGTAGCATTGCTGTTCACAGCTGACCTCCAATTAGAGAGCTCAAGGGCCAGGACATCCCAGTTATCAGTGTCTATGCCACAGTTTTTAAGGTTAGTTTGAGCACATCTTTAAATTTATTTTCCTGTCCACCAACATTCTATTTCCCATTCTTGAGTTGGGAGTATAGTAACTGCTTAGTGTCTGTGTGTCTACAGGTATGCATATTACTGTCCCCCATCTATATATATCTAGTTACCCAAGTAGCCCTCATTTAAATAGAAAAGTTGCAATCCAACAATAAAAGTCACTCTACAAATCTTTCATGTCCCGATAAACCTGATTGAAGTCTATCAACATTTCTGTTTCAACGGGGACAGCAGGATACTTGATACGTTGGGTTGCAACTGCCCTCAGTCCTCATCATTGCTTATCTTGGTCAGGATTGGTGGGAGCTGCAGCCCAATAATAATTGATGGAGAATTTTATCTCCTATAACACAACAGGTTGTTGTGGAACTAAGAGGGTTTTTATTTTTTAAAAGGAGACTAGGACTCAATGGAGCAATCGGTTCAGAAAGTAGATTCCACCTGAACATTAGGAAGAACTTCCTGACTGTGAGAGCTTATCAACAGTGGAACTCTCTGCCTCAGAATGTAATGGGAGTCTCCTTCTTTGGAGGCTGTGAAACAGGGGCTGGATAGCCCTCTGTCTGGAGTGCTTTGTTCTTTTCCTTCATAGCAGGAGTTTGGACTGGATGGCCCGTGTGGTCTCGTCCAACTCTATAATTCTACGCCCATTGTGTTTGAGATGCAATTCCATACACGTCTACACAGAAGCAGGGGAAAATAAATTGAAAAAAAAAGTGAAGCTTCTCTAGCCGGCTGAGCGAATTCCGAAAGCCTTTCAATGAGGAGAGATCTGTGCCTTTTTCATGAATGGTGTGCAGCAGCAGAGCTTTTCTTTCTTTCATGGAATTAAAGCTCCTCCCCTCCTGAAGTCGGGCCAGCCTGGATCTGGAGTGCTGCCAATGGGTCCTTCAGGCCACAGCCTCCGCCTCCCAAACCGGATCGCCCAGTCTGACGGGCGCTTCAAGGCTGCCGACTGGGGCGCTGGTTTGGCTCTGGCATCCACCTGCCTTACTGGCCAGGTTTCCCAGGAGAATCATACAATTGGAAGAGACCCCAGTCCAACCTCCGGCCCTGCAGGAACACAGATCAAAGTACCCCAGACAGAGATCCATTCAAATGTCACAACAGACTGATAAATGCACACACTATGTTTCATGTATATCTTGAAAAGGAGTGCTGGATTCTTTTTTCTGTGTAATGAACTGATATTTAATGTAGCAAAACCTGTATTGCACCTAGACTTTTTTTTCCTTTTTTGGTTACCTTCAGCATGCATTTCCAGCCCACACATATATGAGAAGTTTGGAAAACACCCAACTTTGCCAGGCTGTTCTATGATGAGGCCTTGCCATAGAGCAGATTGTACAAACAGGCACTCACCCAATGCCCACTTTCTTCTCAACATAAGGTGTTGTTTACCTTCTGACTTGGAGCGAGCCTAAGGTAAACCTATCATAGATTTTTCTTGGCAAAATTTGTTCAGAGAACGCTTGCCTTTGCCATCTTCTAAGGCTGAGATTGTGTGACTTCCCTAAGGTCAGATTTCCATGGTCAAGAGGGAATTCAAACCCTGGTCTCAAGAATCATTGTTCAGTGCTCTAACTTTATTTATCATGTCAGGAGCGAACCAAACAGTTGTATTGGTTTTTTGTGTGGGGGGGGGGGTTATACAAAAACACACATTAAGTTTGCAAATTGGCATTCTATTAAATGTCCTTTGATCAGTAGCTGGCCACTTGGAGTGCCTCTGGTATTGCTATAAGAAGGTCCTCCATTGTGCATGTGGGGTGGTGACGGCCAACAGGGAGCTCAGGTTGCATTGTAGTAGAATCATAGAATCGTAGTTGGAAGAGACCTCATGGGCCATCCAGTCCAACCCCCTGCCAAGAAGCAGGAATATTGCATTCAAAGCATCCCTGACAGATTGCCATCCAGCCTCTGCTTAAAATCCACAAGCTAGTGGATTTCAGTGGCTTCTATGTGCAGCCTGACATGGTGGTTGTTAGAGTGATTCAGCATGTCTGTGTTCTTAAATAATATGCTATGTCCAGATTGGTTCATCAGATGCTCTGCAATGGCTGACTTTTCTGGTTGAAATAGTCTACAGTGCTGTTCATGTTCCTTGATTCATGTTTGGGCGCAAGGTTCAGTGGTCCTTATATAGCCTTGTCCACAGCTGCATGGTATACAGTAGACTTAAACATTCAGTGCTAAAAGCCTGATGTGTGCTCCAAACCTGGCTTAGCAACAGCTTCACAGTTCCAGTGTCACTGTATTTGAGCTGCATTGCACAAAAACTCATCCTTAGCTTGTCTCATTGTAATATCAAAACTTTTATTTTCATAGACACCTCAGTTCTCCCATCTAAAATACTCGAAAGGCACCAGATTCCATCTGAATTAGGAAGATAATCTGAGTCAGCTCTGAGTAGTACTTGGATGGGATTCTGCAAATAACTACCAGGTGCTGTAGTTATATATCAGTGGAAGAAACTGATAAAACCACCTCTGAATTATTCATAGCTTAAGAAAAGCCCTATGTGGGTCACTATAAGTCCATTGGTGACTTGAAGCCACATATTCACAATAATATTACAGTGTGGACAATAACTTTTTAAAAGTTGTTATAAATATTTCACAAGATCATGCCTGTAATAACAGATGAATAAAAAAAGGGGGAAGCATCCACACTACAATTGTACTATAAATACACGTTAAATAATGTTGTTATTATCTTAAATCTTAAATTATCTTAGACATGCTTTCCTATTATATCTGCTTGACAGTTTACTAGGTGTAACTGACTAGAGTTTTGAACCTTCAATTATTCTGGCTCTATTCAGCAATAGTCAAATCTGTCATAATGCAGCACAATGTAATTAGTATCACTTCACGTAAATATTTTTGTAATTAATATTACTAAAAATAGTTGGTTAGTAAGTGCCTTCTGGTCAACTCTGACCCTTTTCAAGGGTTTTCTTGGAAAGCTTTATTCCAAGAAGGTGTTCCCTTGCCTTCCTTTGAGGATCAGAGTGTGTGGTCTTCCAGAGTCCTACTCCAATAACATATTCTGGCTTGGAAGTATCATTGCTTCTATTACAGGTTAAGTATTCCTTATCCAAAATGCTTGGGGCCGGGAGTGTATTGAATTTCAGAATATTTGCATTTACATAATGAAATATTTTGAAGATGGGACCCAAGTCTAAACATGAAATGTATTTATGTTTCATATACACCTTGGAGAGACAGCACCGTGTAGTGGTTTGAGCATAGGTTCAGATACTTGCTCAGCCATAGAAACCCACTAAATAGCCTTGAGCAAGTCATATTCTTTCAGACTCAGAGAAAAACAAGCATCCTTTCATAAATCTTGCCAAGAAAACTCATGATAGGATGGCCACAATACAGAAAACACGTGAAAGCACACAACATACACCTTCTATACCTTCATAATGTTGCACATGAAACAAAGTATGTGTGTGCTGAACCATCACAAAAAGCAAAAGTAGCACCATCTCAGCCACCCCTGAAGACAATTTTGGATTTCAGATTTCCAAGTAAGATATATTCAACCTATACACCTGGGTGGAGAAAAGCAAGATTGTCCTTGTGGTAGTGAAATAAATGATCAGAGATGCACATTATTTCAGCTCGCCTGGTTGATGGTGCCTTGCTGTCAAATCAATATAAATAATATGGTTTTAATAATTGAATTAATTTTAATATTTACCTTTTGTATGTTTTTAATTGTATTGCTTTAAAAATTATGTGACACTTTGAGCCCCAAACACAGGGTATAAATCAGCTGTTGATTATTTATACCCCATTTATATCAACCAGGGCTGCATCTACCCTATAGGATTCATGCAGTTTGACTCCATTTTAACTCTCATGGCTCATGCTCTGGAATCCTTGGAGTTGTACAAAGTCTTGATCCCACTTTGCTGATAAATGCCGGGATTTCACCAAACTACAAATCCCAGGACTTCTGAGCCTTGCACCATGGCAGTTAAAGTGGGGTCAAACTGCATTAATTCCACAGGATACATAGGGCCCTTCCACACAACCCTATATCCCATAATATCAAGCCAGAAAATCCCACATTATCTGCTTTGAACTGGGTTATCTGATTCCACATTCAGATAATGTGGGATTTTCTGCCTTGATATTCTGAGATAGAGGGCTGTGCGGAAGGGTACATAGATGAAGTTTTGGTTGATGGTATAAGTGGGATATAAACTACCAACATAATAATAATAATAATAATAATAATAATAATAATAATAATAATAATAAACTTTATTTATACGCCGCTCCATCTCCCCCAAGGGAGTTTAGTTTTATAAGGTATTTTGCTTTCCCTGCCAAAGAGTGCAGTGACCTTGCCAAACTACAAATTCCAGGACTCCATAGCCTTGAGCCATGGCAGTTAAAGTGGGCTCAAACTGCATGGATATCACAGTGTAGATGTAACTTTCATTGATTATATAAGTGGGATATAAATTGCACTATGTAACGAGTTTTGTCCCTGAGTCATTTCCTAATAGGCTGTATCATAAAAACATGGGAAAGGTTAATTAAACTGCAGAAATTCTGTTTTTGCCGGGACATCCTGCAGCACACTTTGCTATAGTTTTTCAGTGAATTTCTCATAGAATCTCAACTAATTCAGCATACTTTGTGGCAGCCAAAAAAAGTTACTAGTGTATAACAATTACTTTCAAAGTAAGTACCACACAATTAAACAGGAAATGACATTCTCAAACCAGGGATTTTTAAAATGTTGTTACATAGCGTGTATTGGTATAGTTATATTCTTCCCTGCCAAAGAATATAAGGGCCTCACCAAAATACAAATCTCAGGACTCCATAGCCTTGAGCTATGGCAGTTAATTCCAGCAAAGGATCGTTACCTTGTTGTGGAGCTGGAATTTGAGCACCTCAGTGATGCCATAAGCAAAACCGTGAAGGAAACCATGCCTTGCACCCCAAGGTCAAACCAGTCCATCCTCCAGGAAATAAAGCCCAACTGCTCACTGGAGGGAAGGATATTAGAGGCAAAGTTGAAATACTTTGGCCACATCATGAGAAGACAGGAAAGTTTTGAGAAGACAGGAAAGTTTCGAGAAGACAATTATGCTGGGGAAAATGAAAAGAAAAAGGAAGATGGGCCAACCAGGGCAAAATGGATGGATGGTATCCTTAAAGTCACTGGATTGACCTTTAAGGAGCTGGAGGTGGTCATGGCTGGCAGGGAGCTCTGGCATGGGCTGGTCTAGGAGATCACAAAGAGTTGGAAGTGCCTGAATGAATAAACAACAGCATGGCAGTTGAAGTGGGATCAAACTGCAATCATTCTACCATGTATATCACAATTTCTGCCCTGCACTTATACCATCAACAGATAGTAATGTAGTTTTATAAGGTTTTTGCCTTCCATGCCCAGGACTCCATCACCTTGAGCCATGGCAGTTAAAGTGTAGATCATTTCTAAGATCTTTTGACACTCGCTGGAACACCTCAGCAAGTGAGAGTCCAAAAGTGGCAGGCTCAAACCCAGAACCTCAATCAATGGCTGATAACAGATGAGAGACTCCCTTCTGGGCTCACAGAAAACTGGGCGACTTGGAAGGAGCTGAACAGACTGCGCTCTGGCACCTTGAGATGGAGAGCCAACCTTAAGAAATGGGGCTATAAAGTGGAATCTATGAGAAGAGCAAACCACAGAACCACCTACTACAATGCAACCTGAGCCCTGCCACATGCACAATGGAAGACCTTCTCATAGAAACACATAGGCACTCCAAGTGGCCAGCTACTGTCAAAGGACATTTAATAGAATGCCAAGTTTGTGTGTGTGTGTGTGTGTTTCCAAATACAATACAACTGTTTGGTTCGCTCCTAACATAATAAAAATTAATAAATAAATAAAGTTAGAGCATTGAGCCATGATTCTTGAGACCAGGGTTTGAATTCCCTCTTGACCATGGAAATCTGACCTTAGGGAAGTCACATAATCTCAGCCTTAGAAGATGGCAAAGCGCCCTCTGAGCAAATTTTGCCAAGAAAAATCTATGATAGGTTTACCAAAGGACATTTGATAGAATACCAAGTCTGCAAACTTTGTGTTTTGTTTGTTTGTTTGTTTTTAATGCAATACAGCTGTTTTTGTTCGCTCCTGAGACGATAAATAAATAGTTAAAGTGGGCTCAAACTGCATTGATGCCATAGTGTATTCATTTATTTGTTGTTGTTGTTCATTCGTTCAGTCGTCTCTGACTCTTCGTGACCTCATGGACCAGCCCACGCCAGAGCTCCCTGTCAGCCGTCACCACCCCCAGCTCCTTCAAGGTCAGTCCAGTCACTTCAAGGATGCTATCCATCCATCTTGCCCTTGGTCGGCCCCTCTTCCTTTTGCCTTCCACCTTCCCCAGCATCATTGTCTTCTCTAGGCTTTGCTGTCTCCTCATGATGTGGCCAAAGTACTTCAACTTTGTCTCTAGTATCCTTCCCTCCAATGAGCAGTTGGGCTTTATTTCCTGGAGGATGGACTGGTTGGATCTTCTCGCAGTCCAAGGCACTCTCAGAAGTTTCCTCCAACACCACAGCTCAAAAGCATCTCTCTTCCTTCGCTCAGCCTTCCCTAAGGTCCATTCATTTATTTACTATATCTATATCCTGCCCTTCTCGACCCCAAGGGGACTCAAGGCCGCTTACAGCTGAGGCAAAATTCAATGCCTGAAACAATTCAATCAAATAACATTTAGTTAAAGATCTATATCCCAGAGAATCTGCTTTGAACTGGGTTATCTGAGTCCACACTCAGATAATGTGGGGGTTTTTTGCCTTGATATTCTGGGATGTGTGAAAGGACCCTCTCCAGCAAGCCCAGTGAAGTTTCCTCTTAGCTTCTTCCTTCCTTCCTTCTTCCTTCCTCCCTCCCGCCGCCACGTCCCTCTAGCCAGGAGCCAATGGGGCGTGGGGCTCAGGTGTGCCTCTCCTGCTCTCACCTGTACCACGTGGGGGAGGGAGAGAGAGGGAGGGGCAGGTCCCCGCCCTCCCGCCCCGAGCAGCCATTGCCTGCCTCGGAATTGGCTCCCCTGCAATTAAGGCTCGACCTCGCCCCCAAACCCCAAAAGGGGCCGCGCGGGGCATGCGCCTCTTTCCTCCAAGGGCGGAGAGGGCTTCTTGGGGTGGCTGGAAGGGGTGGCTCCGGGGGGGTCTCTCGGGTGGGTCTCTCTCTCTCTCCTTTCCCGACTCCTGGGTGAAGGTCGCTTCCCCTTCCACGCGTGGGCTTGGGGCTCCTTCTCTCCTCCTCCAGCATGACCACGTCTCCCGACTACCTGGTCGTCCTCTTCGGGGCCACCGCCGGGGCTCAGGGCCCTCTGCTGGGCTCCGACGAGAGGGAGCTCATCCAGCTCCTGTGGAGAGTGGTGGACCTGGCCAACAAAAAGGTAACCCCGCCAGGGTGGATTGCAGGGGGCACTTTGGGACTGCGGCGCCCCAAATCCCCCAGACACTTGCAGTTGCAGGGCTCTCCGGAGTTTGTTTTGGCCAGGACTTGTTTCTTAACTAGACCAGGCATTGGCAAACTTGAGCTCTCCAGGTGTTTTGGACTCCAACTCCCACCATTCCTGACAGCCTCAGGCCCCTTCCTTTTCCCCCTCAACCGCTTAAGCCTGAGGCTGTTAGGAATGGTGGGAGTTGGAGTCCAAAACACCTGGAGAGCCCAACTTTGCCCATGCCTGTGCTAGCATATTTGGTGTAACTTTTGGCACTGACTAGGCGTTTGGGGAAGGTTCCTCGAGGGGACTACAACTCCCAGAACCCTGCTTGAGTTGTGGTTGTTGGAAGTTGCAGTACTTCTAAAAGTTTATCCTAGGATAAGGCGTTGTTATCTTACTATCTTTGCTTTAGCTCACATTATATTCATAGATTGGACTGTCTCCACCTTTGGGGAAAGTTCCTGGAGGGGATTGCAACTCCCAAAATCCCGCTTGCGTTGTGATTGTTGGACGTTGCAGTACTTCTAAAAGCTTATCCTACTACTTCACTCACTAGAGAATGAATCCACTTTAAATCCGGTTTCTGGCTCCTGCAGAATTCTTGGGTTTGTAGTTTAGTGAGGCTGTTAAAGGCTCCTCCCTAAACTACAAACCCCAGCATTCTGCAAGAGGCAGGAACCGGATTTAAAGTGGATTCATTCTCTAGTGTGATACTAGGCTAAGACGTTGTTATTACTATCTTTGCTTTAGCCCGCATTATATTCTACGTTTGGGGAAAGTTCCTGGAGGGGATTGCAGCTTCCAGAATCCCCTTGAGTTGTGGAGGTTGGACATTACACTATTTCTAGAAGCTTATTCTAGGCTAAGACATTATCTTCCTACCTTTGCTTTAGCCCACATTATATTCATAGGAAAAGTTTGGGAAAAGTTCCTGGAGGGGATTGCAGCATCCAGAGTTGAGGATGTTGGAAGTTGCAGTACTTCCCAAAGCTTATTCTAATCTTCCTAATTTTAGTTTATTATTTTACTGTATTTGATTTAACCCACATTATATTCATAAGACCGGCTGTTAGGAATTGTGGGAGTTGGAGTCCAAAACACCTGGAGGACCGAAGTTTGCCCATGCCTTCTTCTAATAGCTATACCGATTATTTGAAGGCTGTGTATATATCCATTTATATTCACGAATAATATAAATTATAATATATTATTTTACTAAATTACACTAAAGTAGAATAATTTAATTGTCAGGGGTTCGAATGATTGCAAATCTCAGAAGTCTCTCTCGAATTAATTCGACGTCACTTCTCTACTATCGGAATGCTTGAGCCTGTAAGGGTGTGACTACACTGTTGAGGGGAAAACGCCAAATCCTGCTAGTCCTGGGTGGGTGTGAGTTTTCCGGGCTGTATGGTCACGTTCCAGAAGCATTCTCTCCTGACGTTTCGCCCGCATCTATGGCAGGCATCCTCAGAGGTTGTGAGGTCTGTTGGAAACTAGGAAAATTGGATTTATGTCCACGGTGGGAGAAAGATCTCTCGTCTATATGAGGCAGGTGTGAGCGTCGCAATGAGCATTGAATGACCTTGCAGTTCCAAAGCCTGGCTGCTTCCTGCCTGGAGGCATCCTTTGTTGGGAGGTGTTAGCTGGCCCTGATTGTTTCTTATCTGAAATTCCCTGTATTTTGGTGTTGTTCTTTATTTACTATCCTAGTTTTGGAGGGTTTTAAAAATACTAGTAGCCAAATTAGGAAAATGGAGTTTATATATCTGTGGAACGTCCAGGGTGGGATTTCAGAAGCACTCTCTCCTGACCATAGATGCAGGCGAAACGTCGGGAGAGAATGCTTCTGGAACATGGCCATACATCCCGGAAAACTCACAAGAACTCAGTGATTTGGGCCATGAAAGCCTTCCACAATAAACTGCTAGTACTACTTCATTTTTTTAATTTAATAATAATAATATAGAATTATAAAGTGTTAGGGTTTTACGCAATTGTAAGTTACTAAGGGTATATACCAGACATGGGCCAACTTGGGCCCTCCAGGTGTTTTGGACTCCAACTCCCACAATTCCTAACAGCGAATTGTAGGAGTTGGAGTCCAAAACACCTGGAGGGCCCAAGTTTACCCATGCCTGGTATATTCCAAATGTAAACGTTTTGAACAATGTCCTAGTCCAGAACAATTCCTTCAAGAGTTTTTTCCCCAGTGGGTTCAATTATTTTTAAGCTGCTTGATTGACTTCAGAGGCGGTTTGACTTCGGAATAAAAAGTGTGTTTGTGGGGCGGGGGGAGGGGTGAGACTTAGATGTGTCTATACTGGAGAATTACACCAGTTCGACACCACTTTAAACTTTAGTTTCAGTGTTATGGAATCTTGGAAAATAGCTACATTTTTACCAAGTCTTGAGGTTGTTTGCCAGGTGCGTCTATACTGGAGAATTACTCCGGTTTGACGCCACTTTAAACTTTAGTTTCAGTTCTGTGGAATCTTGGAAAACAAATATACTTTTGCAATGTCTTGACATTATTTGCCAAGGAGTATTGGGTGCTTCACCTAACTACAGATCCCAGGATTCTATAGTATCCGAGGTGCGTCTATGCTGGAGAATTACTCCAGTTTGACGCCACTTTAAACTTTAGTTTCAGTTCTATGGAATCTTGGGAAACAAATATACTTATCTTGAGCGTTATTTGCCAAGGAGTGTTGGTGCTTCACCTAACTTTAAATCCTAGAATTCCATAGCATTGACCCACTGCAGTTAAAGCGGTTTCAAACTGAGTTAATTCGTCTAGATAAGAGAAAGAGTTGCAAAACCATTCTTTGGAGAAGGCGAAACTGGGGATAACCATCTCGGCTGAAACTGAGCTGTGCAAAAAGCCCTCAGCCAAGGCGTCTGGGGCTAAAATCAAAACCCCATTCGGACTCTGGTTTGGACGTGGAAACGACTCCGAATTGGCTCCCATTTCTTCTACGCCACTCTCCCTCGCTGCTTAGGGCGGGGCCCCGGCAGAACAAACTCAATTAGACGTGCCTACTCCGGAGTAAGCTGTAACCGAAGGCGTTGGCTTCTCCTTGAACACAAAATGCAGACAGGAAAGCAACTTGAGGAGGAGGAGACCCTTTGAATCAGAAGTTATGGAGACAGGGCTGGAAGTCAAGCCCTAGGAGGAATGGCTGAGGGAGTTGGGTTTGTTTGGCTTGGGAGAAGAAGGCTGAGAGGGGACCTAACAGCCATGTTTACATATTTCAAAGGATGTCGCGTTGAAGAGAGGGCAAGCCTCTAACATCAGGCAGGGGAAAACTTGGGCTCTCCAAGTGTTTTGGACTCCAACTCCCACCATTCCTAACAGCCTCAGACCCTTTCCTTTTCCCCCTCAGCCGCTTAAGCGTCTGAGGGGGAAGAGGAAGGGGCCTGAAGCTGTTAGGAATGGTGGGAGTTGGAGTCCAAAACACCTGGAGGGCCCAAGTTGGCCCATGCATGTGCTAGATGCACCATAAGACATTGATAAATGGATTCAAATTGCAGGAAAAAGAGATTCCTGACAGTGGAATATGCTGCCCTATCTGAAAGTTTTTAATTAAAGGCTATATGGGCATCTGTCAGGAGTGCTTCGACTGTGTCATCCTGCAGGACAGAATGGGCCTGGATTTATTGATTTATTTATTTACAATATTTATAGCCCGCCTTTCTCAATCGTATGGCAGTGACTCAAGGCGAGTTACAGATTGGCACAATTCGATGTCAGGCATTCATAAAAGTGACATTAAAAACAATCAACATTTATATAAATAAAAATGTAATGTTCGTTTGTGGGATTAACATAACTCAAAAACCACTGGATGAATTGACACCAAATTTGGTCACAATACACATCTCAGGCCAACTAGTGGCCATCACTCATAAAACACTGAAAAACACAGTGGAAGAAACTTAAAAAGCCCAAAAAATATGAAAAAATACAACACATGCACAAAACCACATATATACGCATACACACACAGAAAACACATATAAACAGACTGGGCCACAGCAACGGCTAGTTACAATATAAAACATATATTAAAAAGGGTTAAAGCATATAATCGGTGTCTTCCTGTTAAAAACGTCTGGCCATTCTATGTTCATCATTCATAGTTCTGTCTTATCTTTCTGCTGCATTCTCAAAAACTTGCTCAAAGAGCCAGGTCTTTATTTTTTTTTGAAAGTCAGGGGGGAGGGGGCTGATCTAATATCCCTGGAGAGGGAGTTCCATAGCCCGGGGGGGGGCACCACTGAGAAGGCCCTGTCCTTCATCTCTGCCAATCGCACTTGCGAGGATGCCTCTTGAAGTCTCTTCCTACTCTGTGATTCTAGGGCAGTGGTTCTCAACCTTCCTAATGCCATGACCCTTTAATACAGTTCCTCATTTTGTGGTGATCCCTAACCAGAAAATTATTTTTGTTGTTACTTCATAACTGTAATTTTGCCACTGTTATGAATTGTAATGGAAATAACTGATATGCAAGATGTATTTTCATTCACAATTTGGCACAAATACCAGATATGCCAAAATTTGAATACTGATGGGGTTGGGGTGTGTGTGGTGGATTCATTTTATCATTTGGGAGTTTTAGTTGCTGGGATTTATAGTTAACCTACTATCGCAGAACTCCACCAATGATGGAATTGAACTAAACTTGGCACACATAACTACCATAACCAACAGAAAATGCTGGAAGGGTTTGGTGGACATTGACCTTGAGTTTTGGAGTTGTAGTTCACGTACATCCAGAGAGCACTGTGGACTCAAACAATGATGGATCTGGACCAAACTTGACACGAATACTCATTATGCCCAAATGTGAACACTGATGGAGTTTAGGGGAAATAGACCTTGACATTTGAGAGTTGTAGTTGCTGGGATTTATAGTTCATCTATAATCAAAGCGCATTCCAAACACCACCAATGATAGAATTGGGTCAAACTTCCCACACAGAATCCCCATGACCAGCAGAAAATGCTGTGTTTTCTGGTGGTGTTTGGTGACCCCTCTGATACCCCATTGCAACCGCCCAGGTTGAGAAAAGCTGTTCTAGGGCAAGAGTGAAAAACAAAAGAGTGTTTGCCATCCGCCTTATTTTGGAGAAATTGATACAAAGCAAGTTGAGGAAGAATTGACCTTTCTGCTTCTCAACACTCATTCTTACCATCTTTCATTCCCTGGAGGTGGGAAATCTTCACGAAGTGCTGATTGGGCCTGATCAGTTGGAGTTGACCCAGGAGTGCCAAGAAGTCACCAATATTGCCGAAGACAGCTTGACCCTGGCTGTGCAGCTGGAGCAGGCGCTGAGACAGGTAAAGGGGCCCTGGACTCGCCCGCTTTTACCCCCCCCCCCTTTACCTTTTCTGAACTCAGCTTTGAAATGTCACCAAGTGATTTCAACACCTTAATAAAAATAAAAGCAAACTAAAAAGGCACATAGGGCAGTGGTTCTCAACCAGCAGGTCCACAGATGTTTTGGCCTTTAACTCCCAGAAATCCTAATAACCGGTAAACTGGGATTTCTAGGAGTTGTGGGCAAAATACCTGGGGACCCATAGGTTGAGAACCACTCACATAGGGGATGTTATAGGCCTGTAGACAAGGAGGAAGCAGATATTAATTTGGAGCCTATGATGCTCTTATTTGTACTAATGAAACACTTAACAGCTGGAAAATATTGTCCTATATGCAACAAACCTATCCTTTTTAATGCAGTGGGTTAAACTGCTGAGCTGTTGAACTTGCTGACCAATGGGTTGGCAGTTTGAATCCGGGGAACGGGATGAGTTCCTGCTGTTAGCCCCAGCTTCTGCCAACCTAGCAGTTCAAAAACATGCAATGTCAAGGGGAAACCCCTTTTATGCAACAAACACTTATAAATGTATGTCTATTTTAATCTATGTAATGTTTGTTTGTGAGGTTAACATAACTCAAAAACTACGGGACAAATTGACACTAAATTTCGACACAATACACCTATCAGGCCAGTGAGTGACCATCACTCATAAAAACACAGAAAAACACACCGGAAGGGACTTAAAAAGCCAAAAAAGCAAAAAGACACTATAGTGCGCAAAAAGACTTCCCCATCATACAAAACATACAATAGCATATCCACAGTCTCTTCTGGACTAAAGCTCCCAGCATCTCCTAGACTAGGTCTTTTAGGAGAAGAGGATGATCCAAATGCTCTGCTTCCAAGCTGCAAGCTTTCTTCTTCTTGGATTTCTTTGAGAGCATCCTAATCCCTGCATATTTCCAATTCGCTATTCCTGGACTGCTACTCCCAGCAATCCTCCAGATAGATAAGATATATTAGATAGAAATAGATGGGTAGGGAGATAGATTAGGAGGACTTCTAAGAGTTGCAGTCCAAGAATAGGTAGAGAAGGAAGAAAGGGGAGAAAGAGGAAGGGAAATAAAAGGGGTGGGAGGAAGGGGAGTGGAAGAGAAGGAAGGAAGGAAGGAAGGAAGGAGAGAAGGAAAGAAAAAAGGGAGGGAAGGAAGGAGAGAAAGAAAGAAGGAGAGAAAGTGAGAGGGAAGGTTGGCCACAGCAATGCGTTGCAGGTACAGCTAGTAAATAAAAATAAAAGAAATTGCACCTTTTTCGGACTACAATTCTCAGCATCTACCTAGGATTCCTCTTCGTTTGTTTGGGTTTCACTGCATGTAATAAATGCTCAAAATTGCTGGGTGTGTATGAGCAGGGAATGCTGAGTCACATACAGAGTACATCTACACAGTAGAAATAATGCCGTTTGACACTACTCTAATTGATGTGTCTTGATACTATAGAATCATGTGAGTTGTCATTTTACAACATCTTTAGCCTTCCATGCCAAAGAGTGCTGGTGCTTCACCAAACACAGCTCCCATGATTCCATCGCAGTGAACAATGGCAGTTAAAGTGGTGTCAAACTGCAGTGTGGATGTACCTATAGACAACTGTGCCAGGGGCACATGGGAAAGCTTCCTCCAATGGCAGCCCTCACATCTGCTTATGGAGGAGAAAGGTCAATTTGTTTCCAAATACCTTTGATCATGAGGATATAGAGCTGGTTCAAAGCCCTGGGCTGGTTCCTCTACTAATAACCACCTTAATGTTTTGGGGTTGTTGTTTTGTTTTTTTACTTGCTAGTTCTAGAAACAGAACTTCCAAATAATCATCTAAAAGGTTTTGCTTGTCCAGAATTCAAAAATCTCAAACACTCCAAAATTATCCACTGGAGAGGCTGAGATAGTGACACTTTTGCATTCTGATGGTTCAGTGAAAACAAACTTTGTTCCACACCTAAAATTATTGAAACTATTATACTGTATAACATTGCATAATGAAACATCAGAGAATTTCATGTTTAGACTTGGGTTTCATATCCAAGATATTTAATTATGTTCATATATGCAAATACAGCTATCCAAAAGCATCCGAAATACTTCTGATCTCAATCATCTTGTATAAGAGATACTCAATGTGTATAATGAAAGTATATATGCAAAATACAAGGGAATTGAAGTCTACTCTCCCGGAGTAGAGTTTCTAAGGTACCATGAGTCCCAACGTACACTTACCAAATTGATCTTATTTAATGATCATGACCTCTTTTCTCAATGTTCTTTGGTTTTATTTGTGTGTCCCATCACACTACAGCACCCCAGGATTCCTTAAAATGGAGTATGAATAGTTAATGTGGTATACAACTGATTTACTTTTAATGGTCTAGAAGTCTTATCAATATTGGTAGCACTTGCCCTCCCAGGAATGGTCAGCTGGTGGTCCTCTGTATTTTGTACTACAGTGCCCATCATCACCAGTATTTAGACTGGTGGGTTGGGCTTCTTTTTTTATTGTGTCAGATGCGACTTGAGAAACTGCAAGTCGCTTCTGATGTGAGAGAATTGGTCATTTGCAGAGACGTTGCCCAGGGGATGCCTGTGGAATGCTTCTTTCATATCTCTGCATGGGAAGCTGGAGCTGACAGATGGGAGCTCACTCCGTCTTGTGGATTTGAACTGCCAACCTTCAGGTCAGCAGTTCATCCGGCACAAGGGTTTAACCCATTTGCACCACCGTGGCTCCCTGGTTGGGGGTTAAGACATTGTCATTAAAGAACATTTGGAAGTATATTAAGAGAAATAGCCATGTTAATCTGTTTTGCAGCAAAACACTTCCATAGGTTGTAGTCTACTTTTCCAGATATGTGGGACACAATCTTAGACATTCAGGTTTATGTCCACAATGAACATAACTAGAGGTAGAGCTGGATTAAAACTGGATGTAGAAGGAATAGCGTATGACAGTTGTGTTGATAAAACTGTGTTGGTGATATTGCAGTAAACGCAATACAATCATTAATATGTGTTGCAATATGACTCTGTTAACCAATGAACAGTTTATCATAGTGATTTGCCTTTGGAACTAAAAGTGGGGAATCCCAAGTTGCTTGTTGCTGGGAAAGACACGCTTAACGGAAAGGTGGATTGTGCAGTTTATTTACTGCATTTTCCTCTTCAGGTGTCTAGGTTTCTTCTTTCAAAGCTAACTCGTTGCCTTTCTACCTTGCTACTCCAGTTCTTCTGTTTCTTCAATGTTAATTTTACCACCACCCTTCCCCCAAAAACCCATCTTAAAAAACAAGTATAATATATTTGGCCCCTAACCAGCTCTTTAAAGTTTCTGGTTACCTCTAGACAAATTAATCAAGCACTCACACTTTGCATTTTAACTGCTAGTTCTCCCCTGATTTATGTAATAGCCTTTAAAAGTTACTTTTTAAATCTGGCTTGTTTCCTTTATTCATTAGTTTTTCTTAAGTGACTCACTGCATTATTTTAGCTTCCTTTCATAAAATGTCAGATTGATAAGAAAAGACATTAAACTTTCTGAGAAAATGCTTTAGAACAGCCCTTACATTTCAAAACATAACATTTAAGGAAAATAAACTACAAATTACTGCTAATTATATAGTAATAATAATAACGAGCCCTGGTGGCGCAGTGGGTTAAAGCACTGAGCTGCTGAACTTGTTGACTGAAAGGTTGCAGGTTCAAATCCAGGGAGTGGTGTGAGCTCCTGTTGTCAGCCCCAGCTTCTGTCAACCTAACAGTTCGAAAACATGCAAATATGAGTAGATCAATAGGTACTGCTTCTGCAGGAAGGTAACAGTGCTCCATGCAGTCATGCTGGCCACATGATCATGGAGGTGTCTACGGACAACGCCGGCTCTTCGGCTTAGAAACGGAAATGAGCACCACCACCCAGCGTTGGACACAACTAGACTTATTGTCAGGGGAAAGCTTTACCTTATCTTTACCTATTGTGTGTTTGTGGAGATTACTTATTTATTTTTAAGGATTTCTTTTTTAAAGCCACTTTATGAGGTCTTTAGGATAATGTTTCCTTTCCTTCCAGTCACAAATAATGCTCCATCTCAAAAGATGGTGTATCCCACTGAAAGTGTTGAAAGTATATGTTCACCTTCTAAATGTATATCTCTCTTTTTTTGCCTGTTCTTTTTAGTTTAATCAATCTGTGAGCAATGAACTAAATATCGGTGTAGGTACTTCCTTCTGTCTCTGTACTGATGGGCAACTTCATATCAGGCAGGTTCTCCACCCTGAAGCCTCAAAAAAGGTAAGAAAATGGCATATAATTCAGTTCTGTCCTCCTAGTTGTGTAATTCAATTGTTTTCAAAACTTGTGTGTTTTTGGTGACAGTTCTTCTTGTCTACACTCAATGTGAAAAAGCTATTTTTGGACAACAGCTGCCATACTGAACCTGCTAATATGTTGGCCATGTTTGCTGAGAGTTGTGGGAATTATAGTTTAAAATAACTTTCACAAGCTGTGCTCATTGGTTTTTATAATTATCTGTTACCTGTGAAATTACTGGTGTTTTAAGTTATTTGCACAGTATTTTGGTACTTCTTTAAGAAGTTACAAAGCAAAGTATTGATTTGATCTTCAATAAATATTTGCATTTTGTATTAGTAGTTGAAGTGAGTACTGAGTTTGGACCTCAAGCACAACTGTTGTCAGGTTTTCTAATGTAATATAATGGTGAGCAGAATACAGGCTTTCAGCAACTTCCTTATTTTTGTGTTATCTTGAATTGAACACTGAGTTTTTGTTTTATAGAGAGAGTGTTTCATTGTATGTATTCTTGGATTTTTATAAATTACCCTGGAATTGTTACAATCAAATGTGGTGAATCTGTACAACTATATTACAGTAAATTATGTTGTGTGTGTATAAATGGTATAAAGAAAAAAATGCTGTGGTCAATACTTTTAAAGAATGCTATTCCAACAGAGTCTTGCTTGCATTATTCAATATCTGTATAAGAAATATATAGACAGTTGCATATGTGTTGCATAGTCGCACGTGAAGATGCCACATAGTCACATGAGATTAAATCTGTACTCCACACCTTTTGCATCACATTGTTGTCTATCTTGAAATTCAGGTAGCAAACGGTGCTTGTTTTCCAAATGTATTTGTTGTATGTGTTTGCTGTAATCGCTAATCTTATAGCTAATATGCTTAATGCTTATATGTTTATATTGTATTTGATACTATATATACTGTTTTGTTGGAAACCTCCTTGAGTTGCCGATTGGCTGAAAAAGGCGGTATACAAATACAGTAAATAAATAAATAATAAATAAATAATACACTAGTAAGAAATGTCTCTATAACTACATTTTTTAAATATATGAGCACTTGTGGTTTAAGAAAAAATGTGAAAATAGGAAGCAAGCTCACCCATATGTGTGTAATTTGATCAATCTTTTCCATTTCTTTTTAAAGCAAGCCCTCCAGGTATTTTGGACTTCAGCTCCCACAATTCCTAACAGCCAGTAAGCTGGCTGGAATTTCTGGAAGTTGAAGTTTGCCTATGCATGTTACAAAGGCACTATTTATTCTCTAAAAAGACCCCATATAGGAAAGTTATTTTCAATATCAATCTGAACAAACTCTATAGGAATCGGAAAAAAAAAGTCCTGAGAATTTGCATTTTGCTATAAAATGAAATTTTCCAAGTCCTGTACCAAAGTGATTTGATACATTTTTATCGTTTTGATCTGGACATAATATTCTTTTCCCAATGTACTGCTACTTATAACTCATGTTTCAATTTTTTGGTTTTGGTACTTTTTTGGAAACCAACTCCACACATGCCTTTTCTTACAAAGCAGTTGTGCTGCAATTATGTTGTCTAAATCCTTTTACTATTTCCACGTATGTCACTTAACAGAGAATATTTTGCAGAACTAGAATCCATGACCATATCTGTCTGGTCAAAGCAAACCTCAGTTTGCTCTGTGTTCATTTAATTCATGAATTTGGATCACTTTTCATTCCAGTCTTTCCTTTCTTCTTGCCTAATGACAATATTTCATGTACCTCCCCTTTTTTGCATTCAGTACCTTGAAACTGGGTGCTGTGCGGCCCTGTGATATTTATGAACTCAAAAGATGCATCTAACTATGGAGTGAATGCAGCTAGACACCACTTTAATTGCCATGGTTGAGTGCTATCAAATCAAACTGTGGTTTTACAAGGTCTTTAGCTTTCTCTGCTAAAGAGCACTGGTGCCTCATTAAACTACAACTTCCGGGATCCCATAACATTGAACCATATTTATTTATTTATGACATTTATATGCTGCCCTTTTCACTCCGAAGGGGACTCAGTTCAAATGGGGCCAAAATGCATTCATTTCAGTAGTTCTCAACCTGTGGGTCTCCAGGTGTTTTGGCCTACAACTCCCAGAAATCCCAGCCAGTTTACCAGCTGTTAGGATTTATGGGAGTTGAAGGCCAAAACACCTGGGGACCCACAGGTTGAGAACCACTGGTAGATGCATCCAAATCTAATTAGTCTTCAGCAATCCAACAAATTATATTGAATAGGGAGTGTGCTCCTTCAACAATTGGAGAATGCATCCCAGCCATGCATTTCCAAATCTTGTTGATTGTGATCACAGATATTAAATTATCTCCTATTTGCTGAGAATCATAATTGGTGGGTTAATATTTGAAACAGGTTATAAATAAATTGAAACCGCCTTTCAAAGACGTAGAAGTCATGTTCTAGATTCAGTTGCACTTGGGACTAACCTTCCAGCAGATAAAGACACTTATCTTTTTAGTATAGCTCTTCATTCTCTGAGCAAGATTTAGATACATAATATAGTCACATCTCTCAATCTCATTCCATCTATCATGTCAATCCCAGCTGTATTCTGCTTATAGCAGACATGCCAGGGCTGTAAGAGGGCTTGAAGCAAATGCCTGTCAAAGTATAGCAAAACAGAAATCAATCTGCCACCAAAGTATGCCTCTCATTTATTTTTCACTTCTCCCCACTCTCAGCTATGCAAATAGATAGATAGCACTTGCCTGAGGCATATGATATAATGCTGGTGACGTGCTGCAAACATCCTCCTTCCAGCAAGAAGGAAAAACATTTATGATCCACTTTCCCCCAGCTGTGTAGCTCTCCTTGTCAAATCGAACTACAAACCCTTTGGCCAGCATCATTGTCATCTAACATATTACAGATCTGGGGGACCAGGTTGGATGAAATTCATCTGGAATGTACTCAGTATTCTTTTCGACCACAAACATTTCAACAAATGAAAGAAACAGGGAGACCTTTAGGTTCCAAGCTATTCAACAGTAGTGTGGTTTTTGTTTTTCTAAAAGCCTATGTAGCTGACAATGAGGAAGACTGGCATTTCTTAGTAAAACATAACAAATTAAACCCTAAGGCTATCTAGTGTTTAAACCTATTTAAAATGACAGAGCAAGAAGGATTTTAATGACATTAATTTACAATGAGCACCATTTAATTTGTTCATGGTTTTTTTTTTGTTTTTTTTTTTTTGTGAGTAACCCAGGTTGTTTTGATGTTATTTCACCTCCAAACACAAAGAGTCCACCATTCCCCCCCCCCTCCAAGATAGTATTCCACATCTGAACAGCTCTTACAGTAAAAAAAGGGTCTTCATAATGTTTAGGAATCTCCTCTTTTTGGAATTTGAATTCATTGGTTCTTGTAATCTCAGGAGCAGCAGAAACAAGCTTGTTGCCTTATACATGACATCTGTCTTCTCTTTCCCAAGCCAAATGTACCCAACTTTCTTATATGACTTGGTTTCCAGTTCTTTGATCACCTTGGTCACCTTTAGATACTTTCCAGCTTAAAAATATTCTTCTGGACATAGTATTCCAGGTTTGCTTTCAGCAAAACAGATATGAGTGGTAGTGGCACCAATTCTTCCATCAGTCTGGATATTATACACCAGGCATGGGCAAGCTTCGGCTCTCCCGGTGTTTTGGATTTCAACTCCCACAATTCCTAACAGAGTACTTGCTGTTAGGAATTGTGGGAGTTGAAGTCCAAAACACCTGGAGGGCCGAAGTTTGCCTATACCTGTCATCCACCTATTGAGGCAACTCACAATTCGATTGACTTTTTTGGCTGCCGCATTGCACAATAACTCATGTTTGGTTTGTGGACTAAAAAGACACAGAGATATTTTTATATGCACTGCTTTCAAGCCACGTATTCATGTTTGGCATTTCATAGCAATGGTACACATCAGAAAAGGTAAACATGCCTTTTTTGTTCAGCTGTTAATACTAGCAGGAGTAGCGACATTAGATTACCTTGGCATGCATCTACACTCTAGAAGTAATGCTGTTTGACTTCACTGCTGTGGCCCAATGCTATGAAATTCTGGGATTTGTAGTTTGGTGAGGCTCCAGCATTATTAGGCAGAGAAGGCTGAAGTCAATGTAAAACCACAATATTCATGTTCTTAGCATTGATCTTTGACAATAGTACAATGTAAATGAACCCCAAGTATACCTAACTTTTGAGTTATCCTGTTCCCATTGATGCTGACATTCTAACTTTAGTTGCGACTAGCGTTTCTGTGAGTCTTACTCTTGTTGGACTTGAGCCTCTGTTTACCCCTTCTTTAAAATACGTTTGGCTTTTGTTTGTGCATGGCTGTGGAATTGTAATTGATTTTTTTTGCATTGTAGTTATTAACTGTGGTTTCGACACATGCAATAGTCTGTCCTTGTCCTTTTTATTTTCAAAACTGAGATGGTTGAATGACTAACAGGTAGCTTTTACCTAAGCTGAGTGACCAGACTTTCAGCCTGACTACAAAATGGGGATAACTCTTATCTTGGTTTACCAGATCTGATTATTAATTCACTTTACAGAATATCTTGTTACCTGAATGCTTCTACTCCTTTTTTGATCTGCGGAAAGAATTCAAGAAGTGTTGTCCTGGTTCACCTGAAATTGACAAACTTGATGCTAACGTGATGGCAGAATGTATCCTTTGGTCGTGGGGATGATGAAGATGGTGATACAAACAATTTTAAGAACACTACAAGTTGAATATTTTTCTCTTGCTTTTTATATTTACTGTAAAGCACAAAGTAAATGTCTATGCTAGTTTTTTATTTATTAGTTGACATTTATATTCTGCTTTTCTTTCCCCACACTTTTAAGCTGTGCTGATTAAGGTTGATAGAAGATGTGTTCCCAAACAAACAACTTCTTCTGGATTCCACACCCTTTCTATTACACCATACTGGGTGAAAATGTTTGCACTAGCTTTCTTTCAAGTCACGTGTCTTCAAAAATATAACTTAGGTTTCTGTTAGGAGAAATGGTGCCCACTATAAAACATGGAGTAAGGGAGTAGGTCTCCTAATCACATTTTTTGTATGTGGCTTTGTCTTTGGAGATAAATGAACTCACCCTCTTAAACCACTGAAATATGAATTGCTTTGTGCCATCTTTTTATTATATTACTGTGCCACAGACGACTGGTACAGTTGCCTATTTGGCTTTCATTTCCTCAAGCATCTTTGAATTGTTGAAAAGATTTCTGTCTGATCATGTAACCTTGTTCTTGCCAATCTGCATATTCTCCAGATCTAACATGTTCATGATTTTGAGCCTCTCCCAATAGCATCTAATGCCAACAACTGTTGGTTAATCTAGGGAGATTTAGTTGAACTCTATGCATTCCAATGTTTTGCTAGGTTAGTAGGTACTAATGCCAAAGAAAAAGAGCTCTGACGTAGGCACTTTCTAAAACCATTTTGCCCCAGAGCTTACAAACTTTAATGAAAATCCCTGTAGTGTCTGCCATTGCTGTAAAAAATTATAGCATGTTAGCCTTTAGGGATGGTACCTTAATATTGTGTTCTCAATACATTTTTAAACACATGGTCAAATAGAGAAATAGCTAAAAGGGTCCCAACTGAGCCTAAATGTTTTTTTTAATAATGAGCACATAATACCAAACTATAATTTGGTAACATTAATATAGAAAGGTGAGGACTGTAATTATGCCTTTAATACAACAAGTAGTAATGCATCTCAGGTTTTTAAAAATGTTTTGAAATGAGTTACTTCTAAACTCTGTCTTTGCCAAATTCTTATATTTGTACTTTGGTACAAAGCTTGCTGGCATGATTTATCTTGCGCATCGTACTTGTACATACAGCTCATTTTGATGATCTTATTTTAAAACAAGAGCATGCACAATACTATCAATAGAAGTATATGTTACTGGTATCTCAAGGAAATTTGATTTGTTCCTACTATTTATTTTTTAGTGGAGTGAATAGTTGAAAAGACCAGCAATGTCATGTCCATCACCATGATCTCAGGAAGAGGTCACAGTATATTTCTTGTAAAAATGACAATTCTTACTTGGAAGATTCAGTATGCAGAGTATGGTTTCTGGTTTTTATTTTGAGTAATCCACATAGGTGCATACACCTATTAACAGTGATCAGGCCACATTATTTATTTTCCAGGCATATTTTTTGTGTATATTTAGTGGTACTAACTTATTCCAGTTAAATCCCACTGTTTCTCAGTAGAGCAGGAGTGTCTCGTGACACCTGAGAATCAATGTTTGTATCATTAGATGGTCTGTTAGACTTGCATTTGCTGGTTAGTGTTCGAGGGCACCTTGTAACCAGTCTCTCTTCCCCTTCCTATCTTTTTACACCAACAGTAACAGGGCACAGGAGAGAGATTATATGGTTAGAGGTACCCATGTTTTTTCTTATGTTTCCAAGAAATCTTAAACAAGTTACACAAAAGATCTGGTGTGATGTGGTAGTGAGAGCCTAATTTCTCCCCTTCCCAACATGCATGTCCCGGCATGTGAAGACATCTGAAATATCTGACATGACCCACAAAGAGAATTGGGAGGTTCCCCATCTGCTAATAAATCATAACAACATATACAGCCGAGCTGGTGCAGTTGTAACTTCTTTTGAACTACATAACAGTCCCCAGTAGTGGACTGAGGCCAGGAAGAATGCATACTGCTACAACAATTAAATCATATCCATGGGAAGTGAAATAAAACCTTTGTGCATCCAGAAAGATAATGCAAAACCGTTGTCCTTTCAGCCTACAGGCATTTTGCACTGCACATTTATGGCTGATAAGAAACAGGTTTAATATGGTTGATATGGATGCAGTAATAGTGACCATTACTGGGAGCAGTGAAATAGTAATGCCTGCTTTCAAGTGAAGTACTGTTATAGTCAGAACTGTAGAGCATCTATTACGAAGAGTGGTATTTGCTTGATAATGTCAATTTCTTTCTCATGTAGTGAAAAGACAAACATGCATACTATGATGATGTTCATAAATAGTTGAGAACTATAATTTACTGCACAGTTCATAGCAGCCGAGTCCATAAAATAGCAGTATATGTACAATCTGCTAACAAGATGTCAGGTGACAGTTCCTAGATTTCTGGCATGTGTGGTAAATCAAATAGGAGAGAATGCATGGCTTATTGTGTCATTTATAATATGTTAGCTGAGAACTCAGAAATCCTTTTACGTTTCTATTGTTTTTCACACAGAAAGCATTAAAATGATCTGTCATGTTTCCCTTTTAAGAGAATGAAGGGTACATTTGTTAATCCAATGCAGGTGCCTTTCAAATCTCAAAATAATTTTTAATTGTAAAGTAAAATTTTAAATGCTGTGCCTGTTTTTATGCAGCCTTTCTATTGGCATACCATGACTAGTTGCAGAATTGAATAGTTTCCTTCACAATTTGGGGGCTTCAGATGTGCGAAGTACAGCAGTGCTGGTCCTGCTATTGGAGAAAGTAAGGCAAGTGTAGTACCTGAGGTTGCAGATATATGTTGCAGATATATGTGTCAGCCAACCAGTTATTTCTTTTTGCCACTTAAATTGTTTTAGCTCAACTAAACTAAGTCAGTTGATACATCAAAGGACTCTATTGCTGCCAGTTTTGAATTATGCCAAAATATCTTAAACTCAGCATCTTTCAACTAATTTCTTGTGATGGAAATACTGCTATTCTACCTGTGATGGGATTACACCATAGCTTCCTTATAAAATTTATCTTTAGCTATCAGTGCTCTGGATGCTGGGAACTTCCTTATCTATACTCAACCTCTTTGCTGTATTTTGATCATATTAGGGAAAGCACAGTTTGAGATGAGAAAAGGTTAAGTAGTTTCTTTCCTTGTTGTTCCCCCCATTGTTGAGTGTTGGCCTTAGGACTGTTTTCCATTGGAAACAAAAGGAGGAAGACAAATACCTACCTGTACCATGGGGAATATGGCCCTCTCCAATGTAACTTGGTTTGCTGATTATACCACTTAACTGCTGTTTGCTATTCACAAGGTAGCCCTTGTGTCATTATTTTGGGCAAAAGATAAGACTATGCCTTATTTTTAGGCGGTTGCTATAATTTCACATCAGTCAGATTTCAGCGTACTTACTTATGCGATCCCTCGTTGTCTGAGTAGGATAGTCTTCCAAGATCAGTGTACTGGCAGTTGGTCCGTAGGTGACTGTGGAGTCCTATAATTGATCTGTATCTTCTCCCGCAGTGAGGGCATTGGTTTCCAGGTGGAAGGCGGTCTTGGTCAGGGTTGGCTTGATGCGCCTTCCTCTTGGCACATTTCTCTCGTTCGCCTTCCATTCGTGCCTCTTCAAATTCTACAGCACTGCTGTTCACAGCTGACCTCCAGCTGGAGTGCTCAAGGGCCAAGGCGTCCCAGTTCTCAGTGTCATTTCAGTGTCATTTCAGCGTATAACCTGTTGCACTTTAACATGGCCATCTGCAAGGAAGTTGCCCAGGGAAGGCTTCTTTCACGTCCCTGCATGAGAAGCTGGAGCTAACAGTCAGGAGCTCACCCCACTCCCCGGATTCAAACCGCTGACCTTTCAGTCAGCAGTCCTGCAGGCACAAGGGTTTAATCCATTGCTCCACCAGGGGCTCCACAACTAGGTCAAGGTATTACACGTTATTTAGGATAGTGTACTGAAAATAGCATTCTGTTATTTCTGAATCCTAAGCTATATTATCTGACACTTATGTTATTTTTTCATCTCTGTCCAGCTCTAATGCATAGACTTGAATCTAGAATGGCAAAATAGATTTTACTCATGTTGAATGGTGATGTGCTACTTCTTTTGAAGTCTTGTTTCTATTTAAATGTAAGATGATATTGGCCATAGCATCATATTGCTGACTCATATTTACTTGATCTGTTATGACTCTTGCATCACTCCTACAAACATTACTGCTTAGCCAGTTATCTATCATGTTATCCTTGTGGTGTATTGCATAATTATAAATGGTTTGTGAGCTCATTGCAACAAATAAACTAGGATTTGTGAGTATTTGCCAACAAATGGACTGGGGATTTGTGTGGATTGCATACCGATGTGTTTCAATTAACCTGTAAATATATGTCATCTTTAGGATCTTTCTACTTTACCTCCTAGCTTTACTTCATTGCTGTTCTGCACTTGCAAAGCTTGCTCAGCCAGTTCATGGTAGTAAATGTCTCAAAGGTGGAGCGAATGAAACTTGCATGGCTATCCATAAATCATGTACCTTCAAAAGATATAGTCTCCCGTCCTCTGCCAATGAGGCATGTAGAAACCATTTAATAGCCAATAGCAAACATATTTGGAGCAAGAACACTGTGTGAGTCAGTTGACTTAGTGTGTTGATCTTTGTCTTTTTGGAAAAAGTATTTGAGACTCAACATTTAGCAGAAATCCGTGGTGGCTTTGGGTAAATTGGGATGCAGGGCAAGGAAGTTAGCTTCTTACATATTTGGTAATGCTGTAAAATTATGCAAGTAATTCCCCCCTCCTCCCAAAAGTAGCTAGAGAAAATCTGGGGATGATCTAGCATTTATGTATCATGAGACAAATCTGCATCAGGCATGTCATAATATTCACATTAACCAATAGTGAAGTTAAATAAAATCTCCCTTTTTAACAGGACCTGTTTTTAAGATTGGGGGGGGGGGGCTTACAGTGCAGGTAATAGGTTGTTGTGAGTTTTCTGGGCTGTATGGTCATGTTCCAGAAGCATTCTCTTTTGACGTTTCACCCACATATATGACAGGCATCCTCAGAGGTTGTGAGGTTTGTTGGCAACAAGGCAAGTGGAGTTTACATATCTGTGGAAGGTCCAGGTTGGAGAAAGAACTCTTGTCTGTATGAGGCAAGTGTCAATATTGCAATTGGCCACCTTGATTAGCATTGAATAGCATTGCAGCTTCAAAGCTTGGCTGCTTCCTGCCTGAGGGAATCCTTTGTTGGGAGGTGATTAGCTGGCCTTATTATTTCTTGTCTGGAATTCCCCTGTTGGTTTTTTTAGTTTTGTTCTGCACTTACTGTCCTGATTTTAGAGTTTTTTTTAATACTCGTAGCCAGATTTTGTTCGTTTTCATGGTTTCCTCCTTTCTGTTGAAATTGTCCACATGCTTGTGAATTTCAATGGCTTCTCTGTGTGGTCTGACATGTCGGTTATTTGAGTGGTCCAGCATTTCTGTGCAGGTAATTTTGTGTATAATAATGGATGGGGTAAATTATTTTTCCCATCATTGAAACAACTTTAAATACAAACATTCTTTCAAGTATAATGTATATTTATTGTTGCCATTCATATATTCATTGCAGCTTACTCACAAGTAAATATGAATGGAATAAATTGCAGGTTGCTTTTATTATTCATTGAAGATCATAATAACAATCACTGCCTTAATATTTTGTTTTGCTTGATGATGTAGTGGATCTCTGACATCTTCTTGGGAAGCCTAGCTACATAGACATTTTGGTGTTCCAATTTTGCCAGATCTTCTTAGGGACGCAACCTCCTCAACCAAGTCTTAGGTGGAATTCTGTATCCTACTTTCCCATTCCAGCTTTCATATTTTCCAAAGGTAGTGGTCATGCCATTGTTTTAAAGAGCAATACTTGATCATTAGCCTGTTTGGGAATTGTAAATAGGAAGGAACAGAATGTTGTATGCAGACAGTAACAAATATTCTTTATGCTAGAGGAAATGACAAGATACTATTGTCAGTCACTGATACAAAATATATAGAAAATATGTATCAATATGCATGTATCCCAGGCATGTGCAAACTTCAGCCCTCCAGGTTTTTTGGACTTCAACACCCACAATTCCCTTGCCTGATGTATCCAGATGCCATCAGCTATATAGAGTAAACTTTACAAGTTTGTTTTGTGCTCATTAATGTTTAATTAAAAAATGTCACTGCATGAACAACCATGGTAGGTTTATTTTGTTTTAATATGTAAGCATAAGTTGGTGCATTAAAATTACTTCTTGTACACTATCTAAAGAAAAGACGAGTAGCCAAAAATAACGATGTGGGAGGGACAGGCAGAGGGAGACATTATTAATATAGCTAATGGGTTGCTGTGAGTTTTCCGGGCTGTATGACCACAGGGGGCCCCCAGTGGCACAGTGGGTTAAAGCACTGAGCTGCTGAGCTTGTTGACCAAAAGGTCACAGGTTCGATTCCAGGGAGCGGCGTGAGCTTCCGCTGCCAGCCCTAGCTTCTGCCAACCTAGCAGTTCGAAAACATGCAAATGTGAGTAGATCAATACGGCGGGAAGGTAACGGCGCTCCATGCAGTCATGCTGGCCACATGACCTTGGAGGTGTCTATGGACAACGCTGGCTCTTCGGCTTAGAAATGGAGATGAGCACCACACCCCAGAGTCAGACATGACTGGACTTAATGTCAGGGGACAACCTTTACCTTACCTATGACCATGTTCCAGAAGCATTCTCTCTTGACGTTTTGCACACGTCATCCTCAGAGGTTGTGAGGTTTGTTGTTCCAACAACCTCACAACAAACCTCATAACCTTTGAGGATGCCTGTCATAGATGTGAGTGAAACGTCAGGAGAGAATGCTTCTGCAACATGGCCATACAGCCCAGAAAACTCACAGCAACCCAGTGATTCCGACCATGAATCCTTTGACAAAATATAGCTAATACTTTCATGCTTTTTATGAAGCTTTAAATTAGCTCAATTGATTAGAACATCCTTTGAGCTTCTCTTTTATTTTTGGATGCTCTTACCAGCAGGTGTTGTCTTTGACCCATTCTTCCAAAGGGTCTTTTTCTCCACATCTCTCAATGCATTCTCTAAATTTCAGGGTTGTTGAAAGAGGCAGAATCAGCAGAATTTATCCCTTTGTTCCAATCCTTCACTGCATCATGGCTCAGTTTATAAACAAAGGCACTCTTCCAATAGCCTTGACAGCAGGAATTGGGAATATGTGGCACACTAGACTTTTTACAGACTCCTTGGTCATCAGTCTGAGCCAGTTTGGCCAGTGGTTAGTTGTTTGGAAACATTTGGAAAGGCATAGATTCCCCAACATTGCTGCATGGGATCTAAGCCTGTTTCTGTCTTTTCTCTCAATTGTGAAGGTGAGGGAGGCATCTGAGGGTGACTTGGAAATCAGGGATGGGCCTGTAGGTGCAGACAGACTGAATTACATGTTGCCATTCCTGAAACATAATTTGATGTTTGAAATATGTTTGAAGTGTGGCTTTAAGCTTCTTTTGACTTAACACCAATGCTCAGATCTGAATCTTGAGAAGAACAATTCAATGCAGCGTCATGGAGTATCTCAAGTAGAAGATATGGGAAACATCATTTTAACATTAATTTCAGAACCATACAGTAAGCCGGTGTTCTATATTTTCAGAAGTCTGCTCTTGCTAAGTCTGTGCCCTTGTTCTGACTCTTGGGGTGACTTTCTTGGACTCTCTTCTTTTTTGTATGTACATGTGTGCTGTAAGTTTTCTCTCTCCTCACAGTCTGTCAAGGCAGTAACAGTTTTAACTGTAAAGCGAGGTACACAATTAAAAAAATATTTATTATTTATTTGCCCTATTTATATCCTGCCTTTCTCTACCCTGAAGGGGACTCAAGGCAGCTTACATATAGGCTATTATTCAATGTCTTAAAACACATTCAATTCCAATAACATTAAGATGAAATGAAATTAAAATTAATACATATTAAGCATTTAAAATATTTCATTCAATAGTAAAATCACTCCATCCATAATAATAAAATACACATTTTTGCATCAAGTTTTTAACTGCAAAAATTCTCACTGGTCCAGGATTCTCTTCAACAGAATTCCCTCAATTAAAGATACAAGCTTTTAAAACTTTTCACCCCCATATCTTTCAATATTCTTCCCAAAGTTTAGCTTGGATAAAAGAACTAACCTGGATAAAAGAATACAGTGATGGGCCCAGCCCAAGATTTGCTATGGCATCCCTGTTATGGAGCACCTTCCCATTAGAAGCCAGTTACCAATTTGAGGACCTAATTAGTTTTACAGAAATCTTCACATGCCCTTGGTTTTAAATCATTGTAAATTACTGGTACTTTTCGGTATTCCCTTCATTTTACTTTTAAAATAATTTTAAAATCATTGATGCCCTTTTAAAAGAACAGGATATAACTAATATTTGCTACTTGAAGCAAAAGCCAAGATTGTCTGCTCAGACACTCTGTACAGGTGATTTATACTTCAACATGTATGAACAGAACCACACCTGAGTGCAGCAGGCTGGTTTAAGGAGTGCCAAACAAGCTACGTGCCTGTTTCTAGAATCTTTTCAATAGAAGTGAATCTAAAGAGGATTAGGAGAGTGATCAGCCGGCTACAATTGCCCATATTCAGCATTTGCTGCTGTATTAGTTGCCTCATGTTCCCTGATGTTAGGACTGGCCCAAAACTGTGCTAGTGCATAGGACACTTGCTTGTCAGATCTTTGGTCCATCTAGCTCAGGCATGGGCAAACTTTGGCCCTTCAGGAGTTTTGGACTTCAACTCCCACAATTCCTAATAGCTTATTGGCTGTTAGGAATTGTGGGAGTTAAAGTCCAAAACACCTGGAGGACCAAAGTTTGCCTATGTCTGAGCTGGCTGAATGTTATTTGCACTGTATAGATCCAGCAGCTCTCGCACTTAAGTTTTGCAGAGTGACAGTGCCTTTTCAAAGGCAAAACCTGAATCTGGGACTTTAAAAACACCAATAACATGCCACACATGTACTCTGATGTTGATAGCTAAGACTTTGGTTTGCTAAATATCCATTTGCTTCAAAAGCAGACATCCAGCCTGCTATTATAGAGCAAATGTATAGCACATAAATAATTCTAACAGTGAAAAACTCTCTTTAATGTGTGTTAGTAGGGAAGAATAGGGTTCCCATCACATCACTGTGTCTTGAAACATTGTTGTCCTTTGACAAAATGTTCTCTGTTGAGAACAAAGATCTAAAATGAAGTCTGATAGATCCACATACACAAAAAGGATGGGTTGTCTGGAGACAACTCTAGTTATCCCTAGCATGCATGCTTTTGTTATTAGGTAATGCTCATAGTTCAAAAACAGGAAATGTGGAAACCAAGCAAAGCCATATCCCCTCCCCTCATTGACCAGAAAAGGTCATGTGATGAGGCTGACTGATAGCAATAAGGTGAATATAAAACCATTGTCCTAGTGTCAGCTATTGTCTTTACCTACACGAGAGGTTGAGACCCGTCTGCATGTGCTGTTTTCTTTTCCTTTTGATGCTTTTCTCTAGGCCTAAATAAATATTTTCACTTGATCCAAGCAACACCTGTGTCATTTTTACCTGTTCTTGAATTCGGGAGCTGTTTTCCCTTTCTGATAGGTCACACTGTGACACACATTTTAGCTTCTTCTCAAGGCATGATGCTAAAAGTGGAACTAATCAGATGCTGTGTTTTGTAGATCACAGGTTTTCAGATCCAGAAAGGGTGAACTACAAATTTGAAAGTGGAACCTGGTAAGTTGTATTAAAATATTTTATAATAAACCAATAGTTTATTTTAACACTGTATCCTACTTTCTGGGTACCCTCATTGGGACTTGTTCAGACAGGTTGAGCATCTCTTATCAGGAATTATGAAATCCAACACATACCAAAATTGTCCACATGGATGATGAAGACAGTAAAAGTTTTGCATTCGAATGTTTCAGTGTACACACACTTCTTTTAATGCATAAAGTTATTAAAAATACTATGTATGAAATTACCTTCAGGCTGTATATACAAAGTGTGTATTAAACATAAATTTGTGTTTAGATTTGGGTTCCATCTCCAAGAGATCTTGTATGTGTGTGTGTATTCTATATGTATGCATGCATACAAACATCCGTATTCTAAAATCCAAAGAAATTGATTCCACTTCTAGTCCCAAGCATTTTGTATAAAAGGTAAAGGTTTTCCCTTGCCATTAGATCTAGTCATGTCCGACTCTGGGGGATGGTGCTCACTTCCATTTCTATAGGCGCCTCCAAGGTCATGTGGCCAGCATAACTGCATGGGGTGCTGTTACCTTCCCACTGGAGCAGTACCTATTGGTCTACTCACATTTGCATGTTTTTGAACTGCTAGGTTGGCAGAAGTTGGGGCTAACAGCGGGAGCTCACCCCGCTCCCCTGATTTGAACTGCTAACCTTTCAGTCAACAAATTCAGCTCAGTGGTTTAACCCGTTGTGCCACCGGAGGCTTGGTTTGCATTTTATATAAAGGACGGTCAAGGTAACTTTAATCCTAAGGAAATCCTAAATTTCCTTAGGATTAAAGTTACCTTTCACCTTCCAGAAGTTTTGAATTACAACTCTCATAATTGTCCCTTACTATTGGTGGCAGCAGATAGGATTTGAATACGAATACAGATGTAGGGACAAGGACTCCCACATCTTTGTAGTAGTCTGAGGTCCCTTCCACACAGCTGAATAAAATCCCACATTATCTGCTATGAACTGGAATATATGGTAGTGTGAATTCAGCTAGCCCAGTTCAAAGCAAATATTGTGGGATTTTCTGCTTTGATATTCTGGGTTATATGGCTGTGTGGAAGGGCCCTAGGATATTATAGCCCATGCATTGTGTCCTATTGAACTGATGTTGCCGGAGCCTCAGAGAAATCTAGTTACAAGGTATAAGTGATAAGTGTCAATTAAAGGGACAGAACTACTCAACAATTAAAATGAGTTACAGTGTCTTGGGGCTGTTGGCACACAATTTGATTATACCTCAGAGCTTGAAAACATTATTTGAAAATGGGGTCAGGAACTTCAGCAGAACCAGGAGCCACTTTTCTGCCTAGGGACCAAACAGACAAATATGAAGAAGCCAGGTCCACTCTACACTATCATATAAAATACAGATTATCTGCTTTGAACTGGATTATATGGCAGTGTAGACTCATATCATCCAGTTCAAATCAGATAATGTGGATTATCTGTGTTGTTAATCTGGATTATATGGCAGTGTAGAAGGGGACCCAGAAGTCCACTTGCAGTTTTGAAAATATTTTTTTTAAATGTCAAACAGTGCTGAGGAGGCAAATTGGTGCTCATGCAGCTTTCCAAAGAGATAAGTCACCTTTTATAGCTAAATAGTCTCAAAGGAGGCTGAAGATGACAAACACAACCTGAGTGGCTGCACTTGGCCCCAAGGGCCACTTTCCCCATCATGTTCTAAAAACCCTTAGTATGCACTCATGTCAATTATTTTAAAAAATAAAGAATGATCAAACACAAGAATGTGGCATAGTCTCCTTCTTTGGAGACCTTTAAGCAACAACTGAATGGCCATCTGTCAGGGGTTCTTTGAATTCAATTTTCCTGCTTCTTGGCAGGGGGTTGGACTAGATGGCCCATGAGGTCTCTTCCAACTCTATGATTCTATGATTAAAAAGGGCAAGTCCCATCTCAAGTAATTTCACTGAAATATTTATAAGGAACTCCTGCTGTTAGCCCCAGCTTCTTCCAACCTAGCAGTTTGAATACATGCAAATGTGAGTAGACAAGTGGTTCTCAACCTGTGGGTCTCCAGGTGTTTTGGCCTACAACTCCCAAAAATATCAACCAGTTTTCCAGCTGTGAGGATTTCTAGGAGTTGAAGGCTGAGAACCACTGGAGTAGACAAATAAGTACTGCTTTGGTGGGAAGTTAACGGCACTCCATGCAGTCATGCTAGCCACATGACCTTGGAGGCGTCTATGGACAATGCCGGCTCTTTGACTTAGAACTGCGTTAATGAGCTTCAGTTAATGAGCTGCATTAACTGCATTAATGAACACCACTCCCCAGAGTCAGACTTAACTAGACTTAATGTCAAGGGGAAACCTTTACCTTACCTTTTTTTTATTCATAAGGAACAATGTTAGACATCATCATCTCTTTTAAAAAGAAGTTAACAGGCATGTTATCTTGTATCACTTGGCCATTGGTTACCTCTCTTACCCCTTTGCCATCCCCAAAGTGTGCTTACATAGTCCTCAACGACCCAGCAAAGCTCACTATCAGTTGCTTGTTTTTGACTTCCTTTATTTTTCCACTGGTATTTGAAATACTTCAAACCCTCCTCTTTCATTGTTTGCAAAGTACTTAAAAGAATACTGTCTATATGAGTTAGTTGGAAAATCATATTTGTTCTACTTAGGGTTAAGAATTAAAGGGTTTGGGTTTTTTTTTTTTGAAAATATTAATCTCTCTTTGCTTGCAGCAGCAAGATGGAACTCATAGATGATAACACCATAATCCGGGCAAGAGGCTTGCCCTGGCAGTCATCAGACCAAGACGTTGCAAGGTTCTTCAAAGGACTGAATATTGCCAAGTTAGTTTTGTCTATTGGACATGTTTTTTAACCTTCACCCATGTTCTCAACTGACAGCCCTTGGTTTCTAGCTGAAGGTGTGTTGTCTCCAAACCTTCAGAAGGGTTGTTTGGTGAGGCACTTTGGCTAATGTCCATGCAAAACTCCCAGGATTCCATAGCATTGAGCCAGGACAGTTCAAGTGGTGTCGAACTGCATTAATTCTACAATGAGACAAATCATTTGAGTCAGAAATGTTGAGAGTTAGGTCAATAGAGGTGAAGCTGATACGTTTTATTGAAGGACAAATCCATAATATTTCCAGGAAGTAACTCTGTGGCATACCAATAACTGAGACTGTCTTCTTACCAAGATTGAAAGGAAAACAACAATAAAAACAGTAGCACAAAATTTCATTGAGGATTTCCTCCTCTAATGAGAACTGGGAAAATAAGAATAATGACTAGACTCTTCCTTTGTGAAAGACAGAAAACATATGTGAAAGACAGTAAACTTTGCAGAAGAAGTATGTGGAAGGACAGAAGTAATCTACATTCTTCTACTCTCCAAAGTTGCACATCTTTTATTGACTTATTTCTAAGTGAGTTACTGGATTGAAAAGAACCAATAGCTATTTCAGATATTCCAGTAGCCCTGTAAATCTGTGCAAACTCAGACAAGAAGAAATAAATTTACAGTATTTCTCCGTGCTCTGAAAAAGCCCTAAACAGTTCTGGCTCAGCTTACATATCCGAACATATCTCCTCCTATGAATCATCTCGAAGGTTAAGATTGTCCAGGGAGGCCCTTCTCTTGGTCCCGCCTCCTTTGCAGGCATGACTGGTGGGGGCGAGAGACAGCCTTCTCACTGGTGGCCCCTCATCTGTGGAACTTCCTCCTCAGCGAAATTAGATCCCTTCTCTCCTTCAGGAAAAAACTTAAGTTGTAGCTTTGGGACCAAGTTTTTGACAAATAAATGGAGCAGTGCAATTAAGTGACTACGAATTAATGTGTTTATCAATGGAGCAACCCTGGATTACATTTTGGATGATGCAATTTTAATTGATGTTTTAATAAGTTATGTTTTGATTGCTTGGTTTTAATTGTAATTTTGTATCGATACATGTATATTTGGCATCAAATTGTAAGGCCACCTTGCGTCCCTCCAGGTTGAGAAAGGCAGAATATAAAATATAGTAAATAAATAAATAAAAAGTGCAGTTTTCAAAGGCTACTTACAATTAATATTCTGCAATAAAATGTGCACTCCATTCATTCATTTGTGAACAGTTTGTAAACAAAACCAGGATGAGGGAAAATCTGTTTTCTACAAGAAAGTTACTGTTTTCAGTTTCTGTTTTCTACAAATAAGCTACTTTCTACTCAGAAATAGTTCATTTTAAGATGACAGTTCCTTAGGGGAAATATCAGCAGCAGAAAAAAGGCATTTTCTATGCAAAAACGAACGTTTTTGTGTCCGAAACGGCTCATATTTTCATTCAGCTAGGACTTTCTTAATCTAGGTTTTTGAACACATTTGAAAATCTATTTTTTCACATTTTTTTGAATATTTTCAAATATTTTCATCCCTGTCTTTTAGTAGAAACAAATCTAAAGAGGCAATGTAGATGGCTCAGGAATAAATAACTTCCATCTTCTTAATTGGAAAATGCTGATAGGTGGAATCTGTTTCTCTGCCTCCTAATTTTGTGTGTCTGTTATTCAGTTTACATAAATTACATTGCTTCAGTGGATTTAATCGAATCAGCGTGAACAGAAGTAAAATGCTTTGCTGTTGAAGTTCTCATGAGAGAATCAGCTAGTCCTGTTTCTAAAAGGAGGGTGTGAATGCATTGAGCGGCAGCCAAGGGTGTTTCCTTTTATGCATTTAAAGGGAGATTCATTTAAGCACAGATTTTGTGGGAAAGTAGGTGTGCTTTTGTAACTTACCTCTACTTCTGCTTGTTTTAGGGGAGGGGCTGCACTTTGTCTCAATGCCCAAGGCAGGAGGAATGGAGAGGCGCTCGTCAGGTTCGTAAGCGAAGAGCACCGGGACCTAGCTTTGCAGAGACACAAGCATCATATGGGGAACCGGTACATTGAGGTAGGTTGCTCAAGTTCTGACATTTGTGTTTGGATGGAAAGTTTTGTCTGAGAGTAATAGCTCCCGCCCTCTTCTTTTCCAGGTGTACAAAGCAACAGGAGAAGACTTCTTGAAAATTGCTGGAGGTAATCTTTCTTCCATTGAGAGTTATACATGGTTAACATTTAATGGCACAACAACACCCCCCCCCCCCCCCACACACACACACACACACAGAACTTCCCAAGGGAAGTGGTGACATGTGTAACTTTTACAATATTGTTGCAATTTTTAAAGAAGTCTTTAAACTTCTAAGGTTCGTGAGCATGTGTGTGGTTTTGGAGTTCCTCTGACATCTTGCAGAAGTTTCACATTATTAGCAGAGTAAACTTACAATTCAAAAGAGCATGAGATCGCCTTCAAGGGCTTTAGTAGTTAAAGTTTAAAATAATCTTTATTAAGAGAATTCCATTTGCTGATAGGAAACAATCCCAAGCCTGGCAGCTGCCCACTCCTATTCAAGCCCATATCCAGTGATGCAAAATAATGTGTGTGAGGGTTGAAAGGTAAAGGTTTCCCTTCAGTCTAGTTGTGTCTGACTCTGGTGGGTGGTGCTCATCTCTATTTCTAAGCCAAAGAGCTGGCATTGTCCGTAGACACCTCCAAAGTAATGCGGTCAGCCTGACTGCATGGAGTGCTGTTACCTTCCCACAGAAGCGGTACCTATTGATCTACTCACATTTGCATGTTTTCGAACTGCTAAGTTGGCAGAAGTTGGGGCTAACAGTGGGAGCTCACCATGCTCCCCAGATTTGAACCACTGACCTTTCAGTCAGCAAGTTCAGGAGCTCAGTGGTTTAACCCACTGCACTCCAGATTGCTGGTTGTGCATCCCTGGCTAGGAGTACATCTACACTGTAGAATCAATGCAGCTTGAGACCACTTCAACTACCATGGCTCCATTATATGGAATCCTAGGAACTGTAGTTTTACAAGGTTTTTTACCCATCTCTGCCAAAGAGTGCTGGTGCTTCAGCAAACTGCAACTCCCAGAATTCCATAGCATTGAGCCATGGCAGTTAAAGTGATGACAGACTGTGCTAATTCTACAATATAGATGCATTCTAGGGTTCAAGGTTCCAGACTCTAATACTTCAAGGTCAGAACATAACAGCTGGGGATGATGCCAACAAACATTATGGACTATGGAGTCATCATATTTGCTCCCATCTTGTCATAGAAACACACACACAAATAGAAAATTTCCTGATTAGAAATAAAAGGCAGTTGTCAATTGCTATGCTTTATTTCAACCAAAAGCTAGTGTGGTGCAATGGTTTGAGCATTGCAGTAAGACTTTGGAGATCAGTGTTCCCTGCTCAGCATGGAAACTCACTGCGTGACCCTGGGCAAATTACACTCAGCCTCAGAGGAAGGCAGATTCCGAACATATTCTGCCAAGAAAACCTCATGATAGGTTCATCTTAGGGTTGTCATTAGTCAGGAATTACTTGAAGGCATACAGCAACAACAAAATGCAGCAAACTATATAGCCAGCTGGAAAAGTCTCCATCTGACTGGGAGTTAGCAGGTAGCCTTCTCTCTTACCCAGAATTGACCCCACAAAACTAGAGAAATTGCTTGGTTTTGACAAGCTTTGGACTCAGAGTGGTGCCCTAAGTTTTTGGGTCAGTTTTTGCCTTGGGGTTGTGGTAGTCCTAATACTAAAACAATATTGTTGGTAGAGTTGCTTCTATTCTATACTATAGAAGAAGATATTCATTGGAGTAGATAGAAATATCTCCCAGGATCCTCTGTTTACAAAGCATCAAAGGCTTTTATCACCTGACAGAGACCCATCTCTGATCCAAGACAAGATGCTGAACACTCAAGACCAGCTTAGTTATTCTACCATATGAGGCAGGAAATCCCACTAGGATTTGTCTCTGAGGCAATAATAAAGCAAATAACTAACAATTTGCTGTCTTTTAATGACATACCAGTTTTTCTGTCTGAGGTGGCCATCACACTCCTCTTTAGGGCCATTCTCATAGTTGGGGTGAGAGACTTAGAAAATGCGCCATAGCCCAGAGGTAGGAAGACACATCCGTTTAGCTTTCACTCACATTCATTTTTAAGCTCAGTTTTTTCTCCATTACAAATACATGACTCACTAATTTTGTCCCCAAAAGAAAAAACAAAATTTTCACCCAGGCACAGTGGCCAAATTAAGCTAGTTTGGCTATTTTTCAGCATGTAGAGGTCCAAGTTGTACCTGTATGCTTTTTTCTGTCATAATTATCATCATCGTCTTTATTTATACCCCGCCACCATCTCGCCAGAGAGGACTCAAAGAGCGGCTTACATGAGGCCAAGCCTGGTAATACATTATAGCAAAATAAACACAGAACGGCAAAAAATAACATCACAATAAAATAAGTAAAATATACAAGTAAAATAAAACGGTGCAAAATAATAAAGTGAAAAATCAGAAAATAAGGCTCCTCTGAGAAAAAGAGGTCACAAATGGTAATCCATATATGCTTGCTTGTATGTTTGTACCACAAAATCTGTTGCTAAGAGAAGTGGTTGTACGTGATGTCACTGGATTCGCTGTTGCTAGGTGAAGTGGCCTCAAGGCAACACTATGGCAATAGTGGGAAAGTGCCCTTTGTGGTACAGACTTTCCTTCCTCCATTTCTCTCATACACTTCCTTATTCTTCCTGCTTTCTTTCTCTGTTTCTTTTATTCTTCATTTGCATTCCCTCATACACCTTCACAGTGGCATCACAAAGGATCACTTCACCTAGCAACAGCCAACCCAGTGACATCCTAGAGGGCCACTTAACCTAGCAGCAGCCTTTGAGGTACAAACAGACCAACAAACATAGGGACACCAACTAAGTGTATATGTAGCCCCCAGTGACACAATGGGTTAAACCCTTGTTCTGTCAGGACTGCTGACCTGAAGGTTGGGTTGCTGATCTGAATCCAGGGAGAGTGCAGATGAGCTCCTTCTGTCAGCTCCAGCTCCCCATTGCGGGGACATGAGACAAGCCTCCCAAAAGGATGGTAAAACATCCAGGCATCCCCTGGGCAACATCCTTGCCGACAGCCAATTCTCTCACACCAGAAGCAACTTGCAATTTCTCAAGTCCCTGACACGAATAAAATGTGTATAGATAGATGAAAAAAATGGTGGCTTGTTGAAAAATCCAATAAAAATTAAAATAAAACTCTCACCTATCTGTACTCTCAGAATTTTGAATAGAAATTAGATTTTGTCTCTCTTCATACATACATGGTTGAGATTTCTTTTCCACAAAATCCTCCCTGAACATTGGATCTTTTAAAAATCTGCTTACCTAGGGAGGATGGTAATTAAAGATACATTACAAAATGGGGCTGGAAGCTCTGGAATGTAACTTTGGTGCTGATGGGACTATATAACTACATTTTTGATTTGAGAACCCGGCATCTTGAGGTCCTCACTGCGGATAGGCTCTGAACAGTACATCAAACCTACGCATCGCCTGGGGTGAAGGCGGACCTCAAATGCAACTGAAGGAATTGCATTGCCAGACTTGTTGGGGTGTGTCCCTTGTGGTATTATTTCTGGCTCTTCCACAAAAGTGAAGAAGCTCCAGATCTCTGTTGGTTGGAAATGTATAAAAGGGCCACACAAAGAGAGGGGGTTGTTATCTTGAGAGTGGTTATCGAGATAGTTGTCATCAGGGTGGGGAAATCTGTCAGTTTCTCTTTCTTCAGGTTTTTTAAATCTCCAGGTCTTTATACAAGTATTAGATAAGTATGATTTTAAAAAAAAAACCTCCAAAAACTACTAAAACTTAAATCCAAATTCAGTGAGTAACAGCTGTTCGCTAAAGATCGGAATAAAAGGGTGGTGTATTGTCAAAGGCTTTCATGGCCGGAATCACTGGGTTGTTGTAGGTTTTTTCGGGCTGTATGGCCATGGTCTAAAGGCATTCTCTCCTGACGTTTCGCCTGCATCTATGGCAAGCATCCTCAGAGGTAGTGAGGTCTGTTGGGACTAGGAAAAAGGGTTTATATACCTGTGGAATGACCAGGGTGAGACAAAGGACTCTTGTCTGCTGGAGCTAGGTGTGAATGTTTCAACTGACCACCTTGATTAGCATACAGTGGGCTGGCTGTGCCTGGAGCAAACTTTGGTTGAGAGCCTAGATGTCCCTGCCTGCTTCCTCTCTGTTGTTATGCTGTTGCAATTTTAGAGTTTTTTAATACTGGTAGCCAGATTTTGTTCATTTTCATGGTTTCCTCCTTTCTGTTGAAATTGTCCACATGCTTGTGGATTTCAATGTCTTCTCTGTGTAGTCTGACATGGTGGTTGTGAGAGTGGTCCAGCATTTCTGTGTTCTCAAATAAAATGCTGTGTCCAGGTTGGTTCAAGGGTGGTGCTTTCCTGCAGGCATTGAAACCCAGTCTCTTGGATACCCAAATCTCAAGAACTGGATGGACAAAATTGTCAGTTTATTTAGATATTTATTTACTATACTTATATAGCACCTTTCTTAGCCTTAACGGCGACTCAAGGAAGTTTACAACAAGTCAGTACACATAACAACAAAAAATACAAATTAAACAAGTTTCTGTCCCTCCTATGGCCAGTTTTTTTAAAAAAAAATCTTATTTCTTTGCTAAACATGAAGAAATAAGCCAATTTCAGTAAATTCTTATAAAAATGAAATTAAATTATCACTTTCCCCCATTTTTCAGATACCTTGTTTATAGAAGTTGGAGTGTTAGGCAATTCCTCGGTCCAGCTTTCACTGAATTGTTAACAGTGCCCCTTCTTAACAAAGGCTCATTTTGGCACAGTGGTTCATGGCTTTATTGCCTCCTGATTAGATTGCTGTAATGTATTCAATAGCAGAGATTCTTAAACTTTTCAATCACTACCCCTTTCGATAAATTTATATGTGACCCTGGGTGCATAGGTATAAAAGTCACACATTTACTAATAACACATCACCATTTGCAAGGCTTGCTATGCAGGCTAAATTTCCTTTTTGTGGAGCATAGCTGAAGTATCTTCTGCAGAGTCCACTGTAAAAACTTCACAGCAGATGCGTGTAAATATCTAAAACAGCCACTCAGTGATATTTAGAAAACTTTTACTGTGATCACATTTTTCAGGACCTAACATTTGGTGTTGGGACTGACAGCTTAAGGAACAGTTCTCTATAGGGAGTTTTCCTTTAAATGTGTTCAGAAGCTACAGAGATATGTGAAATGCAGTGTTCAATTAATGTTTGGTGTGAAACCACATCGCGTTGGTCTTCTTTCAACTCAGCTGGCCTCTGATTCCTTTGGAAGCTTAACTCAGCATGCTGGTTTTGGCTTGCAAAGCAAAAAGCGACAAGGAATAGCAATACCCAATAGAAAGGTTGTCAAGAATAGTCTCAATATGTTGAAAGACTTCGTTTCTTCTCTGTATCCCCAGAAAAAAACCCTCAGTTGCTCAGTCCACAATATTTGGAGGACTCTTTGCTCCAATATAAACCAGCCTAGAATCTGAGATTCTGTCTTGTGCCCTATCACCCCAAGAGGTCAAATTGGAGAGGTGAAGACAAGGTTTTTTCAATAACAGCTCCTTCCTTCCAAGGATAAATCTGGCATCATTGCCCTTTTGAACTTCTGGCCTGGAAGCCAAGACTACACTGTTTGGCATGACCTTGGATCCCTAAAATCAGTTCTAGCTTTGTTCTAGTTTGTGTGTTATTTTAAAACTAGTTTTTGACGTTTTGAGTTGCTGTGGATTTTCCGGGTTGTATGGCCATGTTCCAGAAGCATTCTCTTCTGACGTTTCACCCACATCTATGGCAGACATCCTCAGAGGTTTTAAGGTCTGTTGGAAATGTGGAAAGTGGGGTTTATATATATCTGTGGAATGTCCAGAGTGGAAGAAAGGACTCTTGTCTGCTTGAGACAAGTGTGAATGCTACAATTGGCCACCTTGATTAGTATTTAATGGCCTTGTAGCTTCAAAGTCTGTGGTTGCTGCCTGGAGGGATCCTTTGTTGGGAGGTGTTAGTTGACCCTGTTTGATTCTTCAGGAATTCCCCTGGTTTTTTAATATTGCTCTTTATTTACTGTCCTGATTTTAGAGTTTTAAAACACTGGTAACCAAGTTTTGTTCATTTTCATGATTTCCTCCTTTCTGTTGAAATTGTCCACATGTTTGTGGATTTCAGTGGCTTCTCTGTGTAGTTTGACATGGTAGTTGTTAGGGTGGTCCAGAATTTCTGTGTTTGCAAATAATATGCTGTGTCCAGATTGGTTCCTGGCTGACTTCTCAGGTTGCATTAGTCTGCAGTGCCTTTCATGTTCCTTGATTCGTGTTTGGGTATTGCTGTGTTTGGTGGTCCTTATGTAGACTTGTCCACAGCTGCATGGTATACGGTAGACTTCTCCAGACGTGAGAGGATTTTGAACAATACTAAAAAGGGGGGATTTCCAGACAAAAATCAATCAGGGCTAGTTAACACTTCCCAGCAAAGAATTCCCCCAGGAAACAACCAGTCTGGCTTTGAAGCTACATGGCTTTTAAATACTAATCAAGGTGGCCAATATCAACATTCACACTTGCCTCAAGCAGGCAAGAGTTCTTTCTCCCACCCTGGACATTCCACAGATATATAAACCCCACTTGCTTAGGTTCTAAGAGACTTAATAACCTCTGAGAATGTCTGCCATAGTTGTGGGCAAAATGTCAGGAGAAAATGCTTCTGGAACATGGCTATACAGCCCGGAAAACTCACAGCAACCCAATGATTCCAGCCATGAAAGCCTTCGACAACAAATTTAACATTTTGTTTGAATTTTTGAAAAAGAATGTGGTTTTTTCCTATTATTTATTGCCTTGAAAGCCTTGTTGGTTTTGAGAAGTTATAAATAATACTTCAGTAAATAAAATACGCAATTAGATGTACAGTAGTTAATTCTATTCGCAAACCTCATGTATTTTTCTAACAAATTCCTCATGTATCTTTTAAGGAAGAAAATAAATGAGGAGTTTATTGGTAGATCTAGGTACCATCCATCTAGAACAGCCATGGGCAAACTTTGGCCCTCCAGGTGTTTTGAACTAAGTCCCAGAAATCCCAGCCAGCTTACCAGCTGTTAGGAATTGTGGAAGTTGGAAGTCCAAACACCTGGAGGGCCAAGATTTGCCCATGCCTGATCTAGAATGATATTTCTTCCTTTAGAAAAACAATTTTCCCTTCATAACTCTATGAGCTGAACAGCATACCTTAACTTCTTCTTTTTTCTGGTTTCTCTTCAAAAGGGACATCCAATGAAGTTGCTCAGTTCTTGTCTAAAGAGAACCAAGTGATTGTTCGCATGCGGGGTCTGCCATTCAATGTAACAACGGAGGAAGTGTTAACCTTCTTTGGTCAACACTGTCCAGTGACAGGTGGAAAAGAAGGAATCCTTTTTGTGACCTATCCTGACAATAGGCCAACTGGAGATGCATTTGTGCTGTTTGCGTGTGAGGAATATGCGCAGAATGCATTAAAGAAACACAAAGACTTGTTGGGCAAAAGGTATATAGAGCTCTTCAGGAGTACAGCAGCTGAGGTTCAGCAGGTGAGTCCCCTTACTTACTAATGTCGTGATAAGTGATGCTAGTTCAGGATGGATAAAAGGAAAATACAGTTCCATAAACGGTATAGTTAAAGTATGAAATATGCCAACACAAGATAGACATTGGCTTAGATGGCTATGAAGAGGCGTTATGTAAAATCAAGCCACTACATTGGATGTCACTGAGCATTATCATGTTGTCCTCTGAATCATGTTGTCTTGTGATATATCTAAAATCCGGTATCCTCAGTTTAGTAATTTTGGTTCCTAATTAAAGCTCAAGCTTAATTCTTAACAAAGAGAAGCAGAGCACACTGGGGAGCTATGAGGTTTAGCAATATGCTAAAGCAAAATCCTCACTTGTGCCTAGCACCGCCTTGACCCATATTAGTCTTATACTCAGTATTTTTTTAACTCTAGATATTTTAGTTAAATCAGCCCAAAAAAACCTGGGTCAACTTACCCACAGGTGAATGTGAATACTGTATCTCAACATTTATCCCTCCCCCCCCCAAAAAAAAACAACATTCCACTATCTGAATACAGTGGCAAAAGACAAGAGTGAAGTCCATCCTGGGAGAACCTAAAGGAAGAACTGACCCACTATGTTTTCATTGCCACGGTGCCATTTGTGGTCTTTTTTAATGCCTTGGAAGAGAAATGGTGACAGCGGGTTGCTGTGAGTTTTCCAGGCTGTATGGCCATGTTCCAGAAGCATTCTCTCCTGATATTTCACTTGCATCTATGGCAGGCATCTGCAGAGGTTGTAAGGTCTGTTGGAAACAAGCCAAGTGGGCTTTATATATCTGTGGAATGTCCATGGTTGGAGAAAAAACTCTTGCCTGTTTGAGGCAAGTATGAATGTTGCAATTGACCACCTTGATTCGTATTTAATGGCCTTGCATCTTCAAGGTCTGGCTGCAGTAGTCTAGGGGAATCCTTTCTTGGGAGGTGATTAGCTGGCCCTGATGGTTTCTTGTCTGGAATTCCCATGTTTTGGAGTGTTGTTCTTTATTTACTATTATGATTTTAGAGTTGTTTAGAGAAGCCATTGAAATCCACAAGCATGTGGACAATTTCAACAAAAAGGAGGAAACAATGAAAATGAAAAAAAAATCTAACTACCATTATTTGATAACTTTAAAAAATTTTAAAAAGTTGCAAGACCATTAAATGCGAATCAAGGTGGACAATTGCAACATTCACACCTCCCTCAAACAGACAAGTGTTCTTTTCCCCACCCTGGACTTTCCACAGATATATAAACCCCACTTGCCTACAGACCTCACAACCTCTGGGGATTCCTGCCATAAAGGCAGGCAAAATGTCAGGAGAGAATGCTTCTGGAACATGGCTATACAGCCCAGAAAACCCACAGCAACCTAATGATTTCAGCCATGAAAGTCTTCCACAATACAATGGTAGCAGCAGTGGCCAGGGGTAGCTGGCCCTCTGAGGCAGTGCTAGTGCTAGTGCTTTTCCCTCTCAGCAGAATAGCACTAAGCTACTAATGGGTGAAAATTGCTTATGGTAGTACCTTTAGGTTGAACACTGGAAGGAAGATAGTACCAAGAAGACCTGTTTGGGGGTAGAACAACTACCACTGAAAAATGCCAGGCTGTCCCTTTCTTGGGGTATTTAACTAGAGGCTGCCTGGGTCATCTGACAAGGATGCCATCATAGCAGCTCCTACAGGCTGTATGGAAAATTGAATATTTTAGGTCTGCCTCTGGCTTCACTCTGATGGTCAGAAACATTTAGCGATGTCTGCTGCTTAGTGATTAAGAATGGCACTGTATGCTCCAAACAGACTTTAATTAACAGAAATAATCCATTATAAAATCAAAATAACCCTGTGATACACATCCCCAGGGGGCTCTTAATATGCATACCATGTTTCAGGTGTCTCAGTTTCACCATCTTGATGGTACGGTAGGGAGACAGATGCTCACCCATATAATTTCTTTTATTGTTATACATTGCCTGGTATTTGCTTTTACATTGATTTGTGGCTATATGCTGCCCTGATTTCTTTGAACACATATATATTAATGCATTATTTCCCATTCCTATTCATTTCACCCACTTTCTACTTGTCTAGATTGTAAAAGTTCTAAAAGTCTTCAAGAAAGCAAACTTTCAGACTAGTTTTTTTGGGGGGTGTGGGAGAGAAAAATTGAATAGTGGTCCTTAGTAAGAAAAATCTTTCAAAATCTGTTTAAGGTACATAACCATTTCATTATGTGAAATTATCTCTAAATTACGCTGTCAAAGTGCATTATTTGTTAGCTATGTATACAATTTGAAAGAATTAGAAGTAGCTATTCTTTCTAAATCCAGTTTCTAATCAGAATATCTCAAGGAAGTGTTTGTTTTGTTTGATACAGGGATTGTTTCCCCCTGCCTTCCATCCAGGATATTAACTGGATTCTTCAAATGCTGATACCCCTGTCTCTATTTTAATTATCTTCCACAATCTTTTGCGATAGATTATTCTATACTGGTTTTCAAATTCTGGTAGGCTAATGAAGTAAATTTACCCCCTCTGTACCTAAAGGAATCAGTTTTCTAAGCCAAAAGTCAGAAAAAGTTACTATTTAACTTTTTGAACTACATTTCCAGAATCTCCAGCCATGATAGGCAGCCGCCATATTGGCTGGAGGATTCTCATAATCTTTTTTAAAAGTAATTTATCAATGCTGCGTGCCTAAGGGAATGTGTTCTCTAAACCAGATATAGGAAATGTTTCCCTTTTCTGAACTGCAGTGTCAACAATCCTGACTCATAATATCTGAGAGCTGTAGAACAACAAAGTAACTTTTTGAAGTTGTATCTTAAGTTGTCTTAAGAATGGCACTGTATGCATTCCCAAGTTTGACGAGAGTAAATGGTAGATCTGATTCCCAGCATTTGCTGGTGGAAAGCATGTACCAGCATGTTGAAATATCAACATTAAGAAATTAATTTGGATGTGATAAGGTCCTTTCAGAATGAAGTCCTTTCCTTCAAACTTTCATAGAATCATAGGATTGGAAGAGACATTGTCGGCCTTCCAGTCCGACCCCCTGCAAAGAAGCAGGCAAATCACATTCAAAGCACCCCGACAGATGGCCATCCAGGCTCTATTTAAAAGCCTCCAAAGGAGGAACCTCTACCACACTCTGGTGCAAAGAGTTCCACTACTGAACATCTCTCACAGTCAGGAAGTTCTTCCTCATGTTCAGATGGAATCTCCTTTCCTGTAGTTTGAAGCCATTGTTCCACTTCCTAGTCTCCAGGGCAGCAGAAAATAAGCTTGCTCCCTCCTCCCTTTGTCTTCCCTCACATATTTATACATGGCCATCATCATGTCTCCTCTTAGCCTTCTCTTCTGCAAGCTAAATGTGCCCAGCTCTTTAAGCCGCTCCTCATAGGGCTTGTTCTCCAGATCCTTGATCATTCTAGTCAACCTCCTCTGGACACATTCCAGCTTGTCAACATTTCCCTTCATTTGCGGTGCCCAGAATTGGACACAGTATTCCAGATGTGGTGTAACCAAGGCAGAATAGAGGGGTAGCATGACTTCCATGAATCTAGACACTATACTCCTATTTATTCAGGCCAAAATCTCATTGGCTTTTTAAACTGCTGCATCACATTGTTGGCTCATGTTTAAATTGTTGTCCACAAGGACTCCAAGATCTTTTCCACACATATTGCTGTCGAGCTAGCTGTCCCCCATTCTGTATTTTTCAGATTCTTTCTGAAGAATCTTGCAAGTAGAGCAAATGAGACCCCCTCATATCTGTGTCCAGCACTAGCTGCCCACTTGCCTTCTTCCCCTGCCCTAAGTGACAGTAACCCTAGCAACATCAGTGTCCTCGGTTTTTTACTTTCTTGAACTATTCATTTGGACGACTTGGTTGGTTTCAATTCTAGTAGTAAATGGGAACCATTCTAGCTCAATTGATTTGCCTGGCAGCAGCTGTTAGTCCAGGCAGAGCCATCACAATACAATTGTTAGTCCCAACTACAATAAGACATTTTATTGAATGAGTACTAGGTTAGACAACCAACCCTTATGTTCCTTTAATTTAATGGGTGTGCTCTAATTGTACCTAACAATTAGACTTAGGCCAACATGGAATGATTGTGAAAGCTGACGTATACTTCAACATTTATGAAATCCACTCTACTGTTGTTGTTTTTGCAGGTACTAAACAGATACTCCTCTACTCCTCTCATTCCTCTCCCAACTCCACCTATCCTTCCTGTACTACCTCAGCAGTTTGTGCCTCCGACCAACGTCAGGGACTGCATACGACTGCGTGGTCTTCCTTATGCTGCCACTATAGAGGACATTTTGGGATTCCTGGGGGAGTTTTCTGGTGATATCAGAACTCATGGGGTTCACATGGTGTTAAATCACCAGGTAAGCAAAGGAAAGAGAATATAGATTTTTGTACACTGAAACATTTGATTGAAGGTTCTGAGTAAAATGCTATTCAGGCAGTTCACATTAAGGCTGGCACCATTGGGCATCTACTGAGACTTGTGCCTTAGGTAAAGAGAATACTCATTGCCCAACATCTACTTTAGCTTAAAATGTATAGTAATCTTGTATCCCCCTTAGAGTCTGAACCTTGTATCTCTCAGTGTCTGAGACACTATCACTTGCAATGAGACATAGCTGCCATGTGCCTTGTATTTTCTTTCAGTAAGGCTACAGTGTTTTGTTATTCGTAGTCACAAATGCAGAAATGGGCCTCGGTCTTTTGTCTGGTCCCTCTGTCTATCTAGATCTGTGCTTCCAAATCAGTGGTTCTCAACCTGTGGATCCCCAGATGTTTGTGCCTTCAACTCCCAGAAATCCTAACAGCTGGTAAACTGGCTGGGATTTCTGGGAGTTGTAGGTCAAAACACCTGGAGACCCACAGGGTGCAAACCACTGTTCCAAATTGTCACAGCATTAAGCTGGACACTTAATAACCCATAGTTGTAATATAGTGTTTATTATCTAAGTGCTGACCAGCCATGGGTATGGCCATCCTCTCCAAATGTGCTTTACTATAGTCCTGCCATCTTCAGCCAAGTTTGCCATTGGCAGTATAAGCTGTAGTCCAGCATACCTAGGGCATCATACTGGAGAATGTATAACACTGATTTGTGCTACTGGTGGCTGCTGGTTAGCAACTATATAGCAACTCTCATGGATACTTTCCTATCTCTTCCTGACAGTGTAAATATGGTTTGAGTATCATCCTAAATATAAGCCTGATTTGGAAGAATCCTGTTTGTTGTGGTGTTTTGTTTTTTTTGTCGTGTCAGGAGCGACCTGAGAAACTGCAAGTCGCTCCTGGTGTGAGAGAATTGGTCGCCTGGAAGGACGTTGCCCAGGGGACGCCCGGAGGATTTGATGTTTTTATCATCCTTGTGGGAGGCTTCTCTCATGTCCCCGCATGAGGAGCTGGAGCTGATAGAGGGAGCTCATCTGCCTCTCCCCGGATTCGAACCTGTGACCTGTCGGTCTTCAGTCCTGCCAGCACAGAGGTTTAACCCACTGCGCCACCGGGGGCTCCGTTTGTTGTGGTGAAATGTGCCTTCAGATCAACTTTAACTTATGACAAACTTATGCTAGTGTTTCCTTAGATTTAATCAAAGGAGTTTTGCCTTTGAGACTTGCCCAAAGGCACTCCATTGGTTTCCATGATTGAATTATCATTTAAACTCTGCTCTCCTGGATGCTTAGTTCAGTACTCAAACCACTACAACACCCTAGCTCTTGAAAAATCCTATATGGTTTTAATTTTATAACAACTATGGAAACATTATTAATTTGCACTAACATTAAATCTTTAAATAAAAGTCATTCAATAAAATTATAATGTGAAAGCGAAATTTATAATATCAATTAGTAAATTCATTCATTCATTTATGAACCATTGTGAATTCTGAGAAACAATTAGAAATTGCCCAGACTACTGAATCATCTCAAATGGTATCAAATTAAAGTAAGAAGAATTGGTAACTCATAAAAAATGTAATTGACATTTCAATGAATAAAACAGATATTGTCAATTGCAACAAGTCTAGGGGTCCCTTTTAGTGCCTGGGGACCTGTTTTAGGTTTTGCTCTTTTAAGTTATGGACAGTTTCAGAATTGTGCCAAATTGTTTGCTCAATATTAACAAGTTACTTGTTCCCAGCTCCTGACTATAGCAATTTTTCAGTAAAACTGGAGAGCTTACCCTTTTAGGTATCCTTATTGTCCAGATATCAGCAAGATTAAATATGACTGAGAACTAGAATGAAGATCCCAAAACGTACAGCAAGGTTGTTGGTTTGGGTGCACATTTACGAGCAGTGTGAGAATGGCTGAAAATAGTAATGAATATTTGCACTGATGCTATATGTCAGCAGGTGGCGCAATGAGTTAAACCCTTGTGCCAGCAGGACTGATGACTGACAGGTCAGCAGTTTGAATCCAGGGAGAGCGGGTGAGCTCCCTCTGTCAACTCCAGCTCCTTGTGCATGAGAAAAGCCTACTGCAGGATCATAAAACATCAAACATCCTTGCAGACGGCCAATTCTCTCACACCAGAAATTACTTGCAGTTTTTCAAGTCGCTGCTGACACACACAAAAATGCATCTTTTAAAAAGGCCTTCCTAGGCTAGTTTCCAGGGTTATAATTTTTGCTGCAACTAATTTCCAGAGTAAAGCCATACAAGGGAACTTGAACAGTTTTTGACAGATGTGATTCCTCATATTGATTTGTATATTATTTGATCCCATTATCAATTACAAATGAATGTTAAATGTCATTACCATAAGCAGGCATTTGTAACTGTCAAAAGACGCTAATCATCCACACTTGTTAGAGGCCTCTGGTTGGGATGGCTGTCTGTTACTATTTCAAATTCACTGTGGTTAAGAAGAGCCACAGTCCATCAGATCTAATGCCTGTGAATTCAGTGTTTCTAAAAGTGCACTAAAAAAAGGGCCAGCCTCATATTTTGGCAGAATAAGGCAAGTGGCTTTGGGCAGCAGATGCCATCGTACAGTGCTAAGGCCCTGGAAAACATCTGGATGTGGCTTGCCGTGCTGTAAGCAATGGCCACCTAAGGCCAGCTGCTTCGGTGTGTTTGGAACACTGTCCCATTGCCATTAATACTATATGGCCAGTTCAGATTCCTTTTCTACATAATATACCCTGTGTTGTGTTAGGCAGCAAATGTTTTGGGCGCACCTATACTGTAGAATTAATGCAGTTTGGCTCCATTTTAACTGCCATGGCTCAATGCTGTGGAATTGTTGGGCATTGTAGGGATCAGCACCCTTTGGCAGAGAAGAATAAAGAGCTTGTGAAACTGCAACTTTTATGAGTCCATAGCATTAAGCATTGCCAGTTAAAGTGGTGCCAAGCTGCTTTAATTCTACAGTGTAAACCAGTGTTTCTCAAACTGTGCTCCTCCAGGTGTTTTGGACTTCAGCTCTCACAATTCTTAACAGCTGGTAAGCTGGCTGAGATTTCATGGGTGCTGAAGTCCAAAACACTTGGAGGAGCACAGTTTGAGAAACACTGGTGTAAATGCATGCTTTGTCTCCCTACTGAAAATTGGCATGGTGATGGAGGAAAATAAACTTGGTCCATACAGGTAAATTTTTAAACGAGACTTTAGATCACATTTGTCCTCTGAAATATTTATTTGCTCCTGATCAATCTTGTGTATGGCAATATTGAAGAAAAAAAGGGCTTGTAATAGTTTTCAGCACTGTATTTCAATGTAATGGTTTTAAAAATCTGTTTTAGTACCTCTAGTGGTATAGTTTAAATTGTATGTAACATTCTTGACAGTTTAACAATACCATCATAATATCTGCCAAAATAATAGCCACAGTAATAATACAGTTATGGCGCAACGGGTTAAATCACTGAGCTGCTGAACTTGCTGACTTAAAGGTTGGTGGTTCGAATGTGGGGACCAGGGTGTGCTCACACTGTTAGCCCCAGCTTCTGCCAACCTAGCACTTTGAAACATGCAAATGTGAGTAGATCAATAAGTACTGCCTTGGTGGGAAGGTAACTGCGCTCCATGCAATCATGCCAGCCACATGACCTTAGAGGCATCTACAGACAACACCGGCTCTTCAACTTAGAAATGGAGATGAGCACCCCCACCCCAGAGTCAGACACGGCTAGACTTAATGTCAGAGGAAACCTTTACCTTTAATAATACAGTTATTGTACATATGATACTTGTTCTGGAATTTTCAAAGATCCAAATAGCAAGAAAAGATAATTCATTTAAACATTACAAAAAAACATCCTAATGGTAAAAGCTACTCAACAGTGGAATATGGGTGGTGGAGTTCTCCAGAGGTTTTAAAACAAAGGCTAGATGATGATCTATCGAGAGTGCTTCAGTTGTGTGTTACTGTATGGCAGGGGGTTGGACTGAATGACCTTCTGGTCTCATCCAGTTCTGTGATTCTAATTTTCAAGCTTTTTAGTAAATTCATGTTGTGGTTGCTTAAACCAGAATGAGTAGTTTCATTTCATATTTAGCATCGAATCTGCTGTTGTTACTGCAGATATTTACTTTTGAAAAGTTTGGACAGACATTTATATTTTGATGCTACAGTTCTTCGCCCTTTTCTTGCTTTTAGGGTCGACCCTCTGGAGATGCTTTTATCCAAATGAAATCTTCCGAACGAGCCTTTATGGCTGCTCAGAAGTGCCATAAGAAAACCATGAAGGACAGATATGTTGAAGTCTTTCAGTGTTCTGCTGAGGAGATGAACTTTGTATTAATGGGGGGCACTTTAAATCGAAATGGCTTGTCCCCACCACCATGTAAGTTACCATGTAAGTTTTGCTTGGGTCTTGGCGCTATTCTGTGCTGTTTGCGGGTAAGGTGCTGGAGCTTCTTTTCTTTACTCTTGTGTTCCTCTCTTGAAAAGGTTCAGGGCATGGGGTCTGAAATGCAAAACCTTTCCACTTGAAATCAGTCTCAGACTTTGATTTGTTCTCCTAATGGCTGGGACTCCTTTGATTTGAAGAGGAATTGCCTTTATGCTTGCTTTTCTGCTGGCACACACTTTTTTTTCCTCCTGGGAGCTTAACTTGCACTGGGCCAATGCTGATTATTTGGCAGCCTGGCTCTTTAAGAGCACTGCAGTCAGCTCTCAGTCACATTATGATTTGATTGTTAAATGATTGGTAGCAAAGATCAAGTATGGATGCCTAGCTAATCTGAGGAACAATTATAAATGTTCTGACAAGCTGATCCACAAATTCCATTTGAGTCATTGGGGGATAACTACATCTTTTTTACTATAGACAATTGAGTAGTGCTATTCAAGGTATGTGAACCAGTGTCAGTGTGCAAGTCATGGGCTGATGATCCACTACCAGTTTCCAGGAAAGCAAGAAACATTTATAGCCAGTGGACATAAATATGTGGCCCCTCTCTGGACAGTCAGATATATAGACACTGTCACCAAAAGTAGATGATAGAATTTCACTGGAAGACCTAGAGATTCCTAGAGAAGTGTTCTCTTTAGGAATAGCTGTCATTCATCAGGATGTTATGGTCAACTTCTGGCACTGGAGGACCTAGAGATTTCTACACAGAACATTTTAATCAAACCCATGAATTTGGAGGGCCAACTGTAAGGACAAAATCTAAAGCAACAATACACAAAACTAAAAACTTAGTGAAACAAAAATAGTTGACAAGGTCAAAGTAAATTGAGGAAGACTGAGAAAGAGATAGATAGGCAAAGGGACACACACACCACCACCAACAACACTATAACTGATGGACTTTCTTTGTGGTATGTATATTTATATTGTTAGTACCACAGTTTTAAAAAATCATACTCTTTATGTTTGCCTGCCAAAGGACAGCCAAGAAAACCCAAAATAGAACTCCAACTAGGTCAGCTTTTATGAAATCAGATCCTAAAGTTGTAGGGTATGAGTATATACATCATGAAGGCATCTACACCAGAGAACAGTACTGGTTTCATCTCTTGGTGCTGTGGTGGCACAATGGGTTAAACCCTTGTGCTGGCTGAACTACTGACCTGAAGGTTGGCTGTTCAAATCCATGAGAAGGGGTGAGCTCCCATCTGTCAGCTCTAGCTTCTCATGCGGGAACATGAGAGAAGCCTCCCACAAGATGGTAACACATCCGGGCATCCCCTGGGCAAAGTCTTTGCAGATAGCCAGTTCTCTCACACCGGAAGCAACTTGCAGTTTCTCAAGTTGCTTCTGACACATGACATCTCTTGGTTGAGTGTAAACTCAGTGAAGCAATTATAATATGCCTCTATGTAATGTACTGAGTGCCTGAACCTTTAACCTCTGTACCATACTCTTTGCTCAGTAATAGTTCAATATCAACATAATATAAATACTATAAATAAATAAATAAATAGATCTTTGGATCTTAGCTGCTTGTTTAAAACAACAAACTAGAACTGTTTTGACTTCATGCCAGTAAATACAGCTTCTCAAAATAACAGAGCATTGTTGAGAAGGTCTTGTGTTCACTGAATTACTTTTTAAAGAAATACATAGGATGAAAGATTATGGTTAGACATCTCCATTACAAGGTACTGAGGGTTGAGAAAAACATTAAAAATATTAAGTAAAACCCTGGAATAAAAGATTTGCAAAGTGTGAAGTAGAGAAGAAATACAGATAAGGCTTGAAACTAACGTTGCCATAAAAAAGTATCCAAGAGTATCAGAGTATCTCTAAATGCATAATCAGAGAAACTCCCAACAAATAACATTTAAGTTTGCTTAGTGGAACTGTAGATGTCTCTCCTCCATGGTACATCATATTATACTTGGGAAATGGGATGGACCACATTTAGCCAGTTGTGGACTCGATCTTGGGATATTTGTGCTGAAGTCACCAATGAACTCAGAAAACCCACTGGGTGACCTGAGGTCACATTCTCATAGCCTGAATGCACCAATCACAGTTATATAGTGGGGAACCCTATATCATTCTTGACTATGAGCTTGTAGTCTAGAATTGTAAAAATTTGTAGTTAAAAGCAGCTAGGATTTGTGCTTATGACTGTAAACTCTACAGACGCCCAGAAGAAGTTTATGGTTGGCTGCTATAAGACTAGCAAAGGGGGAGAATCCTGATCCCTCAATAAAAGTGGATCTGTGAGAGAGCAGAAGCCTCCAAAAACATGAGCTGTGTGAAGATTGAGAGTAAAATATAAATACAATGTGTTACGGTTTCATCTTTTACCCCCTACCCAAAAGAGGGCCCAATGTAATTTACCCAGATTTTGGGGAAAGTTATTTGACTGCAGTGTTCAGAATCCCATATCCATGTGATCCAAAATTAACTTTTCAAAGCTATGATTTCAACAACTATGATTTAATAGAAGCAGGTGATTTAAAGCACTGTGTGTGCATTTGAAAGAAAGAGAGTGCTGGAACAAAGTCTGTAAAAATATAAGGGAGGGGACATAACTCCTACATGAATCTATCATGATTGGGAATGGGTGGTGCAGATGGATCTTTCAAATTTGCTATGACTTTTTGGAGCAGTGGTGTCTCTTGACCATATTTTATGCATCGACAACTTTGTGTGGAAATGTTTAGAAACTTTATCTGTGCTGTCTTTTTGTGTTCTCTCACCTTAGGCATTTCTCCACCTTCATACTCAATTCCCGCTCCCACAGCAGTTATCCCAACCGAAGCCGCGCTCTACCAGCCTTCTGTTCTCCTTAATCCACGGACACTACAGCCTTCCACTGCATACTATCCCGCTGGCACCCAGCTCTTCATGAACTACACCGCATATTATCCTAGGTATAAACAAACAAAAGAGAAAGCACGGAACGCCTCTTGAAGGAATCTAATGTTGTGAATTTCTGCTTACATAATAATAAGTTTATTGCTATCAATATAGAATTTATCATTGTAATTCCTGGATGCCTTTTTCCTAAGAAGGACACAAAGCATCCTTAATTACAAGAGTTAGATTGCTTTACAAAGTTTCCAAAACTGATAGCATTTTTATAATGTGTGTGTGGGCCCTTCTACACAGCCCTACATCCCAGAATATCAAAACAGAAAATCCCACATTATCTGCTTGGAACTGGCAGTGTGGACTCAGATAACCCAGTTCAAAGCAGATAGTGTGGGGTTTTCTGCCTTGATATTCTGGGATGTAGGGCTGCATGGAAGGGCCCTGTGTGTGTGTGTGTCTTCAAGTTATCTGTTGAGTTTTGGTGATCCCATGAATTTCACGCGGTTTTCTCAGGTATGGAATTTTCACAGATGGTTTTGCCAATTTGTTCCTCTTAAATATAGCTTAACACCTGTTAATCAATGTCTCCCATGTAAATACTCACCGAGGGTGGTTCAATATAGGCCATATATTGCAGCTTGAAGCTGGCTAGAGGGTGGATTGTCCATAACATGTACATCCTCAATGCATGCTGCAGCATGCATTAAACCTGAAACAGTGGATTTAAAAAACGCACCAAAAAGTCTGGAGTAAACCAAAAACCATGCTGCAGCCAATCAGAGTATCTACCATGTAGGGCTGAGAAGTGCCAAAAGAAAGCTGGCAGAAGGTAAATAATTACTCACCAGGAAGGGAAACCACGTAATTCCTGTTGCGACTCTCACTTTATGCTCCTTTGTCCTCATCATCTGTGCCCTTCCATAGTCCAGTGCTGATCCCAAACAGACATAGTGATTTCATATCAGTTCATCCCAGCAGAATGAGTGGAAAAATGGGCAGTTTGGTTCCAATCTGCAATCAGTGAATATTGTGGCTACCATCCCAGACTCTAACTGGTTCCTGCAGCAATTGTGTAGGCTCTCCACAGCAGAACCAGTTCCTTTAAATCCACTTCCTAACTTGGATTCAGTATCTGTGTAGAACCACCCCAAGATGACCATGCTTCGTTTCCAAGATTAGGTAGGATCTGGTGCCTTTGGGTTATTTAGGCTCCTTCCCCCTCTTCTAACTGAAAATCACAACTAATATGTGAGTTTTCAAAATCCCTTGATCCATAAAGCAACCTTAGGGTGGGCAGAAGGAATACAAACTCTGCCTCTCTTTCCCTAATGTTAGTGTTGGTTCTGTGTACTGTGAGTCCTTATATTAAGTCAATTGAATTTGGATGCTTTGTTGCAGGAATAGTGGACATAGAGAGGCAATTTCGATGAAGCCTGAAACTCAGCCTTTCCTCTCAGTTGAGGTTTAGCATGGGTTATTGTTTACTGCAGAGTATTCCCCCAGCTTGTCCACTTGACAATAGATGGCAAGTGGATATGACTGTTTTTCAGAAGCCTGGCAGGACTTGCAGGAAATAGAGGCTAAGACTCCAGGAAAGAGCAACACAGTTACTTTTGTAAGGATTACTGTACCCGGAGGCCATTCTAGCTGGGGATTTCTGGAAATCTTAATCTGAAGAGTAATTTGGACAATCTCTTCTATGTTGTGACTGATACAACACTTCTTTAAAATCTGGTTTTTATTCATTGTAAAGGTTCCTTTGAATATCTACTTATAATGCAGGTGCCCCACCTTCAGTGTTGTTTTGTCTGCTAACATTGTTTATGTGACAGGCACATTTTAGAAACTTCCCTAACCTTTTAGAATAGACTTGGATAGATGATGCTGCAACTGGGATGGGTCCACAAATGTTCCCTATGTAATTGTGGCTTTCATTGTAATTTTACAGTATGCAGCAGAGAATGGATCTATACTCACAGATGAGTCGACCAGGTCAGTGCCCAAAGAATGGATTTATCTTTAAAGGTCCAAGCAGTTAGATATTCTCAATAATAAAGGTAAGAACCAACAGCGTCTTGTGCAAAATGCGTGAGGTATGCTCACTTTGAATGTGGCTGTTTTCTGAATGGATGCTTGCCTTTCTCCAAGGTGTTTTCCTTTCTTAGAGTAATGACCAATGGCTTTCAAAGCAACTGCAGCAAACCCAGGAATTAGTTTGCTGCTCCCAGAGCAGTATATACTGCCAAAAAAAGTGCCAGAATGACAATAACAAAACCCAAAGTGACTGGAAGTCTAGTTCTGGTTTTGAATTATATTTATTTTTATGTTGTAGAAAGTAGATGCTCCTGCAAGGCATTTGAAAAGATGAATTGCCAGTCCTTGGAGACTTCCATAAGAAACAATTCAGTATTTTGGGGAAGAGGGTGCAAAAAAAAAAGGTAGCTGGGGATTCTGGAATAGAAACAGATAAGGAAATATGGTTCGGCTCCTGCCTATTTACGTGACCACATATCTCCTCAGGAACTTTTTCGGGCTCTAAGATCAGCCAGGGAGGCCATCCTGTTGGTCCCACCTACCTCACAAGTGAGGTTGGTTGGGATGAGGGAGAGGGCTTTCTTGGTAGTGGCCCCCCAACTATGGAATGCCCTTCCAGGGAAATTAGACAGGCACCTACTCTTACAACATTTAGGAAGGAATTGAAAACCTGACTGTTCCAGCAGGCTTTTAATAATGGCTAAAAGAAACCACCCTATTGGGACAGGTTTTTAACAGCTGCTTAGGCAGCTGAGGAGGAAAAGGAAGGGGCCTGAGGCCAGGAATTGTGGGAGTTGAAGTCCAAAACACCTGGAGGGCCAAAGTTTGCCCATGCCTGTGGTAGATAAAAACTAGACGTGGCAACTGGATATGACTATATCTTGTACATTTGTAAAAACCCTTCCACCATATTCAGGTAAATGTTCCATCTTGATTATCACTCCTGGAAATGCATAACAGGACTCATCAGTGAAAACTATGGACCAAACCAAATATATGGAATCAGATTGAGAAGAGAATAATATCTGTACTTACAGATTAGTTACCTTGGAGACGGGACCCAAGTCTAAATCTGAAATTCCGTGATGCTTCATATGCATCTTAGACGTATAGCCTAGTGCTAATTTTATATTTATTTACTATATTTATAGACCACTTTTCTTGACCCCGAAGGGGACTCAAGGTGGTTTAGATAATAGCCAATAATTTCATGCCTTAAAATCAATATACATCCAATATACAATTAAACATTTTAATTAAAAATTAAAAACAAGATTAGAAAGCATTCAAACACATAAAACATTACAATTACTACTATACTACTATAAAACCACATTATCCACAATCGTAGTCCAGGCTATTCTGATAATCATTACACATAATTCCAAGTCCATCTATTGCACTGTATTATTCACCAAAAGGTTGATCCCAAAGCCATGTTTTCACCCTCTTTCTGAAGATCAGGAGGGAAGGGGCTGATCTAATATTGCTAGGGAGAGAGTTCCACAGCAAAAGGGGCCACCACCAAAAAGGCCCTATCTCTTGTTCCCATCAGTCATGCCTTCGAAGGAGATGGGACTGAGAGCAGGGCCTCTCTGGACGACCTTAATCTCCGAGATGGTTCATAGGGAGAGATATGTTCAGATAGTTGAACTGGGCACAATATTTTTTTATTTCTGCATAAAATAAAGGTTTTGGATTTTAGAATCTTAGGTAAGAATTGCTGAAGTTTATGTAACTAGTGATGAGGAAGCTGAAATAAAAAAATCTGTTCCTTTCTATATTTCTTAATAGGTTCAACCTAACTTCCTGCACAACTGACAACCAAATGGAGATTTCTCTGAAACCCTGCACAAGAAAAGTTTCCACTGTCTTGGATATCTGCCAATGTTTTTGTATCGGTTTTTTTAACATACACTTTCGTATTTTTTTAACATACACTTTACCAGTGACCACAGAGACAGCCCCCTCTCCCCTCTCCCCCCCGGTGCCCCAACAATAAAAACTTATCATTAAATCTTTTGGGACGTTCACTACTTGAGAGCACATTTGCCAAAGTCACAAGGAACAAACATTGTTGGGTTTCTTTTCCCCTATCTTCAAAATGTTAAATTATTCTTAGCACAGAAAGGATCTTACTTGAAATTAAAAACACGGCGAAAAATTTGTTGAAATAGCTTGTCATGCTAAACAGACCTTTCTTTTTTTTAAACAAAATTGCACATGCATTTTTTATATTAAAGACCTTTGAATTGTATTCAGCTTTTTATTAAAATGGTTTTGTTTTGTATATGTTTATTTGTTTTGAAATACATCTTCGGATTCTAGCCAGGTTTACTTGACAGTGTAGAAAATGCTTAAGAATGGAAAATGCAAGATTCTGGCAGGGGGAGAAGTACTGTAACTTTTGTAATATATTATATAAATATAATATATATAAACTGTAATGCTTTAAATTTGTATATTGCACATATGGCTACTGTATATTTAAGTTACTGTCCCAGGATATTCTGAGAGGGGCAATTAATTATTATAGTGCACAAAGCCTCCAGCAATTTTGCTATTCCACAAAGCCAGTGATGTTAAACCCCGTTGTTGGGATTATATTACAAACTCTGTGAAAACATGGGAAATGCAATACTTGTTCACAACTATGGAGGAAATAATTAAGGTATGTGGCACTGGAGGTTATTGAGAAAATGTAATTAGAAAACCCTCATTTTGACACTGAATATCTCTTCCCCCCTCCCCCAAGATCGAGAATGAATTGTTACCAAAAGCATTGGAAAAATAAATAAATAAAGGGCTATATCACTGTTGTAGAAGTTGGTCTGAGGTGCTCTATATGGGTTCTGTACCAGTCCGCTACCGGGATGGTCTCTGATCCTTGACCAATGTTGCATTTGCATCTTCCACAAGTATTAAAAGTGTTTTAAATCCACTGATTGACCTCTTTGGTTTGAATTCTGTGTTCATATAGTCCAGGTAGACAAATCAATGGTGGAACCTTAGGGTCTTTTTCTTCTGGATACTGAATCTCGTGCACTTGTTTTCCAGGCTGGAAGGACTACATTACAAAACTATACCGACCAACTGCTATGCATAAATGTAAACAACAAAAAGGGGGGAAACACATAACTTCCAACTTCTTAGCTAATCATTATAATTACCCTTCAAATATTGTAAAGCAATAGCGCATGGGGATGCAGACCCAACGTCATCCCTGACCTTGTCTTACTCAACTGCTAAGTATGCCTGCACCGTCTGGCATAAATCTGTCCATGCAAAGCAAGTGAATATAGCACTAAATGAGACACCTAGAATAATCACAGGATATCTTGAACCTACATCTTTTGATAGACTCTATAAGCTAGCAGGCATCCCCCCCCCCCCCAATGTACAATGGGAAGTTGCCTCCAATTGTGATAGAAATAAGATTGAACACTCTGAAAGCAACCCACTGTATGGCTATTGGCCTCCTCCCAGTAAACTTAAATCAAGGAAATGTTTCATGAGAACCACCACTCCTCTTAATGCTTCCCCAGCAACAGGAAGAATATCCCTGTAGGTATCAAAATCAGACAATTCCAACTGGATGACCCCCCAAGAGGGTCTTCCTCCAGGGGCAAACCAAGAATGGGCAACTTGGAAGTTCCTGAACAGACTCAGAAGTGGAGTTGGCAGATCAAGAGACAATCTGGCAAAATGGCACTACCTAAAAGAATCCCACACCTTGTGCGACTGTGGAGCAGAACAAAACAACCCTGCATCTGTATGCTTGCTCACAATGCCCTGCCTCATGCACAGAGGAATAATGGTTTAAAGCTACAGACAATGCAGTTTCTGTTGCCCGTTTTTAGTCTAAAACTATCTAGCAGATTATAATCCCTTTATTTTATCAGTTTTAGCTAAACTATTTTATGCAATGCTGTTGATATGAGATATATATACACACACACACTTTAAATGTATAACATAAATGTACTTCTACCTATTGTTTAAACCTACTTTTCTTCAAATTCTAATGTTGATAATTTCCCAACTGCCCTCCCCAAATAAACAATTATTAATTTCCAATCTTTTTTATACTACAGGGGCCCCTTGGTTTCCACTGGGATTTGCACCAGGCCCCTCTATGGATGCCAATTTGTGGATATACACTGGTGCTCCTTTTATAAAAGGGGAAAACTAAACTTTTCTTTTTGAATTGAGAGTCATGGATGGTTGAATCCATGGATACAGAGGATTTACTGTATGTAAAGACGTTTCCCTAATTTGAATAAATTTATCTGACTCTGTAAGGTCATACAATTTTGTCACCCAGTGTTCATGTAGTGAAATGGCTATATTTTTCCACATTGGTACATAAAACAGTCTGGCAGCTATAAAATATCGAATAATTCTTCTGCATTTCTCAGTCTGTTCATACATCATCCCCAGCAAGAAAAACTCTGGTTTCAGTTGAATTTTTTAAATTTCAAAATGTCATAAATTAAACAATGTACATGGTTTCCAAAGAATAGGAATGTATCTAAGCATCTTCAAAATGCAGCCTTCCAGCTGTTTGAGCCTCCAACTTCCGGAAGCATTAGCCAGCTTGTTCAGTGATAGAGAATTCTGGGATTTGGAGGCTAAAACAGCTGAAGGGCCACAGTTTGAAGATGGCTGATCTAAATCTTTTTCCTTGGCTTCCAGCTTCAAAACAAATGCTTCAAATACCAGATTCTTCCAACAGCATGTTTGTTTATGGGCAGCAGAACTTGAAAATACTAGCTTTTAGTCCTCAAGTTCTAGAGATACCTATCCAAAAATAGTCACTGGCTATTCTGACTGGCGGTAGAAGAGGTTGAAGGAGCTATTAATAGCTGTCAAGTTGGCTTTGACTTAATGGTGACCTTATGAATGAGAGACCTCCAAGATCCCCAGTCATCAACTGCCTGCTCAGGTCTTGCAACTTGGGAGTCAGAGCTTCCTTGATTGAATCAATCTACCCACAATATGGTTCTTTTTTTCTATTATCTTTCCAATGACCCATACTGTTTCATGATGTGTCCAAAATGCCATAGCCTCATTTAGTCATCTTCATTTCTACTGAAAGTCTAGACCCAATTTGCTCCAGGACTCATTCATTTGGTGGCCCATGATATCCATGGCATTTCTCCTCCAGCATGGCATTTCAAATGTGTTAATTATCTTACTATCTACTTTCTTCATTGCCCAGCTTTTACAATCATAGTTAGAAATTAGAAGAAGGTGTCATCCAAAATAACTTTGCAAATCTCTGGTACAGTAATATGCCTATGCTGTAGTAATATGTCAATGTTCTTAGAAAAACTGAATTTGCTGCAAGGTCTTTGTTATGGATCAAAACATCAGATCAAAACATGCCAACAGCCTTCAGAAACCAAGACAAGCAGTCATACTGGTACACAAACGTTTTCTTCGAGCCTGGAACAAACTCTTCAATGTCACTCATCCTCACTATTTTGAAGGCAGGCGGCATATTCTTTAAAATCTCTTTGTTTTTAGTTCCTTATATTTCTGACAGTTTTTTATTTTTAGTCAACCATGGCTGGAGGCAACATATAAGGAACAAGCATCCTTTATTCTATTCTGCCACTGGGATTGCTAGTCTGTTGAGTAGAGAAGACTTCCCTGTACCATCTCCAGAGACTTATCCTGTGATTGAACAAAGTGGCACAACAGTTCCTTCTACCTGCCTATAAAAACAATAAAGCAAGGGACTACAGAATATTGAACCTCTTTATTCTCAGACTAAAGAACAGAAACATGCAGCTCTTCATATGCTGTTGGATCACATCTCCTGGCTTTCCTAGTCATAATCCCAAAGGCTTGAGAGATAATGGGAGTTGCACTCCAACAACTTCTGAAGACCAAGTAAGGCATACATACTCTCAGACGTACAGGAAGGATGAGTGAAACTTTCTGGGACTGCTACTCCCATCAATCCTGGTTAAGCAGTATCTTCTGGGAGTTTTTAGTACTCCAGTTTAGAGCTGAAACCCAGATTCGCAGTTCATGTCCTTCCTCAACCTCAGTTCCCTGGCATGTTGCTTACTAAATTAGAAGACGGGGGAGAAGTGCAAGACTGAATTCCAGGTGCATAGACTCAGTCAAAGAGATTGAATTCTATGTTTGAGGACCATTCCCCCAATTAGATTTCCCCAGCAACATCCCTGTTGCGATGCTACAACTGAGAAAAGTCTCATATCATATCCCAATCCTTCCACAACTATACTCCTTTATAATATTGAAGTCTCTTGCAAAACTTAGATTGATCTCTTCATTGATAATTGTAAGTGCAGATATAAGACTTAGTTTTCCTTTTAACTTGGCAAGTTTTTTTCTTACCTGCCTATATATCTGTTCTACTGCCTTATTGTTATGCTTTCTTGACTTCCACTTACATGTTATTATAGTACTGTAAGCAGCATTAGGGCCACAATGAATTATTATACAAGTTTTTATGAGGGGTGCAAAGTTCCATATGTTTATAAGATTTCATTTTTTCAAATAAATCAAAAATGCTAGATCATTTTGATTTTGCAAGACCTCTACCAAGTTGGGTTGTTGTATGTTTTTCAGTCTATATGGCCATGTTCTAGAAGCATTCTCTCCTGATGTTTCGCCTGCATCTATGACAAGCATCCTCAGAGGTTGTGAGGTCAGACCTGAGGATGCTTGCCACAGATGCAGGGGAAACGTTAGGAGACAATGCTTCTAGAACATGGCCATATAGCCTGAAAAACCTACAACAACCCAGTTATTTCAGCCATGACAGCCTTCAACAATACTTACCAAGTTATTTAAAATTCATGCATATAGAGAGGCTTATTGGGCTGCTTCAGATTACACATTGTATTACTTTGCCTATCCCTATATTTTTGCTCAGAAGTTTTAATTTTGTGCTCTAGTTACTCTGAAGTATTGTCAGGCTGCAGGCCTGAGCTTGCCTTAACTGATCTGTCAAACAGGATTGTTTTCCTGTGAACAGGGAAGTGCCGCATTACCTTTGCACATGTAGAAACATTAGAGATGTTTACACCTTTGAATAGCAGTCATAACAACAAAATAATGTGACCCATAAAGACGAATGACTAAAACAAAGGTGGCTGGCTGTTATTAACTTGAAACGGGTAGTGGCAGGAATGTATTTACATAGTTGTTGTTATGTGCTTTCATTTCTGACTTATGGTGACTGTAAAACAAATCTATCACAGTATTTTATTGACCAAATTTGTTCAGAGGTGTTTACCATTGCCTTCTTGGGAGAATGTGACTTTCCCAAGGTCACCAAGTGAGTTTTCATGGCCAAATGGGAATTCCAACCCCGATCTCCAGAGTGATAGTCCAATGCTGATACCACACTGGCTCCTGTAATTTGCTTACAGATAAGAAATAATTGCTGTAACTCATCTAATATCTGGAGGCTGGGCTCTTTGGTTCTTTATCTTTTACTTTCTCCCTCAGGAGAAATTTCTGGTGATTTGCTTAATGTCTTCAGAATAATGTCTACAATGGCACACTGAAGATACTCATAATTGGGACCTGGGGTATCATCCCATCACTGCACAGTTTGCATTTTTAAAGTAAATTTCCCAATGCTATTAAGAGAGAAAATGAGAGTTGTACATTGAAAACAGAATAGAAAAACTGGCTTTCAGCACAATTATGGTTGGAAGCAACCAGTCTCTACAACCCACCAACAATTATTGTCTATGCTGTGTATTTTACAGAAATGCTTTGATCTGTATCTTTTGTGGGACTGAATTTTACTGTATGTCTGTAGAATTTTTATAGTATTTGTGTGTTTTAACGGCGTTGTGACCCACCTGAAGCTGTGAAGAGAGACTGGTAAGGAAAAAAAATTATTTATTATTTCAACAAGAATTCAGTTATACAGATTAGAAGTCCTGCTCGAAAGCAACCTTTTTTTGTATGAAATGTTTGCCACAAATACAGCCATAATCAGTCTATATCAATGGTTCCCAGCCTGTGGTCTCTGGACCACCAGTGGTCTGCAAGAACTAAAATATGGTCCGTAGCCTCACAGTTACTACACCATTGCAGCGAGAGCAACTGCTCTTTGCAAAACCCTCTGATAGTGCCAAGGCTTATTAAATATGGGTTTCTATGGGCGAGCTGATAGTGACTGCTGGATGGCATATGTTCTGTATCAGAAACTAGAGCTGATGTGGTCTATCCAATGCAAGTTTCTGAATCAGCACCCCAAATAACCAAACCAAATCTAAAGTTAACCAAAAACGGATTTGTAACCCTTTTGGTACTAATGTTGGAAACTGGTCCTTGGTCAAAGTGGTCCCTGGTTAAAAAAAGAAGAAGTAGGGGACCACTGGTCTATATGGTGTGGTTAGACAGAACTTGAGTGGTTGGTTCCTGCACCGCAATGATGACAGCAGTTCTATTAAGATGAGAATGTATTCATTGCATTAGAAGGAACATTAAAACAACCGCAACCAAAAATCAATTTGATTGATTAGTCACCATGAATTAAGATCATATAGAAAATTAAATGACCCATATGGAACATGAAATGACCCATAACTGCCATCTTCCTTCTAGTCTTAGACTAGACTTAGTAGGGTTTAAAGACTAAGATAGAGGTTACAACAGGAGACACAGGTAACAGAAGTCTAGTAAGTTATCAGTTTAAAAGACTGCAAAACTTAATATCTTTCTCAATACCTCTAAGCGGTCCTAGATTTTTTTTCAGCCTATGCCCTACATAAAGAACCAGATCTACAGACAGGATGAGGCAGCTGCTTGTAGTTGCAAGTACAAGCAATCCCCATGTTACGAACAAGATAGTTCTGTACGTTTATTCTTAAGCTGTATTTTTGTGTAAGTCTGAACAGGTATGTTTTCTAAGTGTAACTCCAGCCAAAAATATCTATTTTTTAAAGCTTTGGGTAGTATCGGGAAGGGTTAACACCCCGGTGTAGTTTGTTTTTCCACTTATTTTCAGTCCCTGTGATAATTGGATTTTGAAAAATGTTGCTTGTTGTGGAAACAAGAATTGGTGATAAAGCTTCAGCGGAGACACCTTTTCCATAATAACTCTTCCAGGAATGAATTCCCTTCTGAAGATATATCTCACTTCCTGTTGACTCATCCCTGTTCTTAACGAAAAATAATTGGTAAGTCGGATGTTTGTAACTCAGGGACTGCCTGTATTATGGAGACAGCAGTTTCACCTGGGACCTCCAGCCTTGGAAAGCAAATCTTCACTTGGAACAAAGGCAAACATGAACCCTCTGATTCTAGCAAACTGGAAAATGGTTTGGGACCGCCTTACCCCCTACCAACCCCAGAGATCCCTCTGTTCTGAGGACCAAGATCTATTGGAAATTCCCAGTGTCAAGATCTTGCATCTAACAGCAACCAGACGCAGAGCCTTTACAGCAGTGGCACCATCACTCTGGAATACTCTGCCACCTGAAGTCCGTACCTTGCGGGACTTATCAGCTTTCTGCAGGGCATGTAAGACATACCTGTTTTGATAGGCCTTTGATTTATGATATTGCTGTTTTTAAATTGTGTTAGGTTTAAGCCATTCTTATAAGCCACTCCGAGCCCCAGGGGAGTTTGAATAATAAACAAACAAACAAACAAATAAATAATTGTAATGGGGGAGGGACTGGTAACTGGTCGAATAATAGATTTTTAAAAGGCTGATGTGTATGACAGGTAATTACAGATATAAATTGGGGTCTGATTTAGAGGAGGTTTTTGTTTCATGTCATGATTGATTTGAGAAACTCAAGTCGCTTCTGGTATGAGAGAATTGGTCATCTGCAAAGACATTGCCCCGGGGACGCCTGGATGTTTTACTATCCTGTGGGAGGCTTATCTCATGACCCCGCATGGTAAGCCTCAGTTGACAGACGGGAACTCACCACTTTTAGTTGGCGGTTCAGTCGGCAGAAGGATTTAACCCATTGCACCACTGGGGGCTCCTATTTAGAGGAGACTAACAGCAGGGAAGGCCATTGGTACAATTAGAGTCAGTTGATTTGAATGGAAAGTTAAATCTGTGTGTTTGAGGAAGGTTAATTGAGGAAATTTGATCACACAGCTGGGGTATTCAAAAAGAAAACTTTTATCAGAGAAACCAAACATCTAACAGAGAAAACATAAACACCAAACTTGCAAAGAGTCTAATTAAATGTAATTTCTACACTATGATTACTGACCACCAGTCAGAATGAAGTAACCCTGGAAACCACAGCTAGTCTGTAACAAACATGCATGAAATTAAAATATATGAGGATTAATTTTGTTAAAACCTCATCCATGTGGATTCTGTGTATTGTTGAAGGCTTTCATGGCCGGAATCACTGGGTTGTTGTAGGTTTTTCAAGCTGTATGGCCATGTTGTAGAAGCATTCTCTCCTGACGTTTCGCCTGCATCTATGGCAGGCATTCTCAGAGGTTGTGAGCAAATCACTGATCTCTATCTACAAGTTATTGATGGTGTATTGTGTTGGATTAGGTCCAAAATGAATCTGTATAGTGGGGCAGAGAGGAAGAAAAGCTGGTGGTTCTTAAGATGTTTGCAGAAAGGACTTTGCACTGACTGTTTGCGATAGGAAACATCTGTACTCTGTATATGACGGCCTCACATTTTCCCACCTGGCTTTGTTCAGCTCAGCTCAGCAGTAATAGTCAGGAAAAGCCACTTCAAAAGCTCCCTCCACATTGGGATCCCTTTCATTTTCTAAAAGCTCATGCAGTGAAAAAGTGTCCCGACATAGCTTTGACTTTCTTCAGGCACTGTGCTATTCCATCTCATTAGCAAACAGTATGTTAGCAGATGGAAAGTACCATTGCTGATTAAGCTCTCTGTGTCCTTCTACATGTAGTTTTAGTTCCACTGAAGAAAAGGCGCTGTGTGTATTTTGTGTGTGTGTGTGTGTCAGGAGCAAATTGAGAAACTGCAAGTTGCTTCTGGTGTGAGGGAATTGGCAGTCTGCAAGGACGTTGCCCAGGGGACGCCCAGGTGTTTTTTATGTTTTACCACAAGGCTTCTCACATTTCCCTGCAGAAGCTAGAGCTGACAGACAGGAGCTCACCCCTCCCCAGATTCGAACCGCCGACCTTTCAGTCAGCAGTCCTGCTGGCACAAGGGTTTAACCCATTGCACCACCGGGGGCTCCAGGCTAATGATTAAGTATTGTTCTTTAAAACAACAACTAGCGACATGACCACCACCTTTGGAAAACATGAAAGATGGAATGGGAAAGGAGAATACAGAATTCCCCCCAAGACTAAGTTGGGGAGGTGAGTTCCTAAAAAGATCTGGTAAAATTGGAAAACTGAAATGTCTATGTAGCTAAGCCTCCTCAGATGATGTCAGAGCTCCACTACATCATCAAGCAAAACAGGGAGAGACTACGCTTCTCGAACATGGCCATACAGCCCGGAAAACTCACAGCAACCCATTACCTGCACTGTTAAGTACCCCTGTCTTAAAAACAGGTCCTGTTGAAAAGGCAAGTTTTATTTAATTTCTCTATTGGTTATAACCAGCAAAAAGCACATAGCTGCTTCAAGGGTGAATGGGGGGAAAGACTTGAGACAGTTTACGGTTTAATGGTCATCTGCTATCCTTTCAAATCCGTATGCAGATATACTTATGTTTGCTAAAATTACAGCCTTACATTAAAGCATGTCAGATTCCAGTGAAAAAGCAAATTTATACACATTTCACCTCTATAGGTGCCCCTGCACTGTAGAGATGATAATAATAATAATAATAATAATAATAATAATAATAATAATAATAATAATAGTAATACACTGCCTCAAGGGTAAATGGGGGGAAAGACTTGAGACAGTTTATGGTTTAAAGGTTCAGCTTTATTCAGTTTTATCTCCCCGGAAAGACTCAGAGCAGATTCCAGTATACATATAAGGCAAATACTCGATGCCTTTTACACAATGACATAGAATATACGGATAAGGTAAAGGCCTTCCCTTTTGTTGCATTCTCTTATTTAAAGACTGCAAAACATGAATGCAGTTCTTTGACCTTGAGGTTCCTTTCTTTGCACTCCTTTTTCACGGATTCTTTTGGATTGCCTGTGCCTGAGGTTTCTCCTCCTCAGATGCAGCCTGGTATCCCTGTCTAACCCAGCTGTTCCCTTGGACGAGCTATCTTGGTCTGTCAGGTCCTTTATCAGGGGTTACTAAGCTCCTTGTGGGCAAAAGGTCCTCTCCTTGTCAGATGGACTTCAAAACAGTTCCACTTTCAAACTCACAGACAGAATCTTGCTCTGAAATCCCCTCCTTTCTCTCATCTAAATATCTATCACTCTCCCAGGCTCTGAAACCCCAATCCCCATCATCTTCATTTGTCTGAACCACAACACCCTTTTCATCTCCAGCGTCTGGGGGCGATGCTCAACTCAGGGAGGTGCTCTTGTTCCATTTTTCCATGCTGTGGTGTCTGTTGTCCATATACATCTCAGATCATGTTTTGCTGGCATGTCTGCATGGGGTGCCCTTTTACCTTCCCGCTGAGGCGTTACCTATTGATCTACTTGCATTGCATGCTTTCAAATTGCTAGGTTGGCAGAAGCTAGGGCTGACAGTTGGGAGCTCACACCAACTCACAACTTCAAACTGCTAACTCTTCAGTCAGAAGCTTTTCCTGCAGCTAGTGAATGCAGCTTTTGCTGCGGCTAGCGAATGCAGCTTGTCAGTACTTTAACTCCCGTGAGTCAGTGCTATGGAATCCTGGAAACTGTAGTTTGGTGAGGAACCAGTGCTCTTTGCCACAGAATGCTAAAGACTTTGTAAAACTACAACTCCCATGATTCCATCGCACTGAGACATAGTAGTCAAACTAATGTTGAACTGTATTCATTCTATAGTTTTTATGCATCTCAAATCTGGAATCAAGGTCTGCTGAACTCAGCACAGTTTGCTTCAGAGTAGATATGACTAGATTCCACTATGTAACAAAATTTGAAAAAAAAATCTGTTCTTGGTTTGAAAGTGTTATTCTTATTTAATCATGCGGTACTTACTTTGAAAGTAGTTGCTATACTCCAGAAACTTGGTTTTTGTGGTTGCCAATAAACTATATTGAATTGGTTGAGACTCTATGAGGTATTAATTGAAAAATGATTGCAAAATGTGCTGCAGGATGTCCTTTTCCATGCATGTTTTCATGGTAGAACCAATTAGGGAATGACCATTTGTAACCCAGAAACAAAATTGTGTTAAATAGTATAATTCATATTAGAAATTTCCCATAGTAGAAACAGTTCTGCTGTTCTGAGCTAATCCAGAAGAGGGAGCAAAAAATCAAAACAACTCACATATTGTTCCCGGTGCCTCTTGTATACATTCTGACCAGATTTTTTAAAAAAGGAAATATGGATTGTTTCTGCATATGCGTCCCACTGCAATCAACATCATTGATTTTTCACATATTATAGTTATTCATCATAAGAATCGATGCATGCTGCACAATAATATGAGCGGAGACAGTCCTTGCGTATGCACAGCTCTTCCAATGTGACACAGTCAGAGATAAAGGAAACCTTAAACTAAAACGCATGGGGATGAAGAGAATAGGCCAGTCCTACCATTAGGCCTAGTAAGGTCAGCTTTGATGTAAAAGAGTAGCAAGCAGTTACTAAATTGCTGTATTTTTATTGTCAAGGCTGCGGGAAAGGGCTAGTGGTTATTTTATGCCTCACACAACATAATTAGTTTGATTTGCTATGGTTAAAGCAAAAAAAAGAGGAGTGCCATAGGATTCTGTTCTAGCTGCAGTGTTGTTCAACAGCCTTATAAATGGACTTTAAAAATTTCTTAGGTTGGATTATAATTCCCATACATTAAAAGCAGTTATCAGAAAACTGTAAAATACAGAGTTGCATAAAGGGTTTTTCAGATGGTGACTACTGGATGGCATATGTTCTGTATCCGAAACTAGAGCTGATGTGGTCTATCCAATGCAATTTTCTGAATTAGCACCACAAATAACTAAACCGAATCTAAACTTGACCAAAACCCGATTGTAACCCTTTTGGTACTAATGTTGGAGAGTGGTCCCTGGTCAAATGGTCCCTGATCAAGTGGTCCCTGGGCCAAAAAAAGGTTGGGAACCACTACTCCTTGGTGCATAATAAGACAAACTCCTGCCTCCACAAACAGCTATAGTTGCAACTGCTCAGGAGATACCAAAGGCCCTCCCTCCAATGACATTGCAGGTACAACCATGGTGTATTCCCCCCAAACCTCTCTAGTATGTTCAGTTGCTGATCAATTCCTCTGTTTTGTGTGTGCCATAGAATAAATAGGAAAGGGTTAAGGGAGAGGCAGTGGGTGAGGTCATGCAAATTTCACACCAATGGAGAGAGTAATAAACACTGGGATGTCAGTGGTGGAGGAAACACATAAAATCTAGGATGAAATTGTCCCCATATGAAAGTGTTTACTTGGATGGTGTGCCGTATGGTATTTGTGGAGGACATTGGCAGGGGTTGTACATGTTCACGATGCTCACTATTGTAACTGCAATGTCATTGGAGGAAAGGCATTTCGTGTCTCCTGAGTAGTGGGAGCTTTAGCTGTTGTGGAGGTGGGAACTTGTCTGTGTAAGTGGAAATCCCAGCCTTACACACACATACATATTTTCACTTTTATTATGTGTATAGATATGTTCTGAGCAACCATGGTTTATCATGCTTAATAATACCCTATAGTTAATTTATCATGCTTAATAATACCCTATAATATCACTAGAGTCTTTCCATAGATCACAAATTTGAAAATTTGGGGTATGTGATACTACTGACCTAGCAAACTGAGTGTAAGGCTGGATCTACACTGCCCTATATCCTAGGATCTGACCCCAGATTATATGAGTCTACACTGCCAGATAATCCGAGATCAGATTCTGCGATATAGTGCAATGATGATCCACCTTTAGTCGCCTTACCAATCTCCATTGCAATGATTGTCTACCCTGAGAAGGACAGCCCATTTTGTTTACTTTTTCATTTTCTAGATTCAAAAAGTATTCATTTTCCATTCTTCTCTTCTGAGCAAAAATAGACTTGCAAAGTGCCTGACATCAGACAAAATTTATACCAAAAACCAAAAGGCAGCAATAAAAAGGCTGCTTAATGAACCATTTGTGGCTATAAAACATATATAGTAATAAAGCAGCAAGAGCACCTTTGTACTATCAACCATTAAAAGCTTTTGAGGAATAAATTTATTTGTCTTTGGAGACAAAGAAAGGAAAAAAACAGAGAAAAAAGGAGAAAAGGTATTTTCAAAGTTCAACAGAGGGTGGGGAGGGGAAATGGTCCTGGAACACACCATTTAGAGATTTTGTCCTTGGCAAGGGCAAAACTGAGGATGCATCTACACTGTAGAATTAAAGCAGTTTGACACCACTTTAACCGCCGTGGTTTCATTGTATGCATTAATGTGAGTTGTGGTTTGGTGAAAGTTAAAGTGGTGTCGGAGTGCATTAATTCTCTACTGTAGATGCATCTTAAATGCCTTTGTACTAGTAGCTTTCAAAACAATAGCCAAGCTCCTCAATACCTCTGCCTCCTTCTCTATTTGCAATGTACAACCGCCACGGTTCCTAATACCATATTCCTCATTTTTATTTCTTTCTCCCTCCGTGGCAAGGAGGATTCAGTCAGAAATGATGTTTGTACTTGTGTTTTTGTGGGAGAGATACTCTTTCAAAAAGAATGAACTGTCCTGGGAAAGGGGACCGGCCATAAAGGAAGGCGCTGGGAAGCATTTCCACTTCTGTACAATTCTGAGGCAGTAAACTTGAGAATCCAACAGCCTTGAAGTGTTTCTCAACCTGTGGGCCAAGGGCCAACAGTGGGCCAAGACAACAAAAATTCAATTCACTAACCTCCTTCCTCTTTATTTATTTATTCATGTTACTTATTTTATTTCTGCTCCTTTCCACCGAGCTGACTAGCCCTGTCCCTCTGGTTACTGATACTGGAGAATGGGGCCTGGTCAAAGTGGTTCCTGGTCAAGTGGGCCATGGTTAAAGTGGTCCCTGATCAAGTGGGCCCTTGTCAAAGTGGACCCTGTTCAAGTGGGCCCTGATCAAAGTGGGTAATGGTCAAAATGGGCCATGGTCAAAGTGGGCCCTCGTCAAGTGGACCCTGTTCATTGTGGCCCCTGGTCAAAGTGAGTAATGGTCAAAATGGGCCATGGTCAAAGTGGGCCCTCGTCAAGTGGACCCTGTTCAAGTGGGCCCTGATCAAAGTGGGTAATGGTCAAAGTGGGCCCTGGTCAAATTGGGCCCTCGTCAAGTGGACCCTGTTCATAGTGCCCCCTGGTCAAAGTGGGTCCTCATCAAAGTGGGCCCTGGTCAAGTGGACCCTGGTCAAAGTGGGCCCTCATCAAAGTGGGCCCTGGTCAAGTGGACCCTGTTCATAGTGGACCTGGTCAAAGTGGATAATGGTCAAAAATGGGCCATGGTCGAAGTGGGCCATAGTCAAAGTGGCCCCTGGTCAAGTGGGCCCTGGTCAAAGTGGGCCCTGGTCAAGTAGGCCCTGGTCAAAGTGGGTAATGGTCAAAGTGGTCACTAGTCAAGTGATCCCTGGTCAAATGGTTCCTGGTCAAAGTGGACCCTGGTCAAACGGGTCCTGGTCAAAGTGGGATCTTGCCAAAGTTAGCCCTGGTCAAGTGGGCTCTGGTCAAAGTGGTCCATGGTCAAAGTGGTCCGTGGTCAAAGTGGCCCCTGATCAAAAAAAGGGCGGGAGCCACTGCTAACATTTAATCCCGTCTTTTCACTCTGGCAGCACAACATAACATCTTGACCATATTAAACATGTAGGTTCACACTCCTTCCCGTACCCTTGTATCCTTTACGGTCAAGTGTTGGCTTCCAGCTGCAATTTTCATTTTCTGATCATGCTTCTGGGTCAAAAGGGGATCCACCTGCATTCTGGAAAAATGAATATTTGGCCGAAAATCTGAAGCATGGCTTGCTGTGCTTTGCTGATGCTGGGGAAAGAGTTTTTAATTTAAAAAAAAAATCAAAAAGGAGGGTGGGAGGTTTTCTTTGCTACCAGGGTTACCGTCCTAGGAGGCACTATGCTGGAAATCCATGAAGAAGGATGAGCATTTGAATATATTGCCTCAAATAGCTCCACTCTCTGTACTTCCAGGACATAATTTTGTAATTCCAAAGCATCAATGGAGCAACGCATAATTCAGCTCTGTGGGGGGGAGGTAGATTTGAATAAAAATCTCTTCAACAACCTCTGCTGAACCATGTCTGGGTATCGTACTTTCCGAGAATAAATATGGGCAATTCTTGTGCAGTGTTCCCCACCAGTTGTGACTTCCCTCCTTTCGCCTCCATTCACATCCCTGTTTAAAATGCCACACCGATTCCACACATCAAACTGTTAGAACTGAGCATGAAAGCAAGCGAGCAGCTCAAGAGCCGATGCCGTTCGATAAATATTAATGATCTGAAACGGGGACTACAGAAAATGAAGTACCCTGAAAATGCTTTGGAGTTGAAAATTGTCTGCACTATTATGGGTTTCTCCTTCAAATAATAAATGATTCAACAACTGTACAGTTGCCATGGGGACAGCTTCTCATTGAGCCTAAAATTACCAAGCCGCTGACAAGCCTCTATTTTTAGTACCACCAGATGTGCCTCTTTAAAAACCGTGGCGGAGGCTGAGTGCCCCTTGCGTGTGTGCAAATACGTGAGCTACTATTGGGAACTGCTGTCATCGTTGCCGCTCCTATTGTTCATCCTTATCAGTGAGCAGTATCTCCATATTATGTTATACAAGGAATATGAGCTTGGAAATCAACAAAAACAGCCCACCATGCCCTGGGGGGAATGTAAAGATCTAAATTTCAACATAGAAGAGACAAGAGCAAAAGGGAAGGGAGGGATGCCCAGGGTTGGTGAGTGTAGCAGCCTCAGGCAGCACATTCTGGGAGGTGGTAGCCAGATGTGGAAGGAGAGAGTTGAACACTATGTAATCTGTTCTTCACTGTCTCAGCTATCCTGAAATGAAGGACACAGTCCTATTGTTCATTCTTCAATCATGTAGGCCAGTGTTTCTCAACCTGGGGGTTGGGACCCTTGTGGGGGTTGCAAGGGGGTGTCAGAGGGGTCACCAAAGACCATCAGAAAACACAGTATTTTCTGTTGGTCATGGGTGTTCTGTGTGGTACCCAATTCTATCATTAGTGGGGTTCAGAATGCTCCTTAATTCTAGGTGAACTATAAATCAAAGCAACTACAGCTCCCAAATGTCAAGGTCTATTTTCCCCAAACTCCACCAGTGTTCACATTTGGGCATATGTGTATCCGTGAGTATCCGTGCCAAGTTTGGTCCAGATCCATCATTGTTTGAATCCACAGTGCTCTCTGGATGTAGATGAACTACAACTCCAAAACTCAAGGTCAATGTCCACCAAACCCTTCCAGTATTTTCTGTTGGTCATGGGAGTTTTATGTGCCAAGCTTGGTTTGATTCAATCGCTGGTGGAATTCAGAATGCTCTTTGATTGTAGGTGAACTATAAATCCCAGCAATTACAACTCCCAAATGACAAAATCGATCCCACCGCACAGCCCCACAAGTATTTAAATTTGGGTGTATCGGGTATTTGTGCCAAATTTGGTCCAGTGAATGAAAATACATCCTGCATATATTTGCATTACAATTCATAATAGTAGCAAAATTGCAGTTATAAAGTAGCAAAAAAAAATTTTATGGTTGGGGGTCACCACAACATGAGGAACTATATTAAGGGGTTGCGGCATTAGGAAGGTTGAGAACCACCGATGTAGACAAAAGAGTCAAATGACTGGTTATGGAATGAGGAGAAGAGTACAATGTTTGACTCCGGCAGCAAAACGTCTTGGGCTGGGCATCAGGATGTTCTTAAGGAAACTGATGTGGAATATATCTATGGATAGGAACTGTTCAGATCTCCAGATGCTGCTGAGCTGCAACTTCCAGCATTCGTTGCCATTGACTCTGTTGGCAAGAAATGCTGGGAGTTACAGTCCAATTACCTTTGGAGGACTGTATGATGACCATCTCTTCTTGATAATAAACAAGGGCCCAAATTGAAGGGAGATATTGACAAACGGGAATGTGTCCAGAGGAGGGCAACCAAAATGATCAAGGGTCTGGAGAATAAGTCCTATGAGAAGCGGCTTAAAGAGCTGGGCAGGTTTAGCCTTCAGAAGAGAAGGCTGAGAGGAGACATGAGGGCCATGTGTAAATATGTGGTGGAAGTCATGGGGAAGAGGGAGAAAGCTTGTTTTTTTGCTACCCTGGAGACTAGGACGTGGAACAATGGCTTCAAACTACAGGAAAGGCGATTCCACCTGTACAATAGGAAGAAGTTCCTGACTGTAGAGCTGTTCAGCTGTGGAACTCTCTGCCCTGGAGTGTGATAGAGTCTCCTTCTTTGGAGGCTTTTAAGCAGAGACTGGATGGCCATCTATCAGGGGTGCTTTGAATGCGATTTTCCTGCTTCTTGGCAGGTGGTTGGACTGAGTGGCCATGAGGTCTCTTCCAACTTTTAATTCTATGATTCTAAGTCACATGGAATGGAACAAGCACATTTGGGGCCTCTCAACTTCTTTCTTATCTTATAAGTTAGCTCCAGAGTGTGTGCATCCAACTTTATGTATTTCTGCACGGCAGGGGGGTGGAGGAATATCAACTGCATTGAGGGGAGATGTGATATTTTTTTTAAAAAAAAAAACTTCCTTCTCCCAGATTTCTTGATTTAAGTCATCTCTATTATTGTGCTACTATTCTGATGTTACTAAAAGGAGAAAATGTACAAGTAACAAAAAAGATGCTTCCCTGTGAATGAAGGTTTGTTGGCCAAATAAATCTCAGAGAAGCGCTGTCAAAGAAATAGATGAGTATGTGTTGGTGGGGGGTGGGGGAAGTGATCAAGAACGGAGCTGAATGAGGCAGAAGAACTCATATCATTACAACTAGATAATTTGCTGCAGTAACAAAAGGATGATGTTTTCAGGATATTACATCAGCTGCTCAGTTTTCTGCTGCAGTCATCACACAGAGTCAGCCTGACACTCATCTTGCTCTACCCAATCCCAGCCCTCCCTTTTCAGTCAATTCACACAAAAATGAAGGACGATGAACACTTCTGATTTGAAAAGGTGCTCATGCTGAACAGATACTCTTGCTATTATTTCACGCTTCAATTCCACCTGTTCTTTCGTCAGTTGCACTGCTATTGACGACAAATAATCTCTTCGCTTGGCAAAGAAGCCTATGTGTTCAAAATGTGGACATTATAATCGTATAGCATGATAGTGTTTACAGGCAATAGACTGGTGGTTTTAGTTACATCCTTAGGAAAATAATGCCATGGATCACCAAAAGAAACCTTCTCTGAATCTGCATAGATAAAGCACTGTAATTTAAGCTATAACAGGCATGGGCAAACTTCAGCCCTCCAGGTGTTTTGGACTTCAACTCCCACAATTCCTAACAGCCGGTAGGCTGTTAGGAATTGTGAGAGTTGAAGTCCAAAACACCTGGAGGGCTGAAGTCTGCCCATGCCTGAGCTATAAGAATAAATAAGAAAATTGCAGTGCCAAAGGGCAGTGGATTCCACTCACTGGACTACAATTCCTAGTATGAACTGACCAATGGTCCTGTTAGCTGAGATGTCTGAAAGTCCAATAACATCTGTGGGCTCAGGTTGGAAAGTATTTCTATTGACCCTAAGAACTGAAGTAACCATCATATTGAAAGAAGTCAGTAAATAATAAAGCAACCACAGACTTCATATAATTTAATCAATGGCAAGAGACATAAGAAATCTACATGTAAAATAAAAAAGATGTCATTATAATTTATTTCCAATACAATATGTACATAAATAACTGTGGATATATACATACACGTTTAATATAAGAGGAATGCATTCCTATTAAGTGAAGATCATCCAGCATCAATCTCATGGTAATCTGTCTGTCTCTTTGCTAAAGTTAGTCTCAAATAAATTCAGCACTTCACTTGTGAACTCTAAAAGCAACTGAATCTTAATTGAAGCAGAAAAGGGGCAAACACCCTAGAAATCTACTTATAATCCAACTAAAATGTATTTAGGATGAACCAACCTTGCTCCTACAAAAGTATGTTGAGTGATGTATGGGCATCTCTATTGCAGTGATAATTTGGAAGAGTTTGTAAGATGATAAATGCCAGTTGGTTAAATGACATCAATAGGAGGCTATAGGACTGGCTGAGTTTACTGGATGTGAACTGTACCACCCAGATCTATTAGGGATCCAAGGAGCCGTAGTTTGCTTAGTCTACAATAATGCCGTGCAAACTGTCTCCACTCACTGTTGGTGGCATCAAATTGTGAACCTTCAGCATTGACACGTTGGCAAACATGAATGGGCAACTTGGAAGTTCCTGAACAGACTCAGAAGCGGAGTGGGCAGATCAAGAGACAACCTGGCTGAATGGCATGACCTAGAACAATGATGGGCAACCTTTTGAGCTTGGTGTGTCAGTACTTGCAAAAAAAAAAAAACAAGCATAACTCGGGTGGGGTGTCACTTCGAGAAAAAAACCATAATTTCATGATATTTATAGTTTAATAACAAATAGATATTATTGTAATATATAACTGTATTTAATAAACCAAAAACTAATTATTTAACTTACCTGCTTTTTCTACAATGCCATATATCTCGGCATTATAGAAAAATGCTGGTGTAGGAGCTGAGGATGAAATGTCCTTCTTGGGATGTGGCCCCATCTTCTCTATATGCGGCCGCATGCGACCGTGTGTCATTGAAAATGTCTATGCGTGTCAGTGCTGACACACATGTCATAGGTTTGCCATCATGGACCTAGAAGAATTCTCTATTTTGTGCAACTCTTGAGCAGAACAAAGAACTCCACATCTGCATGCTTGCCCACCATGCCCTGCCTCATGCACAGAGGAAGAATTACTTAAAGCTCCAGACAATGTGGTCGCTGTTGCCCATTTTTGGTCTAAAATTATTTAGCCATAGAAGCTTCCTCTATTTTATCAGTTCTATACTTACTTATGCACTGCTTTTGATACAATACAATACAATACAAAACTTTATTACGGTCACTGACCAGCACATGCTTTTGACACAAAATAAATAAATGAACGCATTAACACTGGGCCAGTATAATATTTCCGATAACTAAAACTGGTTCTCTGTTTACATTGTGTTATTGGCTTGGGCAATTGATCCCTGAGGTGTTGAAGGTGACAAAAATGACACAGCTTGGAGCTGCACTTTGCTGACTCCTGAATTAAAGACTTTATTTTGGGAATACTACAAATTAAATGTTCAGCATGGTGCTTACATGAGCTAGGAGTCTTAATGAGAGGTTAAAAATATACCAAATATATCATAGTAAAGCTTATCATTGGCATAATTTAAAGAAGCTCTGTGGTAGCAATGAAAGGAAGTGTAATATAAATTTGAAGTATACAAAACACATGCAGTGGACAAAGTTGGCACTAAGCAAGGAGTGATAAAAACAACTAGCAGGAAAGCTATCAGAGCCAAAATAGTTTCCGCTGAACTCCCTCCTGTACAATACCTGACTTTTAAATGCTGAAGTGAAAACATATGTGAACTTACTGGAATGAAAAAAGGGCTCCTGTATATTTAGACCAGTGGTTCCTAACCTATGGTTCGTGGACCATCAGTGGTCCACAAGAACTAAAATATGGTCTGCGGCCTCACCGTTGCTACACCGTTGCAGCGAGAGCAGCTGGTCTCGCAAAACCCTCTTATAGTGCCAAGGATTATTAAATATGGTTTTCTGTGGGCAAGCAGATGGCAACTACTGGATGGCATGTGTTCTGTATCAGAAACTACAGCTGATGTGGTCTATCCAATGCAATTTTCTGAATCAGCACCACAAACTGAATCTAAAGTTGACCAAAAACAGATTTGTAACCCTTTTGGTACTAATGTTGGAGAATGGTCTCTGGTCAAAGTGGTCCCTGGTCAAAAAAAGGTTGGGATCAACTGATTTAGAGGTTGTGTAGAAGAGGGAACCTGCTGAGATTCCTTCTCCTACAGAACCATTCAACTTACATCAACCTTCTCCACATTTCCACCTGGCAAACCAAAGTGAAAGCCCAAGCAGTTTGGGGAAATTTTTAAAGATTTAAGGATGGCTCTTCAAGACTGTCCCATTGGAGGCTGTGTAGATGTTTCACTGTGTTTCTGTGATGCAACTCCCAGGGCACAGGGGGAGAAAACACATCTAGATCCAAGTGATTTACCTGATATGTCAGGATGAAGGAATCTCTTTCACAACCCCTCAACATAGATGAATATTCAAATTATATTGCTGGTGGCAAAAACTGTCTTACTGAGCATAAATCTGGCAGGTAAGAAGCTCTTACTTAAGAATGCTGGTGCCACAATCTCCTTACTCCTTTGAGATGAGGCAACCCTGGGCTCATTTTGTTTCTTGCAACACCAAGGGAACCCAGCCACCCTGGTGTCTTTCAAGAACACCGAAGTGTTTTATTACAAAACTGATCACAAAAATCTTATAGCAGGGATGGGAATTGTGCGGTGCTCCGGATGTTGGGCTGCCAATTCCATCACTCTTCACTATTGGCTATGCCTCTGGGAATGGCAGTCCTGCTATAGCTATATAGAAAAACCACAAACAAAGCTAAAAACTTGGCATTACACTAAATTTCTTTTGACCACTTGGAATGCCTTTGGTGTCACTGTAGTAAGGTCCTTCATTGTGCATATGGCAGGGCTCATAATGCATTGTGGTAAGTTGTCTGTGGTTTGCTCTTCTCCACACTCCACGGAATAACTGATGCTGATGTAAATTATTATTATTACTATTATTATTATTATTATTTCTCATGGTTCAGCTTTTCTCAATGGATTCAATCAACTCAATGGAATAATTAGTGTTGATTGAATCCACTGACAAAAATCGAACCATGAGAAAAAAAAAGTATGTTGGCTACAGATTGAGTCAACCATCCTAGTATGATACACTTTTTTACATGATTACGTTTCCCAGATTATGTTTACATCAAAACACTTATCTATTCCTTTTATCAAAATGGTTGCTAAATGTCTGTAAGTAGTCATGGGCAATCCAGGAGGAACACCCTTGAATTACATTAAATAAACAAACAATTCATACAGTAAATCTTGGGAAGATGTGTTGTTCAGGTTTTTATCTTTTTGAGAATCATCCTGATGCAATCAGCACATTTTGCCTCTCCCACCCCCTCTCCTTTTGTCTGAGACCAGCTGGTTTTTCCTCCTTTGACTTTACTTTCATGTCAGGAAACATTTCAACTGCTACATAACATTCCTGAATTCCAAAGTGTATGTTTTGCAAAACGTGGCACCCTCCAGATAGGTTGGACTTCAGCACCTAGCTTCCTTGGCCAAGAATCTACATTTGCTGAGGACAATGGAAGTTGTAGTCTAACACATATAGAGAGAGCCCACTGTGGGTGACTTTTCCAAGAAGTTTCCCACTTCAATAATACTTACATTTGAGTTGATATGTTTGCATTGTCAAGGAAAACAGGATTGATGAAAACAAAAATAAGATTTGGCAGCAGTGATGCTCACAGTGTTAGGTTGCCTTAAAGTTCTATAGATTCTAGGTACAGTATTCCCACCATGGGTGTATCTATACTGTAGAATTAATGCAGATTGACATCACTTTAACTATAAAAGCTCAATGCTATAGGGGAATCCTGGAATCTGTAATTTGGCGGGGCACAGCACTGTTTGGTAGCAAAGTTTCAAGCCCTTGTAGAACTACAATTCCCAGGATTCCCTAGCATTAAGCCATGACAGTTAGACTGGTGTCAAATTGCATTAATTCTTCAGTGTAGATGCACCCTCAGCTTATCTATGCTAGGAAAATTTTAAAACAGCAAATGCACACCTATATATGTGTTCATCCTCTTACTTACTTACTTACTTAGGCGATCCCTCGTTGGACGAGTAAGATGGTCTTCCATGATGGGTTTCCTTGTGGATTCATAGGTGGCTGTGGAGCCCTATTCTTGACCCGCATCTTCTCCCACAGTGAAAGCATTGGTTTCCAGGTGGAAGGTGGTCCCGGTAGGGGTTGGCTTGACGCGCCTTCCTCCTGGCATGTTTCTCTCTTTCCCCCTCCACTCGTGCCGCCTCGAATTCTGCAACACTGCTGGTCACAGCTGACCTCCAGCTGGAGCGCTCAAGGGCCAAGGCTTCCCAGTTCTCAGTGTCTATGCCAGAGATTTTAAGGTTGGCTTTGAGGCCATCTATAAATCTCTTTTCCTGTCCACCAACATTCCGTTTTCCGTTCTTGAGTTTGGAGTAGAGCAACTGCTTTGGGAGACGGTGGTCAGGTATCCAGACAACATGGCCAGCCCAGTTGAGTTGATGGTAGAGGACCATCGCTTCATCCTCTTACATCAGCACAATACACTTGCAGCCAAAGTGAGGTTAGACAAGTTTATAGGAAATATTTTTATTAATTTCTATTAGGCATGAGGGCGACAAGGAACATAAACATTCAGATGTCAGATACCACCTGAAAACCAGTCTCTGTTGAGAACCAGTTGTTCCAAAGCCCTGCTTGCAAGTTCCCTGGGAATATCAAACTGTGGGAAGCGGAAAGCCTTTGACTGATGCAAGAGGAGTCTTTTACTGCTCTTATTCATTGATTTGATTGTTATCCTCTCTTCTACATTGCCAACACCTGTAAACACTCCACTGAGCATAATAGTGCATTAAATGATACAATTTTCTGAGAAAGATCGAATTCTTCCACATACATGTTATTGAACTCATTTTATTCTATTTTGACATAATATACAATATGAAAATATAAAAAGAAGCAATATACTTTTTTAAAGTGATGCCTTCATTGTAAACCCCTTTCTATTTCTGCTCAGACATTTTCTCTCTAGTCAGATGATGAAAACTTTTAAAAACAAAAAATGCATTCAAATTAAATTTTAAATTAGTGATTTTCTATTTTATGGTATTTCCCATCCATGTGATAGTACCTAGCCTGAGCAAATGTAATTTCAACTAATATAATTTCTGATTGGAGCCCTCAGTGGCCCAGTGGGTTAAAGTGCTGAGCTGCTGAACTTGCTGACCAAAAGGTCACAGGTTCGAATCTGGGGAGCAGCATGAGCTCCCACTGTTAGCCCCAGTAGTTCGAAAACATGCAAATGTGAGTAGAATCATAGAATCAAAGAGTTGGAAGAGACCTCATGGGCCATCCAGTCCAACCCCCTGCCAAGAAGCAGGAATATTGCATTCAAATCACCCCTGACAGATGGCCATCCAGCCTCTGTTTAAAAGCTTCCAAAGAAGGAGCCTCCACCACACTCCGGGGCAGAGAGTTCCACTGCTGAATGGCTCTCACAGTCAGGAAGTTCTTCCTCATGTTCAGATGGAATCTCCTTTCTTGTAGTTTGAAGCCATTGTTTCATGTCCTAGTCTCCAGGGAAGCAGAAAACAAGCTTGCTCCCTCCTCCTTGTGGCTTCCTCTCACATACTTATACATGGCTATCATATCTCCTCTCAGCCTTCCCTTCTTGATGCTAAACATGCCCAGCTCCTTAAGCCGCTCCTCATAGGGCTTGTTCTCCAGACCCTTGATCATTTTAGTCGCCCTCCTCTGGATAAATTCCAGTTTGTCAATATCTCTCTTAGATCAATAGGTACTGCTCCGGGGGGAAGATAATGGCACTCCATGCAGTCATGCCGGCCACATGACCTTGGAAGTGTCTACGGACAATGCTGGCTCTTTGGCTTAGAAATGGAGATGAGCACCAACCCCAGAGTCAGATATGACTAGACTTAATGTCATACCTTTACTTTAATTTTTGATTTATCTGCTTTCCATTGTTTACAGCAGTGATTCCCAACCTGTGGGAAGCTATCTTGTTCGAACTTGGGGGCTGCCTGTATTTCTTTTATATCCAGGTCCATAAACAATCAGTTATTAATCAACTACAAATACTCTGCAAAGGCCTGAAAGAAACATTTTAGTCCTGGCCAACTTCCGTCTTGCAGCCAGAAGAGAAATTGCTGCCATGCGCTCATGTGTTTCCTGAGGTTTTCCTCTCCCTGTTCTGGTCCTCTTAGGACTGACAGCACATTAATCAGAAGCTGCCAGCCCCATTCAGTGGTAAGTGCTTCACTGCATGCTTCAATCTCTCAAGCCCGCTCTGGAACGGCGGCACATCATACTTTCCAGTCCCAATTTTAAAAACATATTTCTCCTGCCCACCGCATCCTGACGATTTTGAGAAAAGTGTTTTATTGCAAAGGAATTTGTGGTTACAACATGCTGCACAATAATGTCACTTTATTGCTTTTACAAAACAGTGAAAGATCTGAATCTGGGAATTTCACTTGCACACAGTCCAACATTCAGCTTCTGCTATGCAGGCTTATGCCTGTCTACGTGCCTTCAAGCTGCCTGTTGACTTATGGCAACCCTATTCATTTCCCAGGGATTTCTTAGCCAAGGAATACTCAGAAGTGGTTTTGCCTGTTGCATGGGATTTTAGGCTCAACATACAGGATCGTGCGATATTGGCACCATGGTGATATTGGAGATTAAAAAATACATGGCAGAGTTTCTGAAAAATAGCCTGCAGCACTTGCTGTTCGTTGGTGGTCTCCCATTCAAGTAATGATTTCAGGATCAGACAGGACCTGGTGCCTTTAGGGCAGGCATGGGCAAACTTCAGCTCTCCAGGTGTTTTGGACTTCAACAGCATGTTAGGAATTGTGGGAGTTGAAGTCCAAAATACCCAGAGGGCCGAAGTTTGCACATGCCTGTTTTGGGGTATTTAGGCCCCCATGAAAGCTGACTCAGATGCAAACCCCCTTGCATTTAGTGAATCTTGCTCCCAGAAAGGCTGCATAAGATTACAGCTCCAGGATCCCAATACAAAAAAAGGAGTTGAAAATATTATGAATGTATTGTCGAAGACTTTCATGGCCGGAATCACTGGGTTGTTGTAGGTTTTTTCGGGCTATATGGCCATGGTCTAGAGGCATTCTCTCCTGACATTTCGCCTGCATCTATGGCAAGCATCCTCAGAGGTAGTTCTCACTACCTCTGAGGATGCTTACCATAGATGGTAGTTCTCACTACCTCTGAGGATGCTTGCCATAGATGGTAGTTCTCACTACCTCTGAGGATGCTTGCCATAGATGCAGGCGAAACGTCAGGAAAGAATGCCTCTAGACCATGGCCATATAGCCCGAAAAAACCTACAACAACCCAATATTATGAATCGTGGAATCATAGATTTAGAAGAGACCCCAAGGGCCGTTCAGTCCAAACCCGTTCTGCCATGTGGGAAATACACAATCAACACCCTCCCAACAGATGGCCATCCAGCCTTTGCTTTAAAAGCTCTAGAAAAGGAAATTCCACCACAACCTGCGGCAACCTATTTCACAGTTGAACAGCTCTTACTGTAAGGAAATGTTTCCTAATGTTCAGGTGGAATCCCCTTTCCTAAAATTTGAATCCATTGTTCCATGAAAATGAATAAAATCTGGCTACCAGTATTTAAAAAACTCTAAAATCAGGACAGTAAATGAAGAGAAATACTCAAAAAGGAGGGGAATTCCAGACAAGAATCATAGTATATTGTACTATACCATTATATTATAATATTATTAGTAATATTATATGTAATATAAATATATAATTATAATATCATATTATTATTGGTATTATATTGCATTACACTATAATATTGCAAATATTATATGTATATACCATATATTATATTATGTTATATTATATTATATAATTAGCATAGCACAATATCAGTTCTTTGGTTGTTTGAATTCCAGTGAATCAATTCCGGTCAATAAAGAGCCGGGCTGTACATTCCACCCATCACAGCCAAGCTTCATTCTTGCGTCCGTAGTTGCGTGGCCTCATTGGCTGCGAGCCCCGCCAATCACCTTTCAGTCCAGCCCCTTTCCTCCTTTTCAATCGTTTTAGCTCCTCCCACACGCTAGAAACAGACTCCCCGGCGTTCGAAACAGCGGGCGAAACCATTCGGTGACATATACAGCGGGGGGGGGGTGTTTGAAAGAAATGGGAAAGAAACCCTTCCTCGTTATATCTTATATATATAAAAATAAAAGTATGAGCGTTTTGAAGAAGTATTTAAAAACGAAGATAAACTACGAATATTTTTATTGAACTGTTTTATATAGGCTTGGTTGAACTGTTTTGGATGCCCACCCCCGTCTGGGCGCGTTGGTGGCGCCCGTCGCCTACGTCACCCATTGTTTACAAACCAACCGCAGCCGCGACGGCAGTGTGGCCGAGGGAGAGGCAGGAGGAGGATCGCGTGCTGCTGGGAAGGAGACGCGGAGCGATGCCTTGCCGGCGGCCGGGCGGAGAGCGCTTGCTGCTGCTCCAAGGCGGCGAAGAGGTGGACGCCTTGGTGGCCCGCTTGGGCGAAGTGCTGCAGCTCAGCGCCGCCCAGAAGCCGCCCCCGCCTGCCGTGTGCGACCCTCCGCGGCTCCTGGTGGCCCCGAAGCGGGACCGGGCGGCGCCCTATGCCTCCTTCTTCGCGGCGTCCTTCCACCAGCACAGCGGGAAGCAGCTCTGCGGACGGGGCTGGCTGCGAGGGAGGAGGAGGAGGAGCCCCAAGCGCCACCGCTGCCCTTTGCAGGAAGGAGGCGGCGGCGGAGGAGGAGGGGGAGCGGGGGGCAGCGACGACCCTCAGCGGCTCCTCCAGCAGCTCATCCTCTCCGGGAACCTCATCAAGGAGGCCGTGCGGAGGCTGCAGCGGGCCGCCAGCGTGGGACCCACCCCGGCCGGAGAGGGCTCGGCCTCCCCGGACTCCTCCGCCGCCTCTTCGTCCTCCTCCTCGGCCGGGAGCTGGTGCCCAAGCAGCGGAGGAGAAGGGGAAGGCGCCTCGCCTTGACACCCCTCCTGAGAAGGGGCCGGGAGTCCGGAAGGATGGACATTTACGAGCCTCCCCTCCACACTGAGCGTTTAACCCAGTTTCGAACCGGGATTGGAGAGGCAGAGGAAAACCTGGACCCCGTTTGACCCTTCTGCACAGACCACAGAACCTCTCCATGGATAGAGACTACAAAGGATGGCCTCCACATCTTCCCCTCCACACTGAGCGTTTAACCCAGTTTCGAACCGGGATTGGAGGGCCAGAGGAAACCCTGGACCCCGTTTGACCCTTCTGAAGAAACCACAGAGCTCAACCTATCCACCCTTCTGCACAGACCTCAACCTCTCCATGGATAGAGACTACAAAGGATGGCCTCCACATCTTCCCCTCCACACTGAGCGTTTAACCCAGTTTTGAACCAGGATTGGAGGACCAGAGGAAACCCTGGACCCCTTTTGACCCTTCTGCATAGACCACAGAGCTCAACCTCGCCATGGATAGAGATTACAAAGGATAACATCGCTGGGAGATATATTGCAATGCTCTGAAAGTATGGACATTTCCAAACCTTCTCTCTACACTGAGCATTTAACCCTGTTCCAAACCGGGATTAGAGGAAACCCTGGACCCTGTTTGACCCTGCAGAGAACACAGAGCTCCACCTATCCCCCCCTCTACACAGACCACAGAGCTCAGCCTCTCCATGGATAGAGACTACAAAGGATAACGTTGCTGAGAAGTATATATAATTTATTATATTATACCCCTATGGTATAATGAATGATAAATAAAGACCTGTTTTTTGCAATGCTCTGAAAATCATCTCTGTGCCTAAAGGGTCTATCCGCCATGGCAAACTTGGCCCCTTTGGGTGTTTTGGACTCCAACTCCCATCATTCCTAACAGCCTTAGGCCCTTTCCTTTCCCCCCTCAGCCTCTTAAGCTTTGGATGTAAACGCGATGGGCGTATCTACACTGGGTTCCACACCGCTTAAACGGCCACGGCTCTGTACTATGGGACCTTGGGAGTTGTGTTTTGGCACTATTGGACAGAGAAGGCATTGTGTACGTCCAAATTTAGCATTGTTCTGTGTCAGTTCAAGCGGTGTCAAAACTGCACCAGTTCCACAGTGTGGACGCATCCTCTGGTCGAGCAAATCATGGTGCTACCTTGCTTTGGACTATAGGAGGTGGCTCCCCATCAGGGAAGCGAACCCTGCGTGACAGGCGGGGATACTCACCCTATAGGACGGCTTCTCCTCTGAACCCGGCCTGGATGACCCAGATTTGCCTCCTGCGCCAGGATTTGGACAGCTAACCCCCCTCCTTCCTGTGTTTGACTCTTAAAGGGGGGAAGGGGGGGCATCTGGAGGGGTGTCTTTCATCCTAAAGATGGATAGTGCAAGAGACTGGATTGGTTAAGTGAAAGACTCCAGCAGGGTTGAAAGAGCTGCTGCGACTTCTCTTTCTCCTTTGCTTTGGTCAAGGTCACCCTCCATTTTTCTGCCTCTCCTGCCCTGGTTCTGTTTTGGAGAGAAGGTAATCCTATCCCAGCTTGTTTTGACTGGGACAGGAAGGCCGACCCGGTGTGCGTGTGTGTGTTTTGCAACGAATGGGAGTCTCCTGAGGACGCACGCACGCACACGCTGGCTGCTGCCGGATCCAAGTTGTTATTGTTGTGTGTGGGGTTTTTTTTTTTAATAACCCCCTCTTTTATCTCCGCCTCTCTCTCTCTTTCTCTCTCTCTTTCCCCCCTCCTTCCACTATCCCTTCTTTCCAAGAGCTCCTCCTCTCCCTACAAATGCCATTCTCAGAAAGGGACTCATGTTACAGCCCTCTTTCTAAGAAATCCCTTTTGGACTCCTGTCCTTGGCTCCCCTTTGGCTCTTTCCAACCCAAGTCTCTTAAGGAAGAGATCTATTTGTTTATTACTTTTCTGATAATTTTTTCTATCTCATATTGCCAGCCATTTATTTCCAATCCTGGGGGACGAAACACATTTCCTCTCTGGTTCTGATTTGTCTCAGGATTACGTTTCTCTGCAGGCTTTCCCTCCCCCAATCTGGGGATTTCATCCTCCGCCTCAATCCTTGTTTCAGGGCTACACGGAGCCTATTTTTTACCATTTTAAAATGTGAATATTAAAGCTGGGAAGCAGATGTAGCAATTGACTTGAAGGATGAGACGAGGGGGCGTCGATCGCAGAAGGGAGCTAAACACAAACTAAAAACAACATACACACAAAACCTCAATAGCTCAATCAGCAGAAGAAGCTGTTGACAAAATTATATATATATTATATACACTTCGTAACGAAGTGTCAAAGTTGTGTTCCCGGTTTTCAGGGTTTGTCTTTATTATGATGTCTGTATTGAATAAATCTGATAGACTTTTATATAAAAGAGATTTGTTCTCCTGTCTTCTTTGCCTAGGAATGCAGTGTATAATTGATAGACCTTACAAATCCTTTTCCTGGCTGCATTTTTTGGTCACCCAAACGCCCTGCATAACACAATGCTCGATTGAGCGGCTTATAATTCCCCTTTAAGATGCATCTCGGGCCCTTTGTTTCCTGGCAAATGTTCTTCGAGGCATAGCAACCCTCTTTGTGTGTACTGTAATGTTGCTGTTGCAATCTGCATATTTTATTTGAGGCTCCAGAATAATGTAACGGCAGAGGGTGTCGATGTGCGTTCAAAGCTCCTTTCCTCCCTCGCACATTTTGTGGTTTAAAGGAAGGAATGATTTAGGATTTCTTTGCAGGGGGTCTTAACTTGATTGCATTCGAGATGGGATGATTTAGGACACCTTTCAGATCCAATGACATCAACAGGAGAATGCCTCCATTCTCATCTATGGGACAAGAATGGCCTTTCCTAGATGCCAATCAAATACCTTCAGAACACTTATCACATTAGGCTCTTGCCTTGTGTTGCAGAGTATCTATAATTAAGTATAACTCCTTGCTATTTTGCCTCTTGCCTCTACATTCCAGTTTCTACCAAAATATGGTGTTTTGTAGTGGGAGGTGATTCAGTCAGAAAGAAAATGGAAGGATAATAAATGCTGACAACAACGTCTTCCATGTTTTCATGGCAAGAATTAGTGCCTTTTAAAAGAAAACACATTAAAGGGAAATAAGGGAAGTCGGGCTAGAGGTAAACATTTTTTTTAATCCTAGGAGTAATTGAGCAAATAAATGGGCGACTTGGTGCTGCAAAAATAATCCCTCCTGTATGCAAATAATATCAGAATGTGCATGAATCCTACTCAGCAAATGAGTAGTTGCTATACAATCACCATACAAAGGCATCGAAGATGACTGAGAATTAAAATATCTGGGATGAGAACGACAAATGACGTGTCTCCATATTCCTTCCTTAATCTTCCAGATTTCTAGTCATTTGCCTCGAGATTGGAGTTCATACATGCCTTCAGGGTGTTGATTCATAGCAATTCCCATCAGCTTTAGACAGCACAGTTCGTTCTGAATGATAAACATTGCAGTCCATTGACTGCTGGGACATGCTTTCTCCCGGCCTGGCCTCATTTCCAGCTAGTGTTTATGATTTCAGAAATCGTGGATTCAATGTCAATAGGCCTATTGGATTAATCTTATTTACAATGTTTTTACTTTTGGCCTGGTAGATATATTGTCAATATTTAACTTAATTGTAAAAAGTACTGTTCACATAAAGGGTGACTCACACTCGATGAAATATAGCTCTGTTTTCTGTCCATTTGCAATTGGATTCTTCTCATTCTCTCACCTCTGCAATGAGGGAGAACTACCCTAATTGTAAAGTCTGAGTAGAAAAATAGCTTCTGGGGCTTTTTGTTATGGAAGCCTCTTCAGTAAAATTATACATTTATACAAATTTCAGCTGAAACGTGCAAATTGTTCCACTTTCCTTTATTCCTTCTCCACAGGGAAGCATGGTTCCTTCCTGAGTCCCCTTGTGTAGAGAGGGCAGAGTATAAAGTATTTATTAATATTAATTATTATTATTATTTGATACATAACAAGATTATTACACAGCAAACACTATGCTGGATTTTGTATTTGATCACACGTTGGACATTTTCTAAATGTCTAGGACTGTGATGCATTGGTGAATAATGCATGCAGATCCGACTAGGGTGGGCTTTTGCAGCTGACAGATGGTAATTTTGTCAGTGCTGATTGTTTTTAAGTGCAGGCCAAGGTTTTTAGGCACTGCACCCAGTGTGCCAATCACCACTGGGACCATCTTTACAGATTCTATTATTATTATTATTATTATTATTAGTAGTAGTAGTAGTAGTAGTAGTAGTATAAACACAACAAGATTAGTACACAGCAAACAAGATCACTATGCCAGCTGTTGTGTTGGATCACACGTCAGACACTTTCCAAGTGTCTAGGACTATGTGATGTATCAGTGAATTATTATTATTATTGTTATTATTATTATTATTTGAATATTTGGCTGAAAATAAGTCTTTGAAAGGAGAATACACAAGGTTCATTATAATACAGATTTTTTTTATTATAAATAAGGCAATCCACTTATTTTGCATGATTGAGAAAGGTAAATACTTCCTTAAATCTGTTGCAGTCAGGTCTGTGTTGTGCAACTTATTTTGTTCCTGCTTCATGTAACAATAGACATCTGGATATGTATTCAGATGTCTTCCTTAACTTGGAAAGAAATTCAAAATTAATTCAATTTTCACAACCTTCCAGTTCTGGGATGAACATGGAAGGGAAGCTGCTCCCAAAATAAATCCAAAATACATTGAGGAAGCCTCCAGAGTAGAAAGAATTAATGTTGTGCTCCATTTAGTGTAGGCATGGGCAAACTTGGGCTTTCTAGGTGTTTTGGACCTCAACCCCCACAATTCCTAACAGTCTCAGGTCCTTCCCTTCCCCCCTCAGTCCAAGTTTGCCCATGCCTGATATAGTGGCATAAAATCAAAGGTTATGTAAGGTTCCCTCTTTGAGCCAGGAATGACAAAGGTAAAACAAACTGATGGGAAATAACAGTGGAGAGATTCCCTTGACCATCCCAATAGGTCATGCACCTATTTGGCTTTTCCAGGAGATGCTTGAGTGTCCATGCACGATACACCTGGCTTCCAGAACTAATATCAGCTGATTGTGCCTTTCCTCTTTTAACATGCAGACAAAGCAGGAGCGGAATGAAGCCTGACTCCCAGCCAACTGTATCTACACTATAGCAGTTATTATGTGCCTTCAAGTTTATTCCCACTTAATAGAGATCTCAAAATAACAGGGTTTTAAAAGCAAGATTGATTCAAAAGCTGGTTGCCATTGCCTTTCTCTAAAGCAGAGGGAATGTGATACCTGCTCAAGCAAGATTTCTACACCTAAACGGCAATTTAAACTTTGCTCCCCTGGAGTTGCAGTGCAACACTCAAAAGCACTGCATCATACTGATTTATAAAGGTTATAATTATTTGATTTTGCTTTCATTAATGTGGCTTCACCTGATGGGGTTTGTAGTTTAGTGCTGTATTTTGAGTTACCCTGAAATACAGCAGAATCCCAAAATGCTGTTGGATGGAGCCATGACTCAAAGAAATTCAAGAGTTTCCTTCAGGAGAGATAAAGCAGGGTATAAATAACAACAACAACTGGAAAAGCTTACACGATATGAGGATTTAAAGATAGAGCTGCAAAGACTGGCACAAGCCAGTCAAGGTGGTCCCAGTGGTGATCGACACACTGGATGCAGTGCCTAAAGATCTTGGCTTGCACTTTAAAACAATTGGTGCTGACAAAATTACCATCTGTCACCTGCAAAAGGCCACACTACTCAGATCTGCACACATTATTCGCCGATACATCACACAGTCGTAGACACTTGAGAAGTGTCTCACATATGATTGAATACAAAAGCCAGCATAGTGATCTTGTTTGTTGTGTACTAATCTTGTTGTATATAATAATAATAATAATAATAATAATAATAATAATAATAATAATAGGCATACACACATTCATTGAAGGGATTGAGAGAGCTCAGGAGAGGCTGGGTGGGATATGAGTTGTAAAGACCATTTTAGTGTATTTACTGTATTTTAATTCTGATTCCCCATGGGGAGAAAGTTGGGATATAAATAAGGATGAGGATGATAATCGAACTGCAAAGACTCTGGCACAAGCCAGTAAAGGTGGTCCCAGTGGTGATCGGCACACTGGGTGCAGTGCCTAAAGTCCTTGGCCTGCACTTAAACACAATTGGTGCTGACAAAATTACCATCTGCCAGCTGCAGAAGGCCACCTTACTGGGATCTGCACGCATTATTCACCGATACATCACACAGTCCTAGACACTTGGGAAGTGTCTGACATGTGATCTTGTTGTGTTTCTAATAATAATAGTAGTATTAGTAGTAGTAGTAATAATAATAATAATAATAATAATAATAAACTTCATGCCCCCCTCCCCAATTTCCCCTCCCTTGTTTTAAATTCTAAATCTAAACGCATTTCCTGTCCCTCTCAAGAAAACATACTGTGTTTTTGTAAGATTCCACTCATCTGGCATGAGGTCACTTTTACTATGGCAGCATTTGCTGAGAAAGGAAATATCAAAGTAATATGAGAAATGCAGGACTCTTTATCAAAGAGCTTTTTTGAGGAAAAGCAGGATATACATTGAATAGAAAGCAATATACTGGGAAGAATGAAAATATTGGTTATTCTTAGAGAGAAAGGTAGGGTTCTGAACAGGCTAATACAGTACAATGTGATAGATTCTTGCCTTCAAAGCTAGGGTAGTTTTCTGAATAACTGAGCTATCTATCTTTCTCTTACTGGAGTTTAAATGTGAAAGGGTCTCAGTATGGTTAGCATGGGTACAATCGTAGTTGTACCAGTGCCATATAAGCTGGTATAATATGATCAATACTAATATTTATATAAATTACAGACCAAGCCTTGGGTTGACAATAATAATAATAATAATAATAATAATAATAATAATAATAACGACAACAACAACAACAACAACAACAACAACAACAACAACAACAACCCTAGGGGATTGAACCATGGCACTTAAAGCAACGTCAAACTGCATTAATTAGAGAATTATCGGATTGTTACCCCAACTAAAGGTGTGAGGGAATAGTCTGTTTTCCATAAACTGCGATGCCCTTTGAGTGTCCCAAAGATGCACAAAGCATAATGAGGCAATTGGTTTACACAGACTTGGACTCTGATCTTCATAGGTTTCTGTGGTGTAGAGTCTATTGTAAACACAGAATCTGTGTTTACATTTTCCCCCCTTTAAAGATGCTTTTTCTTTATAACACTTTCAAGAATTCCCTGGTAGCTTCATAATTTCCCTTTATGGCTCTCTTTTGCGGGTTTCGATTTATTCATATCTCTGTTGCTAGATAATTCACAGTTTTCTTTTCAGTGGGGATCTTTCTTATATTCTGTGTGCACAACTGTCTATCCATTGAACAGTGAAATGAATTCACATCCCACTCTTGAGAACACAGCTTGTGTTATCAGCCTTAACCATATACCCTTAGCCAAAGTGACTGATATACATATCAACACAGGCAAGTTCCCAAAACGCATGGAGCCTTTGTAGGAAGGAGCTGAGAAAAGATAAGAAAATTGGGAGGTGAGGAAAGGAAAACACTTCAAATGTCACTGTATTGTCGAATGCTTCCGTGGCTGGAATCACAGGGTTGTAGTAGTTTTTTTGGGCTATATGGTCATGTTCTAGAAGCATTCTCTCCTTACGTTTTACCTGCATCTATGGCAGGCATCCTCAGAGTTTGTGACCTCTGTCACTTAAATGTAAACAATTCACAATTTTTAAAAGTACAGTACACTGAATTTTTCCCACCTACTTTTCTTCCAGGAATCAGTTGGCAGAGAATTGGAAACAGTGGAAGGATGATCTCTCACTGGGTTGCTGTGAGTTTTCCGGGCTGTATGCCCATGTTCCAGAAGCGTTCTCTCCTGATGTTTCGCCTGAATCTATGGCAGGCATCCTCTGAGGTTGTGAGGTCACAACCTCAGAGGATGCCTGCCATAGATGCAGGCGAAACATCAGGAGAGAATGCTTCTAGAAAATGGCCATATAGCCTGAAAAACCTCAACAACCCACTTCAAATGTCCATCAGCCCAGGACATACAAGCAATCCAAATTGTCCAAGGAATTTATGATGGTGTATAAACCCCTGTACAGATAAGACATAGGGTGCATCTACACTGCAGAATTAATGCAGTTTGGTGCCACTGTAACTGCCATGGCTCAATGCTATGACATCCTGGGAATTGTAGTTTGGTGAAGCACCAGAACGGTTTGACAGAGAAAGCTACAGATCTTTTAAAATTACACCTCCCGTGATGTAGTTTTACAAGGTCTTGAGTCATCTTACCAAAGGATGCTAGTGCTTCAATAAACTACAAATCCCTGGTTTCCACAGCATTGAGCAGTGGCAGCTAAAGTGGTGTCAAACTACATTACCCTTACAGTATAAATGCCCTCTTAGAGTCATTACACCATGCTGATTCTACATTTTCACACTAGACAGTAAAACCTTGGACTCCATATTATTCAACCACAGAAGTTAAAGTGATATCAAAGTATTTTTACAATGTCATACAGAAGGGACCCAGATATCATTGCCTTGTATCAGGGCTTTTCCCATGTTTTCCCTCAATTCATCCTCTGCTTTCACCAAATAGTGAGGCAATATAGAGAGTCAGAAGGGATTGAAAGCCACACACAAAAATTGTTTGGGGGGCAACTCATAGCCTGGGGTTGGATTCCCCTGCCCATAGGATGAAAATGCTAACATTTGGGAGCCTTTAATACAGAGACATGCACACACAAATAAAGCACTATGATTCCATTGTAACATGATAACCTTCTAAATTCAAGAGTTTAAATTCATCAACTATAAATCCATAAAACTCTAAAATTACAACAGCACAACAACAGAGAGGAAACAAACAAGGACATCTAATCACCTCTCAACAAAAGTTTGCTCCAGGCACTGTCAGGCCATTATATGCTAATCAAGGTGGTCATTTGAAACATTCACACCTAGCTCCAGCAGACAAGGGTCCTTTGTCCCACCCTGGTCATTCCACAGATATATAAACCCTTTTTCCTAGTTCCAACAGACCTCACTACCTCTGAGGATGCTTGCCATAGATGCAGGCGAAACGTCAGGAGAGAATGCCTCTAGACCATGGCCATATAGCCCGAAAAAACCTACAACAACCCTATAAATCCATGACATTCCAGGAAGCAGCCAGGCTTTGAAGCTGCAAGGCTATTCAGAGCTAATCAAGATAGCCAATTACAACATTCACACCTGCCTCAAGCAGATAAGTTCTTTCTCCCACCCTAAACAGCCCACAGATATAAAAACCTCAATTTAGTCACTCAAAAGGGCCCTTGACCCACTGAATAAAATTCCATAAGTGTGGCAGGGCAAATGTGGGATAAAAGCTTTATTTGGAATGACCTGGTTTTTAAAGCATGTCCTCGCAGAGCAGATTCTATATTTTTCAACAAATAAACTGTTATTAACTTGGGTTATGCAAGGAGAAAGAGGAGCTGGGGGTTACTATGCAGGATGGTAATGGCTTTGTTGCAGAGGAACCTACATACTAAAATAAAGTCTTTGAACCTTGTGGCCGCCTTGCAATCTCAAGAGTTGCAAAATGAAAAGAGAAAGGGGTCCACGGAAAGACAAAAGGAAACAAGAAGCGGACAGCCACTTCTTTCCTAAACAATAACACTCGAGTACTCGAGGTTGCTAAGTGACAACAAGAAAGCATTCGCCAATCCCTGCATCAGTTCAAAACCCAAACGTAGAGCAATACGGACCTTGTTCTTCATCTTGTTTCTCTTACATGAAATAAAAACTGAAATGTTCATTGCAGAAACCCTAGACTTGCTTTTAAGATTTGGGGAGCTCAACATGAGCAATCAGCTTTTTTCTCATTTTGTTTCTTTGTAATCGGAGGACATTCTGCCTAAAACTTCAAAAAATATTAAGATTCTTACAATCTTTTTATGTATTTATTGCATTTATATACTGCATTTCCTCACCCCTGGGGGGTCTCAAAGTGGGGCACATGAAATAAATGCAAAAATTCAATGCCTCACATATAATGAAAACAGTACATCACACATCTGTATTTATATAACTATCAATTAAATGCATGCAGGCGCTCCATGCAGTCATGCCAGCCACATGACCTTGGAGGTGTCTATGGACAATGCTGGCTCTTCAGCTTAGAAATGGAGATGAGCACCATTCCCCAGAGTCGGACACGACTGGACTTAATCTCAGGGGAAAACCTTTACCTAAACCATTAAAACTATAAAAACATTAACATGAACATGGAAACACTTTGACATTGCACTGATCCCGAGATTGTAACTATTGTTGTCACTCATCGAATGCTTGTTTACATAACCAAGTTTTTAGTTGTTTTCAGGCTGAGAGAGGAAGTATATAAATACGGTGAATAAATAAATAAATAAACCCCAGGAGGGAGGAGGTTGATCTAATCTCACTGGGGAGGGAGTTCCACAGCCAAGGGGTCACCACCGAGAAGACCCTGCCTCTCATCCCCACCAATCACTCCTGCAATGGCAGCGGGACCAAAAGCAGGACCTCCCCAGCTGATCTTAATGCTCTAACTGGCTCATAAAGGGAGATGCGTTTGGATAGGTAAACTGGACCAGAACCATTTAAGGATTTGCAGACTAAAGCCAGTATTTTGAATTGTGCTTGGCAGCAGACTGGCTTTCAATGGAGCTGATGCAACAGAGGGGTTGTATGCTCCCTGCATGCCACTCCAGTAAGGAGCCTGGCTGCCTCCTCTTGGACTATTTGAATCTTCCAAACAGTCTTCAAAGGCAACCCCATGTAGAGTGCATTGCAGTAGTCTATTCAGAATATAACAATAGTGTGGACTACTGTGGTCAAGTCTGACTTCCCAAGGTATGGGCACAACCGGCACACAAGTTTTAATTGTGCGAAAGCTCCCCTGGCTACCACTGAAACCTGAGGTTCCAGGCTCAGCTATGAGTCCAGGAATACTCCCAAGATGCAAAACTGTGTCTTTAGGGGGAGTGTAACCTCATCCAGCACAGGTTGTGTAATCCTATACCCTGTTCGGCCTTATGATTGACCAGGAGTACCTCTGTCTTGTCTAGATTCAAGTTCCATTTGTTTGCCCTCATCCAGACCGTCACAGCTGCCAAGCACCGATTCAGGACCTGAACAGCCTCCTTAGCAGTAGGTGGAAAGGAGTAGTAGAGTTGAACATCATCTGTGTATAACTGGCATTGAACTCCAAAACTCTGGATGATCTCTCCCAGCAGTTTCAGGTAAATGTTAAACAACATGGGGAACAATACTGAACCCTGTGGGACCCCACAAGACAATGGCTGCAACAGGATTGAGCAAATGTCCCCCGACAACACCTTCTGGCAATGATCTTGGTATCTATTGAGGTTTAGTTTTAGGACTCCTGTCTTAGGTCAATGAGTGCTCAAGCGCACTAAATATAATAGTATAGTTAAATGCTTTTTCTGATATAAAATGGCAACATCAAAGTTTATTTTCTTGGCACAAGACTTGTCTACTTCTTAGTACAACTCCTATTTCTTAGAGTCAGTAGGGTCAATGGTCTGATGCAACTTTCTATATTCCTAATATATGTTCTAGTTCAGAAATGAAATGCCTATTATCACCAATTCAAATATTAGCTATGGATTCCCCAACACAGGTGGTTGTTGTTGTTGTTTTGAGCTGTTTTGTCACCATTAAGCAACAATTTAAATTAATTGCTCATGTCACCATTTGGTGTTCACACCACTCTTACATCCATTTGGATGGAGATAAAAGGAAAGATTGCTAGCTGTTTTCTTTGAAGGCTGCTTTAGATGCTCTCCACCCAAAGGTCCCGGCAAAGAAGGAAAGACTCTGACGTAAATAATCAAGATGGTAAAGTAGGGTAGAGGTGATGGTGATTATCTTTTCTCCCACCTCAATCAGAGATGCAGAAGATCCTTTGTGCTATGCAGGAGGAATGCAGAAAGCGGTCAAGCAGCTGGGAAGAATCTACATAGAACTGATAGACTGAAGTCACATGCAAATCATCCAGCAATGACGGATGTCTTGACATGCTTATTTCAATCATGCTTCCCTGAGGGCATTTTGATTCAAATGCTGAGCTCTAATCTTCCCAACACAAGGAAGATTTCAACAAGTCAGCCTGGTTGGAGCACCTGGGGCCAAAACTGTTGCAATGGGGAAAGGTGGGGGCATTCTAGCTATCTCTGGAAATCAATCAAGGTGGATTCATTGTATATCCTATTATTAGGGCAATAGCTTTACAAGGCCAACTGGGTTCAAAGATTCCAAATACTATGTAACCCTGGGAATTTCCAGAATTTGGGCAAGTTGGGAAGCAAAGCAAAGGAATCGGGAAGAGACCATAGCTGGAGCCTTGGGATCAATGATATGATGTGTTTTGTTTTGATGCAATTTGTTAATATGTCTCTTTGCTGACATTGAATGTTTGCCATATGTGTTGGAAACTATCCTGAGCCCCTTCGGGGAGATAGGGTGATGTACAAATATATTATTATTAGGCCTGGGTAACAACGGAAAAATTTGTTTCTAAAATCGATTCGTTTTTTGGGGGGTTTTGTGTTTCGTTATTTAAAATAATTACAAAATTTTCCTTAAAAAAAGTTCGATATTTACGAAATTTCGTAAATGGTAAAAAAATTACAAAACAATAACGAATCAATTCGTTAATGGCGGCCGCGATCGCGCAATATGCTAAAAAAACTTCTGAAGCTTCCCTCTCCCTCTGTTGTTGACTGTTGGTGTGATATTATAATTTTTTTTCACTAATTAAACAAAAAACAACTATAAAACTTGCCCCAGACATGCGGAAATAATAACGAAACGACCTCAAACCAATAACGAAACGAATACATAACGAAATACGAAGCATTTACAAAACGTATTTAAAAATTCGTTTCATTTTTAAGTTGCTCCAGAATGGTTCGTTATCGCTTCGTTATTAAAAAATTAACGAATTTTTAACGAATTACGAATTAACGAAACGAAACCGCCCAGCCCTAATTATTATTATTATTATTATTATTATTATTATTATTATTATTATTATTATTATTTGAAACACAAAAAGATGAGTCCACAGCAGACAAGACCACTCCACTGGCTGCTGTACTGAATCACATGTCGGACACTTCCCAAGTGTCTAGGACTGTGTGATGTATCGGTGAATAATGTGTGCAGATCCCAGTAAGGTGGCCTTCTCCAGCTGGCAGATGGTAATTTTGTCAGCACCAATGGTGTTTAAGTGCATGCCAAGGTCTTTAGGACTGCACCCAGTGTGCCGATCACCACTGGGACCATCTTTACTGGCTTGTGCCAGAGTCTTTGCAGTTCGATCTTTAAATCCTCATATTGTGTCAGCTTTTCCAGTTGTTTCTCTTCAATCCTATTATTATTACTACTACTACTACTACTACTACTACTACTACTACATTTATTTGCACAATTGGGCCTTTGGGATTGGCTGGGTTGGGTTCCAAAATCCCTGGATACTCAAGTACCATTATATACAATGAGGTAGCAAAGTGGTGTTCCTTATTTAAGATAGAAAAATCAAAGTTTTCATTTAGGATTAAAAAAAAAACATTTTCAAGCTGTGGGTGGTTGGATTTGTGGACACAGAACCCATGGATACAGAGTGCTAACTGTATTTATGGAATGCTACTCTAAGTGGTGCTTCCTGAATTGTACAAATTCAGTACTGGTCCTTGGGGCATTGAAAGAAATTAATTGCCATGCCTTTCAGTGGCTAAATATCTCATTGGCACAAGATCCTTCCTGATCATGGATGCTAAGCAGGCTCAGTTCTGCTGGGTACTTGGATGGGAGACTGTCAACGAATACCAGCTGCTGTAGGATGTATTTCATATGAAGAAACTGGCAAAGTACAAAGTGTCGGTTATTACCTTTAAATGTCTACATAATTTGTTCCAGGCTACCTGCAGGAGCACCTCCTTCGGTACAATCTGCCCCATTCACTTGAAGGGGCATGCACTTTGAACGTTCCCAGGAGTCCCCTTCTGACTCGGGAGGGTGGAGCGGAAGGGACAATGCAAATGAGTTGAATCTCTCTGAAGATAGCTTTATTTGCCAGCCAAGCAAATGGCCACAATTTCCGTGCTCTAGGCATGAAAATACTGCTGAACCCCCAAGATGGGGTCACAATTTTTTGTTTTACAGAAATACAAAAAGTACATTTTTATTGGTCTTAACATGTTTTCCCTTTAATTGGTCTATGCTTACCTAATACACTTCTGATTGACTCTCTATTACTGAGCAAGCAAACAGGTGAAAAACAGTAGAAGCTGGAATAAACTGGAAATTTACTGCAATTTCATATCTTCTTCAAGTGACCTGGACTTACAGGGATGCGCTTGGCAAGCACCGGCTTATCTTTTAGTTGCAATTAAGACCCCTCAGATACTGACAATACAGGGTTCATTGGAGAAATACTCCAACCCAATAAAAGGAAGGCATATTTCTAACAAAGCTGAGAGTAACTATTACCAATAAGTGATGTCTTAGTTTCTTTTTTTCTGTTTTAACTCTCCAACCACTCAACTTCACTGAATGCCCTCCAAATTTTTGTATGATGAGAAAAGGGAGGGAAAGATATTTCTCTCCGCTCTCTCCAAACCAGGAATAATTTGATGAAACTCCTGGTTTGCTTGCAACGTCTTGCTCATTTTAATTTTCCACTAATTCACTCACACTACTGAGTTTTTGCTGCATCTTTGCCAGCGACCCATCTCTCTGCCCCTTGACATTTAAGAAGAATGTCTGTGTCTGTGGCGAGGGAGGCAGCGGAGGGAGAAGAGCAAACTGAAGGAAACATCAAGTTGGTGTTTGTTCTCTGAAGAATCTATTAGTATATGAAACTGCCACTCATTTATTTGAAAAGCAGCAAAGAGAGGCTGCTGTGATGAAAGGCTGTCTTCAGGTGAAATCTGGAGACACTTCTATCATTGCACAAAAGGAGAGGCTGAGAAATATCAACCATCTCATCCATATTCAGCTAAACCAATGATTCACAAAACCCACTTTCATCGCCTTGTGCACACAAAACATCACTATTGGCATTTAAGACTCACAGCATTATGTAGCATGAGCTGAGTTAGTTTACCCCTTCAATGATTCTCTGTATACTCATGTAGATACTTAAATAAATATAGTTTGGTGAACACTGTTGACTTCCCAACAGTGTGCCAGTCAAATTTGTTCCCTCCACCTCCTTAAAAGTAGTATTATTGGAAAGTTCTCTTATAGATTTTAGCGAAGGATGCTGTTCTTCCAAAACTTTTAGGAATACATGTTATATACCAGGCATGGAGAAACAGTCCAAAACATCTGGAGAGTTGAAGTTTGTTCATGCCTGTGATATATTATTGAAATGGTGCTGAGGAGGAAGCCTAACTCAACAAGCTAGCTCTAACTGTGATCCCCCTTTGCAGTACCGTGAACCAAACACAATTATTATGTTTTTGAAAACTGTGGAAGATTCAATATGGTTGGTGACAGATTTTATCAGGAAGCTAAGCAGGGTTAGCTCTAGTTAGTACTTGGATGGGAGACTGCTAATGAATACCGGGTGTTGTAGGTTGTATTTCAGAGGAAGGAACTGATCTTGCCTTAGAAAACACTATGAAATTCATGAGGTCACCATAAGTCAGGGATGTCAAACTCATTTTCATGGAGGGCCACATTAGCCTTATGGTTGCCTTCAAAGGGCCGTTCAATCCATGGACGAAGAATCTGTGGCTACCGAAGGCCAACTGTATATTTTCTGGCCACCTGTCAGGGGTGCTTTGAATGCAATATTCCTGCTTCTTGGCAGGGGGTTGGACTGGATGGCCCATGAGGTCTCTTCTAACTCTATGATTCTATGATTCTACACAGTTGTCAGTGGTCTTAGTTTTGATCCCATTTGAGACCCCAGATTTTACAGAATGGCAGCTTCCATCACTTTTGATGATCCGCCATGTGGACAGGGGATGATGGGAATTGCAATTCAATAGCACTTATCCCTCTGAGGTTGGAGAAAGGCCTTTTTAAACTCAGACATCATATCCACAAGCCTTGTATCTGAATTCAAACTCCACCCTCCTGACTAAACAGAACAAATGGCAGCCTAACAGATGTTACTGTATCACAGCTCCCATACCTTCTAGTCATGAAGTCTAATTATGAGGAATACAGGAGATGTAGTACAGCATCTGGAAGGCTACATAAAATGACATAAGGCAGTGGGCAACAGAGAACAGACAAACATACCTCTCCCAGAAAGTATTAAGGAAGTGATGCTAGGAGATGTGCATCAAATAAGTGTTGAGAGCCTCTACAAAACACTCTCATCAACCCTAACCAAAGCTGTATTCTTTATTTAAAATCACCCCTGTTTGGAGATGAATGATAAAACTACCATTATACAGAGTGAAATACTTTCATAAGGTGGTAACTTCATTAAAAAGAGGGCTTCTGTACTTAAATAACTGAGAAGAAGAAGTACTTCCACAAGTAAACATTGCATTCTATCTTCCATTTTTCCCATTACATTTATGGAATTTTATCAGGGACAGGGGTGTTCAGATATCATCACCTTCCATTTGTAATCCTCCCATGTTTTCTTCCTCTTCTTTTTCTTTTTAGAGAACATCTTGCTCAGTAGGATATAGCCAAACAATGACCAGTATTTTTTCACTAACTACTTAACTAAGGGTGTATATGCACTGTAGACTAAATGCAGTCTGACACTGCTTTAATTTCCATGGCTCAATGCTATGGGAGTTGTAGTTTGGTGAGGCACCAGCACTCTTTGACAGAGAAGGTGAAAGACCTTGTAAAACCACAAGTTCCATGATTCAATAGCATGGAGCCATGGCAGTTAAAATGGTGTCAAACTGCATTAATTCTACAGTGTAAATGCACCCTAAGTGATATCTCCTGGCATAACAACACCACCACCACTAAAGTGAATAGAAACATCATTCACCAGTACTTTGATACCTTGCAGAATAGACCTTCTTTCCCCCATGCAGCTAATGCTCAGTAAAGTAGATGAGGAGGGAGAGTTATGAGTTGCGCCTAAGTAGCAACTGTGAATACAGAAGAGTTATCTAGATTTGCTAGCCCTTAATTGTTCCATATTTACAGTAACTACTTATTTGCAAATGCTACAGTCATACCTCCCTGCTCCATCTACTTTGCTAGGAGCCTCCAGTGGCGCAATGGGTTAAACCCTTGTGCCGACAGGACTGAAGACCATCCGGTTGGAGGTTCGAATCCAGGGAGAGCACAGATGAGTTCCCCCTGTCAGCTCCAGCTCCCCATGCGGGGACACGAGAGAAGCCTCACACAAGGATGGTAAAACATCAAAACATGTGGGCATCCCCTGGGCAACTCCCTTGCAGATGGCCAATTTTCTCACACCAGAAGCAACTTGCAGTTTTTCAAGTCACTCCACACACACACACACACACACACACACACAACCTACTTTGCCAAGCATTGGCCACCCTGGAAGAACGTGGTCCATTCTGCTAGCAATGGGAGCATTGATGAATGACATTTTCATCAGATTTGGGGAAAGATTAAATGTACTTAACTAAGTTGTTGATATAAAGCACTAGCCAATGTCTTTTGATCAACAGTGCCAGTGGCCTTCATCTGAACATTAGCTGCCCCATTCGCTGATTCTATAAATGTTCCACTGGCAAAGTTCAAAACTTGGGAGGTCAAAAACAAGTGTTCCTATTATGGCTTGATTCCTTACATGATCCACTGATCCTTCATAAATCCCACAATGCCAAACTCTCAGATTCAGTTTCCTCTTTTGAAGCCACCAAAGCAGTTTATAGTCGCTCCCAAGAAATGTATTAATGCTCTTACAGTTATTTCTGCTGCTTAAATTAGATACAGTATGCAAAACCAGGCCAACACACATTCATCTTGGATTATGTCACCAAGAGAGGGACTGCCTTCTGTTTATTGTAAAATGATCCAGGCTTGAATGGATGATGACTTGCCAAGTTATAATGCTTCCTGAAAGGGGTTTTTTTTTTTTTTTGTCAACAGAGCAGTACCTATTTCACAGAATCCCTGTGTTTTCTACTTAATATTTTACATAAATATTTAGTTTATTGTTGTTTGTAGGAATAGATCTTCAAGCCATTCACTGTTCTCCTGCTCAGCCTTTACAGCAGTGTTTCTCAACCTTCCTAAGAGCCGCCGCAAACTAGCCTCCTGCGGGAGCAAACTGTGCCAGCACGTCCATGACGTCATGAGACTGCGCCGCTCTCTCCGCCCCTTTCTCCGCCTCTTTCTCCGTGCCAGAGTGGTTTTTCCTTTGCTAGGGCAGCATTGCCAGCGTACTCTCGTTGTTGACAGAATTCAATGCCGCAACCCCTTGATACAATTCATCATGTTGTGGTTTTTTTGGTTTTTTTGTCGTGTCAGGAACAACTTGAGAAACTGATAGTCTCTTCTGGTGTGAGAGAATTGGCCGTCTGCAAGGATGTTGCCCAGGGAATGCCCAGATGTTCTGATGTTTTACCATCCTTGTGGGAGACTTCTCTCATGTGCCCGCATGAGCAGCTGGAGCTGATAGAAGGAGCTCATCCGCGCTCTCCCCGGATTCAAACCTGCAACCTGTCGGTCGTCAGTCCTGCCGGCACAGGGGTTTAACCCACTGCGCCACTGGGGGGCTCCTTATCATGTTGTGGTGACCTCCAGCCATTAAATTATTTTTGTTGCTACTTCATAACTGTAATTTTGCTACTGTTATGAATCGTCATGTAAATATCTGATTTTCAGGATGTATTTTCATTCACTGGACCAAATCTGGCAGAAATACCCAATATGCCCAAATTTGAATTCTGGTGGGGTTGAGGGGGTTGATTTTGTCATTTGGGAGTTGTAGTTGCTGGGATTTATAATTCACCTAGAATCAAAGAGCATTCTGAACTCCATTAATGATGGAATTGAACCAAATTTGGAACACAGAACTCCCATTACCAACAGAAAATACTGGAAGGGTTCGGTGGGCATTGACCTTGAGTTTTGGAATTGTAGTTCACCTACATCTGGAGAGCACTGTAGACTCAAACAATGATGGATCTGGACCAAACTTGGCACAAATACTCTATATACCCAGATGTGAACATTGGTGGGTTTTTGGGAAAATAGACCTTGACATTTGGGAGTTGCTGGGATTGATAGCTCACCTACAATCAAAGAGCATTCTGAACCCCACCAATAGAATTGGGCCAAACTTTCCAACAGAACTCCCATGACCAACAGAAAATACTATGTTTTCTGATGGTCTTTGGCGATCCCTCTGACACCCCCTCACAACCCCCAGGGGTCCCGACCCTCAGGTTGAGAAACGCTGTTCTATAGGCTTTGTTGTGCATGAAAAATAGGGTGATTTTAGGATCTCCTTTAAGGAAAATAAGAAAAATGTAAGAAATAAATGTCAGTGGAATACAGTTCATCAATATCATTAGAAAGATATGTTGCTTTAGACTTTACAAACAATGCAATATTTGGTAGGAATTTCTGCCACTTAAGATAATGTATGTAATTCAGTCTGGTCAATGTGTCCTCTCTTATAGATAGAAGGACTTCCATCTCTATATAGAGGGTATTGTATCTTTCTGCTCCTTCGCTTATTTTTCTGAAGTTTATCTATAGCCAACCCTACCTTTTGTACAGTCAGCTTTCGATTTGCTGTGTGTCAAGGCATAAGACCTCTGTGAAAGTGGAAAATGTTGGAATTCAACCCCACACTGCCCAAGTCTCTAGTCCTGAATGAGGAACAAGTTAGTTATCTTAGAATAGGCTGAGGGTTTATCTTCCCCCATGTCTCCTGTATAACAATTGGAATGTATGTAATTTCTTCTCTCCTCTCTGTTTCTACTCTCATTCCCCTGCAAGTCTTTACTTTGACTTCAGCTTTTCCATCTTCTAATGTGCTGTGTGCTTTGAGATCTCTCTCTGCACGTGTCTCAGGAGAGTTGTAGGGTTTTTGTTTTTTGTTTTTTGTCGTGTCAGGATTGACTCCTGGTGAGAGAATTGGCCGTCTGCAAGGACGTTGCCCAGGGGACGCCTGGATGATTTGATGTTTTTATTATCATCCTTGTGGGACGCTTCTCTCATGTCCCCGCATGAGGAGCTGGAGCTGATAGAAAGAGCTCATCCGCCTCTCCCTGGATTTGAACCTGCGACCTGTTGATCTTCAGTCCTGCCGGCACAGGGGTTTAAGTGAGTCGTGTTTTTTCCCATCTCTTTGAAACCTAGAAGAGATGGGTGTTAGAGTAGCTCAGACCCAGTTCTTGATTATTAAGAAATGGATTTCTTTTTATTGTAAATAAATCTTTTGTGATTTTTAAGACTGGACTCTGCATTTTTGCCTGCCTAAGCTCTTAATTCTTTACAGCTACATCACACAGCGCTTTGCTTGATGTGAGCTGATTGCTCAACTATTAGTATTTTGTTTGTATTTTGGATGTTCTGCTATATTTTTGGGTTGTTGTTCATTCGTTCAGTCGTCTCCGACTCTTCGTGACCTCATGGACCAGCCCACGCCAGAGCTCCCTGTTGGCCGTTACCACCCCCAGCTCCTTCAAGGTCAGTCCAGTCACTTCAAGGATGCCATCCATCCATCTTGTCCTTGGTCGGCCCCTCTTCCTTTTGCCTTCCACTTTTTTTTATTTTTGGGTAGTTTTCCATAATAGAAAAAAACACAAATTAAAAGCACTATTTGTTTTTATGTGAGAGATACCTCTTTAGGAATCTCTAGGTTTGACTTCTGGAAGTAGCCCATAGAATTGTGCTGGAGGACCTACACATGTCTAGAGAAATGTTCTCTTGAGGGATCTCTAGGTCTTGCAGAGCAACGCTATGATCAAGTTTTGGTAGAAGTTTGAGCATGCAGTCGAGTTGGAGGAACTAGAGATTCCTAGCGGGAACATATCAATCAAATTCATGAATAATCACAGCCCTAAGAATGAAACTTTAAAATGTGAAGAGCTGACTATAATCTTTTACACAACTGGCAGAGCCTGAAATTCACTCAAATCATAATAAAGGTTCTTTTTCATCTCCAGAAGACAAATACTATATTAAAGAAAATCAGCAGTTGCTAATACTATTTGGGTCAATTTGGAATATTTACATCTAGTAGATTCAAGGCATCTTACACCCCTGAATCCAAAAATGCTTGTTGTATGTAGCCAAGTTCAAACACTCATTTCTTGTCTGCTGGGGCCAACACTGGTAACAGGTACAATTACATAATTCACTTTATAGAGAACTGGACTTCTAACTATTGGTTATTAGCTTGATTCATATCCTCTTGAGAATCACAATGTCATTCTTCCTGCTCATGAAAGCATCTTGAATTATGTAATATATTTTGTGTGTGACCTACTAATCTCCTGGCATATAATTGTGGTACAGCACAGAGCATTTTATGTGAAAATACTTGCAATGGTCTTGCAAGGTGAAACTCTCGTATTATCCTTTCATTCTGTCATCAGCTTCTCCAAAGGAAAGCTTTGTGATATAGAGCTGAGTGGAATATCTTCACCCCGGAGGAAGTTAACATTGCCTTAGGCTTGCGTCTGTTGGCAGACACCGCAAAATTAGATCCCACTTGTGTAGTAATAAGACTGAACAGAGAGTATTAAGCACAAGGGAAAAATATTCTGCTTGTTGTGAAGGAAAACGTAGGCATTACTTCACTTCACTTCACATCAGATATTAGAGTAGAAAACATTAGATGTGTTTGATTATAGTGATCTTCTTTAATAATGACAAGCTGGTTCAATGATGGAACTCCAATGAATAAGATCTGGTTGTTTTTAACTGTTCTTAACTGTTCTTAATGCTTGTTCTTTAATGATTTGCTATGGAGAGGAAGCAAGCTCAAAATGATTACACAATTTGGGAAGGGATTGCACATTTCCCCTTGGTGTTTGGAGCTGCTGAGGAAGCATCTGCTCCTTCTTGTTTACTGCAGTTATGTTCCCCAGGAAACTGGACTGAAGTAGCGCCTTAGAATGTGTGTGTTTGTGTGTGCCTTCAAGTTGTCTGCTACCTTATGGGGAGCCTATGATTTTCATTAGGTTTTCTTAGGCAAAAAATACTCAGAGGTGGTTTTGACAGTTCCTTGCCCTGAAATATAGCCAACAACACCTGCTGAACTCTCATCCAAACACTAACCAGGGCCTCCTATTTAGCTTCCAAGATAAGACAGGATGACATGCTTTTGAGGTATTTAGCCCGCCCCCTGCCCCACAATATACTTTCAAACAAAGTCTCCTCAATTCCTCAAGATGACCACTTAATTTTTAAAGAGTGCAATATGTTACTAGTACATAATAATATTTAATCAAAACCCTTTAATATATGTATAAAATGATATTTCTTGTGTAACTTATATTACTACCTTTTTGTTTTCTGGGTCTTGCACCTTTGTCTCCATGGAACTGGACACTTAAATCAATCAAAGAATCATCTGCATACCCACATCATCTTCCTCCTTGGTTTCATGCCGTCCAAGGGGGTGTTTTTATGACAGACTAGACCTTTAAATTTACCAATAAGCATCCCTTGTTCTTCCTGCCATGGGGATCCCCTCTTCCTGCCTGTAACATCAGAGAAACCTCCGGCCAATCCCTGCGTGGATCCTAGCCAGTAAAGAAGGAGCCATGGGAAATCTAAATAGCTGTCAAAAGTGTATAAAATGTCTTGTATTTTTCTATGGAGTTAGGCTTGTACCTTTCGAGCATTGGCTTGGTACTTGCATCCCTTTTGGCCAAACTGTAATAAACTTATGTAATTTGCCTTCAAATGTGCAAGTGAATTGTTTTTTGTCCTGGATGATCTGGTTTAGTGTAAACTCACCGGGCATGGACCTTCTTATCCAAGATCCTAGCTGAAATCACTTTAAGGGTACCTACAAGGAAACCCATTATCACTTAGAGCAGTGGTTCTCAACCTGGGGTCCCCAGATGTTTTTGGCCTACAACTCCCAGAAATCCTAACAGCTGGTAAACTATCTGGGATTTCTGGGAGTTGTAGGCCAAAAACACCTGGGGACCCCAGGTTGATAACCACTGACTCAGAGGTATTATTTATGGTTTAGAATGTGCTCGAATAAGTGCCAACAGTTGCTACTGAAGTAGTTTAACTACATGTTTTAAATAAACATATTGCAAACAGATCATGATAAAACACCTTCCCCCGGCTTCCTTCTCAGCCTGAAGATATGCAGCTGAAATGCCTGCCAGGGATAACTGTAAATAGGGACTAGGGGAAAAGTCACAGAACATGTCTTGATTTATGTAAAGCAATTGGCCCTGTGAATGTCAGGCTGGCTTATGGGAGTACAGCTGCTGCTACTATTACTTCTCTTTTTAGACTCTAGAAACAAGTGCCCCCATGCCACTCCAAATAATACAAAGTCAGCCCTTGCTAATCACAAAATTTCACCTCATGTTACAGGTTGTGTGCTGCAGTTATTACAGTCAATAAATAAATAAATAAATGACCTTTAAAAATAATTTTCCCATTCTGGTCTCATTTGTTTGTTTGTTTGTTTATTACAATATTTCTTACCATGCCCTATAACAAAAATATCTCAGAGTGGTAAAACTGAAACATATAATTTAAAAATGTCTAAAACAGTAAAAATAATTAAATATATGATTTGTTAATGTTAAAACAAGCCGAAGTAAACAACTTGTTGGATGTAAGTTGAGAGATATTTTTTATAGAGAAACTGAGAAACTGTAGCATGACATTCTGTTTGAAACTAATGTGTGTGTGTGTGTATATATATTGTTTGTAGTTTAGAGTTATATGTTATTAGAGTTGAGATGTATGTTGTGTAACTGGATACATAATTGTTGTTTAAGTATGTCTATGTTTATGTATGCATTAGTATTGTTGTCTTTCTTCATTTGTGTTTTGTTAAAAAAGTTAAGTAAAAATATCAGGAGAGAAAAGTATGTACAACAAAACAGGTAAGAAGCAACTTTACTCCAACCCTGCCAATGAAAAATACAAGATTGCATCTATGACAGGCATCCTCAGAGGTTGTGAGGTCTGTTGGAATCTAGGAAAATGGGGTTATATATCTGTGAAGGACCTTTGCACAATGATTTTCCTACCTTTTTCCTAATTTCCAACAGACCTCACAACCTCTGAGGATGCCAGCCATAGATGCAGGTGAAACATCAGGAGAGAATGCTTCTGGAACATGGCCATACAGTCTGTAAAACACAAAACAACCCAGCTTCCAGAAAATCTTACGATATACAGGTTGAGCATCCCTTATTCGTAATTCTGAAATCTAAAACACCATTCTCCAAAATCAAAAATTATTAGCATGGGTGGCTGAGATGGTCACACCTTTCTTTTCTGATGGCTCAATGAGCACAAACTTTGATTCATGCACAAAAAAATTAAAATCCTATATTTAAAACTATGTGTTTAAAACAGGGGTCCTCAAACTTTTGAAACAGAGGGCCAGGTCACAGTTCCTCAAACTGTTGGAGGGCTGGATTATAATTTGAAGAAAAAAAAACATGAATGAATTCCTACACATACTGCAATTATATTATTTGCAGTGCAAAAAACACTTAAAAACAATAGAATAATTAAAATGAAGAACAATTTTAACAACTATAAACCTATTAGTATTTCAATGGGAAGTGTGGGCCTGCTTTTGGCTGATGAGAAAGGATTGTTGCTGTTGTTGTGTGCTTTCAAGTCGTTTCAGACTTAGGTTGACCCTGAGTGAGGACCAGGTAAATGACCTTGGAAGGTTGTATCTGGCCCCCAGGCCTTAGTTTGAGGACCCCTGGTATAAAGTAAATAGAAAATATGAATGATTTTTAGTTTAGACTTGGGTCTCATTTTAAGACATTTGATTATTTATTTATTTATTTATTTATTATTAGAACTTATATGCCGCCACTCCCCTGGGGCTCGGAGCGGCTTCCAAGAACAGGCTAAAATTGAACAAAATTTAAAAACAATTTAAAACAATTTATGTACATATAGGTATGCCAAAATCTGAATGAACCTGAAATTCCAAATATTTCTGGTCCCAAGTGTTTTGAACAAGAGGAACTCAACCTGTATCAGAAGTGATATTGTCCCTACCTAGAGTTGGGTATGTTTAGCTTGGGAAAAAGAGAGGGGACATGAAAACCATATTTAAATATTTGAAAAGATGTTATTATTGAGGAAGAGCAAGCTTGTTTTCTGCTGCTCTGGAGATTAGAATATGGAGCAATGGGTTCAAATTGCAGGGGAAAATGATTCTATTTAAACATTAGGAAGAACTTCCCAATGGTTAGAGCTGTTGGGTATGCAGCCTCAGGGTATGGTGGAGACTCCTTCTTTGGCAGAAGCTGGATGGATATCTGCCAGGTGTGTTCAATTGTGTTACTGCATGGCAGGGAGTTGGACTGGATGGCCCTTGTGGTCACTTCTAATTTATGATTCATGCCAAGAATACCTCATAAACTGGAAAATGCTTGAAGGCACACAAGAGCAACAACAAAATGGGAAATTTTGCAGGATGGAACCAAAGTGCTATTAACTATGTGATGTGGAATGAACCTAAGTGACTTCCTAGCAAAGGACTGAGATTTCGGGTATTTGGTCTCAACTTTAGGGACAATTTACTCTACAAACAAAATTAAGCAGAGTTTGGAGAGATTTACAGTGTATTCAATAATATGAAGATTGATTTCCTTCCTGTCTCATGTAGCCTCAAGCTCTAACACTGTGAAGTTGCTATGATATTTATTTAAGGCATGGAGCTGAAGTAACAAAAGGACTCACCTCAAACCAAATTAGTACAGTACAGATGGCTCCGTTTGGTATACAGTGTGTTGTGAAAACAGAACAGGCAACTGTTATGCCACCGGCAGAAACAATGACTCAGCCCTGCCAAAGCTATTATACAAAGCGATATAAACAACTGGATATAGACCTTGATCCAGATGTAAACAGAAAACTTGTTACATCATAGGCAGAAGAGGAAACATATGAGCTCTATTACTCACCATTGGAAACATTTTGCAAATATTTGATTATATAGTTTTATGCAACCTATTTAAACACAGCAGTATTTAATGAATGAAGCTGGAAAAGGGGCAAACTCTAATCATATTCCATGAACCACATAGCTGACCCATATGCTTTATTCTCTCTCATGTAAGACCATATATAAGGGGACACAGCAAAACGGATAAGGAGCTTTTCTGCCACCCTAGCAATGAAAAACACTAGGTTTCATAATGATTTGAAGAATTATTAAACTTCTTAATGAGAGTGCCAAAATATTTTATGGCTAAAATTAAAATGGCCACCATTGTTTCTTCTGGGCAGGCTCAACTACTACACAAAGAGAGACATGCAACCAATAATATTATGCTGCATAAGATGCTACACAATAATGTACAGTCTCCTGTTGGTCCTTGATAATGTGAACCTGCCCTGGTAATTTGTATTTCTATTATGAAATATCATATCATTGCATTTCATTGACCATGTAATCATAATATGAGGTGACCATAAAAGGGGCACTTAAATCTGTAAATAAAATAAATAATCAAACTATGTGTGTAAGTAACATGCTGGAAATATTTGTCAGACTTAATATAAATTCAGGGTGTCTCTATACCAGACAGTAGAAAATCACTCTAACTATGGATGCCTTGTGGAATACTGGGATTTGTAGTGTTCTAAGATGCTTAGCATTTTTTCTAGAAGTGAGCTCTGGTCTATTTTCCAGCACTAGAGCTCTCAAGCAGAAAATTCTAAAAATGCAATCTCAACAAGCTATAATCATAATTCAGATCTGAGACACAGCCATGACAGTTAAAGTGGACACAAAATGTTGTATTTCTTATATGTGGATATAATGTCACCCATCCTTGGGACATCCTTAGTCCAATATTATTATTTTTCCATACTGCAAAATAGGGAAGGTCTTCATCACAGAAAACAATAACTAACAAACATAATTCAGAGCTGTAACCCAGATCCTTACTGGCTTGGGCTTCTATAAGTGATTTGTAAGTAAATGTAAGTTTACACATTATTGTGGAATTACATTACGTTTCCATATGAAACATTACATCCTAATGTATTATATGAAGTACCAGAATGTGTACACGCACCTACACATACACACAACCTATCTGTCACAAATACCCATTGTGTTACTAAACTACAGGGTTGGTATCACACATTTACAAAAGAGATGCTCACCCCTAAAGAAAGGTTAGGGTACATCTACACAGTAGAATCAATGTAATTTGGCATCATTGTCATGCATCAATGCTATGGAAGCTTAGGAGTTGTACATTGGTGAGGCATCAGAATTTTTTGTCTGATAAAGCTAAATAACGACCTTGTAAAACAAATAACTCCCATGATTCCAACATTGATTCATGACATTTATGGTGGTGTCAAACGGCATTAATTGTAAAGTCTGGATGCACCCATGCATATATAAATAACTACTGTTGTTGGTGTTCGTCTTTGAGTCATTTTCAAACTATGGCAACCCTAAAGCAACCCCATCATGGTGTTTTCTTGGCAAGATTGGTTCAGAGGGGGTTCATCTTTGCTTCCCTCTGAAGATGGTGGTGCAATGAGTTTCCATGGCTGTGCGGAGATTCAGATCTTGGTCTCCTAAGTCGTAGTCAAATGCTCAAACTAGAAAAATCATAATAAACAATATTCATCACTTTCAAATAAACAAGAGCAATGGCTATACTGGGCCCCTGTTCCAGTATAGCAGTTGATACTGCACAATGAAAATGCTTTAGAAGAATTCCTGACGCTGATTTAGTGAATTGTTTGACTTCTCATTTGTGCTGTCGTTGGACACCAGAAGGTTGCACAGCTTCCAAGATCAGGCAGATCCAGTACTTTGTTCCTGTATGACAGGAATTTGGATACGATGGCCCTTGTGGTCTCTTCCAACTTTAGGATTCTATGTTATTACTGCATTTTTAATAGTTAGAGATGATGCTTATGGGAATTCTCCTGTGCCAAAATAACTTGGTTTTACCAACCCACATTTTGAGGGTGGGGTGGATTATTAACTGCTTTGACTCAGCAAACTATCTTGGCTTCCAGGCATCACAAGACAAGACTGAGGACTCCAACTGTCATGAATTGGCAGGGGCACTCTTCAGTAATCCTTTGATCCTCTCTCATCCCAATTTTCCAGCTGCTTTCAAAATGTTCCAGTTTCTCCCCCACCATCACCACTTAACTCACAAAGGGGGAGAGGAAAGGGCCTTCCCAGTAGTTTTAGGCAAAAGCAAACTATTGCAGCCTCTCCTAACTTGTATGTTCTTCCTAATTATTACTCACATTGTCATCTTAAGCACATTCAGATCTTATGGCCCAGTTTTCACCTGTAAAAATACCTGTTTGAACATACCTATTTCTGTTGGAAACAATTCCCTTCTTCTTCTTTTTAAAAAGCAAGGCTTTAAAACAGTGGCTCCCAACATGTTGTCCGTGGACTACCACTGGTTCCCAAGAACTAAAATATGGTCCGTGGCCTCACAGTTGCTACACATTTGCAACAAGAGTGACTGGTCTCATGAAACCATTGAGGATGTCAGGAGGGAAGAGGCTGACTACTCACCAGAGCAGTTCCACGTGGCGCCTCGAAGCGGGGACGTCCTGGTGTCTTCATTTTTAGGCCTGTTCCTGGGGTTATTTGGGGTACTCTTTCAGAAAATTAGATTGGATAGACCACATCAGCTCTAGATTATTAAATATAGTATTCTGTGTTGTGGGTGAGCAGATGGTGACTACTGGATGGCATATGTCCTGTATCAGAACTTAGAGCTAATGTGGTCTGTCCAATGCAATTTTCTGAATCAGCACTCCAAGCAACCAAACCAAATATAAACTTGACCAAAAACTGATTCATAATCATTTTGGTACTAATGATGGAGAGTGGTCAAGTAGTCCTTGATCAAAAAAGGTTGGGAACCATTGCTTTAAAACAACACTTTTAATTAATATATTAAAAAACCATATTTGTACGCAACTACCATGCTGACTATACTTGCAATACACTATAATCAGGACTCTTTTGTTCTCCTTTGTGACATTTTTAAAAAAGCATTTCCCCCCTCATAAGTTCTTCCCAGAAACAGAGGGCTTGTTATAGATATAAATTCTCGTGCTTGGACCACTTTAAGACATAACCCATACTTTAAACTCCACATCTATAAAGATTAGAAGCCTACAAATTCATATTTGGTTGGGATCAATAATGCATCCTTTGTAACTAGGACAGGGGCAATCTGGAACAATTTATTAGACAGTAAAAAAAACTTCAATAAAACCCTTTGGGGTTAACTATTTTTATATTGCATTGATATGTTGAAAACACTCCATGTTTCAATAGTCTTTAAAATATTTCTTCATGGCCTTTTCCTTGAATTTGAAGCAGACGTCTAGCCAGAAAGTAAAAATAAGTTTTTCATAATAAATTCCAGCCTGCAAACTCCTGTAGCATGTGAAACTCATTAAGATATTTCCCTTCCCCTCCCCATTTCCATGTTCTTTTAATGCTGTCTTGCAAATCTGCTGTAGATGTAGGAAACAAAAGAGAAACTATATTTCTCTCTTTTATTCTCTTTTGCTGGGTTTGTGTACACACCTGAATGACTGTAACTTTCCCAGAAAACAAAGAAGTGTACTTTGGTACACTACTTCAGGCAGAACCAGTAGTGCCCTACTCCCTCCCACACACCCAATTCTTTCTAAAAACAGCTTTGAAGGACAGGGACATCCTCTAGACCAATGTTTCTTAATCTGTGGGCCGTAGACCACCAGTGCGCTGCGAGGAGAAAAATCTAGTCTATGAGCCTCCCTCCTCTTTATTTATTTTATTTTATTTTATTTTATTTTATTTTATTTTATTTTATTTCCGCTCCTTTCATGCCACCTGTCACTCCTTCCCTGTCACTGATCAGCCCCGCCCCCTTGGATAGACTACATCAGCTCTAGATTATTAAATATTGTTTTCTGTGGGCGAGCAGATGGTAACTATTGGATGGCATATGCTCTGTATCAAAAACTAGAGCTGATGTGGTCTATCCAATGTAATTTTCTGAATCAGCACCCCAAATAACCAAACTGAATCTGAAGTTGATCAAAAATTGATTCGTAACCATTTTGGTAATAATGTCGGAGAGTGGTCCCTGGTCAAAGTGGTCCCTGGTGAAGTGGTCCCTGGTCAAAAAAAGATTAGAAACCACAGCTCTAGGCCAAGGGCCCTTCCAGACTCCACAATTATAGTCTTAAAGTTTTGCTTGAAATACTTTTCAGGTCTTGAAGGTTAGCAGAGGAACTTGCTCTCAATAAACAACACCTGGAAAGCTAGCATAGAAGATGCTCTAGTGTGGCACCTTGTTGCTGCCAGCAACTTCAGTGTTTGGAACTGTGACCTCAGCTGTTGAATAATCTCTGGACTGTGGATTATCTCTTTGGACTCTGGCTTTGGATTTTTGGATTCACTCTTTGACTCTAGAGTAGACTCTGTTGGAATCAGCTTTGGAACTTGGAACGGACTATCAGCTTCCATGGTGTTATTCACTGCTGTTGTTGCCTCTTGGCTTGGTTTCTTAACCACGTGTTTGTAAATGGGCTCTAGGCTTTTGACAGCAGGGCCTGAGAAGTTCTTATGTGACCCCAAGTATTTTTTTAAAAAGGTAATGGTTTCCCTTTGATATTAAGTCTAGTCGTGTCCAACTGGGGGTTGGTACTCATCTCCATTTCTAAGTTGAAGAGCAGTCTTGTACGTAGACACCTCCTAGGTCATGTGGCCAGCATGACTGCATGGAGTGCCATTACCTTCCCACAGAAGCAGTACCTACTGACCTACTCACATTTGCATGTTTTTCGAACTGCTAGGTTGGCAGAAGTTATGCCTAACAACGAGAGCTTACCCCACTCTCTGGATACAAACTGCCAACCTTTTGGTCAGCAAGTTCAGCAGCTCAGTAGTTTAATCCATAACAAACCAACATCTGCAAGGCTGTGAAACAGACTGATTTTCCTTTTCATGAAATAAAGTAGAAGCATCTTCTGCAGAGTCCACTGTAAACAATACACAACAATTTATGTAAACGTCTAAAATATCCACTAAGTGACATTCAAAATCCTTTTACTTTTACCAATTTTTGGGACTCCAAGTTGAGCTAAGGGAACCTACATTTTAAGTAATTGTTTACAGCACCCAGTATTCATTAGCAGCCTCCAATCCAAGTACTTACCAGGACTGACCCTGCTTAGCATCCAAGAACAGACAGGATCTGGCACCTTTAGGGTAATAAGGCCTATTGGGTTGTTGTAGGGTTTTTTTGGGCTATATGACATGTTCTAGAGGCATTCTCTCCTGACGTTTCACCTGCATCTATAGCAAGCATCCAGGAAAATCATTGTGCAAAGGTTCTTCACAGATATATAACCCAATTTTCCTAGTTTCCAACAGACCTCACAACTTCTGAGGATGCCTGTCATAGATGCAGGCGAAACGTCAGGAGATAATGCCTCTAGAACATGGCTATATAGCCCGAAAAAACCTACAACAACCCAGTGATTCCAGCCATGAAACCTTTCGACAATACTTAAGGCCTATTTGCAGTATAGAGGAGGCATATTTAGATTGCCCTCATGCCTTTGCTGCAAACCCCAGGATTTCATTGGATGGCAGTGGAATCATACTCGTATGTAACAGTGAAGTCAAGAGCTGGTGCACCAGTCCAATACTGCCCTGTTGTTTTTGAATGTTTCCCTGAATGGTTCCAACTGATTGAGTTATTGCCAACCCTGGAATATCACAATTGGTGCCATCAAAATACCAACTGCAGACCCTTTTGTCATTACTATGGAGAGAAATCTAAGGATATACCTCTCCTTCCGTGGTGGTCCAGTCTTAGGTGCCTCTCAATATCTCCAATGGGATATCTTAGGATCCCTACCATGACATCCCAAGACTCATGGGACTCAGTCTAAACATAAATGGTTCAGAGCAAAGGAGGAAGGATGGCCAGCCCCACACCTGCTTTCAAGTTCCTCCAAAGCAGTGGCTGATCACTGTTGGAAAGATTGAACTAGAAACATATGTTTGATCTTATGCTTTTAAAATGGTTCTTCATTGACTTTTTGTTTTTATGTGCTCCATACAGATGAGTTAAGTGAGACTCTCCTATTAGGAGAAATTACTATTCATTATTGGTTCATCAGATTTGGGTACCTTCTGGATTAGTCAAATGGAGATTCATCCTCTTCTACTTTAGGGTTACCAGGTCAGGATGATTCCATTCCTCCACATTTCCTGGCCCAAACCTGAGATGGAGGGACAAGCCCTGCTGATGTCATGGGGCAGAGGATGGTGATGTTATTATGCATTAAACATCAACCACAGTTGCTCATATCTTATCATTAAAACACACACACATAGAGGACCTATTTCCCAGATTGGAAATTCAGTAGCTTTGCAACTCCATAAATGCAGAACCTGTGGCTACAGAGAGCTGGGCAGGCTTGGCTGTTGTGTGCTTTCAAGGCATTTCTCATACATGGTAACTCCATCACAGAGGTTTCTTGACAAGATTTATTGAGGGGATTGCCTTTGCCTTCCTCTGAGGCTAAGCAAATGGGATTTATTCAAGGTCACTTCTGACCTGATCCCAGGTTTTCTATTTATCCCATATTATCTGGCAATGTGGACTCGTATAATCCAGTTTAAGGCAGAAAACCTGGGATCAGATTCTGGGATATAGGGCACGTCTGGAAGGGCCCTTGGTCTGTTAGATTACATCAACAGGAGACACCCCTAGGTCTCAGGCCTTAGCCTAGAAAACCTTAGGGTCCGGCTTGATCCTAAACTGACAACCATAAATTCCACAAAAATTGAGAGTTTTATCCTTGGATGTCTGCTGGTGGTGTCCAGAGATCAAACAACCCTGTTCTACATAAGCTAATGTGAGGAATTGCATCTTTTCCCACATGAGAAACCTCATTTTTGAGCAAATGGTCCTTGTAATTAGCAGGAGCAGCCGTGAACAATTGCCTGAGCTCAATGTGATGTCAGAGATTCAAGAGTAATAATAAAATTAATTGGAGAATTTTCTTTCCCTACTTTTCAAAAAAGAACAGAGAAGCAATTTTGCTATATACAAATATAATTTTTAAAAACCTGTGGGTGCAACAATATGGACAACACAGCTGGCTAGGGGCAGTCTCTAGCTGAAAGGGAACAGAAGGGGTAATTTTATTGTCTTGTTTACTCCCCTCCCCTGGTTTATTATCTTGTTTACTGTTTATTCACCTGGCCAAGATGTTTCACATGGTGATTCCAAGTTGGTGGTATTAGGGGCACATTTGGTGGTATCAAGGGCACAGGATACCCATGAAAAGGGAAAAACTGAATTAAAAATGCTTTTTTTATCTGAACCCCTCTCTGGGAATTTCTAGGGTCTTTTAGCATGACTCTACAGTCCATGTCCACTGGAATCCAGCACAGAATCACACTGGAGGACCTAGAGCAGGCATGGGCAAACTTTCTAACTTGGAGGCTGCATGCTAGCACTCCCTGCTACAAGAACTGGCTGCCCGATGATGGAAGGAAGGAAGGGAAGGATGGAAGGACAAAGAGGGAGAGAAAGAAGGAGGGAGGGAAGGAAAAAGAGAAGGAAGGAAGGAAGGAAGGAAGGAAGGAAGGAAGGAAGAAGGAAAGGTGAAGTGGAGGATGGAAGAAAAAAGAGATGGAAGGGAGAGAAGTAAGGAGGAAGGATAGAGAGAAGTAAGGAAGACAAAAGGAGAGGAAGGATGAAAGGATGAAAGGGTGGAAGGGAATGGAGGGAGGGAGGGAGGGAGGGAGGGAAGGAGGAAGGAAGGAAGGAAGGAAGGAAGGAAGGAAGGAAGGAGAAAGAGGGAGAGAGGGAAGGAAGGACGAAAGCATGAAGGGGAGGATGGAAGAAGAGAGATGGAAGGGAGAGAGGTAAGGAGGAAGGAAAGAGAAGGAAGACAAAAGGAGGGGAAGAATGGAAGGATGAAAGTGTGGAAGGGAAAGGAGGGAGGGAGAGAGGAGAGAGAAGGAAGGAAGGAAGGAAGGAAGGAAGGAAGGAAGGAAGGAAGGAGAAAGAGGGAGAGAGGGAAAGAAGGACAAAAGGGTTGAAGGGGAGGAAGGAGGGAGGGAGAAAGAGGCAGAGAAGGGAGGAAGGAAGGATGAAAGAGTGGAAGGGAAGGGGAAAGAGGGAGGGAAGGAGGAAGGAAAGAGATGAAAGAAACAGATAGGATGGTGAGAGAGAGGAGAGCCTGAGAAAAGAGCCCAAGGGGTCGCATACCTGACCTGGGTTTGCCCATACCTGAGCTAGACCATCCTAGAGAACTGTTTTCTCTAGCAGTCTCTGACAAGATTGGAGGAGGTTGCCCATAGAGTCACACTGGAGGACCAAGGTATTCCTAGATAGAACACTTTAAAATAAAATCCATTAATAATCAAAACTGCAGTTGTGGCGGAACCCCCATATTTATATTATATTATTGAATCCCCAAAGCAGCCATTTACAATATTATTTGTGAATATTATTTTTATTCTCCTAGACATTTTAAGAAGACTTGTACATATACATACAGAGAGACTTTTCTTCTGTACATTGTTCTCTCTCTAAACTGCTGTGCCTTAATTTTTTAAGAAATCACCACTTGGATTGTAATACCCACATTTGTGTGTTATGTGGAGCTCTGTCTCAAGAATAAACAGCTGTTTTAAAGCAATTAGAAACCTCTCTGAATACACACTGCTTTCTTGGCAAAGGAACCAAGGCAATAAATTTTGTGTTGTGTTCTGTTTGTCTTAAAATTTAGTGTTATATATACATAAAACAGTCTTTGTTTGTGTCTGTGAGTAGGTGGTGCCAGTGTATGTACACGAAAAGGGGGAGATTCAGGAGGTTTGGGTTGTTTTATGCTAGTGATTTTAAATTTGGTTTGTAACTCTGAAACCACTTTAGGAATGTTGAATTGAAGTCGTAGCCACAATTTTATTTCCAATTGTTGTTCTGTGCCTTCAAGTTATCTCAGACTTATGGTGACCCTACGGTGACCCAATTCTTGGGTTTTCTTGGCAAGATTTGTTCAAGGGGGGTGCCTTTGTTTCCCCTGAGGCTGAGAGAGTGTGACTTGTAGGTTGTGCATTCGGGACAAACCTTGACCCACTTCGTGTCCCAGCTTTAGATGGGGGTCCCGTCCCTTTTTTGGGGGGGGAGCCTCCCGAAATCAGGAGGGCAGATATCTGTTGTTGCTCTGGGGTGCCGAAAGATCTTTTTTCTATTGCTCCATTATGGAGGGGGGTGCTTCCCAGGCTCCCCTTTCCATCATTTTAGGCATTTAAGCTGTACTCTAGAGGAGAGGAGCTCAGCTGCAGGCAGGCAAATACTTTAAGGAAGTTTTATACCTGTTTCTTACTCTAGAGGAGGTGCTCAGCTGCAAGCAGGCGCATTCACTTTCTGGTCCTGCATGCCACATGCACGTTTCAAGGCAAGAAGGCAAGTTTACTCCAGAGGAGGCACTCGACTGCAGGCAGGCACATGCGCTTTCTGAGCCTGCACACCACATGCACTTTCCAAGGCAAGGAGGCAAGTTTACTCCAGAGGAGGTGCGTGTGCTGTCTGGACCTACACACCACACACACTTTTAAAGACAAGGAGGCAAGTTTACTCCAGAGGAGCTGCTCGGCTGCATGCAGGTGCAAGCTTTCTGGGCCTGCAAGCCACGCGCACATTCCGAGGCAAGGAGACAATTTCTCTTATGCCAGAGAAGGCGCTCAGCTGCAGGCAGACATGCACTTTCTGGACCTGTACACCACACACACATTCTTTCCAAGGCAAGGAGGCTGCTCATGAAAAGCAGGCAAGGAGCCGAGATCGGCTCCTGTTTGCTTTCGTGTAGAGCTGATTTTTTGTCCCGGGAGGGACCTTACCATTAGGTGCTCCCAAAGGTAACAAAAGTAATGAAATAATGGATGAAACAAAGGAAAATGGTTCCGCGCACAACCTAGTGACTTGCCTAAGGTCACCCAGGCTGGACTAAAACAATGCCATATAATCTAGTTCAAAGCAGATAATCTGGAATCAGATACTGGATTATATGGCAGTGTAAATAAATGGGGCCTCAGTGGGTTTCCATGGCTAACTGGGGATTAGAACTCTGGTCTCCCTTGATCTTAGCCCAATACACCAACTACTATGCTACTTTGGCAAATGTATTTTATTTTATTTATATGACCTAAAGCCATGAGAACACTTCACTAGAATCAGTCCTCCTCCAGAAAGAAAGCACTGCATAATAAACTGGCAATGTACTTTGTAATAAGAGGGGCTTGTCCTGGTGTCCTTGGCCAAAAATATCTCCTTTCCTTATTTGTAAACTATCAGGATATGCCAGTTGGATGCCAGCTTCCATTCCAGAGCTGGCTGCACAGTAGTGTTTATATATATAATTTGTAGTGATTTAGGATCCCTTAAGATGGAAATGTACCATGTTCTTTCAAATTTATAGTTCACAGTATGGTAAAGGAAAACAGTCCTGAATAAAAGCTGGATCACACAGTACTGTATGTTTTGTTTCTAAAATTCCCAAGTTTCTCATTTCTAAAGATATCCCAACAGTAATCTTTGCGCAGAGTTTGAGGAAGTGCCTTCTTTGGACTACACCTCCCAAAATCCTCTATCTTGCAGGGGAAATTCTGGATAGTGAAGTTTAGACACAGTAAAGATTTCAGTCAATATTTAAAGATACAAAGTTGTTGTGGTTGTTTTCAAATAACAACCACAGCAACTGTGTCTATTCCCTTGCAGCATAGAAAGGAGAAGGAGAAAAACAAAAGGAAGAAATGTCACACCTTGAAAACCAGAAGTGCTACATTACTTTTTCTCTCCTTTTTAAACAAACAATGTGTTTCTAGATCCCAAGGTTTTAAGCCCTTTAAGACCCCTTCCTCCACCCGCTTTCTTTCTTCTTTAATATTTCATGGTAGTGATTTTGAGCCAGATTAAGATATCTAGGTCAAGGGTATAATCTTAGAACGGTGATACTAACTTCTCCACTCCTGTATTTATTTCTCCTTTAAAAAGAGAGAGGGACTACGCAAAACTGTCTATTTCCAGAGAAATATGTGGGTGGCTCCACTGAATCTCATACCTTTTTATCAGATTTGGGATAAACATTTCACGCCACAGTCTTTTTTTTCTTGAGCTGTTAAATGTCTAACTCATAGAATCTACAGGCATATTAAGTTAAATGAATTGGATACAGGCACTTGTGGAATTGGCTTCTGATGTCACAGTCTCCAGGATATGCCAGATTCATTTGCTGTTGAGAAGTGCCTTTCTGTTGAAGCCACAATCTTTAAATAATGCACTTTGAAAGGCAAGAATGTACAACACAGAATCATAGAATAATAGTGTTGGAAAAGACCATATGGGCCATCTAGTCCAATCAAAGCACCCCTGACAGATGGCCATCCAACCTATGCTTAAGAGCCTCTAAGGAAGGACCTTCCAAAAGACCCTGAAGCAGTGAGTTCCACTGTTGAACAACACTCCTGGTCAGGAAATTTTCCTCATGTTTTTGTGGAGTCTTCTTTCCTTTGAACCCACTGCAGAAAGCAACCCTGCTCATTCTTCCTTATGACATCCTTTCTGACAAAAACAGAATAAAGAGGCACCAGGATTTCCCTTGATCTAGTGAGTCAATGATATGTGGTCAGTGTTCCAGTTGGAGCCCCCAGTGGTGCAATGGGTTAAACCCTTGGGCCGTCAGGACTGAAGACCGACAGGTCGGAGGTTTGAATCCAAGCAGAGTGTGGAGGAGCTCCCTCTGTCAGCTCCAGCTCTCCATGCGGAGACATGAGAGAAACCTTCCACAAGGATGGTAAAACATCAAGACACCCGGGTGTCCCCTGGGTAACGTTCTTGCAGACAGCCAATTGTCTCATACCAGAAGCGACTTGCAGTTTCTCAAGTTACTCCTGACATGAAAAAAAAATCCAGTCAACAGTCAATGGTATGTTCCATTCAAAATAAACATGACAAGTATGTGTTGATTTTGTAAATCAGCCATCCACTGTTGAAAATATGATCCAGAAACAGGTAGTCTACAGTGGTTTTTGCACTGGGTAAGTCAAATAAGCATAATTAAACTTGACATTTAATAAAGTAAGAATAGAGGTAGGCACTCTTGGGATGTGGACTTTATCCATCCTTTTAATAAGGAGGATAGAACACCTTTGCAGCTCAACATTACTGCAAGACTAACATTTCATTCCTGGAATATAATTCAAAACTGACTTACAGTTAGACACAAATTAATACAGTAGTAAAAAAAATGATCCTGGATTTTTTGTGCTCAGTGATTCCTGCATCTACAGCACGTTCAGTTCTGGACTGATTTGCGAAATAAGGAAAGGGGAAAAAAGAAAGAGAGCCAGCATGGTATTGTGGTTTAAAGGTTGAACTATGACTCTGGAGAATAGAGTTTAATTTTTTGCTCAGTCATGGAAACCAATTGGGTGACCTTGGGCAAGCCACACTCTCTCAGCCTTAGAGGAGGACAAAGGCAAACCTGCACTGAACAAAGCAAGAAATCACCATTAAAGGTTCGCCTTAGGGTTATCATTAATCAGAAAAAAAAACTTGATTGCATACAGAAATAATAACAACAAAGATACAGAGCTTAGCATGCTCGGAATAGGAGGTGGAGGTGCTATTGCGTTCATATCATGCTTAGAACCTTCATAGGCAACTACAGTAGAGTCTCACTTATCCAACCTTCACTTATCCAACCAATGAAGTCTGCCTCCTGCCCGGATCTACAGCTGTTTCAATACATTGCAATGTTTTGGTGCTAAATTCGTAAATACAGTAATTACTGCATAACGTTACCATGTATTGAACTGCTTTTCTGTTGATTTGTTGTAAAACATGATGTTTTGGTGCTTAATTTGCAAAATCATAATGTAATTTGACGTTTAATAGGCTTTTCCTTAATCCCTCCTTATTATCCAACATTTTCGCTTACCCAATATTCTGCTGTCCCATTTATGTTGGATAAGTGAGACTCTACTGTAGTTGGTCATTGTGTGAACAGAATGCTCAAACAGAGAAGCCTTCAGGTTGAGTTCAACTTGAAAGATTATTTTTAAAAGTGAAAATGTTGGCATTAATATTACCTTTAAAAACATTACATTATGTCTAGACTGATAAAAATGTGTTAGTTTTTTTTCTTAGCAAACTTCTCTCATGGAAGAAAAGTAGGGTATAAAACAATAAAACAAAATAATACAATATATTAATTTAATCAGGTCGCAGGTTCGAATCCGGGGAGAGCACAGATGAGTTCCCTCTATCAGCTCCAGCTCCTCATGCGGGGACATGAGAGAAACCTCCCACCAGGATGATAAAACATCAAAAAACATCTGGGCGTCCCCTGGGCAATGTCCTTGCAGATGGCCAATTCTCTCACACCAGAAGTGACTTGCAGTTTTTCAAGTCGCTCCTGAGACAACAAAAATAATAATAATTTTGATGGCTGAAAAACTGAGTTAACAAAAAGTATGGTTTTTCTGGACGCTTTGGGTTTTGCATGAGAGAGAAGGAATTTTGACCCCTGCAGCAGTAGCTGCAACAACAATAAGAACAACATATATGCAGGATTAAGTTTGACTAATACCTGCATATGTTGCTAACACAATACCCACCCATATCTTGTTTGACGCCAAAGGTAACTAGTTCAGGCTTGTTTGATCCATTACTTGGTGAACAAGAGGAGGAGAAATGTATTGCCTGCATTCCCCTATGGATCAAAGTGGAAAACAACAATGAGAGATTGCTGAGATGGGTAGTGAGTGGTGGGATGTGTGTGGGAGGGTATATTTATAGTGTTCTTTTATTGTCTTTGGGTGCATCTATACTGTGGAATGAATGTAGTTTTACACCACTTTAATTCCCATGGTCCAATGACATGGAATCCTGGAAGTTGTAGTTTTACAAAGCTTTTTGCCTTCTCTTCTAAAGAGGATTGGTGTCTTTGATTCCATTCTTTGTTGGAAAGGATGTTATAAATCAATGTTTCCCAACCTTTTTTCGACCAGGGACCACTTTGACCAGGGACCACTCTCCGACATTAGTATCAAAAGGGTTATGAAATCAGTTTTTGGTCAACTTTAGATTCGATTTGGGGTGTTGATTCAGAAAATTGCATTGGATAGACCACATCAGCTCTAGTTTCTGATATAGAACGTATGCCATGGTCAGCAACATGGAAGGAGTGGCAGGCATCTCAAAAGGAGCAGAAATAAAATACAATAAGTAAAGAGGAAGGAGGCTTGCAAACCAGAATTTTATCTTCGTGGCCAACTATTGGTCCGCAGCCCACAGGTTAAGAACCAGTGTTATAAATAAACACCACCATCCTCCCCATCATCATCCTTCTATTAGATGTCAGCATACACAAACAACCACTGAACTGGAAGAGAAATGCAATTTTAAAGGCTTTGAACAGAGGATTTACTGAGAACACATTGGGGATTACAATCATTACACTGCTTTAATAAAACAGTGTGAAGCATTAGCTTCACCGACATACAAAATGTCATTAATGGAATACTATCATAACAAATAAAGAGATTTTTAAACACTTGCCACTACATTATGTGCTGGCTCCTTGTGAGATGGCTGCACTTATTCATGGGGTGGATGACATTTTAAGTGAAACCTGGTATCACTGCCAGATATACATATCACCACACAGCTGGCATCAGGATGACAGCTTTTTTTAAAAGGCACCAACCACTTCTTTATTTTTACCTCCAAAGTCAGCTACAAGCCCTTCAGTGAGGTATCCGCCACAGTTGTTCCAGCTGCTGTGAAAAGTGATGCTTTCAGAGTCTCAGAATTTAATATGTCTAAGCCTTCTGTTTTATTAAAATACTTCACACCTTCAAGGCTGACTGCGGAGAAAATATGAGAGAAAAAGAGAAAATGACCTTTTCTGGTGATTTCAGAAATTAGGTGTGCGAGTCTTTAAAACACAAATATTGGCCAAGAGCCCTGAATAAGCAGACATAAATAGTGTAAAGTTGTGCCAGGTAGAATTATGTTGTGCCTCTTCAGCTATTCCTCCAAAACCCATTGTATACCACTCCTTCCCCATCCCAGCTAAGATTGCCATGTGTTCCTTATTTTAAGGAGAACTCTTATTTGAAGTTTGAAAAGACTGACAGGTATCTCTTGGTGTAAAGAAGATCTCCTATTGGAGAGTTGCCAGAATCTTATATGTTTCGAAGTAGGCCCTTCATAAAGACAGAAATGTGTGCATTATGTAATGTATGAGTATTATGTTAATTTTACAAGATGGATGGATGGCATCCTTGAAGTGACCGGCTTGACCTTAAAGGAGCTAGAGGTGGTGACGGCTGACAGGGAGCTCTGGCGTGGACTGGTTCATGAGGTCATGAAGAGTCGGAAGCGACTGAAAGAATGAACAACAACATAGGACTAGATTGATGTAAATAATGACTTTTTTTTGGTATCCATATAGAACAAATGCTTGTTAAAATCTACTTCTTGATTGGGTTGCTGTGATTTTTCTGGGATGTATGGCTATGTTCCAGAAGCATTCTCTCCTGATGTTCTGCCCACATCTATGGCAGGCATCCTCAGAGGTGGAGCCCCCAGTGGCGCAATGGGTTAAAGCCCTGTGCCGGCAGGACCGAAGACCAGGGAGAGGCGGATGAGCTCCCTCTATCAGCTCCAGCTCCTCATGCAGGGACATGAGAAAAGCCTCCCACAAGAATGATAAAATCACCAAATCATCCGGGCAGCCCCTGGGCAACGTCCTTGCAGACGGCCAATTCTCTCACACCAGAAGCGACTTGCAGTTTCTCAAGTCACTCCTGACACGACAAAAAAAGTCCCCAGAGGTTGTGAGGTCTGTTGGAAACTAGGCAAGTGAGGTTTATGTATTGATATTGTATTGTTGTTTTAATCTGTTAATTTGCTTAAATTGTTTTTGTATGTTTTGTATAATGTGATATAGGCATCGAATTGTGCCTTCGCTTGTAAGCCGCCCTGAGTCCCCCCTCGGGGGTGAGAAGGGCGGGGTAGAAGTAATTGAAATAAATAAATAAATAAATTTATATAACTGTGGAATGTCCAAGGTGGGAGAAAGAACTCTTGTCTGTTTGAGATAATTGTGAATGTTGCAATTGGCCACCTTGATTAGTATTGAATAGCCTTGCAGCTTCAAGGCCTGGCTGCTTCCTGCCTGTGGGAATCCTTTGTTGTGGTTACCAGTATTTAAAAAACCTCAAAAATCAGGACAGTAAATAAAGAACAGCATTCAGAAAACAGGGGACTTCCACACAGGAAACAATCAGTGCCAGCTAACACCTCCTGACAGAGCAAAAAATTGCTCTAAATGGAAGCGATATTTTACCATGTCAAGACGTGCTGTCACCATTAGGGCAACATGAGATAAAGTTCTTATATAAGATAAAATGGAACCATAAATGCTTTTGCTGATTTATCGACTGTGGGTGCTCTAATAAAAGGATTGTTAAAAGTCGTAAAGAGACTAAACATTAATGGGAAGACATTTTAAAGACTGTTCTCACAAAGGAGTGAAGGAATAACAATTACAAGAGAGTACTCCTTGATTATTTACCATCCTTTTACAATCCTTCAAAGGGTCATGGGGTTCCTTTTCTAGGAAACAAACATGTACTTTTAGTCATCTCTGTATGGACCAAAGCCAAGTGTTAAAGGTTGGTACTTGTGAAATTGCTTTCTGGTGTGATTCATGCTGGATAAAGCACTGGCCCAAATGGGAATCTGCTAACTTATGCCCGGCTTGGCCCACAGAACAGACTCCCTTACATGCAGCACTGAGAACTCTTCATTCCCTTTTGGGGTACAAAAGGTAGCGAGGAAGAGAATAAGCAGCAGGCTTGTGTCGTAAAGTGCTTTGACTTAAATTGTTGAAGAGACTGTCTCTTGGAACCAATAGTGGGAGAACAACTAATGCTTGTTGTATATGGAATTAGGGAGCCCTTTCACATTACACAATTACAGCAACAGGATTCCATTTTGGTCCCCTCTGCACTGCCATATAATGTGGTTTGAAACTGCATTATATGGGCAGTGTAGACTCATATCATGTGGTTTAACTGCAGTGAACTGCATTATGAGTCTACACCAGTGGTTCCCAACTTGTTGGCCGCAGCACACTGGTGGGCCGCGAGACCTAAAATAAGGTCCACAGCTGGGATGGTGTGCCACCGTTGAAGGAGAGAGAGAGAGAAGGAGAGAAGGAAGGAAGGAAGGAAGGAAGGAAGGAAGGAAGGAAGGAAGGAAGGAAGGAAGGAAGGAAGGAAGGAAGGCAGTACTGTTGCCCTCGTCCTCTCGTGGCTTTCCCGGTGCTGTTGGAGGACAGTGAGAGAGAGAAGTGTCTCCCATAATAATAATAATAATAATAATAATAATAATAATAATAATAATAATAATTAGTTCCCATTGCCAAACACAAGAGTTGTAATGGGAAACAGCCCTTTGTAAGGCCCTGTTTACTCCCCCAAAGTAGTAGTAGTAGTAGTAGTAGTAGTAGTTAAAGTCATTAGGGACAATTTCTTGGGTCTCGCACTCCACTTTTTGTATTTTTTTCCATCTCAGCCCCCTCCCCTTCTTCTTCTTTTTTTTAAAAAAAACATGAGCGTTAACAAAATCCACGGATAATAACACAGTCCAACCAACATTTTTTTTCTTGGTGTCTTCATTTTTAGGCTTATTCCCAACATTATTTGGGATGCTGATTCAGAAAATTGCCTTGGATAGACCACATAGATTATTAAATATAGTTTTCTGTGGGTGAGCAGATGGTGACTACTGGGTGGTATATGTTCTGTATCAGAAGCTAGAGCTGTTGTGGTCTATCCATGCAATCTTCTGAATCACCACCCCAAATAACCAAACTGAATCTAAAGTTGACCAGAAACTAATTTGTAATCCTTTTGGTACTAATGTTGGAGAGTGGTCCCTGGTCAAGCTATCCCTGGTCAAAAAAAGGTTGGGAACCACTGGTTTGCACTGACCATATAATGCAGTTTCAAATCACGTCTTATGGCAGTGTGGAGCTTTAAACTATCATAGCAACATCCTACAGAATCCTGGGATCTGAAGTTTAGGAAATTCTCAGTCATTGAATTGTCCAAGTCCCTCTCTCATTTTACCTCCCCTCCCCCCCTCCCTTGTCTTCAGCTGGCTTTAATTGTTCCAAACAGAGTTAAAAAATGGGAAAGCAGGTTGCCCTCAATTTAACTCATGACCATGCCACATATTGACAGTGGCCAACTGTTTCTCAGCGTTAGGCCTGTTCTGCCCTCACTAATTTTAAACGTGTTCTACATTAATAGAAGAGGAGCAGAAAGCCAATTCCAAAAATGGGAGCGTGTAGGAAGTACATTTAAGACAGAAATACATCACAGACAGCCTGTGCTTCAAAGCCAGGGATAAATGATTGCTAAATGTCAGGCACTGCCAAGTAATTAGAGTAAAAAGCACAAAATGGTTTCACTTGCAGATCACACTGTGTAGGGTTGTGAGTACAGAGTATACTTTCCCAACATGCTTTCCAAAGATCCCATTCAAGAAGGAGAATGAAGCAAGCATTTAAAATAGGCTCCAAATCTTGAATATAATTGTTCTTACCAAGTCATGTTATATCATGACATGTAGAAAGTATAATAGTCTCAGTTTAGTAATGTAAGCTTCAGTTCAGGCTTGATTTGCTGTGAGATATCTTTTTGTTTATTCTTTTGGCAACCCAAGATATTTGCAGAATTTTCCTTCAGAACTGCATTTCAAATCAGGTGATGCTTTTTCTGTTAATTTTTTCCCCACTGCCCAGCTTTGACAACTATGCATACATAGAAATCAATAATACCATGGCATGGGCAAACCTTGTTTTGGTATTCAGTGTTATATCTGTAAGTAAAGGTAAAGTTTCCCCATTGACATTAAGTCTGGGGTTGGTGCTCATCTTCATTTCTAAACCAAAGAGCTGGCGTTGTCCATAGACACCTCCAAGGTCATGTGGCCGGCATGACTGTATGGAGCGCCATTACCTTCCTGCAGAAGACCTACTCACATTTGCATGTTATCGAACTGCTAGGTTGACAGAAGCTGGGGCTAAACAGCAGGAGCTCACCCCACCCCACGGATTTAAACTGCTGACTTTCCGGTCAACAAGTTCAACAGCTCAATGGTTTAACCCGCTGTGCCACTGTGACCCCTTATCTGTACATATGATATTATCTAGTCTGACTTTCCAAGAGCTGTTCTGTCTTCTAATTTCTTAATTATGGTCTCCATTTTGATCAATAAATGATCCAGAGTATCCACTTTAAAGTTATGTAAATCATCTGTGGTCATTATTTATTGTTTTCTTAATGTAGTGCCCTGCAGTTGCCCCTTTTTTCTTGACTTATCTGAATAGTTGTTCCATTTTCTGTCTGTATGGTATCATCTGCATATCTGTTGATGTTCCTTCCTTCAGTTTTCATTCCTCCTTCCTCTGAACCTAATCCAGCTTTCCATATAATATAGTCCACATCCAAAATAAACAGAAGGAGCAATTCTAGCATTATGTTGATTTAAAACATCATGTGACCAAGCCTTCATCCTTCCATCGCAATAACAATCCCATTTTGTAAATGTTGTGCCTGCAAATCAAGCATTGCCCTTCAACAGTAGCAGTTCCAGGAAAGCAAAGAGATTATTTTTACTGCCAATACACTAGAGATCAAAGATCAATGCAACAGTTACTACTTACTATACTACTGAAAGTAAAAGGAATAAAAGAAAACAGTTGACATGAACTATGTTGACTTATGTTGGAACCATAAAGGGTAACTATTAACTAATAGCTCTCCAAATTTTCCTGACCTGCAATTTCCATGATTCCTCACCATTGTTTAAGCCTGGGGTTTCCAAGGTGGGGCACATACACACAGATATTTAAGGGGGCAATTCGAAAATAAGTTATTAACAGGGAATTTCTTTTTACATTTCTTATGGATCTAGGAGCCTCATATGGATATATATTGCAACATATACATTTAATTTTTTTAATCAGGATGTACAGGGGGGTTAGCTGGTGACAATAGAGAGGGAGAAAGCCCTCTATTAGAGAAGAAGGAGTGAGGAGAACAAAGAGTTAACCAGAGAGCGCATGAGCATAGAAAAGAACCATAGAATCATAAAGTTGGAAGAGGCCTCATGGGCCATCCAGTCCAATCCCCTGTCAAGAAACAGGAAATCGTATTCAAAGCACCCCAACAGATGACCATCCAGCCTCTGCTTAAAAGCCTCCAAAGAAGGAGCCTCCAGCACACTCCAGGGCAGAGAGTTCCACTGCTGAACAGCTCTCACAGTCAGGAAGTTCTTCCTAATGTTCAGGTAGAATCTTGTGATTCCACCTGAACATTAGGAGAGAACACCTGAGAGGCAGCTTTCTCTCCAAACACCTCACTCCTCTAAGTTGTCTTTTAACATTACAAGTTACATAAAATATATTAAAATGTCTTTTTGTTCTGCATATAATGTAGCAAGAAATCTGTGGGAAAGAAACTAAAGCACAATTATTACTTTCAAAAGTAAATGAATGTTTTTGTAAGGACAAAAAAAGAAAAAAGTTATTATCAGCCACAAGAAAATTAATGCCAGTTGACAGGATCATAAAATCATTGGTCCAACCTCTGCCATGCCATGGGTTGGATATTCTCATGTCAAACACACACAATGAAGTTAGACACTTAAGTTATTCTGAATTTAATGCAGAGATTATTCCAATCGGTTTATTCTTTTTTTATTTCTTTCATGGATGCCATGTTCTTTGGAAGCTTGTTTAGACCAAATTAATTGTATTGTAAGCTTTGTATTAACAGGAATTCACCTTTTTGAATAATAAGAATGATATGTCACAGGGAGGGCATCAGGATTTTAGAGCTGCTTAGGTGGGGTATAGCAAATAAAAGATTGGGAACCAGTGTATTAAGCTGATGAGAGTTGATGGTGAAGTTTGCAAGTCAACCACTTTAGGAGATATGAATATTTTCAATTCTGTTTTAAATCATAGTAACATAGGTTAACTTTAAGGGGAAGAACAGTTGCCAGTGTTATTCTGACAAATTGGCCAAGTGCCCACCGTTACCTTCCAACCTTGGCTGCTTGGAAATTACAGATAATAGCAGTCATGCCCCATAGTACACTCAGTGATATATAATTTAGTAGCTGAAGCTGATGGAGTGGAGAGAAAGGGCTGATAGGCTCTTGTAGGAGGATGGATTTGGCCCAGGGGCTGTTTGTCTCCAGACTAAGGAAGGAGACACAGCTCTGTAGCAAAACACATGCCTTGCCGGGAGAAGCCCATAGGTTCAATCCCAAAAGATCAAAGTGAGGATAATAGGAAAATTCAGCCTGAGATCCTTAGATACAGTTGCCAGTTCTAATACACAGGGCTGACTTAGATGGACAGTTGGTCTATAACAGTGTTTCTCAACCTGGGGGTCGGGACCCCCGGGGAGGTTGCAGGGCATGTGTCAGAGGGATTGCCAAAGACCATCAGAAAACACAGTATTTTCTGTTGGTCATGGGGGTTCTGTGTGCCAAGTTTGACCCAATTCTATCATTGGTGTGGTTCAGAATGCTCTTTGATTGTAGGTGTACTATCAATCCCAGCAACTACAACTCCCAAATGTCAAGGGCTATTTTCTCCACACTCCACCAGTGTTCACATTTGGGCATACTGAGTGTTCGTATCAAGTTTGGTCCAGGTCCATCATTGTTTGAGTCCACAGTGTTCTCTGGATGTAGATGAACTACAACTCCAATTCCCACCAGACCCTTCCAGTATTTTCTGTTGGTCATGGGAGTTCTGTGTGCCAAGTTTGATTCAATTCCATCATTGGTAGAGTTCAGAAGGCTTTTTGATTTTAGGTTAACTATAAATCCTAGCAGCTACAACTCCCAAATGACAAAATCAATCCCCTCCCCCAACCCCACCAGTATTCAGATTTGGGCGTATTGGATATTTGTGCCAGTTTTGGTTCAGTGAGCAAAAATACACCCTGCATATCAGATATTTACATTCTGATTCATAACAGTAGCAAAATTACAGTTATGAGGTAGCAAGCAAAATAATGTTATGGTTGGGGGTCAGCACAACAGGAGGAACGTTATTAAGGAGTTGCGGCATTAGGAAATTTGAGAAATGCTGGTCTATAATATAGTCAAGCAACTGAATGGGAATAGAGTATTAGGAACTCATAGATCACTCCTAAACACATATGCAATCAGGAGTATAAATCGCTTATGTCTTTAGGAGTGTGGCACTCCTTTATTTTTTATCTGCCACTTTATTTAATATATATATACACACACACACACACACATATATATATTCCTTTCTATAGACAGCCATACTTCCCCTTATTCTCCATTCAAGAGACGTGTTGTCCATAATGGACATATTTTCTAATTTAACCAGAGAGACATCATTACACCAATTTCTGATGGACTGGTTGTTGTTTCCAATCTATATAAAAAAGAAAGAAGGAGAAATTACACTTGTAAGATTTGTAGATAGATATACATATGGAAGGATTATTTGTTTAAATCACAAGAAAAGTAGTTTAGTTTGAAGCTCAATACAAGTTTAATAATTTAAGTCAACCTTTAGTTATGTTTTTGTGGTGGACGAGTTATGGTGGGTGAGTTGTTTAGTTATTTAGTCTTTAGTTGTTAATGTTTTATGTCAGTTATTTTTATGTGGGTATTACATTATTTTCTGTCTATATTAGAAGTGGTTGGTAGAGTGCTTTTTCATAATGTATTTGTAGTGGGGTATTTTCCACCTTAAAGTGAAATAAAAACTATATCAAAAAGTCATGTTGGCAGAGTGGCAGAGCCTTGGACTGCAGATTCAAATGATCAAGTGTCTGGAGAACAAACCCTATGAGGAGTGGCTTAAAGAGCCAGGCATGTTTAGCCTGCAGAAGAGAAGGCTGAGAGGAGACATGATACCCATGTATAAAGACGTGAGGAGAAGCCATAGGGAGGAGGCTTGTTTTCTGCTGCCCTGGCGACTAGGACACAGAGCAATGGCTTCGAACTACAGGAAGGGAGATTCCACCTGAGCATGAGGAAGAAATTCCTAACCGTGAGAGCTGTTCAGCAGTGGAACTCTCTGCCCCAGAGTGTGGTGGAGGCGCCTCCTTCTGAGGCTTTTAAACAGAGGGTGAATGACCATCTTTTGGGGGCGCTTTGAATGCAGTTTTCCTGCTTCTTAGCAAGGGGTTGGACAGGATGGCCCACGAGGTCTCTTCCAACTCTAAGATTCTACAATTTGAAGTTTGTCCATGCCTGGGTTAGACTTTCCAAACCGTGTTTCGCAACATGTTGGTGTGTAGGCTGCAGTGTGTAGGCTGCAGTGTGTAGGTGTGTCACGTGAATGAAAAACTTCTGAATTTAGGTGAGATAAGCAATAAATCATACATTTTAAATATATATAAATCAAACCCTTTCATGAGATATGTTGTGTCCTCATACATATCATTATTAACAATTTATGTGTATATCCATATCTCTTATAAGGGGCTGGTTTGACCTCCGGTTTGCTAATAAAACCGAATGACTGTGTCATGAAATGATGCATGTCTAAAAATGTGCCACAAAAATTGAAATGCTTGGAAAGTTCTGAGTTAGGGTGTTCTACTCAACAAGAATTCTGACCACTGTGTTGTTGAAGGCTTTTATGGCTGGAATCACTCGGTTGTTGTGAGTTTTCCGAGCTGTATGGCCATGTTCCAGAAACATTCTCTCCTGACTTCACAAACCCTGAGGATGCCTGCCATAGATGCAGGCAAAACATCAGGAGAGAATGCTTCTGGAACATGGCCATACAGCCAGGAAAACTCACAACAACCCAATTCAGTTTAAAGTTTCCTTCACCACCACAGTTTCTACCATGGCAGTAACACAACACTTTATATAAGCATTTAGAAATAGGGTTTAGGCATCCAGAGGAAGGGGGCAGGCAGAGTTACCAAGGGAATGAGAACACAGAAGAGATGAGTTGGGGACTGAAAAAGAGATTAATTGGGGGCAGAGTTCTTATTTTGAGAAATAATGCTCTCCTTTTGCTCCCATCCTAACTATAGCACTACTGCAAGCGATAACAAGATTGCACTCTTAGCATATTTGAAATTAATTGTCACAGTGATTTAAATATCTAAAAATCCATTTTATGTGCCCATATTTTGCCTCAAAGCATGTACAACCCACGCAGTTCAAGCTAAGGTTCTGTACTATGCAGAAACATATCTATGCCCCCATGCAATAAATCAGTTATTCTGGCGCTGCGTGTTATGAGTCACACACTTATAATGAGAATTATTACACATTTTGCATAATTGCTGCAAAAGCTAATGCTAATTTATGAGAGTTTGGGTGAGGTATGCGCCACAGTTACTAAACCTTCTGGGTGTGAAGCATTCTGTTTGTTTGTTTGTTTTTCTTACATATTCCCAGTGCCAAATTTTGATTCAAATCATATGCGGTAAAGTTTCAGGACTTCCTTTAAGCATTTAAGCTTGGTAAATAAATGCTTCCCATTTCCTGGATTCAGTCATGGAGTTACTCAGTGCGCTGCAATACCTTCCCATGTAGTGATGACCTGTATGTTCAGGTAAAAAATAAAGTATAAAATAAAGTATTGCTATAATTATAAGGTTTTTTAGAAACCTGATGACGAGGAAAGTAGGAGTGTAAAGGTCTTTATGCAGGAATTTCCCTGCACTAAATTAAATTATTACCACCCATTTGCCTCAAAGGTGCTGCTTGAGTCTTTCCCATGTATTAAGTGAGTCAACCTAGGATTATACCTCTTAAACAGAAGTGAGGATAGTGATGACAATATCGAGATATTCATCACAGGACCTGCAAAATAGGGTAGAAATATTAAGAGGCTGTAGTAAAATCAGTCCTTCACATTGGTTGGGGTTACAGCAGGCATGGGCAAACTTTGGCCCTCCAAGTGTTTTGGATGGCTAAGGGGGAAAAGAAAGGGCCTGAGGCCATTAGGAATTGTGGGAGTTGCAGTCCAAAACACTTGGAGGGCTGAAGTTTGCACATACCTGGGTTAGAGACACAAGGCCCCTGTGAAAGTGAAAATCAGTGAATTAAAAAAATGCTATTTTTTCCCACCAAAATCATGAATTTGCCGCATAAAGTCTATTTCTTTTGGAAATCCACAGTAGGTAGTTTAAACATTCTTGCCCCAATGCTGTAATTCCAGCATTTCTCGGTGTGTACCAGCTTGTTACAATGCTAGAGTCATTGCAGGGTGCAAAAACGTCACAGAGTTATGCAGACTTCACTTAAATTTAAGTGCCGTTGTTTCTTGTAAACCTTGATTAATAATACTATAATTGGCATAGTTCTATTTACAAGTAGGTGTAAATATTTCTTTCAGCTGCAACATTTTACAAGGAAAAGGTAGATGTCCGATATTTGTGAAATAGCCGTCACTTTGTTTCAAAAGTGGGCAATGAGAGCCTACAAAAATGTGAACCTCGCCCAATATGTTAACATATTGCTAAAAGTCTCCCAGGGCCCCTCCACACAGCCATATAACTCAGAAGGTCAAGGCGGAAAACCCCACAATATCTGCTTTGAACTGGGTTATCTGAGTCCACACTGTTATATATTCCAGTTCAAAACAAAAAATGTGGGATTTTATTCAGCTGTGTGGAAGATGTGGAGGCTGGTAAATGCAAATAAACATAAGCATTACCACAGTTTTTTAAACCAAGATATAACCTGCAGTACAATAAAGTGTCATTTGGGCTTATGTTACAAGAATCAGTATCTTTGCTTCAGTTCAAAAGTTCAGACAGTGCAACAATATATACAGCAGTCACTTTGAATTCACACAGAAAACAGAGGGAGCATTATTTATTTATTTACAGTATTTATATTCCTTTTAAATAGTCTTTAAAATATGCCTCATGCTTTAAAATGATCAACCTTCAAGATCAACCTTAAAATGATCAACCTTCAAGGCAGCCAGCACTCTCTTCACTGTCCAAAATGAAAGTGGCAGTTAGAACCGTTGGTCTCAGCAGCAAGCCAGAGACAGCAGCCAATCAGAACTCTGGACCCTGGCATGCTCAACCAATCAGCTGCCACCACATGTCTTTCCAGTTACCCTATTACATCATGCCGCCTCTTTTCAAATCCTCACAGAAGGGGCACCCAAAGACAACAGGGAAATCCATTTTGCCTTCTTCCCATTTAAGGTAAAGATGCGAGGAAGCTTTGGAAAAACTGCAAGAACAGGTTAAAAAACCCTCTCGCCTTGCTGTCTTCAAGGCAGTTGCAAGGATGGATGTGAACAAGTTTACTTATGTAAACTTGGGAGGGGATGAGAACATGTCTAAACCTATTATTTGACGCTGATGCATACAGTGAAAAGAAGTATAGACAATGATACGCTCTCATGGAGCCTTGATCTCAAGGTCTGACTGTCTTAGTAACAATGTAAATATTTGGCATTCTCATAATGAACATGACATGCAAATATTTTTTTTCCCAGAGCCTAAATTATGCAGGATTGGTTTATTTATTTTAAAGATGCCACCAGAGTGACTGTCTTCTGATACCTTCTTAATGATCTGTGTAAGTCACTCAGAATAAAATCTTGGAGGGAAATAATATCCTGTGGTGTAATGTAGTGACCAAATTAGGGCAATTTTATTTATTTTTAAAGATGGAGAAGTATAGAAAATATTGCCACCATCTTATTCACAGATGCAAGTGCACTCACTTGCAGAGAGACAATGTTTGCCTTCCCTAAATCTGTGCTGAAAATGATGAAACTAACATGATCCATAAGGTAAATAATATTATTTTAAGCTGCTTTTTGGTGTCTACTTCTAAGCTATGTATCTTACAAAGGCAGACACTGTATTAATGTGTCTGTGAGTTTTCCAGGCTGTATGGCCATGTTCCAGAAGCATTCTCTCCTGACGTTTCACCCGCATCTATGATAGGCATACTAAGAGGTTGAGGGGTCTGTTGGAAACTAAGCAAGTGAGATTCATATATCTGTGGAATGTCCATGGTGAAGGAAAGAACTCTTGTCTGCTTGAGGCAAGTGTGAATGTTGCAATTTGCCACCTTGATTAACATTTAATGGCCTGCCGTTTCAAGGCCTGGCTGGTACCTGCCTGGGGGAATCCTTTGTTGGGAGGTGTTAGCTGGCCCTGATTTATTCTTGTCTGGAATTCCCCTACTTTTTGAGTCTGGCTCTTTATTTACTGTTTTGATTTTAGAGCTTTTTCTAAATACTGGTAGCCAGATTTTGTTCATTTTCGCTTTCCTCCTTTCGGTTGAAATTGAAATACAGACTGTGTTGTTCAGCTGGATTTTTGGCAATGGACTGTGTACTGAGAAAGGATGGACCCCATTATTAAAAAATAAGAAATTGAAATTGGATTCAATGGTATTGTTTATTTATTTATAACATTTCTACTCCGCCCTTTTCAACCCCCGAGGGGGGACTACCCATCCAATTGTTGCTTACGCTGGCAACAATTCGATGCCACAACATACAACACAATTATAACAGATATAACAACAATTTAAAACAGTAAATAAAACAGTAAGTTAAAAACAATTTACAACATTATTATCAGCCATGTAACCATTTCCATTTTATCTTAATAGTCCAACACTGTAGTGGTTTGAGTGCTGGATTCGGACTCTGGGAATCTAGGTTTCAAATCCCTGCTTGGACATAGAAACACAGCTGATGATGCTGGGCTAGTCACTCTTTTTCATGGTTCAGAGGAATGTCAATGGCAAAATACCTCTGGACAAACCTTGCCAAGAAAACCTTGTGATGGGATCACATTATGGTTGCCACAAAGCAGAACCAACTTGAAGCACATGGTAACAAACCACAAATTATCATAATAAAATACAACCCATAAATAGATAGATAGAAAGATAGAGGCAAAGGTTTTCCCCTGACATTAAGTCCAGTCATGTCCGACTCTGGGTGTTGGTGCTCCTCTAGCATCGTCCGTAGACTCCTCCAAGGTAATGTGGCTGGCATGACTGCATGGAGCACCATTACCTTCCCACAGAAGTGGTACCTATTGATCTATTCACATTTGCATGTTTTTTAACTGCTAGGTTGGCAGAAGTTGGGGCTAACATTGCGAACTCACCTCGCTTCCCAGATTCAAACCCGTGACCTTTCGGTAAGCAAGTTCAGCAGCTCAATGGTTTAATCCACTGTGCCACCAGGGGCTCCTGAGATAGAGATAGATAGATAGATAGATAGTCCATCCTATTGGAACAACCCACTACCAGATGTTGGAAAATTTCTTATTTTTGGAGTACAATTTCCAGGTTCCAGCCAACATGACCAATAGTTGGAAGGTTTCTGGAAGACAAAAGTAATTTTTCCTTATCCAGTGCAGAAATGACACTGAGGGATACAAATATGGCACAATTATTCACAAATCCTACACTGAGTAGGACTACTTCCCAGCTATGTTGGTGTACATACACAGGCATTCCTTTTGAGTTCATGCCAAAGATAATGTTTGGACCTGGTTTATGACACCGGATCTTAGCCCTTATGACCTACAAGCTTGTATTACTCATGTCAACTGTTCTTTTTTTTTATTGCCATGTATTTAATTGCCCCCTTCTATTAATTATTGCAGGAATTGATGTCAGAGCCAATAACAATCGTAGGCAGCAACAACCCACTTGTGGCATGAGAAGCAGGAAGCAAAATATTGTGAATCACCTCTCTGGCAAGTCTGCACAGGATAGGCAAAGAATGCACCTACGGCCAGAGATTTCCCAGGAGAAAGCATTTATGCAACAGGGTGCTTTTGCATAATTAGAACCCAGTTCACATAGTATTTACAAAGGGCAGTCGGTTTGTCCGGTTTTCCACTCCAGTCTCCTATAAGAGTACTTAACTTGCACAATAGAGGAGCCAGTGTAGGGAATAATGATAGTAATATTATTCTGAAATGTCAAAACAATGCCACGCCAATCATGAGTCAGAAAGTGTGGAAAGAAGAAGACTTCTCTGCCTACAGTGTTCTCACAGGCACACCTCTGTTTCTTGATGACTTCCTTGACCCATTTTTTAATCTCAAAAATTACTATGTGAAGACTGGGCTCTGTCTACACTGCCACATAATGCAGTTTCAAATTGCATTATATGGCATTGTAGAGGCCTGAGTGTTTACCTTCTTCGGATAACAGATAGCTATATATATCAGAAGTACTACCTGATGCACATCCCTGACACATGGCTATATTTGCTGGTTACCGGTTAATCAAATCACATATGAAGTTCCTTTCTCCTTTTTCACTGAAAGTGACAGGAGCCATTTTTCTTAAATTCCCGATGAGGAAAAAGGCAAGCTTCATCCTCATCCTCATCCTCATAATCTGCTGTTTTTCTGCACTGGTCTTTGTCTGAGCTTTGAAATAGATTTTTCAGAAAAATGAATACAATGACATGCTGAAACCATCCATAAACAACTAGCATTGATTAGGGCTCTGGAACACAGGATATTATTTCATTAAGTAATGAATCAAACAAGAGCCTCTGGTGGTGCAATAGGTTAAACCCTTGTGCCGGCAGGACTGCTGACCGAAAGGTCAGTGGTTCAAATCCAGGGAGTGGTGTGAGCTCCAGTCTGTCAGCTCCAGCTTCTCATGAGGGGACATGAAAGAAGCTTCCCACAAGATGGTAAAACATCCGGGCGTCTCCTGTGCAACGTCCTTGCAGATGGCCAGTTCTCTCACACCAGAAGCGACTTGCAGTTTTTCAGGTCGCTCCTGACACAGAAAAAAAATGAATCAAACTACAACATTAATTCTTCTTAAAAAATACTTTCTGAACAATGTATTATCAGCTCTAAACCTCTTCCATATGTTCACACCATTGTTCCACTTCATTCGTAAAAGAAAGCCAGTTTTACACTATTTCCTAGTTTAAATTGAGAAGGGTTTTTTCACTGTGTGACTAGAGACTGTGCATGACGTGAAACAGAAGTTGATGACTGTCAAAGGGTTGTACTGAGATATAAGAGGGTTGTATGAATTACACTCTGCAACTTGATTTTTGTTCTTGGGTTATAAATGTCATTTCCTAATTGGTTCTATCATAAAAACATCAAAAGGTTTTTTTAAACTACCAAAACTTTGTTTTTGCGGGACATCTTGCAGCACATTTTGCTATAGTTTTTCAATGAATATCACACAGTGTCTCAAACATTTCAACGTAGTTTGTGGCAGCCACAAAAATAAAATTTCTCAAATATAACAACTAGTTTCAAAAAAAGTACCAAACAATTAAACAAGAAATAAAATTTTCAAAACAGGAACAGAAAAATTTGTAACATAGTGTTATCATATGGTAAAGGTAAGGTTTCCCCTGACATTAAGTCAAATTGTGTCGAACTCTGGGGTGTGGTGCTCATCTCCATTTCTAAGCCAAAGAGCCGACATTGTCCAAGGTCAAGACTGCATGGCACGCTGTTAGTTTCCCACTGATGTGGTACCTATTGATTTACTCACATTTGCATGTTTTCGAACTGCTAGGTTGGCAGAAGTTGGAGCTAACAGTGGGAGCTCCCCCTGCTCCCCGGATTTGAACCACCGACCTTTCAGTCAGCAAGTTCAGCAGCTCAGCGGTTTAACTCACTGCGTCACCAGAGTCTCCTAGTGTTATTGTACCCCCTGCAAAAAAAGATTTTCCTCAAATACCCTTATGCTCTCTTTAGTGATGTCTCCAGCACTCTTTTCATCCAAGAATGGGCATTGTTAACAGCAATCTCTCTTTCATTGCCCTCTCTCTTTCTTTCCCTCCCTCCACTCCTCTTTATTTTATGCTTCTGTATCTGTCTGCTCACATTGCATGCACAACCTCCTTCTGAGACCCCCCCCCCATTATGTTTGTATCCCCTCATTAGTGTAATTTCTTTGCAATATAACCTCTTTGCACTTCTTCCTTGCTCCATGGCCACTTAGCTCTTCTTATCACTGTCTATGTGCCTTTAAATCACTCCTTGACGTATGGTAACCCCATGCATTTCACAGAGTTTTCTTAACTAAGGAACATTCAGAGGTGGTTTACCATGGTCCTCCCTCTGAAAAGAAGCCTACAGAACCTAGTATTTGTTTATGGTCTCCCATCCAAGTACTAACCAGGGCTAGCCCTGCTTAGCTTTCTAGATCAGGTGAGATCTAGTGTCTTTTAGGCTCTCCTCCTATCACTGGCTCATGTGTAATTTTTGTTTTTTAGCCAAATTGACCTTTCACATCTCTCACAAAAGTTGTGTTTACAAACATTCTACTGTTGATAGTCCTGACTCTCGAAACACTTTGAATATTTAGAATACTTTTCTGTGACAAAAAATAGCTAAGAAGTTAACAAGCATGTTGCCTAGTGACAAGTAGTGCTGTTTGTCTCCTATGCTTATAATAGATAGGTAGCAAAACGTATTTGGAAGGCATGCCTTTAGTTAATAAAATGAAAGAGTTGCATAAGTGTTTTCCACGAGCGCTACTGGGAGAGAGAGAGGGCTTGGTGTATTTGCTGGAAATGATGTCATTGCCTCCACGCTTTGGCTTCCTTTGAAGAAGACAACAAAGAGGAAAGTACAAGAATGGCAACAGCGCTCTCTAGAAGCACAAGAGCTTTTTGCAGGTTTTGGCATTTTCACACTCTGGGTGAAAAGCCAAGAGAAGCAACATAGAATCATAGAGCTGGAAGAGACCACATTGGCCATCTAATCCAACCCCCTGCAAGGCAGAAAAGGCACAATCAAAGCACCCCAGACAGATGCAGTACTTTTTCTCAGCCTAAATACACATTAAATATTTTCTCAGCCTAAATACACATCCTGTAGGGAAAAGGTTGGCAAGGCTAAAGCACGAAACGAGCTCAGGCTTTCCAAGGACATCAAAAACAATTAAAAGGGCTTCTTTGCTTACGTCAGTAGAAAAAGGAAGAGCAAGGAGGCAATAGGGCCTCTGTGAGGAGAAGATGGGGCAATGCTGACAGGGGATAGGGAAAAGGCAGAACTACTGAGTGCCTTCTTTGCCTCAGTCTTCTCACAAAAAGGATTACTTTGTCACAAAAAGAAAGTCATCCTCAACCTCAGCAAGATGGAGTGGACAAGGAATTAGAAGACATCAAACCCCAAATTGGGAAACAAGTCATCCAGGAATACCTGGCTGCTCTAAATGAATTCAAGTTCTCAGATCAACTACACCTAAGAGTGTTGGAAGGAACTAGTGGAAGTCATTTCGGAACCATTGGCAATCATCTTTGAGAGTTCTTGGAGAACGGGTGAAGTTCCAGCAGATTGGAGGAGGGCAAATGTGGACCCTATCTTCATGAAGGGAAAAAGGACGACCCAAACAATTACCGTCCGGTTAGCCTCACGTTGACATCAGGCAAGATTCTGGAAAAGATAATTAAGGAAGTGTTCTGCAAACACTTAGAAACGAATGTGGTCATTGCTTATAGTCAACACGGATTTATCAAAAACAAGTCATGCGAGACTAATTTGATCTCTTTTTTTTGATAGAGTTACAAGCTGGGTAGATGTAGGGAATGCTGTGGATGTAGCGCAACTGGATTTCAGTCAGGCCTTTGACAAGTTCCCCCATGACCTTCTGGCAAACAAATTGCTATAGTCCAGTGTGGGCTAGACAAAACTACGGTTAAGTGAATCTGCAATTGGTTAAGCAAACAAATCTAGAGGGTGCTCACCAATGTTTCCTCTTCATCCTGGAAAGAAGTGTCGAGTGGAGTGTTGCAGGGTCAAAAAGTGCTTAAAAAGTCCAAAAAAAGTCTGCTTAAAAAGTTTGAGGACACCTGGTGTAGATGCACCCTTGGATCCAAAACTCCTTCCATATATTATCCTGGAGTGGACATAGTGAATTCTCTCTTCTTGGTTTTGGATTGGCAATGATCACTTAAATGTAAACAATTCACAATTTTTAAAAGTGCAGTACACTGAATTTTTCCCACCTATTTTTCTGCCAGGAATCAGTTGGCAGAGAATTGGAAACAGTGGAAAGATGACCTCACTACCTCTGAGGATGCTTGCCATAGATGCAGGCGAAACGTCAGGAGAAATGCCTCTAGAACATGGCCCTATAGCCCAAAAAAACCCCACAAGAACCTAGTGGAAAGATGATCTATCACTGGGTTGCTGTGAGTTTTCCGGGATGTATGTATGTTCCAGAAGCGTTCTCTCCAGACATTTCACCTACATCTATGGCAGGCATCCTCAGAGGTTGTGAGGTCTGTTGGAATCTATGAAATTGGGGTTTATATATCTGTGGAATAATATCCAGGGTGGATAAAGAACTCTTATCTGTTTGAGGCAAATGTGACTGGTGCATTTGGCCACCTTGATTAGCAAGACTATTCAGTGCTACTCAAGGTGGCCAATTGCAACATTTACACTTGCCTCAAGCAGAGAAGAGTTTTTTCTCCCACCCTGGACATTCCACAGATACATAAACCTCACTTACGTTGTTTCCAACAGACCTCTCAGCCTCTGAGGATGCCTGTCATAGATGCAGGTGAAATGTCAGGAGAGAATGCTTCTGGAACATGGTCAAACAGCCTGGAAAACTCGCAGCAACCAAGTGATTCTGGCCATGAAAGCCTTCGACAACACGATCTATCACTATGTTCTTTGGTCATTTAGGAATACTCCTTTTAATTATAATGAAATAACATATTCCTCATTGATGTTTTAAATATGTTATGTGACCCCAAGTATATTTACTCAGAGGTAAAACCCTTCAACTTCGCTGGAATTTACTCCTTTGGAACTGAATGGCATCATGTGGAATCAGTTAAAGCTTTCTGCCTCCCAGTTATGATCCCCACTAATTTAAATAGGAGACTAAACAGAGGTATACTTGAAACAAAACACCATAAACAAACCGAATTTCGAGGTATTTAAAGGTTATTTTTCAGTTAGAGTGAGCTGAGAGTCTAATCAAGATTAAAAAAATAATTGGGGGTGGGTGGTAGTATCTTGTTTTAATGTGTTCCTATAATTCTTTAAAGATACAAAAATGGAAAGACAACCAATCTTAAACCATGCTTCTCTGCTGCAGTTTCACCTTAAATATATCCAAGGAAAGACTTTTAAACTTCAAAGGGTCTTCCCTGTATATATTCAAAATTAAATAACCAGGAAGTGGTTTGTGATTTAAGATAGTTGACATTGTTTAACATCTTGTAAGAGTGATAGTAACAAAAGACGAACTGAAATCAACCACCATCATGATATTTTTAAACAAAAATGTGCAGCTGATGAAGATTGAACGGGCCTGGGCAAACTTTGGCCCTCCAGGTATTTTGGACTACAACTCCCACAATTCCTAACAGCCAGTAGGGTGTTAGGAATTGTGGGAGTTGAAGTCCAAAACACCTGGAGGGCCAAAGTTTGCCCAGGCCTGATGTAGGTGCCATTCTATGTGGGGAAACCTAAAAGCGCCCTAAGTGTATCATATGGGATGATTTAGTGGGTTTTTGGGGGGGAGGGTGTATTATGGGGAGATGCATAGTCCCAGGCCCCTTCTACACAGCTATAAAATCCAGATTATCAAAGCAGATAATGCACATTATCTACTTTAAACTGGATTGTATTAGTCTACATTGCCATATAATCCAGTTCAAAGCAGATAATCTGGACTTTATATGGCAGCATAGAAGGGACCTTAGTTAAAAGAGACTGAGAAATCTCTAAGTTTTGTTTGATTGCAAGACTATTACATTCAAAACACCAAAAATAATTCCCCTCTTAGATTGCTAAGATTTAAATCCAGTTCAAAACACAATTTTGCATGTAAAAATAATTTTAATATTCCAAGTGCATGGAACAGAATGGCGGCTAGAACAGCCGTGGTTTCTTTTAGTCTTTGCAAACAGTGGGTCAGCCAGAAACATACATTTTCCTGAGGAATAAATTACACGGGGATCGCACCCCTGATGTGACTTAATTGAGACATTTGCTTAGCCGGTAAATTGAAAACAGAATAAGCATGGTTAACCTTAACAAAAGTTTATACGCTATGGCTTCCCTTTCTGAAAGCTAGAGCTTGAAAGCAGGGAAAAAAATAGAACATATCCTTTCCATGCAAAAAGGATCAGAATCCCATGACACGTAAAATATGAACAAATTCATCGCTAGTATCATTCCTTGAGATGTGTCAAATGCCAATGGAGTAATGAAGAGACACTCATATCTAGAGCAGTATGCAAACAAGATCCAGAGAAAGAAAGCTTCAAAGGAACAATGTCTCTGTGTGTATTTCAGAGAGAGACCCACCCATTCCCAACTGATAACCTTGCAAAACAAGTTGAAAAACATACATCTGCGCAGCTAACAAAAAAGTGATTACATTCTTTTGCAAGGGAGCATTCTTTGTCTCAATTCTAAACCTGTCAAATCTGCATATGAATTTCTGCTCATTTGGCTCCATGCTGATTCTCTCCATGCAAATCTACAAATCCTACAAATTGCCAGGAGAGGCTTAAATACTGCTCTCCTTCTATTTTCTGCTGTGAAGCCGCAGAGTTAGAATTCATATGCAAATCTGAGACTATCCAAGTTGCCCTGAATAAAGTCTAGGAGTGGCTAGTTCCCCTTGTAGATGGTAATTGTCTCTTGTTGGGCTCTTATATTGCTGAAAGTGGATCACACACATCCTGATTAAAGCTTTCCCCCCTTTGATTGACCCCAGACAGTCTAATAATTGTCCTTTTCACTGCATTTTGCTCTCTGCATGCAAAGCCAGTAGGACAGGGCTGTTGAGTACGTATGCCCAGTGTGAAACACATCTCGCCACGCTAAGACAGTGGATGTGGCTCTTAATGAGACATGCCGCATTATCACAGGATGTCTGCACCCTACACCACTGGAGAAGTTACACTGTTTAGTCTGTATCACACCACCTGACATTCGCCGGGAAGTAGCAGCCAATAATGAAAGGACCAAGGTAGTGACATCTCCGGCCCACCCTCTGTTCGGATATTAACCAGCACACCAATGCTTTAAATCAAGAAACAGTTTTCTAAGATTTTCAGAGATACTCACAGGAACACCTTGGCAAGCAAGAGTCCAAAAGTGGCAGGCTAAAACCCGGAACTTAAATCAGTGGCTGAAACCAAATGAGAGATTCCCTCCTGGACACACCAAAAACTGGGCGACCTGGAAGGCGCTGAACAGACTGCACTCTAGAACCACAAGATGCAGAGCCAACCTGTCTTGCAGACATGCAGCGGGCAGCGTTGTACTAGAGCTTTACCATCACCTTTGTTAGGGTTTGGGGAGTTTTACCATCACCTTTGCAAGATTTTTTGGTGGGGGGGGTCTTGGAGGGTCTTTTGGGGTTCAGGGTGGGTTGGGCTGTTTTAGTTTGGGTCTGGGTTCTGGATCAGGTTAGATCAGGCAAGGCCTGTGGACTAGACAAACTCAAGACTTTGGGTTTATGTGCAATCCAACTATGCTAAGCCAATCAACAAGATCTTAGCATATAGGACTTTTACCAACATGGATAAAGATACCTTGCTATCACGAGAAAAAAATACCCCCCATCTGCCTCCCCAAGGACCTCATACCACAGTTTATACCCCCCATGAAGACCTAAGTTGCATTCTTGTGCATAATCAGTATTATCTATTTATTTATTTATGACATCTATAGCCCGCCTTTCTCAGCCATATGGTGACTCAAGGCGGGTTACAGATTATGAATCGCATATCCATAAAACTGTGATTAAAAACAATTAACATAACAATATTATTACTAGTCATCCACTGCCAAGTGTTGCTGTGGCCCAGTCTGTGTATATGTGTTTTGTGTGTGTATATATATGTGGTTTTGCGCATGTGTTGGATTTCTTAATTTTTTGGCTTTGTAACTGTTTTCTGCTGTGTTTTTCAGTGTTTTTATGAGTGATTGTCACTTGTTGGCCTGAAAGGTATATTGTGTCCAAATTTGGTCTCAATTCGTCCAGTGGTTTTTGAGTTATATTAAGGCAGAAAGGTACAGCTGTAGATATGCAGAAAGGTACAGCTATAGAAAAGGCAAAAAGCACAGCTTTAGTTTTACTAAAGCTGCTGGGGATTGCATGTAGAAAAGAGAACGGATGGACTTGACCATATATGGGAGACAAAGACAGGCTCATGATGAGTTTTTTGTGAAAGGGTGAAAAATCGGTCATGAGACCTGCCGACTTTGCAGAAAGGAAGTAGCCAAGGCTAAAGTTAAACTTGCCAAGATCAGCAGATGTTTTCAGCTGTATTTTGCATGTCGGCATCTTGAGATGTTTCCAAGAAGGGGCTTGCTTATTGCGAAGCGAAACTTAAAAATATATGAGCTAATTGCTTAATATAACTATAATATTGACAGCTTTCTTAACCAATGATTTAATCTTCGGGGCGGCTCTTAAAGCCGAACCCCTTTTGATGTATAAAAAGAACACTACCCTTGATGCTGGTGGGCTTTCCCCAGAGACGCCATTGTTGTGTCGGAGAGCCACTAGCAGCTGCTATAATAAACTTTGATATTCTTGCTGAACCCAGTTGGCTGTCTTTCCTGACTCATCTGCGTCCGCAATTTGAACTGAAACGGAGCATTTTGGCTGAGCCTTTGAGCAATTGCTCAGGGAAAGAAAAAGCCTGCTTCATTTTTGGAGGTTCCACCGAGATTTGATTCAGACGGGCCAGAGTCGGGGGAGACGGATCTTGTTGGCAAGACGATTTTTGATCAGCATCAGGGGCGCGGGAGGCGATTGCCGTGAGCCGAGACAAAGGGGGCCCCCGACTGATAACCGGCTGCGGCGCTCCCCTCTTCTGTCGGTGCTGCTTGATCAAGGTAAATCGCAACTCTTCGGGTTCTCAAGAAATCACCTGGGAGTGGAGGAGTGATAAGAAGGATCCAAAAGGAGGAAAGTCCGGGGGACGAAGGTTGTTCCAACGTCTACAGAGACCCGGCAAGTATAAGTGGTCAAGTAAAGACACTAGGTAACACACACACCAGCGCTGGGGGAAAGGGGGACCACTAAGTATCCCGTGGGGTAGTGGGAGGACGGGGCAAACCTTGCAGTTCCTAAAACGTGCCGTCGAGTGTCCGGGCGTCTAGGTCAAGGTTTGCTCCCCACTAGAGGCCATGGGTGGGAGGAACTCAAAGACAGTGACTCCACTTCAGTGTATGCTAGACAACTTTGACAAGTTTGTAGCTGCATCGAGTCAGGGAGATCCAGGAGATTTTAAGGACTACAGATTAAGGAATCTGTGCACAGGAGAATGGCCCACCTTTCCTTTTGGGTGGCCTGCAGAGGGGTCGTGGGACCTAAAGAAGATTAGGCAGGTAGAAAAATTTTGTGCTAACTATCATCCGGATCAATATATTTATATTGATGCCTGGGACAACGTGGTGACCCAAAATCCTGATTGGGTCCGGAAGTGTAAAGAAATACAGTGTATGATGATAAGGAAAAAAGAAGAGAAAGTCAAGATTAAAGTCCTTGCCCAGGAAGAAGAGCCGGCGGAGGGATGTAGTTACCGGGGGCCGCGATATGCAACTCCCGACCATTTTCGGCCAGGCGCTCGCTAAGGACTTAGAGGAGTTCAAGATCCCTGAATCTGAAGGAATCTGGCTCCAGTATGTAGATGATTTACTGATAGCTTGCAAGACGCAAGAGGGATGCAGGCATTACACCTTGCAGATGTTAGGAACATTGGAGGAAAAAGGCTACAAGGTATCAAAGAAAAAGGCCCAGCTGTGTCAAAGGACTGTAAAATACCTGGGATTTGAAATAACTGAAGGACATAGGTCTTTGGGAACAGAAAGAAAGGAAGTAATTTGTGCAATTCCTACACCGTCCACTAGGAGACAGGTGAGGGAGTTTTTGGGTGCAACAGGATACTGCAGACATTGGATTCCTGGGTACACTACGTTGGCTAAACCTCTGTACCGAGCTACCCGAGGAAATAGAGAAGACCCTTTTAAATGGACAAAAGAGTGCCAGGAGGCTTTTGAGGCCCTAAAAGAAGCCTTGATGTCATCTCCGGCGCTCGGGCTCCCAGACTTGGAAAAACCGTTCGACTTGTTCGTGTCTGAAAAGGAAGGAGTGGCTATAGGGGTGCTTACCCAGACATTAGGATCATGGCAGAGACCAGTGGCTTATCTGTCAAAACAGTTAGACACGGTAGCACAGGGAATGCCGCCCTGTCTCCGTGCAGTGGCAGCAGCAGTAGATTTGATAAAAGAAGCAAGTAAATTGACCATAGGACAGCCACTGGCCGTCAAAGTACCACACCATGTAAAGGCGCTGTTAGACACCAAGGGACCGCGCTGGCTCACAAATGAGAGACTGACAAAATATGAGGGGGTGTTGTGTGATAACCCGATGGTGACCCTAGAAACTTGTGCCACCTTAAATCCGGCCACCTTGTTGCCTGCCCCAGGAGAGGAAACAGTCCACCAGTGCATTCAGGTGATGGAACAGGTATATTCCAGCCGACCTGACTTAAAGGACGTACCAATGTCCAAGGCAGACATGACCCTGTTCACAGATGGCAGTAGCTTCATGGAGAACGGTGAGAGGCGTGCAGGATATGCGGTGGTACAGGGGGGGGGGGAGAGATTCTGGAAGCAGAGTCGCTCCCTCCGGGAACCTCCGCTCAACGGGCTGAATTGATAGCCCTCACCAGAGCACTGCAGTTGGCAAAGGGAAAACGGGTCAATGTCTACACGGACTCAAAGTACGCCTTTACTACGCTCCATGCCCATGGAGCTTTGTACAAGGAGCGGGGACTCCTTACGTCGGCTGGAAAGGGCGTTAAAAATGCAGCTGAGATTGTGGCCCTCCTGGAGGCGGTCTGGGACCCGGACAAAGTGGCTGTAATGCATTGCAAAGGACACCAAAGGGGAGAAGACCCAGTGACACAGGGTAATAGACTAGCTGATTTGGCCGCAAGAGAGGCAGCTAAGCACCCCCACAATAAACAGCACCTGTTGGCTGTGACGGTAATAGGAGATCCCCCATTAGAAAAGTTTACATACACAAAAGAAGAGGAGAATTGGGCTTTGGGGGAAAAAGGAGAATGGAAGGGAGAGGTCATTGTGATGCCAGATAACCGCGTTTATGTCCCTAAGGATATGGCGTGGCACATAGTCCGACATATGCACTCCAACACACACCTGGGTAAGACAGCCTTAGCTAAGCTGCTAGAAAGGCAAATGTACATTGATGGACTCCATAGCCTGACAGCAGCAGCAGCACACAGATGCTGGACATGCGCCAAGAATAATCCTCGAGAAGGACCCTTAAAGCCACCAGGAATTCAACACATAGGCAACGTCCCATTCGAGGCAATTTTGACTGATTTTACTGAGATGCCCCCGCAAAAGGGCTACAAATATTTGCTTGTTTTTGTGGACACCTACACCGGGTGGGTAGAGGCATACCCAACCCGAACTGAAAAGGCAGTAGAAGTTTCAAGAGCACTTTTGAAGGACATAATCCCCAGATTTGGAATACCATTAGAAATAGGGTCTGACAACGGTCCGGCTTATGTACACAAGGTGATTCAAGGACTGTGTCAAATATTGGGCACAAAATGGAAATTGCATTGCGCTTATAGGCCCCAGTCCTCAGCTAAAGTTGAGAGAATGAATCGGACTCTAAAGACTGCTATGTCAAAAATCTGTCAAGAGACAGGGCTGGGTTGGACTGTAATACTGCCCATGGTACTATTGAGAGTAAGGTGTACCCCTCACAAAAGAACAGGTCTGACCCCCTATGAGAGACTATATGGCAGACCACCATTAAATTTGAGGTCGATACTAGACAAAGGGGGAGACCAACATGTGATTGGAGATAAACAAACCATTCAACAAGTGCAAGCCCTGGCTGGACAGATAAAACAAATTGCACAATATACTTCAGAGTTAAATCCACCCTATCCTACCACACCTTTACATTGTTTTTCGCCAGGTGACGAGGTGCTTGTGAAAGAGTGGAAGATTGACCCACTAGGACCTAAGTGGAGAGGGCCCTATACTGTGCTGATATCAACCCCTACTGCCATTAAAGTGAAGGAAGTTAAACCTTGGATACATTACACCCGTGCCAAGCTGGCACCCCCCATGTGGGAGATAAAAAAGGCAGATCAGAGTGACCTGAGACTCAGGATCGTCCGGCAACTCCCTGAGGGGTCAACAAGGCCATGAAGCTGACCTCTTCGGGAACAACAGATCGTCGCAGGTCAAATATGACGCAGTGTGGCCCAACGAAAGCCCTATCTTGGAAGTGGTGGATAGAGATTATAATGGGGAGGAGGGAAAGATGCCCTAAAAAAACCAATAGGAGTTCGAACGGTTTTTGGATATATGATGCTTATAAACATGATCACTATGATACAGGGAAATTGGCTAAAAGAACATGCTAGATTCATGTTTGATCAGCATGGAAAAGATGTGACACTCCTATATGAACATCCAGAGAAAGTAGGTGACTTCTCTTTCCTCCCTACCCTAATAGCTGACCCCCAGGTGGTGCTCGGGGGGTTACAAGGAACTATTCAAAACCCCACCATATTTTCTCAGGTCCCCGATGGATTAAAACACATTAAATTTAGACGAATAAGATATACTGCCACCACGAGGGGAATGTGTTTTTGTTGTGCAAACAAGGGTACATGGAATCAAAAATGGAAAGGCTGGGAGCACAGAAAAGCCTTCCTAACGAGTTTGACAAATTACACTCACTGTCAGGACAAGTTTTATTTGTATGGAACCTATAACTCTACATATGTTAACAAACAAAATCTGGCCGACACGGACTGGAAAGAACTGTACCCTGAGTACCCACTGTTTGAGTCAAATTACACATCCCTGAGAAATGGAGGCAGTATTTGTTCAGGATGGCATATTAGAGATCCCAATATGTGGTTTTTCTTTGATAAATGGGCAACCAATTTTCATCCAGGAAAAAACCAGTGTGTTGGGGTAGGATACCTGACATTCCCTGTACGAGTCCTTAAACACCCTAGGAGGCTTCAGAGATCTTTGAAAGCCATAGCACCCCTAGGACCTGAGTGCTCAGACGAAGTGATTATAGACTCACAACTGTCCGAAACTGGAGGCTCAAGGATAGGAGGAGGATTAATAACAGGGCTCCTAACCCTCGGGTCCTATCCTGGAATAATGGCCCAAGAAAACAGAAAGAGTATCATGGGACTCACATGTAGATTAGAGAAAAGCATAAATGCCACAGGAAAAATAGTTAGACAATTACAATCAGAAATTAAAGAACTAAGCCAAATGGCAATGCAACACAAGCTAGCCCTAGATTATTTGTTGGCAACAAAAGGAGGATTCTGTTCTATAATAAAGGGCCAGTGCGTGGTCCAGTTTCATAATCTGAACCAAACAATTGAAGATGATTTGAAAAAATTGCAAGAGTTAATAAATCATAACGTAAAGGAAGATGGATGGCAACCTTTTTCATGGTTGACGTCTCTGCTTCCTTCAGCATCATGGCTTAGAGAAATAATACTTGTGATTATGCTATGCGGTTTTGTCTTTTTGTTGCTAATGTGCTGTTTTCCAATTTTGCTTCAAGTTTGCCAGAGATATATACATCAGGCAGCTTCGGTAAAAAAGATAGCTCTCATTAAAGGGCATAATTGGAGAGATCCGTAATATCTAACCCTTGCAGATTTGCTCTCGCTTTTGTAAAATCGCTTCGCAAAACAAAAACATGTGGGAATAAGGCAGAAAGGTACAGCTGTAGATATGCAGAAAGGTACAGCTATAGAAAAGGCAAAAAGCACAGCTTTAGTTTTACTAAAGCTGCTGGGGATTGCATGTAGAAAAGAGAACGGATGGACTTGACCATATATGGGAGACAAAGACAGGCTCATGATGAGTTTTTTGTGAAAGGGTGAAAAATCGGTCATGAGACCTGCCGACTTTGCAGAAAGGAAGTAGCCAAGGCTAAAGTTAAACTTGCCAAGATCAGCAGATGTTTTCAGCTGTATTTTGCATGTCGGCATCTTGAGATGTTTCCAAGAAGGGGCTTGCTTATTGCGAAGCGAAACTTAAAAATATATGAGCTAATTGCTTAATATAACTATAATATTGACAGCTTTCTTAACCAATGATTTAATCTTCGGGGCGGCTCTTAAAGCCGAACCCCTTTTGATGTATAAAAAGAACACTACCCTTGATGCTGGTGGGCTTTCCCCAGAGACGCCATTGTTGTGTCGGAGAGCCACTAGCAGCTGCTATAATAAACTTTGATATTCTTGCTGAACCCAGTTGGCTGTCTTTCCTGACTCATCTGCGTCCGCAATTTGAACTGAAACGGAGCATTTTGGCTGAGCCTTTGAGCAATTGCTCAGGGAAAGAAAAAGCCTGCTTCAATATTAATCCCACAAATGAACATTACATTTTTATTTATATAGACTAGCGGTCCCCTGCCATGTGTTGCTGTGGCCCTGTCTGTGTATATGGGTTTTGTATGTGTATGTATGTGTATATATGTGGTTTTGTGCATGCTATGTAACATAATTTTAATTTTTTTGGCTGTTTTAAGTCTCTCCCACTGTGTTGTTCAATGTTTTTATGAGTGATGGTCACTCGTTGGCCTGAAAGGTATATTGTGTCCAAGTTTGGTCTCATTTTGTCCAGTGGTTTTTGAGTTATGTTAATCTCACAAATGAACATTACATTTTTATTTATATAGACCAGCCATCCCCTGCCATGTGTTGCTGTGGCCCACATGTGAGTTCCGTGTGGGAGGTTTGGCCCAATTCTATCATTGGCGGGGTTCAGAATGCTCTGTGATTGTAGGTGAACTATAAATCCCAGCAACTACAACTCCCAAACGTCAAGATTCTATTTTCCCCAAACTCCACCAGTGTTCACATTTGGGCATATTGAGTATTCGTGTAGTGTTTGATCCAGATTCATCATGAGTCCATAGTGATCTCGGGATGTAGGTGAACTACAACTCCAAAACCAAAGGACACTGCCCACCAAACCCTTTCAGTATTTTCTGTTGATCATGGGAGAACTGTGTGCCAAGTTTGGTCCAATTCTATTGTCGGTGGGGTTCAGAATGCTCTTTGATTGTAGGTGAACTATAAATCCCAGCAACTACAACTCCCAAATGTCAAGATTCTATTTTCCCCAAACTCAACCAGTGTTCACATTTGGGCATATTGAGTATTCGTGTAGTGTTTGATCCAGATCCATCGTTGTTTGAGTCCACAGTGATCTCGTGATGTAGGTGAACTACAACTCCCAAACTCAAAGTCAATGCCCACCAAACCCTTCCAGTATTTTCTGTTGGTCATGGGAGAACTGTGTGCCAAGTTTGGTTCAACTCCATCGATGGTGGGGTTCAGAATGCTCTTTGATTGTAGGTGAACTATAAATCCCAGCAACTACAACTCCCAAATGACAAAACCAATTTTTTGAGTGAAGGGCATACACTGGGTTGTTAGGTGTCTTGTGTCCAAGTTTGGTCTCATTTTGTCTAGTGGTTTTTGAGTTATGTTAATCCCACAAACGAACATTACATTTTTATTTATATAGATAGAAAGAAGATAGATTCACAGACTTCCCCCCCCCCTTTTTTTTTTGTTGCATCTGAGCAGCACCTCAAGCGGCATCTACACTGTATAATTAACGCAGTTTGAGACCACTTGGGAATTGTATATGCTCTTTAGCTTTCTCTGCCGATGAGTGCCAAAAACACACTCCCAGGATTCCACAGCATTGAGCCGCAGGAGCGACAGAGGCGTTAACTTAAGCTGCACATACATTCCACCCTAGTGATGCTTTAAAGGGCGGAAGTTGAGCGCGGAAGTACTGGCACGGCTTCGGTACGGCCGGAACTCGGGTCCTCCCTTCTCCCTCTATCGCGTTCCGCTTCAGCTTGGGAAAGACCAGGGAGAGGCGAAGGGGGGCGCGGGCTCTACAGGAAGTGAGACGCCGCCGCCGCCGCCTCCCTTCGCGGCCCTCGGGGGTGTGTTCGGGAAGGGAAGGCTTCGTGGGACGAAAGCACGGGGCTGGAGGCTCTCTAGCGGCAGCGGCGGCGCCTGGAGATGGAGGACGGTGAGTGATCGCTCTCGAGGCGGCGGTGCGCCTGCCTTCCCGTTCCGCCCGCCTCACCTGCGGAGAGAGGAAAAGCCAGAGCCTCCTCTTCATGTTATAAGGGAGGGAGGCAGGCCGAGGGAAATAGGGAGAGAAGAGCAGGTGAGGCCTCTTTAGGCCCGGGGCCAACTTGGGCCCGCCCTCCAGGTGTTTTGGACTTCAACTCCCACCATTCCTAACAGCCGGTAGGCTGTTAGGAATGGTGGGAGTTGGAGTCCAAAACACCTGGAGGGAGGGCCCAAGTTTTCTCTGGTTTGTTCCATCACATAAAAGTAAATGTGTTCGTTTTACTTAATTAAGAATTCTTTGGGAAGTGTAAAGAAAAGAAAGAAAGGGTTCTTCAGAAGAATTTAGTTTGCTGGTGTCCAGCACAAATTATTATAATAATTATTATTATTATTGGATTAATAATAATCTAATAGGCTTTCAGAAGACTAGTTTGCTGATATCAAGCACTTGTTGTTGTTATTATTGTAGGATGAATACTAGTCTAGTAGGCTTTCAGAAGACATTAGTTTGATGATATCAAACACAAATTATTATTATTAGATTAATAAGAGTCTAATATACTGTAGACTTAGTTTGCTGGTATCAAGCAACAATTATTATTATTATTATTATTATTATAGGATTAATAATAGTCTAATAGGATTTTGGAAGACTGCTGATATCCAGCACTTATTATTATTATTATTATTATAGTCTAGTAGGCTTTCAGAAGGCTTTAGTTTGCTGATATCAAACACAAATTATTAATATTACTATTATTATTATTATTATTATTATTATTAGATTAATAATAGTCCTAATAGACTGAAGATTTAGTTTGCTGGTATTAAGCACAAATTATTATTATAGGATTAACAATAGTCTAATAGGATTTCAGAAGACTAGTTAGCTGATATCAATAACAAATTATTATTATTATTGTGGGATTAATACTAGTCTAGTGGGCTTTCAGAGGACTTTAGTTTGATGATATCAAACACAAATTGTTGTTGTTATTATTATTAGCTTAATAAGAGTCTAATAGACTCTGGAAATTTAGTTTGCTGGTATCAAGGACACATTATTATTATTGGATTAATTATAATGTAATAGACTTTCAGAATACTTTAGTTTGTTGGTATCTAGCACAAAATAGTAAGAATAATAGGATTAATCATACTCTAACATTCTTTCAGAAGACTTTAGTTAGATGATATCAAGCACAAATTATTATTATTATTATTATAGAATTAATAATAGTCTAATAATTTCAGAATACTTTAACTTGCTGACATCCAGCACAAATAATAATAATGCAAAAACCACAACAACAATAATAAGTGCTTGATGTCAGCAAATTAAAGTCTTCTGAAAGCCTATTAGACTATTATTAATCTTATTATTATTATTATTATTATTATTATTATTATTATTTGTGAGCATCATCCCCCAGACCCAACAAGACTCAATGTCAGGGGAAACCTTTACCTTTTAGTATAAATTGGAAGATGAATATTCTAAAGGTGTAATTAAATATGCAGTAAAAGGTAAAAGTTTCCCCTGACATTAAGTCTAGTCAAGTCTGCAGGGTGGTACTCATCTCCATTTCTAAGATGTTGTCCGTAGACACCTCCTAGGTCATGTGGCCGGCATGACTGCACGAAGCGCTGTTACCTTCCCTATTGATCTACTCACATTTGCATGTTTTCAAACTGCTAGGTTGGCAGAAGCTGGGGCTAGCTCATCCCATTCCGTGGACTCAAACCGCTGACCTTCTGGTCAGCAAGTTCTGCAGCTTCGTGGTTTAACCCACTGAGCTACCACTGCCTCTTTTAAATATACAATAGTTAGTAGCAATAAGCACATCAACATCTATTTCAAAACCGAGTAGGAATCAAGACCTCATCTACCTTTCCCCAAGGTTGAGAGGATCACTCTGCAACTACTCAGTTATGGGTGGTTTAAGAGTATCAGCTTAATAATTCTGCTTTACTTTTTCTGAGTTCTATAAGCAAACATACATTGGGCCCATTCACTGTAATGATGAGGTGGAATTTTCAAAATACCTGCCTTGACATGCATCAACCAGCATTCTGTGTGCTTGTTGGGTATTGCTGCCTGGACTGGAAGATGCTCAGCAAAGCACAGATGATTTGTTTAATGCTGACGAATTTTTCTCCCAACAAGAAAAATGCAAACTGAATTCTTTCTCTGACACACAGTAAGAAGAAACAAGTCAAACGGGAAGTTTTGAACATGTTCAGTTCAAGCACTTTCACATGACACTATTTTATTACCCTGACACCACTTTAATTGTCATAGCTCCATTGCATGGAAAAGTAGAACTGGAATTTGAAGGGAAAGTATTTAAAATTCTCAGCCAGAGCTCTCTAGAGCTTTGCCAAACTAAAGGTTTCTGCAGAAGGCAGCTATGACATTTAAAGTGAAATTATACTGGTATAACTGTTAGGTTTTAGGCCTGTTCCTGGGGTTATTTGGGTCACTATTCGGAAATTGCAAAATACAAGAAAGGAGATTCCACCTGAACATTAGGAAAACTTCCTGACTGTGAGAGCTATTCAGCAGTGTCCCAGAGTGTGGTGGAGGCTCCTACTTTGGAGGCTTTTAAACAGAAGCTGGATGGCCATCTGTCAGGGGTGCTTTGTATTAGATTTTCCTGCTTCTTGGCAGGGGGTTGGACTGAATGGCCCACAAGGTCTCTTCCAACTCTTATGATTCTATGAATGGCCCATGGAGTTGCTGTTCAACAGTATTTATTTTGAGGGTCACAGTTGTCAAAGCAGAAGCACATAATGCATTCTCTTGTTCCTTCAGTTTCCATTAACACAAACTAGCCTAACTAGTAGTGAGGAATACCAGGAATTGAAGCTACGATTTCCAGGAATTGCAGCTACGATTTGAATAACTGATGTCCAAAATTCCGGTTAATAATGCTTGTAACTGATAACAAGAACACAGCTGAACAAACAAACAAAAAATCCTGGTGTCTTGGTTTTTAGGTTTGTTCCTGGGGCTATTTGGGTCACTATTCAGGAAATTGCATTGGATAGACCGCATCAGCTCTAGTTTCTTAAATATGGTTATCATGATTTTCTGTGGGCGAGCAGAGTATATGGCATGTGGTCTGTATCTAAAAAACTAGAACTGATAGGGAGAAACCGATGCTATTTTTGGAATCAGCAGTTCAAATATACCCGGATTCTGGTCTAATATTTCAGGAACCAAAGTGTGTATTGGCCAGTGTCATAATTTGAATTCCATTAGTCTTGACTCATGAATAATATTGGAAAAATATATACAAATAATGAGCAAGTCAGGGGAACAGACGGAAGTGAAAATTCAGATACCAAGTGGCTTTATCAAAAGCCAGATGGCCTCAAGCAACTTTGTGCTTGCGTAGTTAGGTAAATGGATTATACATCCTTCTATCCATTTTAGAGTCTGCTGAAAGAAAATGTAGATTTTACTTGAGTTCACAGCAGGAGCAAGTACTGTACTATGTAGATATATATCTCCATATAGATCTTTGAGCAATTGCAGCCCATGACACATCACTGCTTGGCAGTTTTGTTGTTTTCATGGCAGTTGGTTTATAGGTTCCTTGGATTTCAAGAACCGGATAAAACTGTTTGACATGAACATAAACACTGAAGCAGCCAAACTGCATGATAAGCACAGTCATCTGGTTCCAGCAATGACCAGTTGCAATGTGGAAATTCACAAACGAGAGCTGGCTTTTCTGGTATTCAATATCTTGATAGTATTTTTGCCTCTGGACACAGACATTCCATTTAGTTATTGAAGCTTATGGTTAAGAGCTTTGACTGTTCCGTCACTTCACTGCTGGGGTCCTTTGGAAACGCTAATAATCCCAATTAGTTTATAGAGTAAAAGATCTTAGGTCTATTATTAGTATTCACCTTGCTTGACTTTCATTTCACGTTGTGAAAAAAGCATTTAAACCTTCCTTATTTTGAAAGCCAACAGATTGAACAGGTGTGACATGCTTCTGTATTGTGGTAGTAGTTCAGCAGGGCTACAAAATCAACATACATAAATGCAACAACTTTGTACCTTGCCTCTACATTTCATCAAAAGTGAAAGTTACTACATATGTATGTGATTTAACCAATTGCTCTACATTAGATATAAGATTTGGATATTTTAATGTTGTTGTTGTTTTTGCCACGCTCTGCAAATTTTTTGTCTTCAATAGGAAATTGAAACTCTAACTGTAAAAATTGTGACTCCCTTTATCTTGTCTATAGGTCAACACTGTAGAATTAATGCCATTTCACATCATTTTAATTGTAATGGCTGAATACTATAGAATCTGGGGAGTTGTAGTTTGCTGAGGCACCTGCACTATGAGGCAGAGAAGGCTGACAGCTTTGTAAAACTACACTTCCCAGGGTTCCATAGCACTAGGTCATTGTAGTTAAAGTGTTGTCAAACTGCCTTCATCCTACAGTGTAGAATCATAGAATAATAGAGTTGGAAGAGACCACATGGGCCATCTAGTCCAACCCCCTGCCATGCAGGAAAAACATAATCAAAGTACCTCTGACAGTTGGCCATCCAGCCTTTATTGAAAAGCCTCCAAGGAAGGAACTTCCACCACACTCGGAGGCAGGGAGTTCCACTGCTGAACAGCTCTCATAGTCAAAACGTTCTTCCTAATGTTTAGGTGGAAACTCCTTTCCTATAATTTGAATCCATTGCTCTGAGTCCTAGTTTCCAGAGCAATCACTGAAGACGAGTTTGTTGGGTGCAGCCCAGGGGTTCATGGTCTCCATGACTAACATGGGCCTTTCCCAACTGGTTTCTGGATCTATACCTTTGGCAGGTCATACTTTTGGTGTACTTTTCAGCACGAAGCATATGAATCTGTGGGCAGAGTTGTCACTGGCAGATCCCTTTCTGGTCAGTGCTAGCATCACAGCTACAACCAACCCCTTCAAGGCTAATGGATCATTTGAGATTCCAGGAAGCAAAGGGAATCACAAGCAAATCTCATGAAAAACTCCTCTGACCTACTTACTAGAAGTAATTATGGGGACTAAAACCTGCAAAGGCCATCACACTAAAATATAGGATTTAGCGTTTGTATAGATGCACCTTGCATTCTATAAAATGATCAGAATAATTTGACTCTATTGTTTGAAGCAGTACCATATTAGACTGAGAAGGAGGTAACCTTAAGAATTGCAGCTCACATGATTTTCCAGGCACAGCTCAAGTTAACCATGCTGAATAGGGGTTATTAGGAGTTGTAGTTGGAAATATAATCTTTCCAGGTTCTGATTGTATTTGTAGCAGAGAGTGGGCAACTTTAGAAAATCTGTAAGGCAATTTTCATACATACCAACCCACTGTGCCCCATACCAGTCCTTTCTGTTGAAATGGAGGCAAACAGAAGTCTAATTTAGTTTTTTGGGGGGGAAATAATTTTAAAAGTTTCAAAAGCAAAACAAGGAATAAAATAGTTGCCTGTCGTGCTTAGAAGGAGGATCATACATCCTGAAGTGCATTCACTGTTTGAAAATCCAGCTCTGCTCCAAGGCTTAATTGTGGTGGGGTCTTTGTTGTGTTTGCCTCCTTCAGAGGCAGTCACAAGTGGCACCTACAATCATATATTTTGCGGGCTTCCATCCTCAATATTAGGAGTCTCCAGAGTCTGGTAATTACTCCCTCTTATTATGTTTTGGCTTCATAAGTAATGATTGACTTCGTATATGTTTGAAATAGAGGGAATGGTAGAAGTCTATTATCCTGTGCTTTGCTTTCTTTTGAGCACAGTGGGAATGACTTCTGAGTAGAAATGAATAATGTTGTACATATACACTCTAATCTGTTTTTCTGTGGGAGCTGTACATGCCTGCTCCAAAAGAAGTCCTTTTGAGTACGAGACGTAATCTCTAAATGTAACTTCTAAATGTGTTTTCAGGCTCTGCGCATCTAAGTCAAAGAAGGAAGCCTAACTGTCCAAATGTTGAAGAGGAAGCTCCCAAAAAAGACAATGAGGAAAGCAAAAAATCAAAACGATCTCCGAGATGTGAGTTGCATCATATTTTTTTCTCTTTAGATGTTTCACTTCTGTCATAATACAATTGCAAATAGGCGTAATATTTGTGAGTACAATAAAACTACAGGTAGGTGTAATATTTGTGGGTAGTAAAATTGCTTTTAGAGAATTAGAGAAGGAGGGGGAAGAGATTTTAAATTATTTGCTTTCTCCACATTCACTGACTCCTCTTTCAACAGCTTTTTCGCCCCAACAAAGTTCTAAGTTCTAGATACATAATTCTGCAAATTAAGACTTGTTAGAGCTCCAGAGAAAAGCAAAACAGCCCTTGGGTACATTATAAGTCCAAAGACTGTTGAAACCATCTAGCAGTTATAGCTTTGCATGGCTGCATTTCATAGAATCATAGAGTTGGAAGAGACCTTGTGGACCATCCAGTCCAACCCCCTGCCAAGAAGCAAGGAAATCGCATTCAAAGCACCCCAGACAGATGGCCATCCAGCCTCTGCTTAAAAGCCTTCAAAGAAGGAGCCTCCACCACACCCTGAGTTTGTTTCACTTTGAAATGAACCTTTAACCTTTTAGGGCTTTATTGCACATATTTGGATGTAATATATATAATTGCACCTTCCAGTGTTTGGAGGCTGAAAGAACCTGATTTCTTTTTGTCCACTCAAACTAGCCTGAATGTCTCAGGACAACTGCTAGTTCAAGCAACTTTTTCTGTATGAAATGGATGTGCGCATGTCACTCATCTTAGGCAACTGTAGGTCTTAGGCTGATCCTGTTGACCAGGTTACCAGAATTACTTTAGAAAACTTGAGCACTGGGTTAGAAAAACTGTTCTGATATTGAAAGACTGCTCTTTAGGCGCAAAATGAACAACTTCCAACATTCATTTTCAGATATCTTAATCCCACGTTTTGCAAAGCTTTTTTTCGGCTGTCTTGCCGCAATTTTAAGTGGAATGATGTATGCCATATACCTCTCAACATACCATGAACGGAAATTCTGGTTCTCTGGCAGACCGGTAAGGAAATAGAATTATTTTTTAAGAAAATTAAATTTTATTCAGAAATATAGGGGGGGGGGGAGAGAAGACACAAACAATACAAGTCATTTTTCATCATATATAAAACTTCTACATCTAACATGAAATCCAAGACAATCATCCTTACATAAAACATGCCTAAACTAATAAACACATATTAGACAGACAGCTTCTAGAACTAAATCTATGAACCTCACACTCATTGTCTGTTGCTTTTAACTCTTTGTTTTCCTACTCCCTTTAAATAACGTTATATGCCCACACTTCTATTTTTGATAACACTCCTCTAATTCTTAAATCCAGTAGTTGAAGTTTGCCCCCATCTTTTTTGCAGAAAGGTGATAAATGAAGTCCTAATGTTTCTTAAAGTTAGCTAGTGATTTCTCCTTGATCATAGAATCATAGAGTTGGAAGAGACCTTGTGGGCCATCCAGTCCAACCTCGCATTCAAAGCACCTCTGACAGATGACCATCCAGTTTCTGTTTAAAAGCCTCCAAGGAAGGAGCCACCACCACACTCCAGGGCAGAGAGTTCCACTGCTGAACAGCTCTCACCGTTAGGAAGTTCATCCTCATGTTCCTGTGGAATCACCTTTCCTGTAGATTGAAGCCATTGTTCCATGTCCTAGTCTCCAGGGCAGCGGAAAACAAGCCTGCTCCCTCCTCCTTATGATTTCCTCTCACATCTTTATACATGGCCCTCATCATGTCTCCTGTCAGTCTTCTCTTCTACAGGCTAAACATGCCCAGCTCTTTAAGCCATTCCTCATAGGGCTTGTTCTCCAGACCCTTCATCATTTTAGTCACTCTCCTCTGGACACATTCCAGCTTCAATTGTGGTGCCCAGAATTGGTCGCAGTAGTCCAGGTGTGGTCTGACAACAGCAGAATGGAGAGGTAGCATGACTTGCCTGGATCTAGACACTAGACTCCTATTTATGCAGGCCAAAATCTCATTGGCTTTCTTAGCTGCCGCATGACATTGTTGGCCCATGTTTAACTTGTTGTCTACAAGTACTCCAAGATCTTTTTCACTCCTACTGCTGTCAAGCCAGGCATCGTCCCCCATTCAGTATCTTTGCATTTCATTTTTTCTGCATAAGTGGAGCATCTTGCTTTTGTACCTGTTGAACTTCATTTTGTTAGTTTTGGCCAATTTCTCTAATCTGTTAAGATCCTTTTGAATTCTGCTCTAGCATTGTCTGTTTGTCCATCCCGGCTAATTCACAGATCTTCGTTAGCCATTCTTCTTCTGTTGAGAGGACTGGTTTGTTTTTTTCCATCCATGTGCCTAGATGATTCTTGCTTCAATAATGATATATTTTAGTAACCTTCCACATTTTCTCTCTTAGAAATAACTGTTCAGTTAGGAAGTAGAATCGGTTTTAAACAATGCAAAGGGATCCTACCACTTTTTTTTATACTAACATAAATAAACTTGTCTTTTCCTGTAATATCTATAATTGTATTACCTTGAAAGCACATAACAATAAATAGTAAGCTGTGTTGATTCAGGTCATTTCCATTTAAGCAAATGACTTTTCCCATTTTTTTAAAAAAGAAACCTAAATATGGTGTGTCAAAAATCATTTGTTGTTGTTGCTGCAGTGAACATCATTTTGTTTTGTTCTTCTTCTAGGAGCTCGAGCGGGAAATCACATTTCAGGGTGATAGTGCTATTTACTACTCATTTTACAAAGAATTAATAAAGGCACCTTCCTTTAAAAGAGGTAAGGCAATTTGCCCATAGCTTGGGAAAGTTCATTTTTTGAGCTACATATCCCCAAATCTCCCATCTAGCATAGCTACACATTAGATCAGCCCCTTCGTTAATGGTGTTTCGAAAAAAACTAAAAACCTGGCTGTTTGAACAGGCGTTCGGTTAAACAATGCAATGTACACGATGAATATAGGAAACGGAATTATGGAAGACGAATTGGATCACGATTCTAGTTACGAGACGATAATGTGTTGTTATTGATGTGTCATTCTGTATATTATGCTGTTAATGGTTTTTAAATTTTGTATGCTGTTGGATTGACTTTTGCTCTTGTTGTAAACCGCGTTGAGTCACCTACAAGGCTGAGAAACTGCAGTATACAAGCAAAGTAAATAAATAAATAAATAAATTTGGGGAATTAAAAGAATAATATTTCCAATAAATAGAGACTTGAGATAAAATCAAACAAGTTATAAGTACTTGCAGGTTCCTAATTTGATAGACATCTTAGAATTGTAGAAAAAGTGTGCAAACGTTCAAACTGCATAGAAGCAGGTAGAATAGAAAAAGCTCAACAAATCTCAAGAAAGTTTCTGCATCTTCTGACTAATCATCTGAGGGCCCTTCCACACAGCAATATATCCCAGAATATCAAGGCAGAAAATCCCACAATATCTGCTTTGAACTGGTTTATCTGAGTCCACACTGCCATATATTCCATTCAAAGCAGATAAAGTGGGTTTTTTCCCCCAGCTGTGTGGCAGCGGCCTGAATCGTGACAATTTTCATCTGAGTTCTTCCTTGCTTCTTGTTTGTGTCTATTTTTAATTCTGTTTTAAGCTCAGTAATCTGAAAACATAATATTTATTCTAAGGAGGGGCAGAGACATGATCAGTTCCTGAATGGGAATTTCTTAATTACTAAAATATTGTGTTTTATTTAAGTCCATTGAGAAGTTGAGTACCTCTGTTAACGCAGTAAGGTATAACAGTGATGAAACACCTAGTAGCACTGTTTATTTGGACTATTATTTTAATGTAAGCTGCATTTGCATTTTACAGCGAGCCATGCAAAGGTATTTAAATCTAAATTGCATTGTATAGGACCATGCAAATCAGGGAAATGGCATGTTTGGAGGGTCAGATGCTATGGCAAGCCAGAATTTATAAGATATTTATTTGTCGTGTCAGAACAACCAGTCAAATTATATTACATTTCTAACAGAAACAAAGCAAACAAGCAGATTACAGAATTTGTGAGTATGAGAGTTGATTAAATGTCCTTTGACCAGTATCTGGCCACTTGGAGTGCCTCTGGTGTTGCTGCAAGAAGGTCCTCCCTTGTGCATGTGGCAGGGCTCAGGGTGCATTGCAGCAGGTGGTCAGTGGTTTGCTCCTCTCCACACTCGCATGTCGAGGATTCCACTTTGTAGCCCCATTTCTGAAGGTTGGCTCTGCATCTCGTGGTGCCAGAGCGCAGTCTGTTCAGTGCCTTCCGGGTCGCCCAGTCCTCTGTGTGCCCAGGGGGGAGTCTCTCATTGGGTATCAGCCATTGGTTGAGGTTCTGGGTTTGGGCCTGCCACTTTTGGACTCTCGCTTGCTGAGGTGTTCCAGTGAGTGTCTCTGTAGATCTTAGAAAACTATTTCTAGATTTAAGTCGTTGACGTGCTGGCTGATACCCAAACAGGGGATGGGCTGGAGATGTCTCTGCCTTGGTCCTTTCACTATTGGCTGCTACTTCCCGGCGGATGTCAGGTGGTGCAATACCGGCTAGACAGTGTAATTTTCCAGTGGTGTAGGGCGCAGGCACCCTGTGATAATGCGGCATGTCTCATTAAGAGCCACATCCACTGCTTTAGTGTGGTGAGATGTGTTCCACACTGGGCATGCATACTCAGCAGCAGAGTAGCACAGCGCAAGGGCAGATGTCTTCACTGTATCTGGTTGTGATCCCCAGGTTGTGCCAGTCAGCTTTCGTATGATATTGTTTCTAGCACCCACTTTTTGCTTGATGTTCATTTATAAGATAACAAAAAGCTATGGTTTTAGATCATGGTTGATAGCTAATAAATAAGTAAAAAATTCATTGCAGCAAGGGAAATTTCAATAACTAACACTGTCATTGTCATGATTTGAAGACATAGAGAATATAGCAGAACTTGCTAGTGAGTTGCAAGATAGATGCTGAATTTCAGAGGTGCCATAGTCAAGATAATAGGGGGGAATACTGTTTGTTTCACATAATTCCCTGAAAAGTTAGCATACATGGAATCATTGTTTACTTTTGTTTACTGAGAGATCCTGGAAAGTGTCGCCTTTTCCTCAATAATGATAATAATAACCCCAATATCTGTCGTGAATATAACAAAATGGCACCAAGCACATTTTTTACAGGACTTTATGTCCTTGAAAATCTAAAGGCACTTTCTAAACCCTCATATGTACAGTGGAGATGTTGTACAGCTTCAGAAAAAGCATTTGTGGGGTAGCAGGGATTAAATATTTTAGAAACTTTCTGCTCACTTGATCATGAGACACTGCATAAATAACTCAGGTTGTTCATGTCCTCCTCATTATCCGCAGGCATTTATCAGCTTACCCACGATAACAGCACTCTCTCAATGAAGACCATGAATGTTGTGCGACAGATGACTTTGTACCCAGAGTTGATTGCCAGCGTCTTGTATCAAGCATCTGGCAGTGAAGTATGTATTGTTCTCTTGCTTTTTAGCATTGAGTATTCCTGAGTATTAAGTGGAAGGAATTTCTCGCTAATGCAAAATTGGCTTATATTCATAGCATTAATTTTGTTCCCAGAGGCTTCAAGAGCGCATGACAAATCAAGATTCTGTGCAATGATGATGCTTCTTATACTTTGAATCAAATGCAAATCATCCAGGATTTTGAATTGATCCCCTTTACTGCAATAGAGCCCCCTTTCACACAACTGCATAAAATCCCACATTATCTGCTTTGAACTGGAATACATGGCAGTGTGGACTCAGATAAACCAGTACAAATCAGATATTGTGGGATTTTTTGCCTTGATATTCTGGGTTATATGGCTGTATGGAAGGGCCCAGAAAGAGAAGCATCCGAAAGAAGCAAATCTTAAATTAGAAATGACTGATGGGGAACTTGAGATCTTTTAAGCTACCATTTTCATCAGGGCCATAGCCAGAAAAAAATTTCGTGGAGGGTTGCAAATTTTGGGGGGCGGGTTGAAACCTGCCTCCTAGCTCAGACTGAAGCAAAGAGCACAGCAGGGGGCAGAGCAGCCTTCAATAGCCTGCAGCTCCGCCCCTGTCAACCACCTCCACCAAGTCTGGCCTCCTTAGTGAGAGCATTCAACACCCCCCCCCCAACTTGTTGCTTCACTACATCGGCTATTGCTGCAAGTAATGACAGTGTGAATAAATTGTCAATATTTGCTTGAGATAGTGCTTGCAGTTATGGAGGGACTCTTAATTTTTTGCGTTTCATAGACTTAGCATGGGGAATTGGTTAACTAGTTAAAATTCATGAGTAAAACAGGGGTTTTTTTAACCTGAACCCCCCCCCCCCCCGGGCTACAGGCCTGATTTTCATTGCCGTCTTAGCATTGACCATGTGATATAGAGCTGTTTGGAGCTGAAAATGAAAACATTGTGAAATACAAATGTCCTCCATTCCTCCTAAAAGAACTGCATTGATCGAAATGGCTTGAGTTTTAATTTGTTTTTATTGTAGTTGTAGTAGTGAGGTTGCCAAAAATACAATGAAGTTAACTGCTTGTTTATTTGTTGGAAGGCCTTCTAAGCAAATGCCTGTGATTCTTTTTAATGGCTGGGATGTATTTCCTCTTGTCAAATTCTTCTGACAATTGGATATTTGGGGTGACAGAAAGTTGCCACTGCTGTTCCTTTTTCAAGTCAAGTTCATGTTTACATTTGTGAATTTCAAATAGTGTTAATTGTGATCCATCTATTAGCACCCTCTATAACAGGCATGAGAAGACTTTGGCTCTCCAGGTGTTTTGGACTTTAACACCCACAATTCCTAACAGCCAGTAGGCTGTTAGGACTTGTGGGTGTTGAAGTCCAAAACACCTGGAGAAGCGAAGTTTGCCTATGCCTGCTCTATACTATTATTAGATTACAGTTTTACAAATCCTTTTAAAAATTTGTTTTACAATTTTGTTTACAAATCTTTTATTTTCAGGATGTCATAGAACCAGTATATTTTTACATTGGCATCGTCTTTGGACTGCAGGGGATCTATGTGACTGCCTTGTTTGTAACCAGCTGGCTGATGAGTGGGACTTGGCTTGCTGGAATGTTGACAGTTGCCTGGTTCATTATAAACAGGTAAAGCAAGCCTTTAAAACATAGACTTACATGGTGTAAATTTCACCCTCTTTAGCAGTGGTCTCAACCTGTGAGTCCCCAGGTGTTTTGGCCTCCAACTCCCAGAAATCCTAACAGCTGGTAAACTGGTTGGGACTTCTGGGAGTTGTGGGCCAAAAACACCTGGGGACCCACAGGTTGAGAGCTACTGCTTTATAGGGTTTTTGGATAGTGAAACTGTCCACAAATTATGTGAAAAAGGACTTGCGCTCAGGCATGCCACATATATTTTGTCATTTTGCTTGGTTGTTTACCTAATAATAATAATAACAATTATTATTATTATTTATATCTCGCCCCTTCTCCCCAAAGGGATTTGAGGCAGCTTAAACAATCAAGCAATAAACAATATACAACAAAACAATTATTATTTAGTACAATTAAAATGACATAATAATATCAGTATTATTATTTTTTATGTCAGGAGCAACTTGAGAAACTGCAAGTTGCTTCCGGTGTGAGAGAATTGGCTGACTGCAAGAACATTGCCCAGGTGATGCACTACAGAGATTGAAATGTTGATGCCAAAGAATGTAAAACTTGGTTCCAGTGGAAATTCTTTCTGGTCGTACAAGAAATTTAGGATTAGATAGCAAGGCTAATTATGTTCATCCTAGAAAGTTTCCTGTCATTTCAAACACAGCTCCTGGTACATTAAATGTTTCACATCACATAACAGAAAATGTGTGTTTTGGAAGCTGCTCAGTATATATTCATTCTCCTTTTTGTCTTTCTATGTCTTTTTTTAGGGCTGACACAACAAGAATAGATTACTCTATCCCTTTAAGAGAAAATTGGGCCATGCCATATTTTGCTTGCCAAGTTGCAGCTTTGACTGGTTATTTAAAGAACAACTTAAACTCATCTGCTGAGGTAAGATGAAAATACTAAAAATCGCTGTAATGGGCAATGTGCTAATGGTATAAATAGGGTATGTAGAGTTGTGACACGTTTGTCCATTGCTATATGTAGCATTTTAATTATTTATATAGGATTTAATGTGTATTTTATATTGTATTTAATAATCTGGTTTTCATGTATTTATTTGTTTGCCTTATTTGTGAATGATCTGTGGTCTAAGCATCGAATAAACTTGGAAACTTGGACAAGTTCGTCCAGTAATCCATGTGCAGGGAGTTAACTTAGTTGGCTTTCTTTTCCCCTTCCTTACCTGGCTTTGAGGAAGATACTGTGGTTTGTCTGTGTATGTCTATATACGTTGTATGTCTAATTGGCATTGAATGTTTGCCATATATGTGTACATTGTAATCCGCCCTGAGTCCCCTGCGGGGTAAAAAGGGCGGAATATAAATGCTGCAAATAAATAAATAAATAAATAAGTAAATTGTAAACATCAAACTAGGAACTATATTTTTCCTGGGGCATGATATCCTTGTTCACTCTTGTTATATGGTATCCATCTATCCTATATCAGCTCCTTTTCAAGACTTAACATTCTTTCCCAGTCTTTTGTTTTCAAAGCAAGCTTCTAGTCCATAGTCTAAACCAGTAGTGGGAAAAGTACAACTCCATAGATTTTATTTTTTTTGTTGTGTCAGGAGTGACTTGAGAAGCTGCAAGTTGCTTCTGGTGTGAGAGAGACGTTGCCCAGGGGACGCCCGGATGCTTTGATGTTTTTACCATCCTTGTGGGAGGCTTCTCTCATGTCCCGCATGAGGAGCTGGAGCTGATAGAGGGAGCTCATCTGCGCTCTCCCCGGATTCGAACCTGCGACCTGTCGGTCTTCAGTCCTGCCAGCACAGGGGTTTAACTCACTGCGCCACCGGGGGGCTCCTCCATAGATGTTGAAGTGCCAGCATTCCTTGGCATTAACCATGCTGCCTGGACCTAATTGTAACTGCAATTCATCAACATCTGGATTTCTGTAATTTGCAAACTGCTGGCCTAAATCCAGTGGTTCATCCCACTTAACACAGTCATATTGACTCAATGGCCTACTAAACTGGCCCCCTCTCCGCTCTCCTTTCTTTTGACTTATAAGGGGGGGCCTCTTATTAGGATATGTGCTTTATTTATTTTTAATGTCTTTTGAGTAATTTTATGCCACTCAGTGTGATGATTTTAAGTAACTGACTGTGAGAGCCGTTCTGCAGTGGAACTCTCTGCCCCGGAGTGTGGTGGAGGCTCCTTCTTTGGAAGCTTTTAAACAGAGGCTGGATGGCCATCTGTCGGGGATTGGCAGGGGATCCCCTGCAATCCCCTGCCATCTGTCTTGGCAGGGGATTGGACTGGATGGCCCATGAGGTCTCTTCCAACTCTTTGATTCTAATTTAAATATGTTATTGTTAATTTTAAAAACTGATTATCTTTGGGAACTGCTACTCTGGGAGAAAGACAGCATACAAATTCAATAAATAGAATGTATTTAAATGTTGATTTACATACATGCATATTTTTAAAGGTTCCATTGATTCAATTAATCTGATTTAGCAGAAACTAGCAATTAGATTTAGTCTGATATCCCTGCAATAGTTATTTTGACAATGAAGTGGCATCTCTGTCTGTCTAATGCAATTCCTGCCTCCAAGCTAGTTGCTCAACCAGCCTTACAGTTCTAATGGGTTAAAACAGATTCAAATATTAATTGACCCATCTGAGAACTAGCACATGGGAAACCACATTGGATTGTATCCAAGGTGACATATATAAAGCTTCCACCATCTTCATCGTTGCAACACATTGAGATCTAGTAGTCTGTTTCCACTTGTGAAGATTGCAATTTTGTAATGGATTATTGTAGCTTCGTTTGGATATATATATTGTCAGAAATATTAAAAATTAACTAGGTATTTTTAATTACAAAAATATGAGTCAAGCACTGAAAGGGTTAAATGAATACATTGACTCTGTAAAAGCTGCAGATCAATATAAGCAGGTGTGCCTGCTGCATAGTAGCCCTCAATCTGTAAGAGGTCTCTATGGGAGAAGGGCCACAGTGTGTTAGGTATGAGAAGGCCTCAGTGCTAGTTCACCTCAGTGAGGAAAAGGCCTCAGTTTGAGAGAGCCCTCAGAGTGATCGAGGCCTCTGTATAAGAAGCCTCTCAGTGTTAGTAGGCCTCAGTGTTAGTAGTCCTGGTGTGAGAAGCCCCAGGTTGAACGCCATCGTGTGTGAAGGCTGCTGTGCATAAAATGCTACTGTGTTAAGCTCGTGTGTAACTTCATTGTGAGAGGAGGCTCTGTGAGAGTGAAGCTGTTTATCTGCATGAGAAAGAAGCCCAGCGTGGAAGCAAAGAAGGAAGTACATTTATGAGGAAAGTCTTTTGTTAATAAGTCCACTCACCCAACATATTTCATCTACTAACAGCTGTGCAAGCGCTAGCAGAACAAGAAAAGTTTTTGAATGTTTCCTGCTAACATAACACTGGAAACCATTGGATTGAAAGGTGTACTGTGGCTGTGGTTTTCTTCTTCCCATCATCTCTCCTTGATCTGGGAGGAACCCGTTTAGAAGTCCATGATGTGCTTATATTTATTGCAGTAGGATTTTTTTCTTACAAATTGTTTGAATCCAGTTTTTGTGAAGGTGGTCAATTCAATGTGTTTCTCACTTCTAATTTTCTTGTTTTAAACTAGGAATAATAACATAATATAACTTCCTTATAGTGAACTAAGGAGAAGAATGCAATGCTCCGCGTGCTTACAAAAAAATTCTGAATAAGTACAGATTCTAAGTAGACTTCACTAAAATGATGCTATAAAAGATTCCCTTTCTTATTATTCCTGTTAAAACTCTGAGCCCAACAAGTTCTGTGTAGCAAAAATGAATCTGGAGTCATTCAAGGCTTTGATGTTTAAAGATGACCTAATTAAGGCTATTGTTTTTCCCCTTCTTCACCAGAGATTTTGTTACCTGCTGGTCAGTGCTTCAACATACACTTTTATGATGATGTGGGAATACAGTCACTATCTCCTGTTCATCCAGGCTATTTCTCTCTTTCTTCTAGATCTCCTAGGTCTTACACAGACTGAGAAGGTATTTTGACATGTGAAACATATTTATTAAATTGTAAGGTTTTTATTTTGTTTTGTTTTTTGCACATTTTCTGAAAGTTTCATTGGATGATTTTGGGTTGGGCACAGATATTTGTATAGTATAACTCTATAGCAAAGAGATTCTAAGGCTGCTATTTATTTATTTTATTTATCATGTCAGAAGTGAGTTGAGGGTACAGTTAACATGTATTTAAAAAAACAAACAGCATTTTAAAAAACCTTGGCATTATGTTAAATTCCTTTGACGAGAAGCTGGCCACTTGGAGTGCCTCTTGTGTTGCTGTGAGAAGGGCCTCCATTGTGCATGCGGTAGGGATCAGACTGCATTGTAGCAGGTGATCTGTGGTTTGCTCTTCCCCACACTCACATGTCAAGGACTTCACTTTGTAGCCCCATTTCTTAAGTTTGGCTCTGCACCCTGTTTAGCACCTTCCAAGTTGCCCAGTCTTCTGTGTGCTCAGGAGGGAGTTTCTCATCCAGTCTCAGAAATTGATTGAGGTTTGGGTTTTAGCCTGCCATTTTTGGATTCTTGCTTGCTGAGGTGTTCCTGCAAGTATCTCTGTAGATCTTAGGAAGCTGTTTCTTTATTTAAGTCATTGACATGCTGGCTGATATCCGAACAAAGGATGGGCCAGATATGTCAATATCTTAGTCCTTTCATTGGTGGTTGCTACCGACGGATGTCAGATGGTGCATTACCAGCAAAACAGTATAATTTCTCCAGCAGTGTTGGTTGTAGACATCTTGTGATAATGTGGCATGTCTCACAGAGCCACATCCACTGTTTTAACGTGGTGAGATGTATTCCACACTGGGCATACGTATTCAGCAGCAGAGTAGCAAAGCGCAAAGGCAAGTGTCTTCACTGTGTCTGGCTGCAATCCTCAGGTTGTGCCAGTCAGCTTTCGTATGATGTTATTTTTAGCACCCACTTTTTGCTTGATATTCAAGCAGTGCTTCTTATAAGTAAGACATGGTCCACAGTTACTCCCAGGTATTTGGGTGTGCTGCAATGCTCCAGTGAAATTCCTTTCCAGGAAATCCTCAGAGCTTGAGATGCTTATCTGTTCTAAAGATATATTTTTTTTGTTGTGTCAGGAGCGACTTGAGAAACTGCAAGTCGCTTCTGGTGTGAGAGAACTGGCCATCTGCAAGGATGAAAAGCATGTCTGCGTTTTAGATGGATTACGAATCAGCTGGTTTTTTCTGTAATAAGCAGTAAGAGTACCTAAAGCTTCGGAGAGCTAAAGCAGTTTTGAGATGTAGAGAAATGAATCGGTATCGTCAGTCTATTTCAGATGCATGCAGTGACTAGGGATGGATTTTATACCCTTCTGTCCCTAGGCACTTCTTGCATCTGAAGAAATAGTTCATGAAAACTTATGTGACCAATCTCTTTCTCTTAGGCCCCTTCTACACTGCCATATAGAATCCAGATTATCTGCTTTGAACTGGATTATATGGCAGTGTAGAATCATATAATCCAGTTCAAAGCAGATCATGTGGATTATGGTTGGTGGATTATGGTCATTTTGGTTGAAATGTGATCATTTTTCTTTGTTTTAGTGTAAAATAAAATAAAAATAATTTTTAAAAATAGTAAAGTTATTGAGAGAGGATACGTCATGATATCCTTACAGATCTGATCTTCCATTGCTCAACATCTGAGATATTTTATTTTATTTTTTTCCTCTCAACAGGTACATGAAGTTTATAAAATTTACCTGTTTTCTCTTTTCCTGGGATACATGTTGCAGTTTGAAAACCCAGCTTTATTAGTGTCTCCACTACTCAGCCTTGTTGTAGCTGCACTGTTGGCAAAATACCTTCAGGTAAAAACTGGCAGATCATTTGTTTGCTCTGCATGTTCTTTGTTTCTGCTTCTCTGGAATGAGAGAGATGATGTGTGTTAGTCTTTTGCACCCCTTGAAGGCCATTTTAAACCTTTGCTACCTCTTCCTAATTGGCTGAAAAATGGTATTGTCAGTAACTGGAAATTGTAGTACTGCTGAGAAATTAGCTGTCCTCCCTTTCCATAAACAAACACTCCTGCCCTAACCATTTGTTACATTTTGTGATTCTGGCACCTTCCTTCACCCTATAGAGGTGGCCCATTGAATTTCTTCACTAGCATCACAGCCCTTGATAGATTCTAGAGCAGGCAAACTTCAGCCCTCGGTAGGCTGTTAGGAATTGTGGAAATTAAAGTCGAAAACACCTGGAGGGCTGAAGGTTGCCCATGGCTGTTCTAGAGGTTCCCCACTCCTGGAAGTTGCCTATCCATCTATTAAAACTAATAGTTGTCTTTTTTAATTGCAGATGAATACAAAAAAGGGAACACTTCTATCACGAATGCTGAAAGTTGTTTACTTTTATTTGGTATTTACTGTGACGGTGACTTTAAACCTCGTCGCGAAGGTAAATCTTATCTGAATCGACACACTTAATTGTACTCAGTTGTTTGCAGTTGTTTTTCCGAAGTTGGTTGGCTGGGGGAATATACACAAGCAAATCCACCTTATTTCTAAATCAGTGGTTCCCAAACTTATTTGGCCTACCCCCTGGAAATCAATTTTTCTAAATCTTCTCTTCTTTCTTGTATGCTTTCACTGCCCCCTTACAGTTATTCATCGGCCATTACAGCCGATGTTTCATAACTCCACTTCCAAAGTTGCCTGATGATTTCCTTTTGAATTGTTTTTCAGACCTTTATTTCTCATAAAGAACATGAACATTTAATGAAGGTTCTTGAAGTCAAATTTGGTTTAAACACAACCAAGTAAGTTTGAAAGGATGGTTTTTCAAATTGCAAGTTGCTGTATTGATTACTGAAGGATTGAGAATCTTATTGGTTGACAGCTGCCTTATGCATACTATTTGTATACTGAGTAGAAGCATTTTATCATGGCTTGAGCTGTGTCCTAGAAAGTGGTGGCTCATTGTATAGAGCTGCTTAGAATTAGGAGTCTATGGAATTTGATCCTGCAAAAACATGGAAAAGTTGTAGTAAGGGTAAAGGCTTCCCCTGACATTAAGCCTAGTCGTGTCCGACTTGGGGGGTGGGGTGCTCATCTCCATTTATGAGCCAAAGAGCCGGCATTGTCCATAGACACCTCAAAGGTCATGTGGCCAGCAAGACTACATGGAGCACTGTTACCTTCTCGCAGAAACGGTACCTATTGACCTACTCACATTTGGATGTTTTTGAACTGTTAGGTTTGCATAAGCTGGGCCTAATAGTGGGAGCTCACCCTGCTTCCCAGATTAGAACCGGCAACCTTTTTGTCAACAGGTTTAACCCGCTGTGCCACCAGGGGGGAAAGTTGTAGAATAGATTAATTGCTGCAAAGCCCTGTTTCTTAAGAAAATTGCCCTTTTTGGGAAAGAAACACCCTTTCTAGTCCTTATATTTGTGCCAATATATTTACGTAAAAGTTTGTGTGAACTTTTAGAAACCAGAAAAACTGCTGACTCATGAACATGAGGCTTGAGTGCATTGCAAATGTCTTGAACACTCTTCATGAACTGGCAGGAGCAAAATAAAGTTATGACAAGTACCAAGGACATAATAAGTTGTGTATATTTGCTTAAATTTTATTACTTGAGCAATTTGGTATTGTTTGGTATTGTTTGCTCAACCTATCTTAAAATGTTACAGAGCATTTTAAAAACAGAAGGCTTATAAAACAGGACTGGGAAGAGATTGAATTTGATCAAAGTCAAAGGAAGGACAATGACAATGCTGGGGGGACTTAGATCTTCAGATGTTACAAGGCTCAAATTCCCATCAATCCAAACCAAGCTGGCAGGCAGTAAGAGTTGTAGATACATCTGGAGATACATCAAAGGGTTCTCACTCTTGCTCATATTTATTTATTTAATTTATTTCCTATATTTATACTCCGACCTTCTCCCCCCGAAGAGGAGATGCATAAGGACAGAGGAGTGAATAGTTAAAATGAGGGAAGAGAGAAATTGGTGGGCAAAGCAGGGAGAGCCTGAAAGGAAATGGACTGTAGGAGCACACAATCAAAGGATTCTTTGCTTAGAAACCTTATGAGAAGGTGGAAGGCTTGCTTAAATAAATAAAAAAGATATTTATCTGCTGGCAGAAAAAGACAGGAGGGAGTTAATCAAACCTTACAGCCTTAGGAACCTGCACTGAGAAAGTGCTCTCACGTATTTTCACAGATGAGCCTGAGATGACAATAGCATTGAGATGCTTGTCCCTTTGATAAGCATTGAGAAATACCCTCTCTGGCTAATAATTCTAAATACTTCTCCCCAAACCATAGTTCCAAGGGTTTCATAGGATGCTCTGATAGTTAACATGGTAGTTAACGTAGCATTATTGCACTGTAATTGTGTACTGTGAAAGGCCCTGTGTGTGTGTGTGACCATCTGAGTTCATGGCTGTCCTGTTTGCTTTTTTTTTGGGGTGTTCATAGGAACTTCACAGTAAATTGGTTTCTGTGCCAAGAGTCTTTTCAGACAGCATCCCAAGACCTTTTCCTGCGGCTCACTCAGTCTTCCCTTCTGCCTTTCTACATTTTAGTGCTAATTATTTGCCTGGTCTCTGTTGGTCAGGCCATATTTAAGAGAATGGGGTAAGTTGTCAGATTTTTATTATCTGGGTAGGGAATATGCATACAGATGTTTTTTGGTCTAAAACTCCCATCAGCCCTGCCCAACATAAATTTGGGAATCTTTTAAGGTTTTTGTCTTTTTCTTGGTGGATATGGAAGCTCTCTGTGAACTTTTGAGGGGACCATTGCCCACATTTGGTGGAATTTATGTTATAGCGTGTATTTATTTGTATTTTATAGATTAATGAAATAAGTAGTTATAAATAACTGATTTCTTGAAATTAACTATCAATAACTTGAAATTAACTATTGTTTCCCAAAACAATATGAACTTGAGTTACATTATCCATTACATGTTATTGAGAAATCATTTCATTAACATTAAAAAGTTTAACTTTACGGTCCCAGAGGGTGTCCTTATTAAATAAGGGAGGAGGAATAGTATATGTTTCACGCACTGGCTTGTTGCTCTGCCTTGTGCTTGGTGCTGAAGGAATGACAAAAGTTCATAGCAAAAAGGTGTGATTTGTACAACATGCCAGTGGGTTTAAGGAATGAGATGTTTTAGAAAGTAATTCTTTCTTATTTTACATAATAAGAGAGTTTTACATTTCCTTTAACAGTTGCAGTGATATTGGTAACTAAATGCTTGTTGTCACAGTGATTAACTCTTGAAACTGTAACATTAAGTAATCAGTTTTGCAAAACAAAATTCGAAACATAACTTCTTTGTTTTGTTATAACATTAATGTTCAATTCATTTTATCAACTGTGTTACACAAAAAAGAGGATAACTCTTAAGTCTTAAGATTTGCTGTAGGATTGAACAAATCGTTTTTTGAAAAAATGGTATTCATAACCTTTTTGAAAAGAAAAATTATGTCATATCCTTTTGGCAAATGTGAATCTCCATGAACATCTGGAGACCACCTTTTGAAAACCACTAGTCAAGGAAAGGCATGACCTTGTTAGAAGTCAACCCTTTGTAAAAATGATATTCACAAGCATTCATGTAACAGCACACAGGTAACTCAGCTGTTAAACTAATAAACCATATTTTTAAACTGGCAGGGACAAAGACATGCCACTGCACAAAAACATATACGTAACTAGCAGAGTTTTAAAATGTTTCTTTGAAGCTGAAATTGCAGTTGCCCAAAATTTATACTCTCCCTTGAAACCTCTTAGTTTAAAAATATACAGTCAGAAACAAAAAGCAAAGTATTCTTTAAAAAATAACATATTTTGTTTACTCACAAACATTTTGTATTAATTTAGCATACATGCACATTTCTTACTGAAGTTCAGTTATAGATAGGATGTAGTTTCTCTGTCTTGAGAACACAGGACATCATTCTTAATCAATAGTCCAAAGTCTTTTAGTATACATCTTATGAAAGTCCAAACTGTACAACTGTACTCACTGCTTTTCAAAAGCAAGCATATAGTAAACTGTTCTGCGTAAGTTCAAAGTACATCTGCTTCCATTGAAGGCATAATGCAGCCACCTCTGCTGAGATCTAAAGCAAACTGCTAACATTGAAGTCCAAAAGCATACTGATACAAAATGGAGTCTTGAGTCTGAACATGCTCAATACAATTACGTCTGTAGCCCTCCCACACCAAAGAAATCAGTCAGACTGGCAAATCAATATATACATACAATACAGGTTGGCAAATATATACATAACAAATTGTGAAAGCTTGGAAGAGTACTATTTCCAACACCATCTGTTCCTATGTGGCTCTGTTGCTTGCCCCAAAATTCCTGAATGTGATAAATATGATGTATTTTCTCTGCCTCATTTGCTTTCTGCTATATAATAGCATTCTGGTGAAGGTATTGCTTTATATCAGAGACAGGGAATGCTCAAAGCCAGCAGTTCTCACCCTGTGGGTCCCCAGGTGTTTTGGCCTACAACTCCCAGGAATCCCATCCTGTTTACCAACTGTTAGGATTTCTGGGAGTTGGAGGCTAAAACATCTGGGGACCCACAGGTTGAGTACTCAAGACAGTAGTTCCCATCAGCATCTGCAGGGCTACATATTCCTTAGTGCTCATGTAGATTTAAGGGAGAGCATCATAAAAGGCACAGTTCCTTTCCCTTGTGGCATCCTTCTTAATTAGTTTGTTTTTTGGACCACAACTCTCAGAATCTCTCAGCCAGCATGGCCTTTGAGTGCCTTACTAGCCTGGGGAGGTCTGTGAGGCCAAAGAAGTTAACTTCTTGAAGCTCTGTCCAGTAGATTCTGTGAATCATAGGAGTAACTCCTGTATGGTTTTTCTTCCAAATGTCACAGTGGCCAGCCTGTCGGTGAAACAACTACATTCAAAGTTGGCAGGATTGGAGAAAGGCCAGAAGTAGTGTACCACGTCCTGCACAGCATTTCCCTGGGGTTGCTTGCTGTGATGATGGAAGGGTGAGTTTTTAAGATGAGCATACAGATTTATTTTCCCTGGGAATGGTGGAGTATTGCTCTGTAGTTGCTAAAAGCTGCTAATAGAATATGACATGGAGGTTTCTGTTCTTTTTGGAAGTATATTGCTGTCTTTGTGGGACAGGATTTTCACATATACATCCTTGGTGCACAGTCTACACTCAGCAATAAAACTGTTTGGACACTAAATAATGCTGTGTAGAAGTAGTTTTCAGAAGAAATGTTGGTGACTAATTCATACTGTGTTAATTATAGCGCTATCAATGATTTTATACAGGAGCTAGTGGTTGGAAAGGTGGAATGGGCCTCAAGTTTGGGGAATGTGTCATAGAACCTGTGTTGCATCATACATTTGAGACAGGAAATATTTTACCGGATGTCAGAAGAAATCTGTGTGTTTCCTTCCCTTTGTTGTTACAGTTATTTTGAGTTCTAAACACTTACAGAATTCAAAATTCAAACTGAAAGGTTGCTGCAGGATTGGATTGCTTTTGTAATCCTCTCTATAAAATCATCTACAATGTCTGATTTGAATTTGTTGGGTGGTTTTCTAGAATGAAATACGTATGGACTCCCTACGTTTGCATGATTGCAGCATTTGGAGTCTGTTCCCCAGAGCTCTGGACGACCCTTTTCAAGTGGCTCCGACTAAAGACTGTACACCCCATCTTGCTGGTGAGTTTCCTTCCCAGCTCCTCTTGTAGCCAATCAGTGATGTGCCCATTAACCAAACAGACAGACAAACAGGAAATGGAGAATAAATCAGACCAAGTGCTGAATCCTATTCTTCATCTCAAAGAGAGTAGAACCATTGGAGAACACAGTTAACCAAAGTGATAACCAATTCAGCAATTGACCATGCCACCTGGGGTGATTCTAGGAACAGTAACTCTGAAAGTAACTTTTCCTAGTTTTACTAACTGTGTGCTTTAGTGATATGAAAGTGTATAGCTGCAAGGACCAAAGTGGAACTCATATTCTTCTGTTTATTGTGTATATTCCAGGCTCTCGTCCTGAGTATGGCAGTCCCAACAATCATTGGCTTCAGCTTATGGAAAGAGGTAAGAATATACAAGTATTAGCAAGGGTGTTATTACCCAATTAGAGTATTTGAAAAGGATTTTTATTATTTATTTATTTATTTATCGTGTCATCAGCAACCATTGTGTTACACTTCTAACAGAGCAAAACAAACACACAGATTAAAAAGAAAAAAGGGAAAGGGAAAAAAAACCACACAGATTTTGCAAATTTGGTATTTGGTTAAATGTCCTTTGACCAGTATCTGGCCACTTGGAGTGCCTCTGGTGTTGCCGCAAGAAGGTCCTCCATTGTGCATGTGGCAGGGCTCAGGGTGCATTGCAGCAGGTGGTCAGTGGTTTGCTCTTCTCCGCACTCACATGTCGAGGATTCCACCCTGTAGCCCCATTTCTTAAGATTGGCTCTGCATCTCGTGGTGCCAGAGCGCAGTCTGTTCAGCGCCTTCCAAGTTGCCCAGTCTTCTGAGTGCCCAGGGGGGAGTCTCTCATCTGGTATCACCCATGAAATGAGGTGCTGGGCTTGGACCTGCCACTTTTGGACTCTCGCTTGCTGGGGTGTTCCAGCGAGTGTCTCTGTAGATCTAAGAAAACTATGTCTTGATTTAAGTCGTTGACGTGCTGGCTGATACCCAAATTTTTATTATAAGAGCAGGTAGCAATTTCAGAAAAACATCTATTTCTGTTTTATTGACTATTCTAAAGCCTTTGACTGCGTGGATCATAATAAATTGTGGCAAGTTCTTGGTGGTATGGGGATACCAAGCCACTTTGTCTCTCTCCTGAGGAACCTGTATAATGACCAAGTAGCAACAGTAAGAAAAGACCATGGAACAACAAACTGGTTCAAGATTCAGAAAGGAGTACAGCAGGGTGGTATACTCTCACCCTGCCTAATTGACTTGTATGCAGAACACATCATGCAACATGCAGGTCTTGATGAATCCAAGACTGGAGTTAAAATTGCTGAAAGAAACATTAACAACCTTAGATATGCAGATGATACCACTTTGATGGCTGAAAGTGGGGAGAAGCTGAGGAGCCTTCTAACCAAGGTGAAAGAAGAAAGTGCAAAAGCTGTGTTTCAGTTAAACATAAAAAACCACGATTGTGACAACCAGACTGATTGATAACTGACAAATAGAGGGAGAAAACATCAAGGCAGTGCTAGACTTTGTATTTCTAGGAGTAAAAATTACTGCAGACACAGACTGCAGCCCAGAAATCAGAAAGCATTTACTTCTCGGGAGGAGAGCATTGACCAATCTTAATAAAATAATGAAAATCAGAGACCGCACACTGGCAAAGAAGATCTGCATAGAATAGAATAGTTAAAGCAATGGTATTCTCCGTAGTAACCTATGGGTGTGAGAACTGGACCATAAGGAAGGCTGAGTGAAATAAGATAGACGCTTTTGAACTGTGGTGCTGGAGGAAAATTCTGAGAGCACCTTGGATCACAAGAAGATCAAACCAGTACATACTTCAGGAAATATGGCCAGCTGCTCACTGGAGGGAAGGATATTTGAGGCAAAGATGAAATTCTTTGGCCACATAATGAGAAGACAAGAAAGCTTGGAAAAGACAATGATGCTGGGGAAAATGCAAGGAAAAAGGAAGAGGAGCCGACCGAGGGCAAGATGGATGGATGGTATCTTTGAAGTGACTGGCTTGATCTTGAAGGTACTGGGGGTGGCCACGGCTAACAGGGAGTTCTGGCATGGGCTGGTCCATGAGGTCACGAAGAGTCGAAGCAACCAAACAAATACTCAACAACAAGAACTGAGATTTTAGTGGCAGTTCACCATGTGTTATGCTGGCAGGATTTTCAGAGATATTTTCTTGGCCCAAAATAAGAGCAATGAAACTATTTGGCCACTAGATGACTCTGTGCACCTAAACACAGAGGTCCCTTCATTCAAAAAGCCTGATGGTGAGGACATTTTAAGATTCATTCTCATTTCCTCTCTGGCTCTCTCTCTCTCTCTCTCTCTCTCTCTCTCTCTCTCTCTCTCTCATAATGAGAATTCTGTTGAGATTATTGGAATATATTTTCTACTGAAATGGATAGAATGAGTTCTGCTATGAGAGGCAGTCTGTTACATGGCAAGTTAGTCTGATAGTATAGCAAAAAAGAGCAATTTTATGCTTTAGTTTGAGGGTAAAAGCTAGAAAGAGTGTCCTTAGTGTCTTTTCCTGTGTTATTTAAAGTTCTGTAATTTGTCTTCCCACAGTTCATAGCCTTGGTGCTTCCTTTTAGTTTTTTCCTAGGATAATGGGAGAACTTACAGAACTGCAAGAATTTTATGATCCCGACACTGTAGGACTCATGACCTGGATCAAGTAAGTAATCTCATTCTTTTTTGGGGGGGAAAATTATTATTAATTACATATTTACAGTATTTTAAAAGAAAAGAGGGGTTTAAAAAAAGTGGGAATAGAGTGGGGGGGGGGAGAACACCGAAATTACTAGGAGTCTGGAGAATAAAGTTGGGAAATGAGAAATATAAAAATAAAAGACTTCTAGTCTTCTCCACTGTGGTTTGTATCTTCACTTCTTATTTCTTTATATTATTACTGTCCCCTCTTTGATGGTTTCCTATGGGTGACAATTTTTCTTATTGTCTTCAGTTTGGTTCTATTATCAATTTTATTTTTCTTGTATCATAAAGTATCTTATTGGAGCCCACCTTTGGTATGAGAAAAAGAAATTAGAAAACAATTTTGAAAATCATTTCATCAGGTTGGTTCTTATTAAAATATGAAGGAAATACAAAAATATGGGGGGAAATACAAAAATACAAAGATCCCTTTATGGATTTCTGCTTTAGAAGCAAGACATAGAAGGGAAATGGGCCAAGATAAATGGCTGGTTTACAATGACATACTGAAAAAACAGAATGGAAATATTACTTTTTAAACCCAAGAAGAAACTAATCAAGTGGATAAGAACATATCTTCGTACCACTGTGGACAAGTAAGAGAATTTATAACAGAGATAAGAAAGTAGGATTTTCAGAGAAAGTGACTTTTTGGGATAGGATAATGAAAATAGATAAGAAGTTAATCACAATTTTACATATATATATATATATATATATATATATATATATATCCCCCCTACTAGAATGGTCAACTGAAACAGAACAAGTCAAAGACTGTATGATCAAATGGACTGCAAATATTGGACATGTAAATTAAAGTGGAAGAATGGGAAAATATATTTATTTATTTCATATATTTATATCCCGCCCTTCTCCCCACAAGGGGGACTCAGCGCGGCCTCACGTAAGCATCCGAGGATACTAACAGCATAAATACCATAAAAATTACAATTCACAATAAAATCATTTTAAAACATTGTACAATATCAGTAAAAATTGACAATAAATTAATAGATTAACGTGCCAGTAAAACGAAGCTGAGCCAGGAGAATCCATGTCGCAAAATCCAAATTTCCTTTACCTATTGCCTCTGGCCTCTAATCTAATGCCTGGCCCCAGAGCCAGGTCTTCAGTAGTCTTCTAAAGGACAGGAGGGAGGTGGCCAGCCTGATGTCCTTAGGGAGAGAGTTCCACAGACGGGGGGCCACTGCCAAGAAGGCCCTGTCTCTTGTCCCCACCAACTGCATTTGCGAGAGTGGTGGGACCAAGAGCAGGGCCTCTCCTGATGATCTTAAGCTTCGTGATGGTTCATAGCAGGAGGTACGTTTGGAGATACGTTGATATGGAATCAAAAATTAAAATTCACCTAGTAATCTCATTCTTTAAATTGTTTGATTTCCCTTTGTTGCTGGATAGCTTCTTTTTAAAACTAAGTGCGATGAAGTAGACATTATTCAGTTTGAATCGCCCATCAAGAAGGAAGAGTTTAGAGGTTCCAAAAGCTGTCTAGTCCAGATTATTGCTAATAGAATAATGTCCACTGCTAAAGCATTCTTGAGAGGTGGCGCTCCGTTTAAAAACTTCTGTTTCAAAAGAGAGGGTGGGTTTGGGTGTTCACCTCTTCATGTGACCTGGTAAGTAATAAATGCAGATCTCCACACTTAGTTCACAATGATAAGAAGTATGATTAGGGGAAGGAACATTAGCCCATCTCCTCTACCATATGGTTTGAGATTTCATTAAAGCAACTCCATGGCCTGAATGCTTTCTCTATGTTCACACCATGATGAGATACAAAGAAAGATCGCTTCTATTGATGTGATAGAGGAAGACGGCCCTTTTGTGTATCCTGTTTCTTAAAGCCTGACTAAATTACTGTTTTGGATTGCAACCATCAAATCAGCATGGCAGCATTTTAATAGCTGTAGGATTCTGGCAGTTGGTAATCCCTAAGAGCGAGAAAGAGGATATTGTTATTTGGCTTCTTGTTTCATTTTGTTTTTGTAGAAGGCAAGCTCCTATTGCTGCTGTGTTTGCTGGCAGTCCTCAATTAATGGGTGCGATCAAACTGTGTACTGGCTGGATGGTGACAAATCTGCCCCTTTATAATGATGAGGATCTGCAGAAGAGGAATGAACACGTAAGCCTTCTCTATCTCTATGTGTTTCTAAAACCTGGAGTACTCTTTTGTATTTATTTTGTATGTATTTATTTTGGAAGAGTTTTAAAAGATAAAGATTTCTCCTGACATTAAGTCTAGTTGTGTCCAACTCTGGGGGGTAGTGCTCATCTCCATTTCTAAGCTGAAGAGCTGGCATTGTCCATAGACACCTCCAAGATCATGTGGACAGTATGATTGCATGGAACGCCGTTACCTTTCTGCAGAAGCAGTACCTATTTATCTACTCACATTTGCATGTGAGTTGTAGTTCAGTAACATCTAGCGGGCTACTGTGAATCCTCCTCCAGATTTATATCACTCCAGGTGTTAAGTATATGCCAAGTCTTGTTTAAAATCTTCACTTTAGCCTACAGCAATATTTGTCAGAAATATTAAAAATTAACTAGGTATTTTAAATTACAAAAAATATGAGTCAAGCACTGAAAGGGTTAAATGGATGCAATGACTCAGCAAAAGTAGGTGTGCCTGTAGCTTAGTACGCCTCAGTGTTAGTTTCCCTCAGTATGAAGAGGCTTCATTCCGAGAGATGCCTCAGTTTGAGAGAGGCCTCAGTGTAAGACAAACCTCCGTGTTAGTAGGCCTCAGTGTGAGGTGTGAGGAGCCCCTGGTGGTGCAGTGGGCCAAACCCCTGTGCCAGCAGGACTGAAGACCGACAGGTCGCAGGTTCGAATCCAGGGAGAGGCGGATGAGCTCCCTCTATCAGCTCCAGCTCCCCATGCGGGGACATGAGAGAAGCCTCCCACAAGGATGTTAAAAACATCAAATCATCCAGGCGTCCCCTGGGCAACGTCCTTGTAGACGGCCAATTCTCTCACACCAGAAGCGATTTGCAGTTTCTCAAGTCGCTCCTGACATGACAAAAAAAGTGTGAGGGAGGCCTCAGTGTGTGAGAGGCCTGATGTGAGAAGGTTTCAGTGAGAGAAGGCCCAGGTTGAAGGCCTCATGTGTAAAGCTCCAATGTGAAGGTTGCTGTATGTTAAAAAAAAAGCTACTGTGTGAAGCACCTGTATAAGTTTGTTGTGAGAAGAAGCTCCGTGAGAGTGAAGCTGTTTATCTGCATGAGAAAGAAGCCCAGCATGGAAGCAAAGAAGGAAATATAAATAACTTTATTTCTGTTATGGAAACTTTGTACTTGTAAATAGTGCAATCATGTTATTTTACTATAAAGAAAAGCCTCCTAAGGAAGATATAACATTGGTCTGTGTGTTTTTGTTCTTCTTATCACTTTTGGCTACTGGTGCTGGGTCACGCTGCCACTAATAAGTTACTCTGCTAAATGTTTATGAGGAAGGTCTTTTGTTAATAAGCCCACTCACCCAACAATATCCTGCGATTGATAGTAGTGTATTAATGATGTTATTTTACATTTGGATTGTGTATCTTTACATTTGGCAGATTTTTCAAATCTATTCTAAGAGATCCGCTGATGATATCTATAAGATACTCACGTCCTACCAAGCCACCTATCTGGTTATAGAGGACTCCATTTGCAATGAAGTGGGGCCTGTGAGAGGATGCCGAGTTAAAGACTTATTGGACATTGCGAATGGCCATGTAAGTAAAAGAATCACAAAGTTCGAGAGTTGGACTGGGGTATCATCCTGCTCCCAGGTTAAAAGTGTTATTTTTCCTGATTTCTTCCAGGTGTATTATGAAGAAAATGATGGCTATGGATACTCAAAGTACGGACGTTTTTGCCAGGAGATCAAAATGAACTATTCTCCCTATGTGAACTACTTCACTCGAGTGTACTGGAACAGGTCCTATTACGTATACAAAATTAACACTGTCATATCTTTTCAGTCCTGAGAAGGCGTGCAGATGGCATCCTCTTTAAAGACTGCATTGATTTGCAGCATTCAGAAAAGCAAGGAGGCTATTTACAAACTTTTCTTTTTTTATTATATATATATATATTGCCCAGAAGCTGATACACATTATTGAATACGTGCAAAATAGCCCTTACTTAGCATATCTGACTGGAAAATTACAGACCGACTGCAGCATGGCAAGAGATACAAGATACACTCCAGGAAGATGACAATGAAGCGATGAGTGTCTTCCAATTTTCCAAAAATCTCTTCACAGCATTTGTGGTTTAACTAATCTTGTATTGAAATGTGCATTGATCCCCCCCCCCCCCGATGTCAGTTTTATAGCAATTACTAGCTTTAGCTAGATTAATTTACTATACTAGATAGAAGAAAGGGAATGTATGGATTTGTTGGGAATGACCCTCAAGCTGTGCGCATAGACTTTCATGTTTTTAGCTTTGGGCTCCTTCCATAGAAATTGAAAAGGCAATGGACATTTCTTGGGATTGGGAAGCCGTTGAAAAGGAGCTTGAGTTTAAGGATGTTTTCGCAGAACTTTGGAAAATAATATTTTAGATCAGATTGATCATGCTATCTGAGAGATCCTGCAAAGTATAGTCCTAAAAAGTAAACATCTCAGTTTGTCCTTTTCCTGAGGCTGATTCTTCGCAATCAAGAATCCTGGCTATGTTCTGCTTTTGGATTCAAGACAGTGCCAGAGCTGTCAGTGATTTTGACAGCACACAATTAGATTCTATATTTGGCCAATCAATCAATAATGACATGGATCATGCTCTAAAAAGTCAGCACAAACAATAGAATGTGCGCCTTTGGTTTATGTTTTGAGAAATCAATACTCCAAACAACTTTCAAAGTGCATATGGGTGGTTTTTTTAAAAAATGTGTTAAGCAGACACTTTCATGTCACGTCTTCTAGTTGCAATAAACATTTTGACCCACAGACAAGAAAAGCTCAGAATCTTACATTCAAGGATGCTTAACTTAATGTTTTTGCAGAGTTCAGCTATTTCACCAGACTCTGTGCCTGCTTTAACATAAAGAAGAATCTCATAGTTTTTCATAGCAGACCAAATGTGGCCATTCTCCACAGTTTGCATTTAGATGTACTGTAACTAAGAAGTCACAGATTGAAGACAAAGCTGGCAACAGTTTATGAGAGGGTCCTTTTTTTCTGAAATTTATTTGTATGTTACTTTTTAAATGGTTGTTATTCTCACTTCAGTTGTTGTTGTTTTTGTAATCTGTTTGATTTATTGCTCATTTCTCTGCATTTTCATCCATAGTCTAGTTTTATTTAAGTGTAGCTGTGAAATCATTTCCTGAGTGCCTGCTGAGAGAGATTTTTGTCTAAAATTACAACTGATATTCACCTGCTGACTTTAAATATTTATATTTCAGATGCATGTAAATGACCATGCAGAGTGAGAAAACGTACTAAGCAAGTGTTTGTACCATACGCTTGATATTGAGGGTATTTATTTATGGGTTAATTTTTATATCTGCCATATGTGAGTCAATATACCTGGCTGCAAAATTCTGAAAAACGAACCAAGTCTTACCAAAGGCTAAATGAAGAGTTGGTCGTGCTTAGACTGAACCCATTGGCACCAATGGGATGTAAATTAATCATGGCTATCATCAATTCTGTATGAGCAAAATGTGTAGTAATTATTTTCCAGAGTACAACTTTTGCAGAATCCCTACAATCCTCATAAGTCATGCTGGGATATTCTGAAAATTGTAATCTGGAGAAGCAACACTTCTGTTACGCTCAATTTGACTGATTTCAATTTTTTAGTTAAATTTAAAATTCTGCCTTGTCTCGCATAGAATAAAAATCTTTAAAAGTTTCTAGAATTTTAATCACAATGGGATCGTGATTATGGAAAAGATATATATATATGAAGTACTGTTGGAAGACTCAATGTAAAACCAACTTTTGTAATTGATGTGTTTCTAGACAGTCGTTTTGGAAGTGTCTCTGATGGGAATATTTCTGTAGCTGCGAAGGTCAACAAGGTCAACAAAAGCACTTTGGCAAGGGAAGTTAGTTTTGTGTATTATTTTGTGTCGCTAGAAATGGTGCTGGGTGGACTTTTTCTTTTTTTAAGTATAGGGCTAAACTCCTTCTGAATTTGTCACTGGTAGTCCTTTGTCCAAATAGTGATGTATGTATGTGTGGACCCATCCTGCAGTGATGGGATGATGCTCATGTCAGACAGGCCACAGATAACCATTGTGTCTGGTGTGCTGAACCAATAGAGTGGCACAAATGGACATTGGCAAGCATTTCTTGCTATGTGGCTTCTAATGACCATATATTCAGTTTTTCCCCACTACTTAATTCTGAATTTCCTTTACCTCTTCAACCTTAGCAGTTCTACTCTAAACATGGTCAGATATCAGCTGTTGAGATAGGCTCCCTTTAGGTTAGTGGTGTCCAACCTGTGGCCCTCCAGGTGTCTGGGACTCCACCTTGCACAAGCCTGGCCACCTTGTCCAATGGTCAGAAGTTCTGGAAGCTGAAGTCCTCCAGGAGGACCAAAGGTTGGACACCACTGCTTTCAATATTAATTCAATGCGGAGTATGGAGCATGGGGTGAAACCTCAAACATTGTGGTACCCATCTTACTACCATAATCATGTCCAATGAGAGCTGTGTCTTTTCTACAACCAGATGATTCATTTAAATGATTTAGAGCAGTGGTTTTCAACCTGTGAGTCCCCAGATGTTTTGGCCTTCAACTCCCAGAAATCCTAATTTCTGGGAATTGTAGGCTAAAACACCTGGGGTTGAGAACCATTGACATATGCATTGGTGTTGATGAGAAGGTGGAAAGATGTAACGCAGTGGTTCTCAACCTCTGGGTCCCCAGGTCTGAACCCACAGGTTGGGAACCACTGATTTCTAGAGAGCCATGAATGTCCACGTGTTAGCACTTGTAGAGAAATATTCCACACTGAAGATAAACCTGACCTCTTGTCAGTATCTTAATTCGAACTATAGTCCACCAACATCACCCTGATCTAAGTAGTGATGTAGCTTGTGGTGATCACGCTTGTAGAAAAGTCTGATTTTTTATTTTTATTTTTGTATTTTAAGTGCAAGAAAACTGTCAATTGTTCAATCAAAACAATATTGGAAATCAAACTAGAAGTCAGTAGATAAGATCAAAATATATTATAAAAATCACAGTTTTGGATTATAGCTCCAGTGCCCCTCAGTCCCCATGGCTGTGGTGGGGAGTTCTGGGGAAAATAGTTCAAGTTATTTTTCCTACATTGTGGGGGAGGTAAAGGGTCAGCACTTTCTACAAATCATTGAGAGTTGGACTTACAGATCTCATGTTGGAAGTTTTTATTTGTATTTATATTTTGTATAACGTGCAGACTTTGGAGGCAATGAGATTTGGATACTTTGCCCAAAGTAGCTGTTTGTCATGCATACCTGCTGTGGTTCTAATGAAAGAAGAAATGATTGTAGTTCTTAAATATGGAAAAGAGTCCAACTTGTTGCTGCAATGTTCATCCAGTTGGGAAAATGTGCCTTGTAAACTTTTATTAAAGAAGCAAATGAAACGCTTTACACTCCTTGCAAGTATTTTTTTTCACTTGTATTGTTGAACAGGTGAAGTTTTGTCTTTTCATTTTAATAAGGTTAAATATCCTTTCTCTCCTCTATAAAAGTAAATCTTGGTGGCATAATAAACAACCTGCTCAACCATTTCGCCCACTTTTGATCTATTAGGCCAGTGTTTTCAACCTGGGGGTCGGGACCCTGGGGGGGTTGCGAGGGGGGTTTCAGAGGGGCCACCAAAGACCAAAATAAAACACATATTTATTTCTCAGTTCTTGTGGGTTTTTTCGGGCTATATGGCCATGTTCTAGAGGCATTTCTCCTGACGTTTCGCCTGCATCTATGGCAGGCATCCTCTGAGGATGCCTGCCATAGATGCAGGCGAAACGTCAGGAGAAATGCCTCTAGAACATGGCCATATAGCCCGAAAAAACCCACAAGAACTGAGTGATTCCGGCCATGAAAGCCTTCGACAATACACATATTTATTTATTTATTTATTTATTATTTAAAACTTCTGTATCCCAATCTTCTCTACCTCCGTAGAGGGACTCAGACCAGCTAACAGCAAGTATTTAATGCTTACAAACAAACCTTTAAAACACCATATATAAACAATAAGTTAAAAATACATATCAGATAAAAAGCATACTAAAACATTCACCAGGATAAAAACAATGACCACCTCAGTCCATACATTGTGGTCAATACCGTAGTCAATTACCGGTCTCAGCCATCACTCTGCAAACGCCTTGTTCCTGATGGTCTTGGGAACCCCTTTGGCAGAGAAGGCCGAAGATCTCTCCGCCTGTCCTTCTCTTCTTTTTTTTGGATATAGACTGCAAATCCTCCCACCAAAAGCCATTCAGCCTGCTCTGGATGTAGGTGAGCTAACACTCCACAACTCAAGGTTGATGCCCAGCAAACCCTTCCAGTATTTTCTGTGGGTCATGGGAGTTCTGAGTGCCAAGACTAGCTCAATTCCATTGTTGGTGAAGTTCAGAATTCTCTTTGATTGTAGGTGAACTATAGATCCCAGCAACTACAACTCCCAAATGACAACGTCTATTTCCTCCAATATGAGCATATTGAGTTTTCGTGCCAAGTTTAGTCCAGATCCATCATTGTTTGAGACCACAGTTCTTTCTGGATGTAGGTGAACTACAACTCCAAAACTTAAGGTCAATGCACACCAAACCCTTCCAGTATTTTCTGTTGGTCATGGGGTTTCTGTGAGTGAAGTTTGGCCCAAATCCATAGTTGAGTTCAGAACTCTCTTTGATTGTAGGTGAACTATAAATCCCAGCAACTACAACTCCCACATGTCAAGGTCTATTTCCCCCAAAATCCACCAGTGCTCACATTTGGGCATATTGAGTATTCGTGCCAGGTTTGGTCCAGATCCATCTTTGTTTGAGTCCACAGTGCTCTCTGGATGTAGGTGAACTACAGTACAACTCCAAAACACAAGGTCAATGCCCACCAAATCCTTCCAGTATTTTCTGTTGGTCATGGGGTTTCTGTGAGGGAAGTTTGGCCCAAATCCATAATTGCGGGAGTTCAGAATCCTCTTTGATTGTAGGTGAACTATAAATCCTAGCAACTATAACTCCCAAATGTCAAGGTCTATTTCCCCCAAATTCCACCAGTGTTCACATTTGCGCATATTGAGTTTTCGTGCCAAGTTTGGTCCAGATCCATCATTGTTTGAGTCCACAGTGCTCTCTGGATGTAGGTGAACTACAACTCCAAAACACAAGGTCAATGCCCACCAAACCCTTCCAGTGATCACGCTTGTAGAAAAGTCTGAAAGTTTTTTGAATTTTAAGTGCAAGAAAACTGTCAATTGTTCAATCAAAACAATATTGGAAATCAAATTGGAAGTAAGGTAGGTAAGGTCAAAATATATTTTAAAAATCACAGTTTTGGATTATAGCTTTAGCGCTCCTCATTCCTCATGGCTGTGGTGGGGAGTTCTGGGGAAAATGGTTCAAATTATTTTTCCTACACTGTGGGGGAGGTAAAGGGTCAACACTTTCTACAAATCATGTGTTGGTCATGGGGTTTCTGTGAGGGAAGTTTGGCCCAAATCCATAGTTGCTGGAGTTCAGAATCCTCTTTGATTGCAGGTGAACTAGAAATCCTAGCAACTACAACTCCCAAATGTCAAGGTCTATTTCCCCCAAACTCCACCAGTGTTCACATTTGGGCATATTGAGTATTCGTGCCAAACACAGGGGAACTCCAGACAAGAAACAATCAGGAACACCTAATCACCTCTCAACAAAGGAATTTTCCCAGGCAGTAACAAGCCATACCTAAAACCTGTCAGGCCATCAATGCTAATCAAGGTGGCCAATTGAAACATTCACACCTACCTCCAACAGACAAGAGTTCTTTCTCCCACCCAGGACCTTCCACAGATATATAAACCCATTTTTCTGTTTCCAACAAACCTCACAACCTCTGAGGATGCTTGCCGCAGATGCAGCGAAACGTCAGGAGAGAATACTTCTAAAAACAATAACAGGACCATACAGCCCGAAAAACCTTCAAAGACCCACTGGATCAATACCTCAAAAAACCCCTGCTCCCTTCTTCTGGTTGGCGCGCTAGGCAGAAAGGGGGCGGGGCTTGTACCGCTCTGGCCACGCCCTCCACGTGGAATCAATGCGAGCCGTCGGATGTCCTCAGTCGCGTTGACTCTCCAAAGAGGGAAGAACTTCGTCTTGAGGACGATGAGGCGCTTGAGCCAAACTCTCCTCCTCCTCCTCGTCGCCCTTCACTCTGAAATGCCGGTCTCAGCCCGCAACGACCACCGGCCGCGCTTCTTTCCTCCGCCGCCCCCGCCGAGGGCCCTGGAGGTGGACGAGATGGCTCCGCTGGGCTCGGAAGTGGCGCGCCTTCGGGCGAGAGGGGCTGACGCTCGGCTGACGTACTGGGCGCCCAGGCAGAGGCGCCTCTTCGTGGTGCCCGGCAGCGGGCAAGTGCTGGCCGTGGGCTCCTTGCTGGGCTTGCGGCGGCTCAGCCTCTGGGCCTCGGCCCGCGACCGGGGGAGGCCAATGCGCCTGCGCCGCTGGGAAGTCGCCGTCAAGCCCAGCCGTCGGAAGGAAAGGGAAAGAGAACAAGAAAGGGAGAGGAGGGGGAGCCGTCCGCGCCCCGCCCGCGCCCTCCTCCAGCCCCGCGGGCCCCTCTACAAGGTCCGCGTGCCCGTCGGGGCGCCGCCCGGGGAGCCCATCTTCACCGTGCCCGGCTTCGAGGAGGACGGGAGCTGGTTCGAGATGGACGCCCCCTCCAGCCCCGCCGCCTCCTTCCCCCTCCAGCTCGACCCCGGCAGCGGGCGCCTCTCCCTCAGCAGCGCCCTGGACAGGGGGGGACGCGCCGAGGTGCGCATCAAGGTCCACCGCGCCCACGGGGAAGGTCAGGCCGCCGGGAGGGGCGCCACGGAGGGTTGCGGGGGGGGGGCTTCTCTCGGGAGGGAGGCGTTGGGCTGGGTGGCCCTTGGGGTCGCTTCCAGCTCTCTGAGTCTCCTTCTGAAGTCAGGAGGGCTTTGATGGTGTCCTCCTGCACGGCAGAATGGGGTTGGACCGGGTGGCCCTTGGGGATCCCTTCCAACTCTAGGATGAATCTTTTCGGAGAGGCTGGATGGTTATCTGCCCGGAGGGATGTGCCGCCTTCCCCTTCTTCCTCCTCCTCTTTCCCCTCTCCTCCTTTTCTTTCTTCTCTTTCTCCTATTCTTCCTCTTCTTCCTCCCCTTCTTCTCTTTACCCTTCCCTCTTTTTCTTTCTTTTCTTCCTCCTCCTCTCCATCTTCTCCTCTTCTTCTCCTTCTCCTCCTCCTCTCCCTCCATCTCTTCTTCCTCTCTTCCCCTCCTTCCTCCTCTCCGTCTCCCTCCATCTCCTGTTCTTCTTCCTCTTCTTCTCCTTTTCCCTCCTCTCCATCTCTTCTCCTTCTCCCTCCTTCCTCTTTACCCTCTCTTCCTTTTCTTTCTTCTCTTCCTCTTCTTCTCCTTCCTCTCCCTCCATTTCTTCTTCCTCTCTTCCCCTCCTTCCTCCTTCTCCTCCTCCTCTCCCTCCATATCCTTTTCATCTTTTTCTTCCTTATCTTCTCTTTCTCCTTCCTTCTCCTTTCCATCTTCTCTTCTTCTCCTTCTCCCTCCTCCTCTTCTTTCTTCTCTTCCTCCTCCTCCTCTCCCTCCATCCCATCTTCTTCCTCTTCTCCTTTCCATCTCCTCCTCCTATTTTCCTTCTTCTCCTCCTCTCCCTCCATCGCCTCCTCTTCTTCTCCTTCTTCCTGCTCTCTTTCTTCCTCTTCTACTTCCTCCCCTTCTCCCTTCTCCTCCTCCCATTTTCTTCTTCTCCTTTCTTCTCCTCTCCCTCCATCAGCTCCTCTCCCTCCATCTCCTCTCTCACCTCTTCTTCTCCTTCTTCCTCCTCCTCTCCCTCCATCTCCTCTTCTTCTTCCCCTTGTCATGGGGAAAAGGTGTCTCTACTGAAGCTTTCTCACCAATCCCCGTTTCCACAGGAAGTGAGATTTTTGAAGATCCAATTATCACAGGGATAGAAAGTGAGGTGAGATATTCTGAACAGGGTCACAGACATCCATAGAGACACCACAGGGGTTTCTGTGCTATCTAAAACTAAAAGATATATACCCTGGTGGCGTAGCGGGTTGAATTTCTGATCTGCTGAACTGGCTGACCAAAAGATTGGTGATTCGAATCCGGGGAGCAAGATGAGCTCCCACTGTTAGGCCCAGCTTCTGCCAACCTAGCAGTTCAAAAACATGCAAATGTGAATAGATCAATAGGTACTACTACTGCGGGAAGGTAATAGTGCTCCATGCAGTCATGCTGGCCACATAATCTTGGAGGTGTCTACAGACAATGCCATTTCTTTGGCTTCAAAATGGAGATGGGCACCACTGCTCAGAGTCAAACAGGACTAGACTTAATGTCATGGGAAACCTTTAATATATATATCAGCCCCCAGTGGCATAGTGAGTTGAACCGCTGAGCTGCTGAACTTGCTGACCGAAAGATTCGCGGTTCAAATCCGGGGAGTGGGGTGAACTCCTGCTGTTAGGCCCAGCTCCTGCCAACCTAGAAGTTCGAAAACATGCAAATATGAGTAGATCAATAGTTATCGCTTCGGCAGGAAGGTAACGGTACTCCATGCAGTCATGCTGGCCACATAACGTTGGAAATGTCTATGGACAATGCTGACTCTTTGGCTTAGAAATGGAGATGAGCACCATCCCCCAGACTCGGACATGACTAGACTTAATGTCAGGGGACATTAAACTTTACCACGCCCTCCCCCCATATATATGGCTGAAGTTAGACTTAAAAATGTAGCTGCTCACTTGCAAACAAATTCAACTTAAGAGCAAACCTACAGAAGCTATTTTGTTTGTTACTTGGGGACTGCCTGTAAGAAGCACTCTTTTACCTTTCTCCCCAGTTCTCTGCTGTTGCAAGGGAGCTTTGTTTTGTTTTGCTTTGCTTTGCTATGTTTTTTATTAAGGCAGTTCCATTCAATTATCAGTCCAGATTTCTCCCAGTAAACACTAATTTGGGAAAGTTACAGCTCAAGGGGACCCCCCCCCCCCCAAAAGTAATTTTCCTCCAGGTTTTGGTCCCAGATTACAAACGACTGTGATTTTCTCCAGTCTTTACATTTGTCAGATTTCAGTTTGCCTTGAGTAAAGGTTTCAAGCGGTTGAAGAAGGCAGGGAATGTTGATATCCGGTGCAAAGCTTCACAAGCAAATGAGGAAAATGCTCCAGAAACTGTGAATCCTATTAGTATCAGTCAACAGTGTGCAGGTTTACAATAGGAGGGAAGTGATGGTTTGTTTGGACCAAACTTCAGTCTAATTGAAAACTGCCATTTCATTGAAAACTGCCATTTATGAATCTTAAAGTAAATATTTGATATACAGGGTGTATTTTCATTTACTGGACCAAATTTGGCACAAATAATGCAACCCAAATCTGAATACTGGCGAGGTTGGGGGAGGGGGTTGATTTTGTCGTTTGGAAGTTGTAGTTGCTGGGATTTATAGTTCACCTACAATCAAAGAGGAGCCCCGGTGGTGCAGTGGGTTAAACCACTGAGCTGCTAAACTTGTTGACCGAAAGGTCACAGGTTTGATTCCAGGGAGCGGCGTGAGCTTCCACTGACAGCCCCAGCTTCTGCCAACCTAGCTGTTCGAAAACATGCAAATATAAGTAGATCAATAGGTACTACTTCGGCAGGAAGGTAATGGCACTCCATGCAGTCATGCCGGCCACATGACCTTGGAGGTGTCTATGAACAATGCCGGCTCTTTGGCTTAGAATGGAGATGAGCATCATCCCCCAGAGTCGGACACAACGGGATTTAATGTCGGGGAAAACCTTTACCTTTACCTACCTACAATCAAAGAGCATTCTGAGCTCCACCAATGATGGAATTAAACCTAACTTGGCACACAGAACTCCCATGATCAACAGGAAATTCTGGAAGGATTTGGTGGGCACTGACCTTGAGTTTTGGAGTTGTAGTTCACCTACATCCAGAGAGCCCTGTGTACTCAAACAATGATGGATCTGGACCAAACTTGGCTTGAAAACTCAGTATGCCCAAATGTGAACACTGGTGAGGTTTGGGGAAAATAGAAATCGTTTTATGTTGATTTTAAATAGTGGCTGTATCTGTTCCATTCTGAAACCCACCAACGAGAGAATTGTGCCAAACTCCCCATACAGAACCTCCATGACCAACAGGAAATACTGTGTTTTCTGATGATCTTCGGTGACCCCTCTGACACCCACTCATGCCCCTCCCCAGGGGTTCTGACCCCCAGGTTGAGAAACACTGGTTTGAAGCATTTAATTTTCATCTCATGACCCCAGACAATGTGTAGTGTATTAAAGCATGATGTAAAACGCACTATTTAAAATCAACATAAAACAATTTCTTTAGGGCTAGTCTTTTAAACACACACACACCATTAAAGCAGAGAAGCGACTACAGTTCTCTAAAGTTATATGAAATAATGCAGTCTTACTCATTTACCTATTTTGTATTGTCAGATGTGGTTTTAAATCAGGTATAGGCAAACTTCGGCCCTCTAGGTGTTTTGGACTTCAACTTCCACAATTCCTAACAGCCAGTTGATTTTAAATAGTGGCTGTTTAAACCATTTTAATAATGTCAAAAATGGTACTCCTATTTTAATGTATTGCTTTTGAATTGCCTGACCTCATAATGGATTGATAAATAGCTAATGCTACCAATTTTTTGTGTACTAGCAACACCATTATCCTAGAGAATCCATCTTGTTTTCCCAGTGTGGGAAGCAGAGCAGAGGTTCCCATCCTTTCCCACATTTAAGTCTCTCTCTGCTCTGTGAATTATTCTAGGGAAAGCCTTTTCGTAGGCAGGACCTATGGAGAAGTTTATGAAAAGTATAGCAGATTTTGCTAGTGAAGCCAGTGGTTTAAATATATATCTTTATATATTTATATATCTTTCTGAAAAGGAGTGTTCCGTTATGACTTTTCCTGTGTTCATCTCAACCAAGCTGCTTCATCCTGTGCCCAATAATGTATTGACAAGACAAAAACCTCCGGGCGGAAATAAATCCAGTGATCATGTAGGACAAGGTCATCGCTGCACTTCTTCTAGGGCAACTGCTAAAAAACAACAACAATAGAAGTTTGAAATTGGCTAATGACTGCAAAATAAAGTGTACTTCAAAATACTAATTTGATTTCTGTAATTGCTTGATTAATGAAGATGCTGCCAAATTGTTAGCCTGCCTGTACAAAACCCAGTGGAAAAATTAAGGAAGAAAACTTTGTAAATGCACTGTGAAAGTCTGATTGATGTCCAGCCAGAGCATGGAAAATCAATTTTGGGGGGTGGGGGTGGGGGGGAAGGACAGCTCATAGAATCCCTCAGGATTCTAGATATTGGAATCTGAAAAAATAATCTTCCTAATCATAGAATAGTAATATTAATCTGTCGTGGAATCTTAATAACATTGGGTTGTTGTAGGTTTTTTCGGGCTATATAGCCATGTTCTAGAGGCATTCTCTCCTGACGTTTTGCCTGCATCTATGGCAAGCATCTTCAGAGGTAGTGACCTCACTACCTCTGAGGATGCTTGCCATAGATGCAGGTGAAACGTCAGGAGAGAATGCCTCTAGACCATGGCCATACAGCTCGAAAAAACCTACAGCAATTAGTGATTCCGGCCATGAAAGCCTTTGACAATACCTTAATAACATTGTTGTGGCATACAATTTTATGGAGAGTTATGTTAGTGATTAGGGAGAGCTCTGTCTCCCAAATATTTGTGAATTTCACTATGAAGAAGAATGTATTAAAGATTAAGAAAGCACATACATGCATTACAGGACTATGAATGACCACATTGGCTTCATACATATACTGCTAACTACAAACTCTACTAGCTAGGATTAAAAGCCATGGGATGACGGTATAGGCAAATCCTTAGTGGTCTTACTTTTGCAAGCTTACTTTTTTTTAAAGGAGTGAAAAGTGAAACAGATCAAACATCTAGCAAGTTTGGCATGTCTCTGAACGTCTTCATTTCAAGTTTCCATTATAGGATCTCCTACAAAGGTTGATCTCAGCTCTTTTATGCAACTGGCTTTAGCTTTATGATCTAACCCACCTTACAGCCAGGCTGGGACAGAAAAGTTCAAAAATGCTAAAAATATACTATATTTTACAAATGAGGAGAAATTCAAGACTGTTTTGGACTTGTGTGTGCACACTTTGCTTCTTCCCAGTGTCAGTTTTGCATGAAGAACATAGTGGAGTCAATGTTACTGCTTGATTTGCTTGCAATGGCCTCAGTATGCTATGACTGTAGGCAGTGCACCAGTTACATTTCTTTCAATGGAAACAACGTACGGAGGAAGAACCACATGTGTATCCCTACATCAAAGGATTACAACTTTTTATTCCCTCTTGCTTTGTCTCTTACTAATAACCAAGTTCAAAATTCCCAAGCGAAAGGGGCATGCCCTTGAACTTAAGTGCTGCTTACATAGTCAAAGCATGAGCCACTGTGATAGCTGCAACTCATTACAGAAAGCATCATGTTCATTGATTTGGGTTGTTGTGTTGCTCTGTGTATTCAGAGGATTTTGTTGTAAAGAACTGTGGGAATATGAGGAATTTGCATGGGAAAGAAACAAAGCTATCCCTGAAGGCCACCCCAGATGTGGAAACCCGTGAAGTTTTCCTGCTGTTTTTGTAAACTGGACTTACATTTAAAAGGACTTAAATGGTGGTGGCAAGCTTACTCAGTTAATGACTTATGCCTAGCTTGATAAATGTGACAGTTTCACGTGCTTTATCTGTTTCTGCTTTATTTTATAAGCTGCTTTGGGTCACAATACTAGGAGAGAAGGTGGGCTGAGGATTAAATATGTAAACAGCATAAGGTAAACACATTTCATTCAGATTTCACTCCATTGTGGAATTGCTGTGACTTGATATTTATTATGGGTTGTCCTTTCTGTATCTTGCTTGTAGAACTATTTTGCTTAAATAACTATAACAACAACTTTTATTTGTTATCCTCTTATTCCCATGGGCTTGAGGTGGGGTACAACACAGTTAGAACACATCAACATAAAATACATACAACAAAATACATATATCAGAGCATACCACTATAAGATATATACTCCAAAGCACATGATTCAGAGATAAAAATAGAATGCAAATGCAAAAGTCATGGTTCAAAGTTGACTGGGTAGACCTGCCTGAAGAAATTGATCTTTCTTTAGCTGTATTTTAAATTCTGATAGTTCATTTAGCTGCTGCATCTCTTCCGGCAAAAACAAGTTCTCACAATATTGCACATCATTGTGTATGTCGGGCAAACATGATTTAGTACTGCTCTCAACAATTTCAACAATGCTGTCTGCACATTTTGTTTGAGAGGATGTATCACTATTATAACCCAAGGATTTCAAAATTATTTGGGAAGGAAACTGCTGTACTCTCTGCTCACTACCCTTTCTTTCAAGCCTAGTGCTGAGCTCTCCAAAACACTCTCTGTATAAATGGGCAAAAGACTCGTGCCCCTCCCTATCGCCAGGAGTCTAATTTCGTATGTGGCAGAGCCAATTAGCAAAGGAAACAGATCATTACAAAGCCTATTTTAATCTTTGAATTTTGCCTGATTTATGAAAGAGCGCAAAAGCCACCACCTTCTTAATTCCTAGGACTGCAGCTTCCCTGCTGGCCCCCAGGACTTTCCCATTCTCCTGTTTAAATCCTCTCTTTGTTTGCTTTTCCTTGATCATCCCGGGTTCCTAGAGTCTGCCATACTTGAGAAGCAAAGCTGTTCCTAAACTGCATGTTGTACCTTGCTGCTGCTTTATGGAAACAGGAAGGAGCTTTCATGAGATTTACCAAATACGTTATTTTAAACATTTATTGTAATGATTGGCATTACAGGGCTTCCATCAACTTCTTTCTTTACATCAAAATGGGAATCCAAAAACAACCTGAGATATCAAGAGTTTGGTTACTCATTGTCCCTAAAATACGAGGGGTATTTTTTAATTAAGGCCCATTTTGTTGTAGACACTAGTAGTTCGCGTGCGTCGTGTACCGGCATGCCTCGGGAACAACTGTGCTCAGTTTCCACTCTGTAGCTAACCTGTACAGTTCTTTTCCATGCTTTAAAATGTTTAAGACTTTCAACTCACCCGCCGCATGTGAGATTCGCTCAGTGATACGGTTTGTGTCAGCAAGGAACCTGCCTGCTGCAGAAATTCATCGACAGATTTGTGAAGTGTACGGTGATACTGTTATGAGTGAAAGCAAAGTGCGTAAGTGGGTACAACAATTCAAAGATGGCCGTGACAACGTCCATGATGACAACGATATGAAAACGGCAGTGAACTCTTGGTTATCGGAGCAGGCGGCAAGTTTTTATGAAGAGGGTATTTTAAAATTGGTTCAGAGGTATGATAAGTGTTTGAACAAACTTGGCAATTGTGTCGAAAAATAGAGTGAAGTATGTATTTTCTGAAAATAAATTTACTTTTTTGAAATAAACTTTCGTTGTGTACTTATGTTCAAACGGACCTTACTTTAAAAATACCCCTCGTATATCCAGTAGGCATCCAGTCAATCCTCCAATTTTCATTCTGCACCCATAGATTCATCCATCCATGACTTAAAATTATCTCCCTGCCCCAAATAAATCACAAAAGTAAACCTAGATGTTACCATCTTATATAAGAGACACTATTTTACTATACCATTTGAACATCTAAGGATTTTGATATCCACGAAGGATTCTGAAACTAAACCTCAGCAAATATCAAGTACAGAAAAATACAACAAAGTCCAAAATCATCAAAACCAGAAATGCACACAAAATACTTTATGCAAGCTTTCAAACTTTCACCCGCTTCTCTTTCAGACCAACAGTGATGTAAGGAGGCAACCTGGTTTCTAACACTATAACATTTAGGTTAAAAAACCAGGCTGGCTTTGTGACTCTGACATTTTGGGAATGTGATGTGTGACTGAGCGATATTGATAAATCGCCTGGCCACAACATCAAACTGTTTGTTTCAGTGGAAGAAAACAACACATGACAGTATTGATTATGTAATTTGCAATGCTTGGTTGGTTATGGGTTTGGGTTCTTTATTTGTTTTTGGAGGAGTTTTCTTTGCTTTTCTGATGAAACAGGAGGCAGAGTTGGAACCCTGAGTTTCAACATTGGAAGGTGTGCATCTGTCAGTCTCAGGATGGCTTTTCATTTTCCAGTTACCAATTTTTTCTTTTTTGTAGGGAGTTCTCCTTATGTTTTCTAAGCATGCATTTTGAAGATGTACACATTTATATCTGAAATGTACATATTCTCCCATTTCAAAGCATTTCCCCAAAGGGATGGTGGGCTTCTCCAAGTAAATTTGAGCAGATTTTTCAAGTAGTTGTACAGTATCCATAGGTGCATGAAAGCATGACATTTATGACTGCAAATTCTTTTGTCATCTGAACTTTCTCAGGAGTTACATTGAAAGGTGAATTAAATGCAGTTTTCTATTAATGTTCAAACAGTACTGCTCCCCATGTCCAAGGGGGATACATTCCAGGATTTCACATAGATATGGTATGTGAAATCATGGCTCATAGTGAATCCTATTGAACAAGGCAGGAAATCCCACAATATCTGCTTTGAACTGGGTTATCTGAGTCCACACTACCATATATTCCAGTTCAAAAAAGAAAAAGTGGGATTTTAGTCAGCTGTGTGGAAGGGGCCTCAATGGGTCTTCAGTAGTCAGTCATCCATAGTGACTGGTGGCTACACACATCATAGACAACCTCAGGTTGCATCTTCCAGCCAACCTGCCTTGATATTCTGGGTTATATGGCTATGTGGAAGGAGACATAGATACATTCATGTTATGCTGAAACGAAATAATGGTCAGGCTTTATGCCGCACTTATAAGTGAGCTGCGTTTGTGAAAAGAATAAACCCGTTCAAGGTTCAGAAAGTTGTTTTTGTTGTTGCCTTTTGTTGCTGGGGTTTAGAGCTCATTGGGTTTCATAAAAACCGAAGCCCAGGAACATGCCAGCTATCATCAGTCGTGATTGCTGTTGTCCTCTGGCTATGAAGTGACCTGTGTATAATCTGTAAATGAGCTCCAAGAGTGGTTTCTGTGAGTTTAGTCTCATGCTGCAGTGAGGGCCACAGTGCCTTTTGTGACATGATAGGAAGACATTTTGCAATAATATAAATAAATAAATAAAAGGGTAGCAGCCATATTTCTCTTGTGAAAACTGGGATGAGGAGAGACAAGAAAATTGTCTCCAGACCCTCAGGAAATGGACATATAGCCTACCAGAATGGCATGCATTTGAACTGATTTAGCTTAGCATGGTATTAGCAGACCTTGATCAAGTTGCTTGGTTTGGTTACAGTTCTCAGAATTTTAAATTTCATTTAATATTTAATTTTATTTGTATCCTACCATTCTTCCAATATGGGGCATAATTGCTTTTGGAAAATGGAAATCTCTATAACCTTTTGGAGATCTTATGATCTTTGAAAATGTATAACCTTGTTAAAAATCTGCATACCGACACACACATATGCAATACAGTAAGCAATCTGAATTATATACATAACGAATAACTACTGGAGGCTTGAAGAAGGTTGCTATTTCCAACTGTTGCCAGCTTAGATAAGGGATTCTGGGAGTTACAATCTAAAGAGTAACTTTTTCAAAGTCTTGTTTCCTAAAATGTCAAAATCTTATTCCAGAATCTCAAGTTCTTGGTTTTTCAAAAGTCTTCAGTCCAACATCTGCTTATTTTAACTGTATTTTAAACCTTTTCTGTACACCTTACAGAGAGCGACTGGTACGTGTGTCGAGTGGTGGTCATTGCAGTGGAAGAGGAGCCCATCTCTTGGGGAATGTATCCATACCCTTTTTTGGCACGCGTTGATCCTGAAGCTCGAGCGGGCACTTTGGTCTATCAACTTGCTGCGCATTACAGTAACAATGAAAATTCCAGTGCTGGGATATCATATGCCCTGATTGCAGGTTAGCAAATGCTCTGTCCTGCCTAAATGATGCTGTACCTTTTACTTTCAAAAATATTTTTGGATGCTTATTTTTTTTAAAAACTTTGAAAATGAAATAATTTGAAACAAAGTTTTTATTCACTGAATCATCAATAAGCAAGGTTGTTACTATCTGAGCCACCCATTGGGCAGTTTTGGATTTGGGAATATTTTAGAGAATAGAATTCTGGATAAGGAATTCTCAATCTGTTGCAGGAAAAATTGAGATCTTTCTTTTAAAAAGTCTAATCATTACCTAGAAAAATTCACCATTCCTGGTGTGCGGCCTCCAAATGCTATTCTACAACAATTCTCATGAAATCTGATAGCAAAGCCAATTGAGAGGGATTAATGGGAACTATAGTCCAACAATATTTTGGTTGATACACGTTTTCCATCTTTGCACTCAATGGGGAGACACATATGATAAGAGCAATAAAACGAGGAAACTTATCAAGCAGAGGAAAGGTGGGAAATTATAAAAATTATACAAGATGATGACAAACACTTTCCCATAATTTGTGATTTATCTTTTGTTAACATTTCACTCAACAGGTGGTGAAGAACGCTTTGATATAGATACGGATACAGGTGCCCTATTGACCACTGGCTTGCCTTTAACTTTGAACCAGGAGTATGTGGTCACTGTCTTGGCCATTGATGAATATGGTAGCAAAAGCCCCTATGCCTTCATTTCCATCCTGGCTGGGTCCAGGCCTCCACAGTTCACAAATATGTCCTACAGTGTGTTTATCCCAGAGAATACTCCTGCAAATGAGAGGTGAGTGGTCACAGTGAAAGGGGCGAGAGAACCCTTGTCCAAAACTTATAAAAAGTTTACTCATTTAAGTCTATTGTACCAATGCAGGAAATAAGCGTTGTGGAAGCAGAATACATTTTTGGTTTACCTTGCTGTCTTCCATTTTAAATGTGACTCCCCTTCTGGGCTATTTAGGCTCTTAATGTGAGACTGAATGTGAAGAGCTGAGCTGGACCAGACTAGTGATCTTGTCCCACCATGACCATACAGCTGCCAATGAGGGAAGCCCACTGGCAGGATATGTATGCAACAGCACCCTTCTGTTTGTGTTCTCTTGCAATTGACATTGAAGTTTTAAGTATTATATTGCCATCATGGCTAGTAGTATTAAAATACCTTCTAGTTTTGTTGCATAAATACCTTACATATATCAGAAATATTAAATATTAACTAGGTATTTTTAATTACAAAAAATTGAGTCAACCACTGAAAGGGTTAAATTGATACAATAACTCAGCAAAAGCTGCCGTTCAATATTAGCAGGTGTGCATGTAGTGTAGTAGGCCCCAGTGTTAGTTTATCTTAGTGGGAGAAAGGCCTCAGTGTGAGGTAAGACTCAGTGTTATTGGCCTCAGTATGAGTAGGCCTGGTGTGAGAAGTTTCGGTGAGAGGAGCCCCAGGTTGAAGGTCATTGTGTATGAAGCTTTAGTGTGAAGGCTGCTGTGTAAAAAGCTACTGTGTGAAGCTCCTGTATAACTTTGGTGTGAGAAGCTGTTTATCTGAATAAGAAAGAAGCCCAGCATGGAAGCAAAGAAGGAAGTATAAAAAAACTCGTGGAAGCAAAGAAGGAAGTATAAAGAACTTTATTTATGTTGTGAAAACCTTGTTGTTGTAAATACTGCAGTCATTTTATTATAATGAAAAGCCTCCTATTGAAGAGGTAACATTGGTCTCTGTGTTTTTGTTCTTGTTATCATTTTAGGCTACAGGTGCTGGGTCACGCTGCTGCTAATAAGTTACTCTGCTGTACATTTATAAGGAGGGTCTTTTGTTAATAAGTTTACTCGCCCAAAAAAAGACACCAAATCCCACTGACACCTTTACTTGCAGTCTGCAGTATCTGTAGAACTTATTCTAGCACCACATTTTTAATTTTCTTCCTTTCATTTTTCTTCACTGCACAGTTTCACAGCTATACATAGTGCAATATCAATATTATATAGCCATTATGATTACCCTATATACTCTGGTATAAGTCTAGACATTTCAGCCAAAAACTCAACCTTAAAAACTTAGCTTCACATATCCACAAGTCAGTGTGAATACTATATCTAAACTCTGATAAAAAGGAATCATTCCCTTCTGTAGCTAGAGTGACAAAATGTAAGAGATAAGGCTAGCTCTTTCAGAGTTCCAACTCAAACCTGGAATGGATTCATCACTCTTCCTTTATGGGAGCCACCATAAATACACCATCATGTATTTAGAGGTTGCACTGGTTTCTTCTTCTTTTCTGGTACAATCAGCAGCTGCAGAAACATAAAAGTTGCATTATTTACATATTCTATTAAATCTGATATATGGGAGGCATAAAAATGAGGAGCAAAAATGAAGAATCTATTTTTTTAATAAAAAAACCTCTGAAAACTTTGACTTTTTGGACCACAATTGCTTCTAACTGGTGGATTCTGGGAGTAGTATTGCAATATGTAAGCTTTCCAAGATTTGGAAGTTGCAACATGGCTAGTTCCTTGGGAGGGGAACCTACTTTGCATCTTCCAACTCTTACTCATGTCTCAATAAGAGTGGTTTCCCCCTCCTTCTCAGGGTGGCAGACATTGAAGCTGTCTCTTTCCAGAACCAACCTATCTCTTACACTCTGCTGATGAATCCCAGTGGCCTGTTCAGCATGGACCAAGAAACTGGTGAGCTCAGCTTGACTCATGCAGTGGATTATGAGAGTGAACATCATCTCTACCATTTCTTAGTGAAGGCCATGGAAGCAGAAAGTTTGCTCAGCAGTGTAACTGAGGTATAGTCTGTTTTAACACTTTTGTTGTTGTTTTTGTGTGTCTTCAATAGATTGATGACTTAAAGCGATCCAAACCTATCACAAGGGTGTTCTGGGGCTCAGAATGTGTGACTTACCAAAGGTTACCCAGTTGATTTCCATGGTTGAAATCTGATTATCTGTTCATGGCAATATGGCGGTTTGCATGTTAAAATGGTTGCATGGAGCTGTCCTTAAAAGCAGGGTAGGTTTTGATGAGTGATCAGCCATACATTAAGAAATAGAAGAAGAAAACTTTCACTTTATGGCACTTCTTGTGGTATTCCTCTTGGGATTAAACTACACACTGGCTGAAAACTTCATCAGTACCACACAGTGTAAATAATTAGCAACCCAGTTACATTCTGTTTCCATTTTGAACTTATTATATTGGATAGCTGCATGAAATGTGCACTTAAAGACTTTGTAGCTTGATGCACTGTTGCACAGTGCTTTCCAAATGTCAACCAACAGTAACATTCACAGTGGTACAATATGTGGAATTCTCCTTCTGTCTGCTCAATATGACTGTTGTTCATTGTCCATAAAAAACCAAAACAAATGATCAAAAAGTTGCATGCAATTCAGAGGTACCTTGCAGTTTCCCAAAGAAACCTGAAACCTCCCTCTTCATTTTTTCAAAACTTTGGGTGATTTTTTTAGTTTGTTTTCTGACCCAAAACCATGCCCAGAACACCCCAGAACCCCTTTTAGGGCTTTAAGCGGTGAGCAGAAATGACATGACATCAGTTCAGATGCCTCAGAATGCCAGCTTTGCTTCTATGTGCTTGCCACACACACAAACACACAAAGATCCAACAAATACACCCTAAAGTACCTTCCATTACCTTTTCTTGTTGATTTATTATTTATGTTTACATATGTTTAAATCTGAAATTAAATGTAACTGTATAATTATCATAGTGTTTTTTATTGTTATTCTGTTCTAAAGGTGAGACATTGGATATTCTAATATATAAAAGGGTTGTTTTCTGTTTTTTGTATCAGTAAAATAATTTCCTTCTCCTGCCTCATGCAGGTTATTGTTCATATCACAGATGAAAATGACTGTTTTCCAGAATTTCAGCAATCCATTTATAGTCAGGAAAATATTCTAGAATCCATTCCTATAGGGACATCTTTACTGCAAGGTAAGATGTTTTGTTTAGACGTGAGTTCCATATCCAATATATCTCATGATGTATATATGAAAATGTAGGTATCCCAACACCCAAGATCACTGGTCCCAAGCATTTTTAAAAGAACAAAATATTTATTGTCGCCAGTGGGCACAGGTAGAGTACCCATCCCTGGCACATTGAAGATAAAAGTTGACTGCTCTCTATTTCAGACAGCTTGAAAAACACTGTTGTTGCAACACTGTATAATTCAGCCCATCTTTCCTCCTGGCTTTATTCTTTCGCAATGTTCCTGACTTTAGTTCTTGCAACAGACTGTGACTCTGGCTCCAATTCTGAGATCATCTATTTCCTTCAAACTGCCGATTTTTCCATCACACCTGATGGTGTCATCAGTTCCAACCAACAACTGAACTTTGAGCAATCAAACCACATGTATGAATTTGTCGTCATCGCTGTTGACCAGGGGCATCCAGCTCGGACAGGGACTGCCTCGGTGCGCATCCGCATGGCTAATGTGAACGACGAAGCTCCGGTGTTCTCTCAGTCTGTGTAAGGAGAATGCTTATATTTTCATGTGTTTTCCTCCCAACTGCCTGTGCTAATTCTGTGTAGTCAGTATTATCCCATTGGTACTACTTAGAGACACCAAAACAGCTGATAAGTCCAAAACTGATACTGATTTGGAACAATGAGCAAATTCTAAATCAATGGTCTAATTACAAAACATACTTAAAGGATTTTATGAAAAACTAGGTGCATAGGCATGTTGGAATTATTTTTCTATAGTCTTGAAGCTGTTTTTTTGTACCTGAAATTAACAATGTTTTTGGTTTCTTGCAGAAGCATATCATAGAATCATTGTGGAGGACCTAGAAAATGCCTAAGTCTACAATGCCTAGAAAATGCCTAGGTCTAAATTTCTCTAGGTCTACAGAGAAATTTAATGGCCAACTTATTGCATTGACCAAATGAATTCAGTGGTCAAATTAATGGTTGATTTAATGGCCAACTTCTGCTAAATGTTTCCAGTGAAGACCTAGAGATTTTCTCTAGGCATTTTGATAGCAATTCTATGATATTCAATATATTCATATAAATCAAACTTTGTTCAAGGAGCTTGCATAAGAAGCAGACTTATTGAACTAGTCATTAAAAAAATTAAATGTACCTCGATTTAGCAGGATGTTGTTAATTAAATTAGTAATTAGAAAGTGATTCTTTTTTCCTTGTATCAGCTATGAAACTTTCCTCTCAGAAGATGCTGGACCGGGTACATTAGTAGCCACTGTCCTTGCAAAAGATCCTGATGGAGATGGAGTGATGTACTTAATTAGTGGTGGCAATGAAGAAGGCAATTTTGAACTGGATAGCCGCAAAGGTGAGCCAATTCCTGGGTGAGGAAGATAGGAAAGAGAACCTCTCTTGGGAGGGAGTTCTAGAGCCTGGAAGCACCCATGGAGAAGGCCTTTTCTGCAGGTATACTTTTTAAGGTGGTAGAATGGAAAGAAAGGCTTTCACAGAAGATCTCAAGTTTCCAAACTCCGCATACTTGCAGATATGCTTGGCTGTATGCTGTGAGAGACATCAGGGAAGGCTGAGAGGAGACATGATAGCCATGTATAAATATGTGAGGGGAAGTCATAGGGAGGAGGGAGCAAGCTTGTTTACTGCTGCCCTGGAGACTAGATGCGGAACAATGACTTCAAACTACAAGAAAGGAGATTCCATCTGAACATTAGGAAGAACTTCCTGACTGTGAGAGCCGTTCAGCAGTGGAACTCTCTGCCCCAGGTTGTGGTGGAGGCTCCTTTTTTTGGAGGCTTTTAAACAGAGGCTAGATGGCCATCTGTTGGGGGTGCTTTGAATGCAATTCTCCTGCTTATTGGCAGAGGGTTGAACTGGATGGTCCATGAGGTCTCTTGCAATTCTATGATTTTAGGGTAGGAAAAGCTGGTTTATGGATTTCCACAGTAACTAAGAAGTAGACTTTAACATCTAGATGTTAAATCTGACCCTGCCTGTTACTCTCATATGTGCAATAACCTCCGTATCTCCCTTCTCCTAAATCTAGGGATCCTTCGACTTCGTAGAAACCCTGTGCCTAAACTGAAGGGACCAGAATATGTTTTAAATATCTCTGCTATAGATGACAATACCTCCGGTGGGCCAAGATCTCTTAGCAGCTTTGCTGAAGTTGTGGTGGGGATTAATGACATCAACAACAATAAGCCTATCTTCAGAGAGGTGAGGCGATTGACTGCAAACTTTGCTGGTTTTCAAGATTCTTTTGTTAGCAATAATTTGAGAGTTGGTTGGTTAATGTGGGGCAATGTTTGCTCTCTTTTGTGCTTGATAGTGAAAAAACTAAACTCTATAAAGTTCTGATCAGCCTTAATGAAATCTTGACAATATACTATTCTTTCCCCAAATCAGGCATGAGAACTGTGTTATCGATACTACACCCCCAAACCCCAAGAAACTTCTGAAACTGAAAAGAAATCCCTAAATAAATGAAGCCTTCTGCTTCCAGAAGCTACCAAATTTAGGGATTTGGGTAGTCTTTCTCATTAATAACATCCAAGCTCTTGTTACCCACACACTGATGTTGCTTGGCTACATATGTGCCTGTTTATGTGTATGAAATGTTGAAGGCAATTATGCTTTTTTTTTTGTTGCTCCATATGATTGATTGTGCTGATTGGAGCTGTACTCCGACATGCCTAAAGGATGTTTTGCATGTATGATGTTCAAAGTACGCTAAAGCTGGGAAAGACTGCTTTTTGGAAGGCTTGCTAACAGATTTCTATTTTAGTGTGCTTACTACAGAGACAACACCTGGGTACTAGAAAACCAGCCTCCGGGCACCTATATTTTGCGAGTGGAAGCCTATGACGCAGACCTTGGCCAGAATGGGGAAGTGAAGTACAGCCTCATGCACAGGGATGGGGCTTCGCCAGGCTTCAGCATTGATCCTGACTCAGGTAAGAAGAAATGTACTTGTCCTAGCAGAGAGCTCCCAGGTGTGATTGGATCAGAATATCTCGTTAATGCCTCTCTCCTGTTTTTAGTCTATGTCTTTGTTCTTTATCTTGGTGGCCCTGCTCTTTGTTCCCACCATTGTCCCAGGTATATTAACAGGGAAATGGGAGAAGAGCCAGTGAGAGGTAGTGGTTTGGGTCTTGAAGCAGAGCCCTGAAAATCATGGTTTTCATTTTATTTGGTGACCCACTGGGTGACCTTGGGCAAATCACACTCTTTCAACTTTAGAAAGGTAATGACAGGCCTCTTCTGAACAAATTTTGCCCAGAAAACCCTCTAATTGGGTTTGCCTTAGGATCATTATATGTCAGAAACAAGCTGAAAGCACACAATAACAACATAGTCAGAGAACTTGTGATTCATATTAAATAATCGTCTTTGAACCAGTACAATGTAGTGGCTACAACTCTGGAAACAAGGATTTGAATCCCCCTTTTTTCATGTCAGGACCAACTTGAGAAACTTCAAGTGTTGTTTCTGTTTAGGTGTCATCACTACAACTCGGAGTTTTGACCGAGAGAAGCAGAGGGAGTATATGCTCTCTGTGATTGCTACGGATCAAGCCCAGGAGCCCCTGATTGGAATGTGTCAGATTACTATCTACATTGCTGATGTAAATGACAATGATCCAAAGTTTGAAAACAGCCGGTATCAATGTAAGTAGACTGCCACAGGCGGTTGTTTATGAGAATGAATGTACACTCATCATTGAATATAGATAGAGAGTGCCCATTCATGTACTACCACAAGTAATTTCTTATACGTTGAGATCTTGGTATTTGTTAGGGTGTTATTCCAAAATCCATGGATGACCAAGTCTCATTATATACAATTGTGTGGTAAAATGGTGTCTGGGTTGTTGTAGGTTTTTTCGAGCTATGTGGCCATGTTCTAGAGGCATTCTCTCCTGATGTTTTCGCCTGCATCTATGGCCATAGATGCAGGCGAAACGTCAGGACAGAATGCCTCTAGAACATGGCCATATAGCCCCAAAAAACCTACAACAATCCAGTGATTCTGGCCATGAAAGCCTTCAACAATAAAATGGTGTCTTTTATATAAAATGGCAAAATCAAGGTTTTGGAATATTTAAATGTGCTTTAAAGCCATGGATAGTTAAAGCTTTAGATACAGAATCTGTAGACACAGAGGGCAGATTGTTTTCAATTGACATATGCAAATAACAGTATAAAAAGAATGGTAGTTACAAGGAAGGTGAGATTGCTGCTGTGCAGCCTTTCCATTATTCACCAGGTTGTAAAGGAATGATAATATCAATCATTGGAATGGTGTGATGACAATGGTGGAAAGATCTGCTTTTTCAAAGGCAAACCATGAACTGTGGCAAACACCAGAGAACCCACAAGAACACTTCTCTTACACAGAGTCTTATCATTGGTTCATTTAAAACCAGTGTTTTTAAGACTGTCAGGTAGCATCACTCCCAGGGTTTAAGATAGAAGTCCTTATCAGCCTTCCTTTCGGATGCTGGGAGTCCGAAAACCCTTTGTTGGAGTCATAACAGTGGACAAGATTAAGGGGCACTTTTAATGTTCTTACTGCTGACCAGGGAGGGGGATGATACAAAAACTCCATCCAAAAACATGGCAAACATTGCCAGTAGAGCTAATTCAATCAGCAAGATGAGGCTATGGCTTCCATTGCTTAATCCATCACTGCACTACGCCAGGATATACTCAAAAGGTACTGTATATTTCTCTTTTGAAAGATTTCCTCCGTGAAGATACGCCAGTGGGAACAAGTTTTCTTTGTGCTACAGCTCATGATGATGACCAGGGTGTGAATGCTGCCATTACCTACTCCATGGTGCAGCAGGAGCCAGAATATTTCAAAATCAACCCCAGCACAGGCTGGGTATATGTGAATCATGTCATCTCTCAGGTACCTCCTCTGATTACATTGTATCACTTCTGATTATATTATATCACTGTTTCAACTTTTGTCAGTAGCAATTACAAATTGTTTTGCAGACATTCCAGATAAACAGATACATCACAGCCACCGATGGAGGCAACCGGAGCAGCACTGTGGAATTGACAGTCACTATTACGGATGTGCTTAATCAGTCACCACAATGGGATGAAAGTTCATATTCAGTCACAATCCCAGAGAGCACAGCCCGTGACACCAAGATAGTGGTATGCTGTGACTTTTCCTGCCCCACTCTCATTAACATCTTAGCTGTAGCATTCCTTTCACACTACATAATTATGGCATTAAAGGTAAAGGTTTCCCCATGACATTAAGTCTAGTTGTGTCCGACTCTGGGGGGTGGTACTCATCTCCATTTCTAAGCCAAAGACCTGGCGTTGTCCATAGATGCCTCCAAGGTCATGTGGCCAGCATGATTGCATGGAGTGCTGTTACCTTCCCACCGGAGCAGTACCTATTCATCTACTCACGTTTGCATGTTTTTGAACTGCTAAATTGGCAGAAGCTGGGGCTAACAGTGAGAGCACACCCCGCTCCCCGGATTCAAACTGCTGACCTTTTGGTCAGCATGTTCAGCAGCTTTGTTGTTTAACCCGCTGTGCCACTTGGAGCTCAATTATGGCATTATGATGCCACATTAACTACCAGGATTCCATCCTATAGAATCCTGGTGTACAGTTAAGCAAGAGTAGTTAGAAGTCTCAGCCGGAATTCCATAGGGTGTTAATACGTTGAAGTTAAAGTGGAATCACAGTGGTATAACTGTATGATCTGGAAGGGTCTTGAGATCAGAGCTTAGAATATAAATCAAATTCATCCCATATCAGGAAAAAGGCTGGATATAAATAAGATAAAAGTAAAATGTATTTTTGTAGACTACAATTTCCAAAATTACCCATAGGAGGGTTTCTGGGAAAAGAAAATTGATTAACAAGGATCATTCTTTCAGTTAATTTGTTTTTAACAGTCTGATCTCAAAAATTTCATTTTGAAATGTTCCTTCCCACACTGTTGTGCTTCACAGTTTGTGTGTGTTGTTTGCCTTGCTTGCTTCCAGAGTGTCAAAGCCACATCACCGCTGGGCGATCCAAGAGTTACGTATCACCTAGAGGAGGGACAGGTTCCAGAGACTAATATGCCTGTCCGTTTCTACCTCAAACCAAACAGAGCCGATGGATCTGCTTCACTTCTGGTCGCTGAACCCCTTGACTTTGAGACCACCAAGCTGTTCACACTGAGCATCAAAGCTCAGAACGTAGCAACCATCCCTTTGGCATCCTTCACCACTGTTTGTGTTAATATAACAGGTCAGTCCCCTAATGAAATGACAGAAGGGATACTTTCATTTTAAATTTTAGAACATTGCACTCTATTCAGAATCTGCAACCTGATGAGCTTTAGGATACTGGCCAAGATCAATGCAGCATAATAAACCTGCACTTGGAACTTGGCTACAAGGACCCACTACTGAGCAGCTGCAGTTCCCCATGGTGCTTGTATGGCTGCTAGATAATGCGGCTGGTGTCTGACCATTCTCTGTAGCAAGAAGCAGAATGAGTGCCATATATACTCAAGTATAAACCAACCCGAATATAAGCCGAGGCACCTAATTTTACCACAAAAAACTGGGGAAACTTATTGACTCAAGAACAAACCAAGGGTTGGAAATGCAACATCTACTGGTAAATTTCAAAATAAAAATAGATGCCCATAAAATTGCATTAATTGAGGCATGAATAGGTTAAATGTTTTTGGATATTTACATAAATCTGTAATTTAAGGCATAAAACTGTCTGACTCTGATTAAATAATTATTCTAACCTTCTTCAATGTAAATGTGCTTACGTATCCTTCCAATAATCACCTTCCAATAATTAACTATACATTTTGGGGGAAATGCTATGTGTATATGAATAAGGAAAAGTGGGAAAGACTGGTGCCGAGAAAGGAGGAGAGGAAGGTGCGCACTGCGTGAGAGGGGAGGAGAGGAAGGAGAGCTGGGCTTATTTATTTATTTAGAACATTTGTATCCCATCCTCTTCTTGACCTCCAAAGAGGGACTCAGGGTGGCTTCCAACAATATAAAATATACAATTACATAAAATGATAATAATGATACATTTAAAAACAGTTCACCAAGTTTAAAATGTGCTCCAAATTAGTCCAAAAAATGCAATCCATACAATCTCATCTAAGCCAAAACTGTCTATTTTGTGAACGCTTGCTCCCACAGCCAAGTCTTAAGTGTCTTGTGAAAAGTCAGGAGGGAAGGGGCAGATCTAACTTCTTTAGGAAGGGAGTTCCGCAGCCGAGGGGTCACCACAGAGAAGGCCCTGCCTCTTGTTCCCACCTAATGCAACTGCGATGGTGGCAGGACCGAGAGCAGGGTCTCCCCAGATTATCTTGAAGTCCTTGATGGTTCATAGGGAGAGACATGTTCGGAGGTAAAGTGGGCCAGAGAGGTGAGGGTCCTGGCACGAAGGTGTGGGGCTGAAAGAAGCCCTTTTTTCAGCCCCACATCTTCCCACCAGGACTCTCACCTAAGTTTAAGCCTAGGGGGGCTTTTTCAGCCTAAAAAAGGGTTGAAAAACTAGGCTTATACTTGAATATATACAGTAAAAAAGCCCTAAACGGTTTGGGACCACCCTACCTGCGTGACCGTATCTCCATCTACGAACCCACACGCTCGCTTCGATCATCTGGGGAGGCCCTGCTCGTGATCCCACCCACGTCGCAAGCGCGCTTGGTGGGGACACGGGACAGGGCCTTCTCCATGGCGGCCCCCCGACTCTGGAACGCCCTTCCAAAAGATCTCCGACAGGCCCCCACACTAGCAGTTTTCAGAAGGAATCTGAAAACTTGGTTGTTCCGTTGTGCCTTCCCGGATTAGGAATCCCCATCCCAAGTCCTAATAGCACTTTAGCACAATTAACATTTGCTGCACACCGTACTTTAATTCCTACGCCCCTCCTATCATATCAGCACTTTTACCTTGTACCCCTCTCGCCGGCCGAACCAGTTTTAATATGTCGTGATGTATTGTTATTGCTGTCTTGCTAATTTCTGATTTTGATTTGCTTTTAATTTTGATTTGCTTTGTTATTATTATTTGTTATGTTCTGTATTGTATTGTGTTTTATGGCTTCGGCCTGTGTAAGCCGCATCGAGTCCTTCGGGAGATGCTCGCGGGGTACAAATAAAGTTAATAATAATAATAATAATACGGAAAACTGCCACTATCCTCCAGAGGACCTGGATAGATGATTCAATTATTCTATTTATGGAGTTGTTTCTTTGATCTCTCTTTCTTCACGACCACTGAGTGACAATTGGGGGGGTGGGGGGGGTGCAGCTGCTGCATGGTGAGTCTATGAGAGGGATTGGTCATTGTTAAGAGTGGAAGAGAACGTCAACTTGTACAACAGCCAAAAGAAGACCTGTGCAGAAATACAGTGGACTTAATACCTACATGTGTGACTAACAGGTTATCAGCCAATGTGTCCTGTTTCGACCCTGTGTTTCAGATATTGGGCTTGACTTGATTTTGATAATAACGCAGGACATTGGGTATGGCTTTGTCAGGCGGGTTAAAGGGGGAAATGATGAATGATATCTATGGGACAGCCTCCATAAAACTGCTGACAGCAAGAGGAAGATATTCTTCATAATTTGCTTTTATGAGTTATTAAATAAAAACACAACTTTCATTAAAAACATCGTAGTCTAGTATTAAAATATAGGAACATTTGATGACAAAGGTTGCAGGATGGTAAACATCTCTTTGTTCTGCAGATGTGAATGATAATGTCCCATTCTTCACTTCTTCTACTTATGAAGTTTCTGTACCTGAAGGAGCAGGTATTGGTACCTCCGTTATGCAGGTTCTAGCGACTGATGCAGACTCAGGTCTCAATGGAGAGGTGAGTGTGACTAAGTAGCTGGAAACAGTGCCATTGAACTGAATTTTAATATAATCTGTTCCAGGGAACTTGTTAGCAGTTGTTTTTAACTTCAAGATCTTTCTGAAAGGATGGAACTGATTAAAAAGATTGATAAGTCAAACAATTAAAAATTCTTTGAAATGCTTGATTTGCTCAAAAGTACTAATAAAACTTCATCTAAAGTGTATAAACCAGGTCAGGAAAAATGTGCAAGACATTACCAATGTATTGCCGAAGGCTTTCATGGCTGGAATCACTGGGTTGTTGTAGGTTTTTCTGACTATATGGCCATATTCTAGAAGCATTCTCTCCTGACATTTTGCCTGCATCTATGGCACGCATCCTCACAACCTCTGAGGATGCCTGCCATAGATCCAGGCAAAACGTCAGGAGAGAACAACCCTTTACCAATGTGGTTAGCAAGAGTGTTGAGAAAAATGTTTGCTTCAGGAACTAGAGGTCTTACCAAACAAGTAAAAAGCAACACAAACATGCTTCTTACAAACTTTTAGTGAAGTTTGTAAGAAGCAGTAAAGGTAAAGGTTTCCCCTGACATTAAGTCTAGTCATGCCCAACTCTGGGGGTCGTGCTCATCTCCATTTCTAAGGCAAAGAACCAGCATTGTCCGTAGATACCTCTTAGATCATATGGCCATCATGACCACATGGAGTGGCATCACCTTCCCACATAAGTGTTAACTATTGATCTTACATTTGTATGTTTTCAAACTGCTAGGTTGGCAGAAGCTGTGCCTAACAGCAGGAGCTCACCCTCCTCCCTGGATTCAAACTGCCAACCTTTCAATCAGCAAGTTCAACAGTTCAGCAGTTTAACCTGCTGCACCACCAAGAAGCAATAAGAGATGGGACTATACCATAAATAACACAATTAATCGCATAATATCATATTAATAATAGCAAATGACCAACAAGAAAGTCTATTTCAATACATTACTAATAGCATAACATCATGTTAATCAGAGCAGATGGCCGACAAGAAAGACTGTTTTGTTACATCAGGTGCAGGAAATTGTCTAGAGAAATAGTTGGATGATTTAATGGGAGCAAGTAGTGAAGGAAAATAAAGAGCTTTCAGAGTGGCAATTTGTTTTCTTTGAAGAAGGCACAGAGCAATTCAATCCTTGAGTAAATGTGATTGTATTTTCAGGGAGGCAGTCTGAGGAACTGGGGCAAATATGGTGGGAAATGATAGACTTTCACTAACCTTTTAGGGTTCTTTAAGAGTTGATATTGATCTCACCAGACTGGGAACGTGGGAATGTGGGATGTATTTAATAATGAATGTACAAGCATTGTACCTCTTGAGTTCTTCATTTAATTAACCTGGCCATCTTCCCTGTACTCCGTTCGCTCCAACTCAGTCCTTTAGCATTCTGGAGACTGCAACACTCTGACTGGGTTTGTTACTGTACAAACAGCTACCCAAGGTCTCTCCACCTTTCTTAAACCCCAAATTGCTGAGTCTGAAAATCTTCATTTAAATAACTTCAATTGAATACTATTGAAAAGGCAACTGTGATGCCCCTAAAATAGCATTACTCTGGAAACATTGTGGGAAATTTAAGAAGTGCATTTCAATTGTCAGTACTGATTCCAGTGCTGGTTTCTCTATTGAGCTCCAAATATAACTTTTTGAAGCCTTTTGCATTGAAAATGGATGACCAAGAGGTCACAGTAGCACAGCAGGTTAAACCACTAGCTGTAAGAAATCTGCTGACTGGAAGGTTGGAAGTTCAAAGCTGCGAGTCAGGGTGAGCTCCCGACTGTCAGCCCTAGCTTCTGCCAACCTAGCAGTTTGAAAGCATGCAATGTGAGTAGATCAATAGGTAAAGTCTCGGCGGGAAGGTAAAAGGGCACCCCATACAGATATGCAGACATGCCGGCAACATAATTGGAGATGTCTATGGACAACAAGCTCTTCGGCATGGAAAAAATGGAACAAGAGCACCTCCTCATGACCAGAATTGAGCATCACCACCAGATGCCAGAGATGGAAAAAAAGGGGAAGGCCTTTACCGTTGTCTGTGTTGTATGTCATTGTTACTGTGTGTAAAAGACATTGAATATTTGCCTCATGTGTATATTGTAATTCACTCTGCGTCCCTCTGGGGAGATAAAGCAGAATATTAAAAAGTGTATTATTATTATTATTATTATTATTATTATTATTATTATTGTATGGATTAGAAAGCTTGACTCACCTGGAATATTCCTCCATTACAGGTACACTATTCCATACTAAAGGATTCTAGTGGAGATTACCAGTACTTCACCATCGACTCCACATCAGGAGTCATTTCCACCTTGGCATCGTTTGATAGGGAGAAGAGAGCATCTTACTTGATTGAAGTCCAGTCTCAGGATTCTTCTGAATCAGCCAGGCCTGGTATTTATGGACAACCTAACACAGGTAATCATAGCGGTCGTGAAGGTGAACCAAGCCCTGAAAATAAAGAATAAACCCATTCACCAAAAGAAACTCTGTTAATAAGTTGTTCTTAGTGAAGGAGAATAGAGATGAGTCTACTGGTTCTTTTCTACCTTCATCCTCATCACCTCCCACAAATCAGACACAAATATATTGAGTAGGAGACCTTATTTGTTTGCGTCAGCTCTGTGAGCAATTTAGGTTCAGTGTTTTGTCGAAGGTTTTCTTGGCCGGAATCATTGGGTTGCTGTGAGTTTTCCGGGCTATATGGAAATGTTCCAGAAGTATTCTCTCCTGATGTTTTGCCCACATCTATGGCAGGCATCCTCAGAGGTTGTGAGGTCTGTTGGAAACTAGGCAAGTGGGACTTACGTATCTGTGAAATTTTCAGAATGTCCAAGAAAGAACTCTTGTCTATTTGAGTCAAGTGTGAATTTTGCAGTTGGCCACTTTGATTAGCATTGAATGGCTCTGCGTAAATCAGTGTCAGGAGCCAAGGTGGTGGGTTGCACAAGTGGTGGGCTGAGGGGTAATTGTGTATATGTTTGTAATATGTATTATGGTGCATTACAATTTTAAAATAAAAATTTATCATAAAAAAGAGCATTGAATGGCCTTGCAGTTTGAAAGCCTGGCTGGTTCCTGCCTGGGGGAATCTTTGTTGGGAAGTGTTAGCTGGCTCTGATTGTTTCCTGTCTGGAATTCCCCTGTGATCTATATGATCTATTAAACATGTAGCATGCAGCTAATGATCTATTGTTTTTACTTTCAAGTAAAACACACCTGGTCTCACTTACAGATCAAGACAAGCAACAGTATGGGAAGTTTAAACCTTCTGCCCGTATAGTTTTTTATTTTAAAGTCCCCACATACCATTGTCTGAGGAATTAAAAAATAGGGGAAAACTCTATTGGCACCAATGGAGGCTTCTGTGTCCTTTGGTAAGCTCCCAACTCACAGGAGATGAACTATTACTTGAAAAGTGGGTAGAGGAAAGCTTTTGGTCTTCCCCATCGATGAACATTGGTCTCAGCTCAAATCAAGGCTGCACTTTTTGGAAATTAAAGCACTGATCTTTCAGTCTTTGATGTAGTTTGATCCATGATTTTCCAGGGTATTAAACTGTGTGGGCAAGATAAATGGCTAGAGAATGACCCCTGTTACAGATATTTGTCCCCAGTTTGTACACAGCAGTAAGGGTCAGAGAGAGCTAGGAAACTCACTCACCTATACATTCCCTCATATAATATGAACTTCCCAAATTGAGCTATTTTGACTGTCTTTTGATTAATGTGCTGCTTGAATTTGGAAAACAAATCACTACTCTCAATGTTAAAATCAAAGATTGATAATGTTTGTAAATATTTATGGTTTTATGTTCCGTCATTGAATGTTTGCCGTATATATGTTGTGCTCTGCCCTGAGTCCCCTGCAGGATGAGAAGTGTGGAATGTAAATATTTAAAATAAATAAATAAATAAATTTCTGCTTTTTGTCGGGAGGTTTCCTGGGATGAGGTGCTCTTTTGTTCCTCCTATGATTTGCTGGTGCCACATGGACAGCAAGGTTTTAATGGAAAGTTTTCGCATTACATATTCCCTTAGGACAGAAGAAGGCCCAAAATGAGGTTGTGAGGTAGTCATATTCAAACTCTAGAAGCTAATAATGAATGACTTATTTTTCCAGATACTGCATATGTGAGGATATTTATTAGCGATGTAAATGACAATTGTCCTGCTTTCCCACATTTGGTGTATGAAACTGATGTGGATGAGGACCAGGATGTTGGCTATGCTGTTTTGACAGCAACTGCAACTGATAAGGATGAAGGTAAGTGTATGCATCTTTCTTTTCTGTGCAGTCTTGACTTCAGTGGCATCTTTCATTTGGAAGCAGTGATAACAATATTGAGATTGGCATGTTGGGAAAGAAACATTTTACATATCTGATGTAATACTAATGGAGCTATAGAATACGGTACATGGCAATACTAATTTAAAAGTTACACATTCTGCAGTTTACAAAACCAATATCCCCAAGACATGGTCTTATTCAAACTGTATTTGGAAGAATAAAAACTAGGATTATGAACATAAGTGAACATTTTCCTCAGAGACACTTTGAATCTGAGGTATGGTGGATAGCTTTTTCTACATCAGTGGTTCTCAATCTTCCTAATGCCACGACCCCTTAATACAGTTCCTCATGTTGTGGTGATCCCCAACCATAAAATTATTTTTGTTACACCTTCGTAACTGTAATTTTGCTACTGCTATGAATCTTAATGTAACTATCTGATATGCAGGATGTATTTTAATTCACTGGACCAAATTTGGCACAAGTATCCAGTATGCCCAAATTTGAATACCGGTGGGGTTCGGGGGGCGGGATTGATTTTGTCATTTGGGAGTTGTAGTTGCTGAGATTTATAGTTAATCTACAATCAAAGGGCCTCCCTGCCTTGAAGGGGCACAAGTCTCAGGCGCTCTCCCTCACCCGCTCATGCGCACCACACTGCCATGCGCTGAGCATGCCTGCTCTTTCCTCCCCACTTGGAATCTCAAGTCTTACAGCCAGCCAATCACAGCAGGAGGAGGGATTTTGGTGGGAGGATTCACCATCTGTTTCCAAAAAGGAAGAGAAGGACAGGTGGAGGGATCTTCAGCCTTCTCTGCCAAAGAGGTTCCTAAAACCATTAGAAATATGTATTTTCTGACGTTCTTTGGTGACCGCTCTGAAACCCCCTCGTGACCCCCCCCCAGGGGTCCCATTCCCCAGTCTGAGAAACGCTGTTCTAGATGATGTTGGACTGCATCTCCCATCAGCCTTCATGCTGGTTAGCACTGATGAAATACAACCGTTCTTTGGGGCAGCATATTGTCTGTGCCCCAAATAATCTCTGAGCATTCCTGTTCCTACTAATACAGACCATTTATTTGCCAAAGAATGAATAAAGCACTGAACTCTCCTGTGTGCTAAAAAGGACAGCCATGTTTGTGTTTGTTTTTTAGGATCTAATGCCAAACTGAGATATCAGATAACTTCAGGAAACGAGCAAGGAGATTTTTATGTGGAACCTGAGAAGGGCACCATTTTGATTGCCCAGCATCTCGATTACGAACAACAGCAGCACTATAAGCTCCAGTTGGTGACTTCTGATGGAAAATGGGAGAACCACACACTTGTTGTAATTAATGTAATCAATATAAATGATGAAGCACCTGTCTTCTCTCAGGACGAATACCATGGCAGCGTCTTAGAGGAGCTTGCTGACCTACCTGTGCTTGTTTTACAAGTAAGCCATACATCTTTGACTCTGACATTATGGTTGTGTGTGCACTATATAAAACTACATTGAACATATAAAAGGCTTATAAAACAAGCTTGTGAAAATAATTTAGGATAACAACCTGTTAAAACCAGAAGGGCAGAGGAAAGATAATCTTGAGAGCTCTGTCGAAATACACCAAGTTCTCTTGCTAATCATGAAAAGCCATCAGAACCGTAGCTAAACTATGTTCCCTAGGAATTCCTAGAGTCTTGGCAGCCATTTTTATAAGAGTCAGTCAGTCTTTTTGTTTGCTTACAGGTTTCTGCAACTGACCCTGACCAGGAAACCAAGCAGAATTGCTTTCGCTACTCGTTGCATGGACAAGGAGCCCAAAGTGAGTTCAGTATCAATGAGCTCACAGGGAAGATCACTGCAAATGAGAAGTTGGATAGAGAGAAACGGTCCACGTGGCGCTTCCTTGTCCTTGCCACTGATGAAGACGGTGAAGGTCTCACTGGGTTTGCCGATGTCATCATAGAAGTAATGGACGTGAATGACAATGCACCGCTTTTCCTTTGTGCCTCTGATGGCTGTTTCATGGGGCAAATCCCAGAGGATTCTCCAGCTGACTCCACCGTGATGGAGATGTTGGCAATAGACCTGGATGACCCCGCAGCTGGAAAGAATGCTGTGTTAACCTACAGTATTATTCAAAATGTCAAAAATGAGATTAACCTTAACTTGTTCTCAATTAATCCAATCACTGGCACTATCTATACTGTGTTAAGTACCTTAGATAGAGAGAAAAAAGACAAATACTTGGTAGTCGTTGAGGCAAAGGATGGAGGGGGTCTTACTGGTACGGGGACTGCCACAATTTTGGTGACTGACATCAATGACCATGCCCCAGCTTTCACACAAAAGATTTACACAGCCTTTGTTTCCGAGGGAGCAAGTGTCAACACTTTGGTTGCTGAGGTGTCGGCTACTGATGAAGACGAAGGAGAAAATGCTATGGTGACGTTCAGCATCCTTGATGGAGATGATGACCACAAGTTCTACATCGAGACGGACAAAGCTAATAAGCTCGGTGTGATTCGACTGAGAAAAGAGATAGACTTTGAGAAACCCCATGAAAGGGTCTTTAACTTGACAGTGAAAGGAGAGGACCTGGATTTCTTCAGCATAGCTCACTGTGTCATCTATGTGGAGGACTACAATGACCATGCTCCTCTGTTTTATCCACAGTTTTATGAAGTGGCAGGGCTGGCTGAAGATGTCTCCCTTGGTACTAAAGTGGTTCAAGTGATTGCTATTGATTTGGATTCTGGGTTGAATGGACGGTTCTCTTACCGATTACTAAATAAGTCAGATCCAAGTGGGAGGTTCTCTGTGTCCAACGATGGCTGGGTCATAGTGGCTGGAGAGCTAGATTATGAGACTGTGGCACAGTACCAGCTTGTGGTCATTGCAACGGATATGGGGCAGCCTTCCCTGAGCAGCAGTGCCACTGTTTTGGTAGCTCTTCAAGATGTTAATGACAATGGCCCCGAGTTTGATGCTCCGTATAATCCAGTCGTTTGGGAAAACACTCCTTCTCCTCAGGTTGTCCAAATGAATGATACCTCAACTCTGCTGTATGCTAAAGACAGAGACAGCCCAGCCAATGGAGCACCTTTCTCCTTTCACTTACTGAGTGACTTTGGTAGTGTGACATATTTTAATTTGCAAGACTTCAACAATGGAAGTGCAATGCTGACTGCACTGCATACATTTGACCGGGAGGTGCACAAGGTATTTCACTTGCGGATTCTGATTGCTGATAGTGGGAACCCTCCTATGAGCTCAACCAACACATTAACTGTTAATATTGGAGACCGAAATGACCATCCTCATGCTGCTGGTAACATGGAGTGTCTCATCTACAGCTACAATGGTAAGCAGATAGGGATGAGACATAACTGTTTGCATGCTTCCAGTTATGAGGGCAGGAGCATATCTCCACTGAAAGTTGACCACATATAGTTATAATTATAATTATTTATACTAAGGTTGGAGGACCTCGAGATTCCTAGAGCTAACATATTATTCAAATCCATGAATAATCAAATTGCAAAAGGTAATTTCATGTATTTATGTAGATTTCATGGGCACAGTCATATGCATTTTGACATACAGGTCACTTTCCCACATCTCATAACTTTTGTCACTCCCAAGAGCACTCTTGCATCTACAGGCCATCTTAAAAGCTTAATGTGTTTGTAGTTGTGTCTTCTGGCTTGCAAGAAAGTATACATGTTTAATTTTCTTTTGAAAGGTATCCTGCCTACAACAGTCCTGGGTCAGATTCATGCCCCAGATAATGATGACTGGGATCACAAGACATATCACTTTGAAGGAAAAGCACCCAGGTAATGTCTATTTAAAAGTTCCTTTTATCCCAAAAACCACCCATACCAATGTATGTGTAATTATTAACTGGTAAATAAGACATTTGATCAAGCTTTTTAGTTTGTGAGTATAAAATGATCAAAACAAAGACATTAATTCCCATACTGTACTCTTAAAGAGTTTTCACTGGGGCTTCTTCCACACAGCTGGGTGAAATCCCACATTTTCTGCTTTGAACCGGAATATATGGCAGTGCGGACTCATATAACCCAGTTCAAAGCAGATATTGTGGGATTTTCAGCCTTGATATTCTGGGTTATATAGCTGTATGGAAGGCCCCTAATACATAGGTATTTCTTAATAATGATCAGCTAAAATCATACCAATTAGGAATTATTCAGTTGCAAGATAGTTTGTTTGAGAAGTCTCCAAATTATTGTAATTACTGTGGTTGTCATCGACAAATATATAAATCAGGCATGAACAATTTTAACTTTCCAGGTGTTGGGTTGCAATATTAATGAGTCTAGGTCAGCATAGTCAGTAGGAGCAGCAGTGCAGTAACACCCAGAGGGCCAAAAATTGCCCATTTCTGATAGAAATTTTAAAAAATCCAGATCAATGCTGACAGATAATCTACCAGACAAAACACTACTCAAGATCTGTATGAGATAGTAATAAGCTTCTTTGTTAAAAGGATCCATAGACACACTTGTAGTTCTAGTTAAGAAGGGAATGATTTGAAGAAGATGCAAATCAGACACAGTGGGTAAATGCATCAATAAAAATGTTTAAAAGCAATGCTTTTGGGTTTGGAAAGATTATCAATTTACAAGAAACATTGCCCAGGGGACGCCCAACTGTATTTACTCAGTCTTCGAGGAGGCTCTTTGCATGTCCCACCTTGTGCGACTGTGGAGCAGAACAAACAACTCTGCACTTGTATGCTTGTCCACAATGCCCTGCCTCATGTACAGAGGAATAATTGATTAAAGCTACAGACAATCTGGTTGCTGTTGCCTGGTTTTGGTCAAAAAATTATTTAGCTGCTATTTTATCAGTTTTATACTTATTTATGCAATGCTTTTGACACGAAATAAAAATCAATAATTAAGCTGGAGATCTGAGTACCCATATTTAACTAGAACTTGTACTGTCTTGTAAATTAATCTTCCAGGCATTTTATCCTCAATGATAACTCTGGTTTACTAAGTATAAAGGAAGGAACTCCATCAGGAATATATGACCTCAGGGTTAAAGTTACAGATGGCATCTGGCCTGATGTGGTCTCAACTGTAAAGGTGGTTGTAAAGGAAATCAAAGAAGAAGCTGCTCACAATGCAGGGTCTGTCAGAATAAGAGGTAAAAGATGAGTGCAATGAATGCTTTCTAGATACTTGTTAATGCTTGTTAATGCTCTATCATGGTGAACACTCTGTTCTCATTTTATTTCTGAAGCTAAGCAAGTTCAGGCTTGACTAATACTTGGATTGAAGACCACCAAGTAATGCCATGGATATCAAGATAGGACTACAAAAGATCCTAGAATCCTGCTGAAATTTTGGAGAACAATTTTTAGTCAGAGATGACAGTACTAGGTTCGGTTGACTACTAGTCCTATTTGGTGCAAGGCAGCTTTCTATGTTCTTAATGTTGAGTAGTCCAGTTCCACAATTGAGTGAGCAATAATGTATGACTAATAAGCAATAGCTTATGGGACTGAAGGCTGAAGTTTAACAGTCTCAGTGGGGTACCATCACTCTTGAACCGGTCTGAATCCCTCTTTGAAGGTGAGAGGGTCGGTATATAAAACCTCGAAATAAATAAATAAATAAATAGTGAATTTTTAACTCTTCTCGGGAAGATTATACTTTCCAAAGGTTATGATTATTCCAAATAGTGTGAATGCCAATTTATCTCCAAAAGGATCATGTTTCCAAAAGCCTGTAGAGATTCCTGGTTTCCCCAAAAGGGTTATGAATAGCCATTTTCCAAAAGCAACAGACTAACATGACTGTCTCTTTGAAAACAGATATCACTGCAGAAGATTTTATATATCAGTCATCTGAGAGTGAAAGTAAGTACAATCAAATGAAGATGCTTTTCTCAGAAATCATATCAGCCCAGCTCGAAAATGTCCACATCTTCAGTGTCTTGAATAGTCCAGGTGAAACGCAAGGAGTAGATATTTGGTTTGCAATTCATGGCTCACCCTACTACAAAGCAGAAAAGCTGAATGGCAATATTGCTGTCTCAAAGGCACGGGTATGTATTTTCCCCTTATTTTTTTCATTTGGAATTTCTGTTCTGGATAACATATTGTTTTTCTAATGAATACATGTGATAGAATATTTATTCCTTCAATTCTTTTATGTCTAATAGAGAACTTTTATCCACAACGTTTTTCCAGATGGTCTGGTTTTGCATGAACAGCAGTTACTACATAATTAAACAAGACTGAGATAACATTTCCCTAAGGAAATGCTTAAATGAGATTGTAGTTCTCACTGTACTAGTGATTCAGTTTAGTTGTTGGGGAAAGGTGATATTCAATCCAGTGAGCAAATCTATTATTACCAGGACTTTGGTTGTATGAGTGTACTGGAAGGTGCCAAATGGCTCTTGTTCCAGAGTTGCTGGTGAACAGATACTGCTCTCCTTCTCCACATTTTCACTGTTTTAAATAAACTTGGATTTGGATCTAGGCTAAGTTAGTTTCCCCTGCCATCCCTATGAAACTGATGTGGAAGAATGAATTGTGACTGATAAAGAACATATATACTCCAAAGCCACCCAATAACATCTAACATTTGAAGCTGGCTTGTAATTGGGTGGGAGGTTGCCAACTAATACCAGATTCCATCAGCTATATTTCAGAGTAAGGAACTGGCAAAAACACTTCTGAGTATTCCTTGGTCAAGAAAATGTATGAAATTCATGATTTGAAAGAACATCCACACACAATGGAAGTTTTGTTATATTTTAATTTGGGCACAAGAGTACCTACGTATCCCATGGCTACATCTATCATTATGCGAACAGACCTTCATTCATGTGATGAAACTCCCTCTTCATTTTGTCTCTTTTGCAAGCCTCATCCATTTTTCAAATCTGTTGCCCCAAAGTGTTTCCCAGTCCTCAAAACCAGAGCTGGACTGTTTGGGATGTTCATAGAGTGAGGAGAAATCACTAGCTGTTTGCATTTACTGACAGGCAGATAGCACTGGATCCAGCCTTATAGCAATTCAATATACATTTGTTCAGAAATGGTAATATTCTTAATGACAACAGCATTGTTTAAAAGCTACTTCCATATATTATGGCATTTTTTTGTAAAAAATAAAACCCCACAATGCCTTTAGTATAATTTATGAAAGTTTTGGTAGTTTTCAATTGAATGAGGGTTGATGATTCCCATGTAAGTGAAGCTGTGAATCAGCTCCAGCCCAGACTTTAAAGGAGTTATCCAAAGTACTAAACCCTATCCTCAACAACAAGTTGAGTGTTTTGGGTAATGACTTTAAAATTCAGACTTAAACTCAGTGTGGATCCATCACCCCAATAACATTGGAGTCACCATCAGGTGTTGTTTCATAGGATCATACAATTGGAAGAAACCACAAGGACCATCCAGTCCATCTTCATGCCATGCAGGAAAATGCAATAAAGCACCCCTGATAGATGGCCATTCAACCTCTACTTTAAAACCTACAGAGAAGGAGATTCTGCCACACTCCAAGGAAGCATTTCTGATGTTCAAGCTAATCTAGATATTTTTGGTTCCTTGAAAAAAAGCAGATACTAAAACTTGATCTTATCCACAGCTGGAAACTGTCTTGAACATCAACATCACTCAGATTGGCATTGATGCGTGTGTGACTGCAAACTGCTCTCATAGCACTGGGTGTATCAGCAAAAATGAATTCAGCCCTCTTCCCACAATAACTACCTCTGGAAATGTTTTGCTGGCCTCTGTTACAGTGTTTAGCAATGCACAATGCACTTGCGAAGCTCGGGAAAGGAAGCACCATTCTTGTTCCTCCTACAGGATAAATCCTTGTTTTAATGGTGGCACCTGCACGGACACTGACCTGGGTTACAGGTAATTTAAGAAATTCCCAACTGATTTACTTCTTAAAGGTGGTGGAGTTATAAGCCTTTTTACCGTGACCCTTTCATAGTGTTTTCTTAGTAAGATTTATTCAGAGGACATTTATGATTTTAGTAACTGGTATACCTGGCTAACAGGGAAGAAGGTTGTGAAATCAGAGTTGGAAGAGACCACAAGTACCATCCAACCCCAACCCCTGCCATGCAGGAACACACAATAAAAGAACTCCCGACAGATGAATGTACCACATTGCAATATTGCTTTTGTTTTTGTTTTTGCAAGTAGAGAGAAAAAAGTATCCTTTCATCACAAGCTGAAACACACTTCCACATCAGCCCACAAAGCCTTAGCAGCACCATAGGCCAATGTTTCATGCTCATTGGATCCCTGATCAGAAATGTTTCTTTGAGGGATTGAACATTTGTTTTAATACTTGGTTTTTGACCAAATACATACGAATTTGGTGATCTGCAGATGAGAGGTTGCCATTGAGAGATGATAGCTTATTTAGACAGTGACATCAGTTATAATCTGAGCCAGGGACTTACCGGTGCAGTGCTGACATTGTTTGCTATTATGCCATATAAACCTCAACAGGTTGGGTTGCAAAATTGCACTGCGGGCCAAACGTTGGATAGATTGTGCTTTGCTCTGTACTTAAGAAGCATTTACATACAGCCAGCTATTATGGAGAGAGCCAGCTATTATGGACAATGTTGGACTGGGTCTTCAGATGACCAGAGTTCATATCCCACTTGGCCACAGAAATCCACAGGCTTGCCTTAGGCAAGTTGCATCCTATCAGCCTTAAAGGAAGGCAATGACAAGCCTTCTCTGAGGAAATCTTGCTAAGAAAGCTCTAGAATAAACTTTCTGTAAATTGCTATGAAGGGTCACGCTATTTGCCACATGGAGCCAAGTCTTTGTTTTCAAAGACATGCTAATATAAGGTATTCGTAAGTATCCATGTTAACCATACAGCTGAAATTATATTTTTCCCAGAACGCTAGATGGCAGTGCTAGCCTTCCTAAAGTGAAATCTCCACTGTTTTAAGTTTGACACATGTGACAAAGTCAAACAAGAAATAGCTTTCCACCTAAGCCTGATTCTTTGTCATAACTATACTAACAGTTTCTTGTCAGATTAGAAACCTTAATATAAACATTCCCTTTAACCTCAGCATGACATTATTTCCCCTAAAACGTTTTGGAATGTTTTTTCTCCTTTTTTGAATATTAGCCATTATTATTTTAGTACCTTACAGTATAGTGAATTTCAGTTTTTATTTTTTACGGTTGTCCTCCTGTATCCATCATGAATTGAACCACCCACATCTTGAAAATATCACACACACACCCAAAAAATCCCAAAAGCAAGTCTTAATTTTGCCATTTTATATAAGGGACACCATTTTACTATGCCATTGTATATGTGGGATTTGGGCATCCATTGATTTTGGTATCTACAAGGTATTCTGGAACCAAACCCCAACTGATACCAAGGACCCACTGCGTGTCACTTCTAGCCTTTGGAAACCACCAAGATGATGAGATAATGTGGATAACTTTCCGTTATAGTAAAAAAAAAATCTATTACTTATCTTTGTAGAGATAATGATATTTATGTATATGTGCTCATGCATGTGTGACAGTAGGTTCATTTATATACTACATATCTATATATATTGTATTTCTCCATGAGCTCAAGAAAACAGTTATGGTTTTTTTCTCTCTTACTTAATTTTACCTTTAAAACTCGGTCAGATTGAGCAATAGTAACTTTACAAAGAAAGTAATCCAATGATCTCCATGGGCAAGTGAAGATTTGGATCTTGGTCTCCCCAGTCATAGCTATACTTCCAATCTTGAAAAGCATATATGTCTTGATAAAAGATGGAAGCTGGATTATAGCAATGCTTTCCATTCATTTCTGCAGCTGCAAGTGCCCAAATACTTTCCATGGGCCAGAATGCCAACAGATCCAGCATACCTTCCGAGGACATGGATATGCTTGGTTCCCGCCCATCAAGCCATGCTTCCAGAGTCGAATCTCCCTGGATTTCATTACTGAAGTGGCAGATGGCCTTTTGCTTTACAATGGACCAGTAGCACGCGTGAAGCCAGGAGAAGTAGAGGACTTCATTGCACTAGGTTGAGTTCTTAGCCTTCTTTTGTTGGCATGTGTTTTCTAAGCCTATCATGTTCCTTTCAAGAAATGTATAGCTGTATCTTAAAGAACTGGTGCAGGATTGATATGGAGATACACAAAACTCAGCAGCTACAAATGCAGAGTATTCCACAACTGAGTAATAAACAGTATTTTGTAGGGCTTTTCAGTATTGCCACCTACTACCCAACTACCAGTTCATCCACATGCATGTGCTCTCTTTCTGTTTTTCTCTATCTCTCTCACACACACATATATGCAGAGTGATGTAAGGTATGGCTAGCAATTTTGGAAAACATAGGGAAGTTTCCAAAGTAAGTTTTGGGACGTTAACTTCTAGAAGCCTCCACTCAGCACAGTGAGTAGGCATGCTAGCTGAGAGCATCCTGGGAGCTGCAGTCTAAATCCCTTAACTTTTCCATAACATGAAATTTAACAACTATTTTCTAATGTAGGGAAAACCCTGCTGGGCCACATCAGTCAAGATAAATGTTTCTGAACTATGGCAGTTCAGTTTTAACTTTGGTGTGCATATCTAGTGTATATTTCTCTGCCAGTAGTAATTTTGCTGGATGTTTAGAAATACATGAAGTTATTGCCATCTGATAGTTTTATGATATAAAAATATAATAGCTATATCAGGAAGGGAAGCCAAGCAAGCTAGGTTTTTTCCCCTTGTTTCTCCTCGTAAACAGAGCTCTTGGAAGGTGTTCCATCGCTAACAATAAACCATGGCTCAGGGGCACTGTTCCTACGGATGTTGAAAAAAGTGAATGTGGCTGATCGTCGCTGGCACAACATAAACGTAATCAGTGATGGAAAGGCAAGTGTAAAATCTACCACAAAATTGCTCTCATTGTTTTGAGTTTTAGCATCTATATTTTCTTTGTATCTTTATATTTTTCTAAATTGAAAACATACCGAACAACTAAATAAGCTTGATACAGTTACCTTTTTGGATTACAGTTCTCTAACTTTGCCAGACAGCATATCCAAGAGATCTGTAATTGGATCCTACATGAGCCCTTGGATTTTTCCTGGGAGGAAGGATAGACCTAAATTGGAAAAAGACATGAGCAGAGAGAAGATCTCCCTTTCTACGTATTCAATTTGGAACTGTTTCTGGGCACTATTTAATTGTTTCCAAGGTTGTTTGTGACTCATAAAGCCCTATATGGCTAGGTCCAGTGATGTGTCCAGAGGAGGGCAACTAAATTGATCAAGGGTCTGGAGAACAAGCCATATGAGGAACAGCTTAAAGAGCTGGGCATGTTTAGCCTGCAGAAGAGAAGGCCGAGAGGAGACGTTATGGACATGTATAAGTATGTGAGGGGAAGTCACAGGGAGGAGGGAGAAAGCTTGTTTTCTGCAGCCTTGGAGACTAGGACATAGAACAATGACTTCAAATTGCAGGAAAGAAGATTCCACCTGGACATTAGGAAGAACTGCCTAACTGTGAGAGCTGTTCAGCAATGGAATTCTCTGCCCCAGAGTATGGTGGAGGCTCCTTCATTGGAGGCTTTTAAGCAGAGGATTGATGGCCATCTGTTGGGAATGCTTTGAATGTGATTTTCCTTCATCTTGGCACTGGATGGCCCATGAGGTCTCTTCCAACTTTATTATTCTATTATTCTAAGTGGCAAACTGTATCTTCCCATACGAGCTGCCTGGACCTTGAGATACTTAAGAGAGGTCCTTCATAGGGCCATCTTTGTGGCTGTCTCTACACTTTATATGGAATCTCCTTTCTAGGGAAGTTACAATTACCTCCTCTTTGTTCTCTTTCCATTGGCACACAAATACTTTTCAAAAGATCAGACACCTTAGAATTGAAGGTTTTAAAGAAAAGAGCTGTTAGAGCTGTATTATTTTAAAATTATTTACCATTTAAAAATCTTTTTATAGTGTATGTTTTCATATTATTAATAGTTTCAATTTGTTTTCATGTTTTGTATATTTTAAATGCAATCTTTTAAACATATAATGCACCTTATATCCCAGGCCTGGGGAAAAGGCAGGATATTAATAAGGATGCTGTTGATGTTGATGATGATGACTGCATTCTCAGTCAAAATAAATATATTTTCCATTTTAGAAAGTACAGCTGATCTTGGACCACTGTGCCAATGTCTCTTTTGCAAACAATGATGATGCCCAAGAGGATGTGTCAAAGGTGGATCATTCTGTCTGTAAAGTATCTTCTGAAACTCCAGGAAGTGATAGGTAAACCCTATAAATGAAAGCTTTAATTTGTAGATTAGTCAACTCAAGTTTTGGACAGATTAATCCATGAGAGGCTCAGTTGAAATGGCTGTGTCTCCAAATAAGTATACTCTATGTGTATACTTTTGAACTATGCAAAAAAAGTGACTCTATTTAAAGCTTCAAGAACAGACACAGTGCTGCTTAATTTGCAACTCTCCGTCTACCACACCCTTCCTTCCTGGGTTCATATCTGCTATTCTAGATTAACATTAAGTATGAATTAGCATTTTATCTGACCCTGGGGCATCTCTAGTTTGTAGAAACTATACTCAACTTCCAAAGTAGTAATGTAAACCATTGAGCAGGTCTTATAATAATTGAGCAGGTCTTCTAGTCAAACTGTTTGCTATTATAATGAGAATTACTGTTAATGTTATGGTATTTGTGGATGCAACATACTTTGATTATTCCATTCTGTTCTGTTGTTTACAAAGCTCACATTTGAGAACCATGCAATCAGATATTTTTTTAAAAAATCAAAAAATGAATCTCCTTGTAAAACAAACAAACAAACCCCTGGGTATGAAGTAAACGTATGATTTTGTATTGAGCCACACTCTTAACTATCCTGGGTATGCAGGTTGGATGAGCCTGATCTAGGCAATAAACATTCTTACAAGAATTATTAAAATGATTGACAACTCTGGGTTTTTATCTTGGTTTCAATGTTCACACAGTTTTAATTATTTATTTTTCAATGGGTTGTTTTAACTTTGTATTGTATGTTTTTATTCTTTAAGTAACTGCCTTGGGTCTGTGCCCTGAGAAAGGCGAGATATAAATTCCTCAAATAAATAAATAAATAAATAAACAAACAAATAAGCTCTAGTAAAAATAGAACAATATGGATAGCATTGTGTGTCTAGTTCAGGCATGGGCAAACTTGGGCCCTCCAGGTGTTTTGGACTTCAACTCCCAAAATTCCTAACAGTCAGTAGGCTATTGGGAATTGTGGGAGTTGAAGGCCCAAACATCTGGAGAGCTGAAGTTTGCCCATGCTTGATCTAGCTTCAACTGCACTTTAAATTATGTTCCCCACTTTTCTTTCTGTTGGTAGAAATCTGGATGTCCACCAACCTCTCCAGCTGGGTGGGGTCAAGAAGGCCCAGCCCTACCATACATCCCAGAAGCACTTCAAAGGTTTTGTGGGTTGCATTCGGAATGTCATCATTGATAGCCAGGTGAGAGCATGAAAAGGGCATGCACTGTTTCTCCACCTCACTTCTCAGCTAAATGTAACTTCAATTGTGTTTACCTTAATTCTTTTTGCATATCTCATCTTTATCTACAGGTATATAATTTGGAGCAACCCGCAGAGTCCTTAAACAGTGCACCAGGCTGTTCTCTGACAGATGGACTGTGCCAAAAAGGTGGAATACCCTCCTGTGGTGTCCATGGCAAATGCATTGGTGACTGGGGCTCCTTTAACTGTGATTGTTTCACTGGCTACATGGGAGCAAGATGTGACAAAGGTACAGTTGGCAGTGAAGGGAGAAATCCAGAAGAAAGGCTTTGACAATGTGGCAGGACATTCATGGGATAATAACTGGTTTGTTTTGCAACTGTGGTGCATTTTGCACATTTCTTGATGCACCAGTCAAGGTTCTGCAGGTGAAAGTTTTCAGAAAAAGGCCAAAAACCTGTTAGATCTTACTAGAATGTACCCATTGCATCAGTGGTGATATTGATTGAATGGGTCTACTCTATTTGGTAGTAACCAGTAGGAGCTAAACAAAATATATACTTCTGCTTTTATTACTTGGGTTTTCAAAAGCAAAAGAGTTAGATGATGAAGTGGGAAACCACACAAAGGAGTCAGATTTTTCAAAAGTAAGAATTCAGGAGCTTGGAACATAAAGTAAATGTGTTACACAACACATTACTTTAGAATAACTTGTACTAATTACTTAGCACATATATACTATTTAATTGCTTACAAATAAAGTAATTTTACTAATACATTACTTTTTTTATAATCTTTTGAAATGTGAAGTCCCAGAGAGGCCCCAAACCCTCTAAACCAGTGGTTCCCAACCTTTTTTTGAACACAGACTACTTGACCAGGGACCACTTTGACCAGGGACCTTTTACCAACATTGGTGTCACAAAGGTTACGGATCAATTTTTGGTCAACTTTAGATTTGGTTTGGTTATTGAGGTGCTGATTCAAAAATTGCATTGGATAGACCACATCAGCTCTAGTTTCTGATACAGAACATATGCCATTCAGTAGTCGCTATCTGCTAGCCCACAAGTACAGTAAAAGTCTAGCTTATCCAACATAAATGGGCCGGCAGAATGTTGGATGAATGAAAATGATGGATAATAAGGAGGGATTAAGGAAAAGCCCATTAAATATCAAATTGCATTATGATTTTACAAATTAAGCACCAAAACATTATGTTTTACAACAAATCAACAGAAAACAGTTCAATACACCGTAACGTTATGTAGTAATTACTGTATTTATGAATTTAGCACCAAAATATCACAATGTATTGAAACAGCTCTGGATCTGGGTGGGAGGCAAACTGCATTGGATAATACAGAACTTTGGATGAGCGAAGGTGGGATAAGCAAGACTCTACTGTAAATGCATAGTAGGGAAATAGGAAATAGAGGAAGGATTATTCAACATTCCTTTGGTGTGCTCTTTACATCCAGCTCTACTAGAATGGAATTTTGGAAAGGATAGTTGGATTCTTTATGATCTGAAAAATGTATTCAGTGCTTACAGCACACACGTCCGCCTCTCAGTACGAACCAGAACGTCATCTAGTACCCTTCTCAGTTTGGCATCCTCAGTTGGAAATGGATTCATCAGATTGGAGGTAAACAACAAAAAGGGTTATTTTTGTCTGTTCTGATGGTGATGATTCATACAAGGGGTCAGTAGAAGGTGAAACCCGAAATAAAATGAAAAGGAAAAACATTATTTTCCTGAATCAAAACAAAACTTGGAAAAAAATCAGGAAGCCTCTATTATACCTGAACAATAAGAGAGCTTGAGTGGGTGGGTGAAAACAACACTATTTTTCTGAATAAGTGGTTGTCCAAGCAACAGAACAGCTGGGTTTACCAGAACTGAAATGGGTTTCTTACTTTCTGATGAAAAGCAGAATGATTTTGGATGATATATTTATTTGGCATGCATGCAGTCTTTAATATTCTTTAAGGGCTGACCCTAGGAAGCCTTAGATGGGAACTGAACTGGAGCCCTTCTTCCCCACTTTTACTAAGATTTGGCCAGCCTACAGGCTAACAAATGGGAAAGTCATGCAAATATATGAGACAGCAGTAGCTTGTGGCTTCCATCTCAGGGTGTGCATGGATCTGCTCCAAGTTTCATTTTGGATATAGGCACATTGGAGGGTTTAGCCTGAACTCTTTTCAAGTTAAGACTAAACCCTGAAGCAGATTCACCATCCCATTGACTTGAAAACCTGTGGTTGGCACTGGATGTAGACTAGCCTATGGTTGGGAAACTCAAGAGTGGGGTTGGGCAACTCTTTATATTGCCCTCCAAGATTCATTAGAGTTGCATTCATGAAACATTTTTATTTTGTAAGATACTTAATTGTATATGTCTTTTCTAATGTCAAATATACAGTTTGTGGTCTTCTGTCTTTCTACAGATTATTGGTGGATATTTTGGTGTCAGTTTCAATTTGGGAGGCAAAGATCACGTCCTTCAGTTGAGCACTGTGCGCATAGACAATGGCCAGTGGACTGAACTAACCCTGGAGCGATATCACAATGAATTTTCTCTGCGTATTAACGATGGTGGAGGGGACCATGAGGTGTCAACCATTCTTGGATCAGGAGGACTGTTCAAAATAAATCTAGCAAGGATTGTGCTTGGAAACCGCCTGGCGAATCATTCGGAAAGTGATTTCCAAGGTATGGACTTGTGACCAAAGACCCAGAACAAAAAAATAGATTGGAGAATGAGTTAAATAGCAAACCTAGGAAAAAGTGGTTTATCTTAAATGGATCTGTACATGACCAACTAATGCCTTGACTCCAGCTAGTACTTCTATCAATTGTTTTAGCTTGGTGAAGATATTCTAACACATTTGTTTTGTGGTAGTGACTTGACAAACTATCTTAATATTGTGAACCTTTGTGACTCAAGACTCCCATTTTGGTCAGAGTCCAGTCTGTAAGAATAGGAAACAAATGCTTTTCTTTCTGTAAATAAAATTGGATCCTTGATTCACTGGACCTGGATTTCTAATTTTTATTGGAGTTATGGGCGAAGAAAAGGCCCCTTTAAAGTTTTTACACTATGACTAGCATGCAGGTCTGTGAGGCATTACAAAGGAAATAGTAGAACTAGGTTTATTAATTAAAGAAGGCATAAAACTGGCAAATGGGTTTTTAAAAAAATCTATGAATGAAAATGAACATAAAACACTATCTATGATGCAAACAAAATCCACAAAGGAACCAATACCATTGCTAAATAGTAATACAATGTTTTTAGTGTCTAATTGATCTCCAGAGCCAACAACTAATTTAACCATGTGCATCATTCCCTAAATGAGTGCTTGGGGCCTGTTTACTTATTGTATCAGAAACAAATCGGATACAGTCGTAATGTATTTGAAAATACAAAGTTTTTTAAAAACTTGATATTATACTAAATGTCCTTTGACCAGTAGCTGGTCACTTGGAGTTCCTCTGGTGTTGCTATAAGGACGTCCTCCATTGTGCATGTGGCAGGGCTCAGATAGCATTGTAATAGATGGTCTGTGGTTTGCTCTTCTCCACACTTGCATGTCGTGGACTTCACTTCGTGGTCCCATTTCTTAAGGTTGGCTCTGTATCTCGTAGTGCCAGAGTGCAGTCTGATCAGCACCTTCCAAGTTGCCCAGTCTTTTGTGTGCCCAGGGGGGAGTCTTTCATTCGGTATCAGCCATGGTTTGAAATTCCAGATTTTAGCCTGCCATTTTTGGACTCTCGCTTGCTGAGGTGTTCCTGCAAGTATCTCTGTAGATCTTAGAAAACAATTTCTTGATTTTAGGCACTGGCGTGCTGGCTGATATCTGATCAGAGGATTGGCCGGAGTTGTGACTACCCTGGTCGTTTCTTTATTGGCTGCTACTTCACTAAGGATGTCAAGTGGTGCAATACTAGCTAAACAATATAATTTCTCCAGTGGAGTAGGGCATAGATATCCTGTGATAATGCAGCATGTCTAATTAAGAGCCACGTCCACTGTTTTAGTGTGGTGAGATGTGTTCCACACTGGGCATGCATACTCAGCAGCAGAGTAGCAAAGCACAAGGGCAGATGTCTTCACTGTGTGTGGATGTGATCCCCAGGTTGTACCAGTCAGCTTTCGTATGATATTGTTTCTAGCGCCCACTTTATGCTAGATATTCAATCAGTGCTTCTTGTAGGTCAGAGCATGGTCCAGAGTAACTCCTAGGTATTTGGGTCTATTGTCTGATTAGTATTGCAAATAAAAATGGACCACGTTTCTGTAAAATGGAATTAAAAACAATGAGGGAAGGAGAAGTTAATTATATTTGTTCAGATTAATGGCAAGCTCCATTTGTGAGAGGCAACTAGGGTATAAATTGAATGATGAGTAAAATCTGTCAATGGAAGATTATGAAGGTGAGCTAGATCTGCTTTGTGTCTCCTGCAGGCTGCATGAGGGATGTCCGTCTAAATGGGCAGCCCCTTCTTGTAAACGGGGAAAGCACGGAGTACAGCTTCATTGTGGAGCAGGAGGGCATCACCATTGGCTGCCATTCCAACTCCTGCAGCAACCAGCCCTGTTATAACCCTTTCCACTGCGTAGATCTATGGAGAAAGTACGAATGCAGGTATGCACCTTTGTGTGAACTTAGTTCCCCTTTTGTTTAAAATGCAGCTTTTCAAAAGGAAATATTTCCTATACCCCAGAGTTGGACATGGCTGGACTTCATGTCAGGGGAAAACCTTTACCTTTACCTATATACATATATGTATCTCTCTGTGTGTGTATGTATACACACACACACACATACACATGCATACATATACATATATACAATTTACATTTTTCAACTGGTGCCTTTCTTTATTCAGATGTCCAGCTGGCAAAGTAGAAGTGACCGATACTCTGACAGGCCTGAAACAGTGCACCTCATCACCCTGTGGGCACTGGAACTGTAGGAATGGTGGCACCTGCGTGGCTCAGTCTCGGGACAAATACGTCTGCCAGTGTCCTGAAGGTTATAAAGGAAAGTGGTGTGAAGTCAGCCCTGTAAAAGCAGGAAGACCAGTAGGACTCAGCTCTGGTTCCATCTTGGCCATCAGCATGTGCCTGCTTGTTTTTTTAGGTAGGAACATTTGACTTTGCTCATGTTATGTTACTGCATGCTATGCCCTTGAAATGCTCCACATCACTGTCTCTAGGTTCCCAAACTGCTAGTAAAAATGTTCCAGAAGACATTCCTGTTTTAGACACCCTCTCTCTGAATCATATGGCCCACTATGGCAATTCTGGGAGTGAATATCCAAAACCACAAGTTTTCCTAGATGTATTTGTTCTTTCTTTGCCCTCTCAAATGTATACTCCAATACATACTTCTTCATTATTTCCTAATGAAGCAGACTTACACACCAAGAATTTCTCCATCTTTTTCCCCTGGAAGAACTTTTGACATAATTTTTAGTGTTCAGAGAACTCCTGCATAAAAATTATTATATATATTGCAAAAAAAAAAGTTTCATTTTATCCTAGTCATGATCTCCCATGGAACCTCTAGCAACCTGTCATGGAACCCCAGAGTCCCAAGAAATACTCATTGTGAAACTCTGCATTAGACAAAAGAGAAAGTTGTCCGTGGTGCCTTGAATATATTAGGCAATTCATGGGTCACACGCTCCCCCTGAGCATTCCTTAAGTTTTTCCTCAACTCTCCAACTAACACTGGTTGTCCATCTCTATGAATCGTCATTTAAATGGCCCACAGTGCTCCAAGAAAGTATTGGAGAGGCACACTGAATAATTAAAGTAGTAACTCCCAAACATAAGAGTATAGAACCAAGCAAAGCACTGTTACTGTCTGCCCTGGTCAACAGAGCAAGCCACTGCAAATTATCTATATATGAGGGTCACCAGTCTTTTGAAGGGGGGCACATGGAGCTGGTTCTATTTATTCATTTATTTATCACATTTATACCCCCACCCTTCTCACCCTGAAGGGGACTCAAGATGGCCTTACAACAGGCAACAGTTTGATGCCATACACACATATATGACCATGAATTAAGCAATTACAATTAAAACCAAACAGTTAAAACATGGGTTGTTGTAGGTTTTTCGGGCTATATGGCCATGTTCTAGAGGGATTCTCTCCTGACATTTCACCTGCATCTATGGCAAGCATCCTCAGAGGAAGTTAGGTCTGTTGGAACTAGAAAATGGGTTTATATATCTGTGGAATGACCAGGGTGGGGCAAAGAACTCTTGTCTGCTGGAGCTAGGTGTGAAGTTTCAACTGACCACCTTGATTAGCATTTGGTGGCCTGGCAGTGCCTGGGGCAATCTTTTGTTGAGAGGTGATTAGATGACCTTGATTGTTTCCTCTCTGTTGTTTTGATGTTGTAATTTTAGAGTTTTTTAATACTGGTAGCCAGATTTTGTTCATTTTCATGGTTTCCTCCTTTCTGTTGAAGTTGTCCACATGCTTGTGGATTTCAATGTCTTCTCTGTGTAGTCTGACATGGTGGTTGTTGGAGTGGTCCAACATTTCTGTGTACTCAAATAATATGCTGTGTCCAGGTTGGTTCATCAGGTGCTCTGCTTATGGCTGACTTCTCTGGTTGAAGTAGTCTGCAGTGCCTTTCATGTTCCTTGATTCATGTTTGGGCAATGCTGTGTTTGGTGGTCCCTATGTAGGTGGTCAGTTGAAACATTCACACCTAGCTCCAGCAGACAAGAGTTCTTTGCCCCACCCTGGTCATTCCACAGATATATAAACCCATTTTCTAGTTCCAACAGACCTAACTTCCTCTGAGGATGCTTGCCATAGATGCAGGTGAAATGTCAGGAGAGAATCCCTCTAGAACATGGCCATATAGCCCGAAAAAACCTACAATAACCCAATTCTTGGGAAGGAAGCAAAAAACCTCCCTTCAAAGAGTGTACATGTCTCAGAAAAGTAATGACTCAATTAATTTATAAAAACCATTGTAATCTTCATTAAAACAGTGTTTTACTTACTTTGGGTATCTTATTTACTCAGGATTGGTGAAAGGCCAGAGACTGGCCAAAATGCCTTCTATTTAAATGTCCTAGTGGATTCCTGTAGGTAAGTAAAATACCCTTTTAATGAAGCTTGCTTTTAAGATATAGATGATTCATTACCTTCCTGAAGAGTGTACCTTTGTTTTTCAGTCCTTTAAATTAACATGGCATTTCTCCTTAGAAACGTAATTATTAAATGCTAATTTATTTTACTCAGGTTGCTTTTATATTAGAGAAAAGATGTTGATGTGCTTTGCAGATTATAACAAATATGTCTTCTCAAACGTGTCTTCCTATCTTGTTTTCCTTCATCAGGTTTATTAGTCTCTTATACCGTGTGGAGTCAATGGGGGAGATCAAGGTTTCGAAAAGGAGGAATTTACCATATTCCTGAGGAACATGAAAGTTGGGACGATGTTAGAGAGAATGTCTTCAATTATAATGAGGAAGGAGGAGGGGAGCATGACCTGGTATGGTTTTGCATGACCTGGTATGGCATCCGTACAGCATTTTAAATTCATAATAGCCCAGATTCAGTTATGCATCAAAAGTTGTGAAAGATTCCTTTTTTAACCAGGGAAAAAAGTGAAAAAAATGCAGAAATTAACAACCCAATCCTTTTAATCAGAGGTGGACAACTGCGTCATTTTGGATGTTGTTGTAATGCAGGCTTAGAGCCACATTACAACATTCACCCCTGCTGTATTTCATAGGAAATATGCACCACTGCAGTATATTCTTGGTTGTTTGCTCTCCTGCTAACATATTTAGGACTAAAGCCCCAATTGTCTTTAATGATATAACCCATGTCACATTCACAGCCCTCAAACTACGTTATGCAATTTACCTTAGCCCAGTGGTTCTCAACCTGGGGTCCCCAGATGTTTTTGGCCTACAATTCCCAGAAATCCCAGCCAGTTTAGCAGCTGTTAGGATTTCTGGGCGTGGAAGGCCAAAAACATCTGGGGACCCCAGGTTGAGAATCACTGCTTAGCCGATGGTTCTCAACCTGTGGGTCTTCAGGTTTTAGCCTACAACTCCCAGAAATCCCAGAAAAAGGAAGAGGGGCCGAGCAAGGGCAAGATGAATGGATGGTATCCTTGTAGTGACTGGCTTGACCTTGAAGGAGCTGGGGGTGGTGACGGTCAACAGGGAGCTCTGGCATGGCATGGTCCATGAGGTCACGAAGAGTTGGAAGCGACTGAACAAATGAACAACAACCCAGAAATCCCAACCAGTTTACCAGATGTTGGGATTTCTGGAAGTTCAAGGCCAAAACATCTGGGGACCCACAGGTTGAGAACCACTGCTTAGTCAGTGGTTCTCAACCTGTGGGTCCTCAGGTGTTTTAGCCTACAACTCCCAGAAATCCCAGAAAAAGGAAGAGGGGCCGACCAAGGGCAAGATGAATGGAAGGTATCCTTGAAGTGACTGGCTTGACCTTGAAGGAGCTGGGGGTGGTGACAGCCGACAGGGAGCTCTGGCGTGGGCTGGTCCATGAGGTCACGAAGAGTCGGAAGCGACTGAACAAATGAACAACAACCCAGAAATCCCAACCAGTTTACCAGATGTTGGGATTTCTGGAAGTTCAAGACCAAAACATCTGGGGACCCACAGGTTGAGAACCACTGACCTTAGTTGTGATCGTTCAAGCACCTTATTGTGTAGTCTTTCTGAGTAAACAGAACAAAGGATAAGGCACTGCTATGAATCATTTGCTCAGTAGGAACTGTGAGGTTGACTCATGGTTTAAATTTAAATTGTATGAGCATGATAGCGGGAGGAAGAAATAATTGTTGTTTCTAGACTTGGGGCAGGAAAGAATAAAGCCCTGTTTTCCTTGACTCCATAAATCTCATGTCCTCATTAACATTCCCTTCTAGTCTTCCAAACTCTGGCCCCATTACAGCCTTATGTTCAATGTGTACTGTAGAATTAATGCAGTTTGACACCACTTTAACTGCTATGGCTTAATACTATGGAATCACAGGAGCTGCAGTTTCTCAAGTCACTCCTGACACGGCAAAACCAAAACCAAAACCCAGGAGCTGTAGTTTTTTGAATTCTTTCTAAGTAGCGCAACTCCCAGGATGCCACAGCATTGAGATACAGCAGTTGAATGGCTTTCATTCTTCAGAGTCTATGCCCCCTTGGGCCCCTACCCCACAGCTGAATAAAATCCCACATTTTCTGCTTTGAACTGAAATATATGGCAGTGTGGACTCAAATAACCCAGTTCAAAGCAGATATTGTGGGATTTTCTGCCTTGGTATTCTGGGTTATATGGCTGCGTGGAAGGGCCCATGGTCATCTCCTCCCTTTCAGGTTGTTTGAGGTTGATATGGAGAGTTTGGACCAAGAGGCTTTCACATTACGCAATTATAGCACCACAAGGCCACTTTTTAAAGAATTCTCAGCTAGTGCCTTACCAAAGTGCAACCCAAATAAGTGCAGGCTGCAGCCGTGGCAATTAAAGTGAAAACATAGCACTATAATTGTGTAATGTAAAAGAGACCCTGCATTATATAGAAAAGGCAAAGTGTTTTGTCATAGAGCAGCCATTGCAGACATGATGGGTTTGTGGGAATTGTAATCCAAAACATCTGGGAATTCTCTGTCTCCCAGCTATCCTTCACTTGTGTCACATGTTATTTATCTTCCTTTTTGAAAAACGGACCCTTGTCTCATCCCTTTGAGTACTCCAGGCTTGGCTCTGGGAGGTGGTGAAGGGTCGTCCACTCCAATATTTGCTTTTTGTGTGGAACAGTTTGCCTCCCCCTGCCGCCCCGATTCCCAAAAGCAGGATGAGTGGGTTCTCAATTTGCATGGCCTGCTTCTTCCAGGTTAAGAGGGTTAAGGTTGCCTTATCCAAGAAGCCCCCCACATCCAACAGCCAGGCCTGGACTACTCGCAATTTTTATTGGTCACCACATATAAAGGAGGAGATAAAACTGAATACAGTGCTTTCAGCTGAGGCTAAACCAACACTGAGTAGACAAGGTACCTAACTACCCCTCCTGTCTTGTGTGTGGCATGTGATATCAGTTGATGTGGTTTTTACACTGGCTTTTGTGCATTTCCAGTGTGTGGTTTTTACTTTTCCTTGTCCTCTGAAATCTGCCCAGAGTTTTGTTGTAGGAGTGGAGATTCAAAAGCCAATCCCTCACAAAGGATCTCGGAAAACTTTTTTTTTCTTATAATAACATTTTTAAGAACTTTATTTCTTTTTGTGAAGGAAAAAAATACATTATAATGTACGAGTTGCCAGTCTGATTTTTCCTCCTACTATTAGCGCAAGTTTTATGCCAATGGCTGGAAACTCTGGGAACTTTCAGTAGGAAAAATATCTGTGGAAGTGGGTTGTTGTGAATTTTTCAGGATGTATGGCCATGTTCCAGAAGCATTCTCTCCTGATGTTTCACCTGCATCTATGACAAGCATCCTTATCCAAAAACAGGGGAAATCGAGACAAGAAACAATCAGGGCCAGCTAATCACTTCCCAACAAAGGATTCCCCCAGGCAGTAAAAAGCCAGACCCTGAAAACTGCTAGGCTATTAAATGCTAATCAAGGTGATCAATTGCTACATTCACACCTACTTCAAACAGACAAGAGTTCTTTCCCTCACCCTGGGCATTCCTCAAATATATAAACCCAATTTTCCTAGTTTCAAACAGACCTCACAACCTCTGAGCATGCCTGCCATAAATGCAGGTGAAATGTCAGGAGAGAATGCTTCTGGAATGAAGTGACATTGATGGCAAGTGGGGAAAGGGGATAATTTACCTTCTTTATGATTATCTATTGGTGAAAATGACTTTGGTTCAACAAATAGAGGATTGAACTTGTACCCGGTAGAGTCAGGTTAAAAACCCTTCATTGCCAAATTGTACATTGTTCATGGTAAGGATATTCCTTTCTTCTGTATGGGAAATTGTCATTTCTATGCCTTGCAAAACAAGACGGAGATTGACTTGCCTTCAGTGCACTCAGGTGCAATTGTGAAGGGAGAAGTGCTATAAAATTATGTTTGAATTTATATTTTTATTATTGATACAACATGGTTGATTCTTTTCTTCTTCTTCCCATACCCAACACTCAGAGTGTGTATAATTTAGACACGCTAAAGAAACCTGTACGAATCATACCTCCGTTTTCCTCGGGAACGGCTGCTCCAGTCCTCAGATCATATTCTGGATCACAAATAAATCCTCATGGGAACCCCGCATGCCTGAGAGAAACTCCTTCATTGGATACCAGTTTCCTAGACTTCAAGCGTTGCATGTCTCAAAGAATACAGACTGCAGATGGCGATTTGAAGCATCTTCCAACAGACAGCATGCATTTCTATTGCTCAGAGGGCCAGGGCTCTCCCACTGGAAGTCTGAGTTCCTTAGAGACGTCCGGTGTAGAGCAAGACTCAAATTATGAAAACCTCAGTGAATGGGGATCAGAGTTTGTGAAGTTAAAACAGTTACATGAACTTCAAACTGAACAATTATAGAATATGAAGTCATGACATTTTTGCTTGTGAGATGGAACCTCCTCCTTGGAAACCATGCTTTAGTTGTTTACTGAAAAGACATTTCTAATACATTGGATAGCATCAAACACATTATCCTATCAAAAATGGAACAGCCCGACATTTTTTTCCCCTTAGTGTCTTGGTTTTTTGACCTGTTCCTGGGGTTATTTGAAGCGCTGGTTCAAAAAAATGCATTGGATAGACCCCATGGGGTCTAATTTCTTAGAGTTATCATGAGGCCCTTTCCACACAGCCATATAACCCAGAATATCAAGGCAGAAAATCCCACAATATCTGCTTTGAACTGGGTTACCTGAGTCCACACTGCCATATATTCCAATCAAAACAGATAATGTGGGATTTTATTCAGCTGTGTGGAAGGGGCCGTAGTTTCTCATGGGTTTTATTTTCATGTCAGGAGCAACTTGAGAAACTGCAAGTCGCTTCTGGTGAGAGAGAATTGGCCATGTTGCAAGGATGTTGCCCAGGCAATGCCCGGATGTTTATCATCCTGTGGGAGGCTTCTCTCATGTCACTGCATGGGAAGCTGGAGCTGACAGATGGGAGCTCTCCCTGGATTTGAACCCCCAACCTTTTGGTCAGCAGTCCTGCCACACAAGGGTTTAGCCCAGTGTGGTTCCCAAACTTATTTGGCCTACCCCCTGGAAATTAATTTTTTGAAAGCTTCTCTTCTTTCTTTTATGATTTCACCCCCCCCCCCCTACAGTTATTCATCACCCCCAAATGCACCTGTGGCCATTACCTCCCCCCCCCCCCCGGGAAGGCTGCAGCGCCCACCACTTTGGGAATCACTGGTTTAACCCATTGCACCACTGGGGACTCCTTATGGGTGAGCAGATAGCAACTGGTATAGGGCATTTGTTCTGCATCTCAAAAACCCGAGCTGATAAGGGGAAACTGGTGCCATTATTTTCTGAATCAGCAGATCAAATATACCCAGAAGCAGGGCTAACCTTTGAGGCACCAAAATGTGATTGGCCATTCGGAACCAGTATATCTTGCCTTCCCTTGAACGATACAATTTTAAAGTTTTTATGTGTATTGTATAACTAAAGCTAGAAGGATGTTTGTCACCTTGTTTCAAAGTAGCTTTGGAGGGAAAATGTAGTTCTGAAACAATTTCTAATGTGTGAATCTGTAGTAATATTCTGTCAATACTGACATTTTTGCTATCTTAACTTACTTAGGTAGATTACACCTATTTTTTCTATGCTGTAAAATACTTTTTATACTTGTTTAATTGGCAGTCTCTGTTTCCATAGTTCAGATTCACGTTTCATGCATATTGCATAATCAACTTTGCGGTTATATTCGGGAGAGTTGTCACCGTAATGGATGTGTGCAGAGTAGTTTTACTTTCAAGCTCTGTGTATATAAAACATAAATGAATTTCATGTTTAGACTTGGATCCCATCTCCAAGAAATCTCATTATGTACTGTATATTCAGCTTTTTCACTTCTGGCACCAAGCATTTTGGATTGACCTGGGTAGGTGATCGTCTTTTGTCTATGTCAGGCATGGGCCAACTTGGGCCCTCCAGGTGTTTTGGCCTTCAACTCCCACCATTCCTAGCAGCTTCAGGCCCTTTCCTTTTCCCCCTCAGCCGCTTAAGCGGAAGTCCAAAAACACCTGGAGTTGAAGTCCAAAACACCTGGAGGGCCCAAGTTGGCCCATGCCTGGTCTTATCTCCCTTTCTATCCAAAATGGATTTCTCCTGAAACAATAAATGTACATTTTGATTTTTCAAACCTTACATCTTGGGTATTTCTCTCCTCTTTCCTATCACAAGTTCCTATTGCAGTGGCTACTCAACTTGATGTCGACACCAAATCATTCCTACATTTTATTTATTTATTTACAGTATTTGTATACCGTTTTTCTCACCCCGAGGGGGACTCAAAAAATGGACTCCATCAATCCTAAATGAAATGAACATTAAAATATTATAACATTGCAAATCCAGCAAACCCTAATAGAATTACTTGAAGCCATAACTATAGATTAGTGTTACATTTCTTGTTTTAAAAAAATCCATAAACACAATTTCCAGTCGTTAAAAGTATCACTTGGCTTGTCCTTTAAAACTTCAATTTGGGCAAACCAGGCAACTAAAGAAGAATGTTTTAATGTTTGTTTAATATTTGTGGATTTAAGATTGTATTGAAATGTTTTTTAATGTAAGCCACTTTGAGTCTCCTTTGTGGAAAGAAAAAGCAGGATGATGATGATGATGATGATGATGATAACTGGGTTGTTGTGAGTTTGGCTGTATGGCTATATTCCAGAAGCATTCTCTTCTGACGTTTCACCCACATCTGTGGCAGACATCCTACCATCATATAGATAGTAAACAAATACATTAAACCATTAAAACAATTCATTTTTGGGCCTTCTTACCCATATACATCTTTTGAAAATTGTACCATATATATCAGGCATGGGCAAACTTGGGCCCTTCAGGTGTGTGCATGCACATACACACACATATATATGCGCATATATACTATTTATGACATTTATATGCTGCCCTTCTCACCCTGAAGGGGACTCAGAGCAGCTTACAAGATATATATTCATACAATATATATTATCAACATAGTACAATATCAGTATTAAATATTACTATATTGTACTATACCATTATATTGTAATAATATTAGTAATATTACATGTAATATGAATATATAATTATAACATATTATTATTAATATTATATTGCATTACATTATAAGTATGATATGTATATATAATTTATTATATTAAGGTAAAGGTAGTCCCCTGACATTAAGTCCAGTCATGTCTGACTCTGGAGTGTGGTGCTCATCTCCATTTCTAAGCCGAAGAGCCAGCGTTGTCCGTAGACACCTCCAAGGTCATGTGGTCGGCATGACTGCATGGAGCGCCCTTACCTTGCCGCCGGAGCAGTACCTATTGATCTACTCACATTTGCATGTTTTCGAACTGCTAGGTTGGCAGAAGCTAGGGCTGACAGCGGAAGCTCACGCCGCTCCCCGGAATCGAACCTGCGACCTTTCGATCAACAAGCTCAGCAGCTCAGTGCTTTAACCCACTGCGCCACTGGGGGCTCCCAAATTATTATATTACATTATTCTCTCTCTCTCTCTCTCTCTCTCTCTATATATATATATATGGGCTTTGAGGCTGAGAGAGTGTGACTTTCCCAAGATCATCATAACTAAGTGGAGTCTGAACATTGATTTTCAGAGTCCTGGGGTGCATCTACACTGTAGAATTAGAGCAGTTGGATACCGCTTCAATTGCCATGGCTCAATGATAAATGAATCTTGAGAGTTCGCTTTCTTCTTTAGCCTTCTTTGCCACAGACTACTGGCTCCTCACCAATCCCAGGATCCCATAGGTTTCAGCCACAACCATTAAAGTGGTGTCAAACTGCATTCATTCTACAGACTTCCCTTGCCTCCAGAAAGTTTACATACAGGGAGGAAAGAGATACAAGCCCGTCCCAACCTCTTCGACCAATCCCATGAGTCCTTGGTTTGCTATTCCCCTTATGATTGGTCGGACTCTGGCAAAGAGTTATGATTGGTCAGAACCTGGCAAAGAGGCGGGGCAAAAGTGAGCCCAGTTGCATTCATTTCGTCTGTGCTGAAAGAGGAGAGAAGGGAAGGGGGCGTCGACGGCGGCCATTTTGGGAGGGGCAAGAGGGGAGTGGCGCATGCGCGGAAGGGAACTCGAAGCTGGGGAAAAGAGAAGGTGAATGAATTGGAGGTATTTCTTTTACCTGGCCTTCATTTGGGGCGGGGGAGGGCGAGGGAACAAGATACTTTGAACATAGGCGTTAAAAGTGGGGGTGGTACTACTACTAGTGTGTTGGGAGCATCTACACTGCAGAATCAACGCGGTTTGACACCACTTTGACCGCCATGGCTCAGTATGGTGAATTCTGGGAGTTGCAGTTTTGCAGGGCCTTCAGCCTTCTCTGCTAGAGAGTGCTGGTGCCCCCACCAAACTACAAATCCCGTCACCAAGATTCTTGGAAGTTAAAGCGGTATAGAACTGCATTAATTCTCCAGAGTGGATGCAGTTTGGAGGCTAAGTAAATATATTTACTTTGGAGAAATATTTATTCAGTTATAAATTGCGCTTTATAGCAGGCATGGGCAAACTTGAGCCCTCCATGTCTTTTGGACTTCAACTCCCACAATTCCTGACACTTCTAAAGCTTTACTGTTTTTATGCACTAGCAAAATCTCTGTTTTCAGTTGTTAGACTGAATAACAGGTTATTCAGTCTAACAACTGAAACCATTGCCTTGCATAATGATATTTGGTTGTATACCACAAGAGAAGATTGTACTCTAAAGCAGTGGTTTTCAACCTGTGGGTCCCCAGGTGTTTTGGCCTACAACTCCCAGAAATCCCAGCCAGTGCTGTTAGTATTTCTGGGAGTTGAAGGCCAAAACATCTGGGGACCCATAGGTTGAGAACCACTGCTCTAATGGGTTTTTGGCTCTTCTCTGAAAGGTCGTGCTTTCATCCCATAACCTAGATTCTTGGAAGTTAAAGTGGTGTAGAACTGCATTAATTCTCCAGAGTGGATGCAGTTTGGAGGCTAAGTAAATATATTTACTTTGGAGAAATATTTATTCAGTTATAAATTACGGTAATATTTATTCAGTTATAAATTACGGTTTACACCAGGCATGGGCAAACTTGAGCCCTCCATGTGTTTTGGACTTCAACTCCCACAATTCCTAACACTTCTAAAGCTTTACTGTTTTTATGCACTAGCAAAATCTCTTGTTTTCCTAACAGATCAGAGATAACAGGTTATTCAGTCTAACAACTGAAACCATTGCCTTGCATAATTATATCTGCTTGTATATCACAAGAGAAGATTCTATGCTGCTCTTCTCTGAAAGGTCGTGCTTTTCTTTAAAAGTTATGATCTCCAAATGGTGTTTTCCGAACGGTTATGAATGCCATTTTCCAGAAGGTTTCATTGATGTTGATGTGAGGTTGCGTATATTTTGGGAATCGTTGTTTGATTGTTTTGATGTAAGGTTGTCTCAACCAAAGTGTCAAATATGGAATGCGCTTCAACCCAGTCCCATTCTGTTGTTATTGTCTGCACAGCTCAGTGAAAATGAGAAGCTTTTTTTTCATATCAGGAGCGACTTGAGAAACTGCAAGTCGCTTCTGGTGTGAGAGAATTGGCTTACAAGATATATATACATACAATATATATTATTAGCATAGGGGTTGTTTTTTTGTGTCAGGAGCGACTTGAGAAACTGCAAGTCGCTTCTGGTGTGAGAGAATTGGCTTACAAGATATATATACATACAATTTATATTATTAGCATAGGGGTTTTTTTTTGTTGTGTCAGGAGCGACTTGAGAAACTGCAAGTTGATTCTGGTGTGAGAGAATTGGCTGTCTGCAAGGACATTGCCCAGGGGACTCCCGGATGTTTTTGATGTTTTATCATCCTTATGGGAGGCTTCTCTCATGTCCCCGCATGAGGAGCTGGAGCTGATAGAGGGAGCTCATCTGCACTCTCCCGGATTCAAACCTGCAACCTGTCGGTCTTCAGTCCTGCCAGAACAGGGGTTTAACCCACTGCGCCACCGGGAGCTCTAACGAGAAGCTGTTCTGTGTGTTTTTAAATGTGGAGCTTGTTTCCATCTGAACAAAATTTTACGGAAATCATATATATATATATATATATATATATATATATATATATATATATATATAAAATGTGCATTCTTTTGCACTAAAATTCAGTTTTCCCTGTACTAAATTTTTTATAGGTTTTGATAATTTTGATCTCTATGTAATATTCTACTCCTGACCAACAATAAGCTGCCACCTATAACTAATTTTTCAATTTTGGTGTGGATTTGATACCTTTTGTAAACAAACCCCACAAATGGAGATTGGGTGGCCATCTGTCAGGGGTGTTTTAACTTTAGCACCGGGACTGTGGCGCAGCTGGCTGGGAGTCTGCTGCATTAATAATAATAATAATCTTTATTTATACCCCACTACCATCTCCCCAAAGGACTCGGTGAGGCTTCCATGAGGCCAAGCCCACAGTACATCAATAACAAAAGCAATAACAAAAACAGTCAATACAATACAATTAATATAAATCACATAAACAATAAACAGTAACACACAAGCATTTAAAAAGCATTTAAAAGATCTGTATTGACCTAAAGGTCATGAGTTCGAAACCAGCCCAGGTCGGAGTGAGCTCCCAACCAAAATTGTGTAGTTTGTTGTTGACCTTTGCAACCTGAAAGACAATTGCATCTGTCAAGTAGGAAAATTAGGTACCACTTTGTGTGTGTGTGGGGGGGGGGGGGGTAAATTAACTGATTTACGAGGCCATAAAAAATCTCCAGGAAGTATGCAAATATGGAAAGAATGAGGAAGTGACAGCTCCCCTGGTGGCCAGAAGCTGGAAAGTTAATAGCCTCTGGGTGTCTGTCTATATTTATTTATTTATTTATTTATTTATTTATTTAAAACATTTATATTCCGCAGTTCTCATCCCGAAGGGGACTCAGGGTTGAGTACAGCATATAAACATTCAATGCCGGGACACACATTCTTATATACATACATAAACATTAAAAACATTTATCAAAATATTAAAATACACCATTTAAAACCGTCCTAGTCCTCCATGTCAAATCTAATTGGCCTGGTAATCTTTCCTATTGCTGCTTTATTGCCCTGTCCCGAAAGCTTGGTCCCACAGCCAAGTTTCTACCATCCTTCTAAAGGACAGGAGAGAGGGGGCCGACCTGATCTCACCAGGAAGGGAGTTCCATAGCCAGGGAGCAATCACCAAGAAGGCCCTGTCTCTCATCCCCACCAATCGTGCCTGTGACAATGGTGGGACAGAAAGCAGGGCTTCCCCGGAGGATCTTAATTGCCACAATGGTTCATAGGAAGAGATGTGTTGTTGTGTGTCTATGGAATTGAATGTTTGCCATGTATATGTACATTGTAATCTGCGCTGAGTCCCCTGCGGGGTGAGAAGGGCGGAATATAAGTACTGTAAATAAATAAATAAATAAATAAATAAACTGTCCTCCATTACTATACTGGATAGGATTGGACTAGGTGACCCTGAGATCCTTTCCAATTCTACAATTCTTTGATTCTATAAAAGGCATAAGTTGTGTTCCAATGGGCCTTTTTCTTTCTAGCAAAAATCAAGAGCATCTGCTCCTCACTCAACAGGCATCTCAAAGAAACAAGGAGACATTTAAAAGAGGAAGATGAGTGCAGAAGCTGCTGACCGAGAGGCCGCCACCTCTAGCCGACCCTGCACTCCCCCGCAGACCTCCTGGTTTGAGTTTTTGCTGGAAGAGTCTCTTCTAGAGAAGCATCTGAAAAAGATTGCTCCTGGTCAGTAATATTTTGATCTAAGATACTGGGGTTTTTTTTAATCTGCAGTCATTTGTCACTGCAGAGGAGGAGAGAGCTGGACTGGGATTCTTTTGCACTACACAATTCCACTTTATCATGGCAACTTCCTATGGAATCTCAGGATTATAATTTGGTGAGGCGCTTGAGCTTTCAGGCTGAGAATTCTAAATATGCCTCCTGAAATATTAAATCCCAAGATTTGGTACCAATTTAAGTGGAATCACAACACTATATTTGTGTAGCATGTAAAGCCCCCTTCACAAAGTTGAAACTAGTATTATGGATGTATTCTTCTCAAGGGATGTCAGATGGTTGACTTCATTTGCCTTTCATTAGTTGGTGAGACAGTAATTTGTACACCTTTGAATCTTAAAAGTAGAATGGCTTCTTTAAGAGTGATTTAACTTTTTATAAGATGTGGTCATGGCAGCTAAAGGATTGGTTTGTTTTGTTTTGAAATTATTAGGAGTCTTCTTAACAGTGCTGGGTGACCTTTATTGTACCATATTGAGCAAATGTTTATTGTCTGCTATCCAGCAGGTGTAGGAAACTGCAATCTATTATACAATTAAACTTGTAAAATATGGTTGAAATTCATTGGATTGTAGCTGAAGGGAGATATCAAAAATTACATGTGTTTATTATTATTATTATTATTATTATTATTTCCAACATTTCTACCCCATCCTTCTCAGGATGGCTTACATTCGGCAACAATTCGATGCCGCAACATATAGACAAATACAACAATATAACAACAATTTAAAACAAAAGAACATTAAATTAAAAACAACTAAAAGCATTATTGTCAACCATATAGTCATTCCAGTCCAATTCTGCATCAAAAGTGCTCTTATCCTGCTGTCCAAAAGCCTGGTCCCAGAACCATGATTTCAATTTCTTCCTGAAAGACAGGAGGGATGAAGCAGACCTAATCTCGCTGGGAAGTGAGTTCTAAAGGCAGGGGGCCATCACCAAGAAGGCCCTGTCCCTCGTCCCCACCAAACGCATTTGTGAAGCTGGTGGGACCGAGAGCAGGGCCTCCCCAGACGATCTTAAACTGCGAGGTGGGCCGTAGGAGGAGATACGTTCGGACAAGTAAGCTGGGCCAGAACTGTATAGGGGTTTATAGGCCAAGCCTATGTGTAGGTACATAGACTGAAAGTTTAATGTACAATGTATACCTTAATATACGTTTGCAGATACACATCATATGTCCTCCCTGTTGAACATATATTCGATTTTATACCTGGGTGTTCTGTTGCACATTGTGGGCATAAATGCACAGTTACAATTGCAGTGAAGATTAAACATGTTTGGGTTGCTGTGAGTTTTCTGGGCGTATGCCATGTTGTATTTGTTTGCCTTCATCCCGTGTAACATTTTCACTGAGAATGCAAATATTACAATCTCTCTCTTCTGCCTATTAGATCCGTCACCTGTTCAACTGATTGTTCAGTTTTTGGAACAGGCTTCCAAACCTTTAGTGAATGAACAGAACCAGGTTCAGCCTCCCCCTGATAACAAGAGAAACCGTATTTTGAAATTACTTGCCTTGAAGGTTGCTGCACATTTAAAGTGGGATTTGGATGTCCTGGAGAAAAGGTATGGATCACTTTCTTGGTCATTGCTATATATTCCGAAAGAAATGCAGGAGAAATGTAATAAAAAACCTTAGAGAGTTCCTATGAAAGCAGGGGAGAATTTGTGGCCCTTCAAATTTTCTTGGACCAGATTTTGGGGCAGTAATTTGGAAAAGTAAATACCATATATACTTGAGTATAAGCCGAGTTTTTCAGCCCTTTTTTAGGTTGAAAAAGCCCCCCTCAGCTTATACTCGAGTCAAAAGTTATTTATTATTTTACTCTTGTTATTATTATTATTATTACTATTATTATTATTACATTTATTATTTTACTTTATTATTATTATATTTATTATTTTACTCTATTATTATTACAACAATCCATAGAAATATATATCTGGTCATTTACTCAAAATATTATTATTACATTTATTATTTTACTCTATTTTTATTAATACATTTATTATTTTACTCTGTTATTACTGTTATTACTACATTTCCATTATTTTACTCTATTATTACATTTTTACATTTATTATTTTACTCTCTTTATTATTACTGTCATTACATTTATTATTTTACTCTGTTAGTATTACATTTATTATTTTACTTTATTATTGTTGTTGCATTTATTATTTTACTCCATTATTATTTTTATTGCATTTATTATTTTACTCTCTTTATTATTACTATCATTACATTTATTATTTTACTCTATTAATATTACATTTATTATTTTACTTTATTATTATTGTCATGATTGCATTTATTATTTTCCTTCATTATTATTTTTATTACATTTATTATTTTACTCTCTTTATTATTATTGGAAGGATACCTAAGCACATTTACAGTAAAAAGGTTAGAATAATGCTCTAATCAGAGTTGGACAGTCTTATCTTAAATTACAGTTTTATGTAAATATTCAAAAACATTTAACCTACTCATGCCTCAATTAATGTAATTTTATTGGCATCTATTTTTATTTTGAAATTTACCAGCAGCTGCTGCATTTCTCACCCTTGGCTTATACTCGAGGCAATATATTTTCCCATATTTTTGAGGTAAAATTGGGTGACTTGACTTATGTTTGGGTTGGCTTATACTCAAATATATACGGTAGTTTTAAATTATGCTTTCAGTACTTAAAATAAAATTCCGTTCCCATTATAGATGTGGGTTTCTTTGTTTTTTAACTTTACTGTTTCTAGAAAGAATGTGTTGGTTTAAAAAGTACAATAAAAATGGGAATAAGGAATGCATGGAGAATGGAAATAAGGAATTGGCAGAATAGGGAAATTAAAATCTGAATTGCAAGACCTGTATTTCTGAGACAGTTGTGGTTGAAGGGGAAAAAAATGGGAAACTGTTTTGAATTACAAACTCATCATCGCCTTTTTTTTTTTAGCTTGTCTGTCCCTGTATTGAACATGCTGCTAAACGAATTGCTGTGTATTAGCAAAGTCCCCCCAGGAACCAAACATGTGGATGTGGACCTCGCAAGTGTACCTCCGACCACCGCAATGGCTATACTACTCTATAATAGATGGTGAGGCCTTAATTGTTTTGATTGTAGTTACATTAGGTCAGCAGAGTTGGAAATATTAAGATTAAATGAATCCTTAGTCATTTAAATATGTGCTTTTAGAAAATCAAAAATTGTAATTTAGAGGTGTTTTCTTTCACATTTAAACCAATAGTCATAAATCAATAAAATTATATAAAATATCCCCACCTTAGAGTACAATATCTATTATTGCCATTTTGCGAACTGGGCATTTATGCACCATCCAGATGACTCTTGGAAAAGTGTCACACATTTTCCTTGCCACACATCTAAGGAATACAAAAGTACTGTGCTTGAGAAGGCCATACTTTTGGCTCATTTTCCTGTTTACCTGTAGACCCTGGTAGATTAGATTATGATTTTTGAAGATAGCATCCAGTTTTTAGGAAAGAAATGGCTGAAGTGAGGGGCACCCCTTTCTCTGTGAGCTTGAACATTGTTCTTCCACAATAAGAAAGCAGTTGAAACTAGTGAAATCGATATGTGAGCTATTGCTGATTAATTCTCCTGGATTTTAATTACCATACATACTCGAGCATAAGCTGACCTGAATATAAGCCAAATATATATTTTACCATAAAAACTGGGAAAACATATTGACTTGAGTTCACTCCACGGGTGGGAAATGCAGCAGCTACTGGCCAATTTCAAAAGAAAAATAGATGCCAATAAAATTATATTAATTGAGGCATCAGTAGGTTAAATGTTTTTGAATATTTACATAAAACTGTAATTTAAGGCCAAACTGTCAAACTCTGATTAAAGCATTATTCCAATCTTATTCAATGTAAATGTATTTGTGTATCCTTCCAGAGAGTAAAATAATACAAATGTAATAATAACAGTAATAAAAGCGTAAAATAATAAATGTAATAATAATAATAAATAGAGTAGAAAAATGTAATAATAGAGTAAAATAATAAAAGTACAGTAATAAAAGTAATAATAATTTAGTCAAATAATGTAAATGTAATAATAATAATGAATAGAGTAAAATATAAATGTAATAAACATAATAATAATAATTAATAACATAGTAAAATAATAAATAACCTTGACTGGAGTATAATCCAAAGGGGGCTTTTTCAGCCTAAAAAAAGGGCTGAAAAACTCAGCTTATACTCAGGTATATATGGTATGTTAATGCTTTCTAGTCATACTTCTTTTTAAAACATTTTTTAAGATCAATGTTGTTCTTATGAAACTTTTTCTACTAGTAATCTGTTTTTGCCATAGTGTTAATTGGGAATCTTTTACTCTCTCAAGCGTTTAAAATCTTGCCTATTTAATCTCTGATATGTGTTGTGAATTACAATATTACACTATTTCATGATTTTATTGCATTTTAATGTGTTTTAGTTTCATTGTCTTGGCTTCATCTATATGCCTATATTTTTATCACTAAAAATTAAGTTTGCTAACTTGTCTGTGATATTTTTATTACCTGAGATGTTTTTGTTATTAAGCGTGACACACTTCAGTTTCTGCTTTTGTTTCAGTAGCAGAGACTTTTACTTTAAAACGCAATGTCTGTAGGATCTGTCTGTTCACAAGATGTAAGTGATTATTTTCTATTTTTTTCTTTATTGTAACAGGGCAATTAGAACCATTGTCAAAAGTAGTTTTCCTGTCAAGCAAGCAAAACCTGGTCCACCTCAGTTAAATGTGTAAGTTTATCTTTTTGATCTTTACTGGCACCAAATTTACATCTATTCAGCAAAATATGAGCACAGTTTTTAATATTTGAATAGTACATTTAGAATTCTATTTCTCCCTTTTGTTTAGAATGAATCAGGTCCAACAAGAAAAAGAAGTAACAGAAAACATTTTAAAAGTGGTAAGTGTTAAATATGAATGAAGTGGCAAGACAAAATTGCACCATGTAACGACTTTTATTCCTGGGTTATAAATGTCATTTTCTAATTGGTTCTATCATAAAATATGGGAAAATTTATTAAACTGCAAAAGCTTTGTTTTTGGGGGAGGGACATCCTGCAGCACATTTTGCTATAGTTTTTCAATGAATATCTCATTTAGTCTCAACCAATTCAACATAGTTTGTGGCAGCCACACAAATGAGGTTTCTGGAGTTTAACAACTGCTTTCAAAGCAGACATTGTTATCAGTGTGGAACATGAGCCAAATTTAGTTCCTTTCTGTTTAAACAAGGTCCCTTGTAAGTTTCATGTGCACACTAATGCTATCCCTATTTTGGAGCTGTTTCCAGTTCCATTGTTGTTTATTTATTCAGTCACTTCCGACTCTTTGTGACCTTATGGACCAGCCCACGCGAAAGCTGCTTGTTGGCCGTCACCACCCCCAGTTCCTTCAAAGTCAAGCCATTCACTTCAAGGATACCAACCATCCATCCTGCCCTTGGTTGGCCCCTCTTCCTTTTTCCTTCCATTTTCCCCAGCATCATTGTTTTCTCCAAACTTTCCTGTCTTCTCATTATGTGACCAAAGTACTTCATCTTTGCCTCTAATATCCTTTCCTCCAGTGAGCAGTCAGGCTTTATTTCCTGGAGTATGGACTGGTTGGATCTTCTTGGCACTCTCAAAATTTTCCTCCAACACCACAGTTCAAAGCATCTATTGTCCTTTGCTCAGCCTTCCTTATGGTCGAGCTCTTACATCCATAGGTTACTATGGGGAATGCTATTGCTTTAACTATGTGGATCTTCTTTGCCAGTGTGATGTCTCTACTCTTCATTATTTTATCGAGACTGGACATTGCTCTCATCCCAAAAAAGTAAACATCTTCTGATTTCCTGGCTGCAGTCTGTGTCTGCAGTAATTTTCACACCTAGAAATATCAAGTGTGTCACTCTCTCTGCTAGTTATCAGTCTGTTTGCCATAATCTTGTTTTTTTATGTTTAACTGCAACCCAGTTTTTGCATGCTGGTTAAGAAATACTCACTTAAGGAGATTTTCTCAAGTTGGGCATTTGAATGGTGTAAGGAATCAGACTCAAAAAGTGAAGGCAAAAAAGCAAGATTCAGTAGCCTTTGGATTTATTTCTTAGGATGTTACCAAACCATACAGTACCTTCACCACTGAGGGGGACCGTTTTCCAATTTATATTCTCCCTACCTCTGGGCATGTGGAGGCAGCACAAGAAAAGAGCAGATTATTTTTGTTGCATCTAATGTTTAACTTTGAAAATTCTAAGCTTTCTTTGTAGTGATAGATGTTGGCTGGGGAACATTGTAGGTGAGTGAGAATGGGACAAAAGTATTCAATATTAGATATGGTAAAAAGAGTTTATGAACGTGTTTCTGTATTGCTCACTGACCACTTTGAAACAAACAGCATAGCTCTGTTCTAAAACACAGGGTTTTTTTTTTAACCTGGAGATGGATTATATGCATCTGACTGCCATTTATCTTTCCGTTACAAATAAAGAAGTGGTGACTAGCAATATGTGGTTTTTTCCCCAGACTATTCCCCTATTGCCTCTTAATTGAATTTATTTGTGATTATCATATTTCCAGTTTCTTGTTTCAGAGTGGGCCTGGGGTGATGTAATTTTTCCTCTCATTCCATTTCATCCTGTTGTAATTTTTCAATATACAAACAAATCTTACCCTCTCCCCTTAGAATAAGTAGGGATGGGAGTAGCTAACATTTATTAGTTTGGGGCCTGATCCTATTCTGGTCCTACTAGAACAAAGAAAAAAGAGCTTTTTAAAATATCTTTAAAATACTGCTTTTGAGTAAATGACCAGATATATATTTCTTTGGATTGTTGTAGCTGAAAGAGCAGGCTGATGACTCCATTCTGGTGCTAGAAGGAGCTCTCAAACTGAATAAAGATCTATACATTCACACCATAAGAACTCTTGACTTGCTGGCCATGGAACCTGGGATGGTTAATGGAGAAACAGAGAGTTCTGCAGCTGGATTCATCATCAGCTCCGAGGAAATGCAGTGTCAAGTATGTCTTCTGCTGTAACTGAAAAATTAATCTTCGAAATGATGTACTGTATATACTCAAGTATAAGCTGAGTTTTTCAGCGCTTTGTTTAGGCTGAAAAAGCCCCCTCCTGGCTTATACTCTAGACAGGGTTATGCATTCTTTACCCTGTTATTATTATTACATTTATTATTTTACTCTATTTATTATTATTACATTTACATTATTTTATTCTATTATTTTTGACATTTATTATTTTACTCTATTATTATTATTATGACATTTATTATTCTGTATTATCGTTAATACATTTATTATTTTACTGCTTTATTATTACATTTATTTTTACTCTATTATCACATTTATTATTTTACCCATTCTTATCACATTTATTATTTTACTCTATGTATTATTATCATATTTATTATTTTATTGTTATTGTTATTATATTTGTTATTTAACTCTATTATTATAACATTCATTATATTACTCTATTATTATTATTGTTATTGTTATTATTACATTTACATTATCTTACTCTATTACTATTTTGTCACATTTATTATTTTACTCTCTCTATTATTATTTGAAGAATACGTAAGCACATTTACATTGAAGAAGGTTAGAATAATGGTTTAACAGTCTTATTTTAAATTACAGTTTTATGTAAATATTCAAAAACACTTAGCCTACCGATGCCTCAATTCATGTCATTTTATTGGTATTTATTTTTATATTGAAATTTACCAGTAGTTTCTGCATTTCCCACCCTCAGCTTAGACTCGAGTCAATATCTTTTCCTAGTTTTTTTGTGGTAAAATTAGGTGCCTCAACTTATATACGGGTCAGCTTATGTTCAAGTATATACAGATTTCAGTGTCATCAGTTGTCAAGATTGTGACAAATGCATAAATAATTTCCTAACATTTGAATCTTGCTTGTTTCAGGTCTGCTACGATTTAGGGGCCATCTACTTTCAACAGGGTTCCATGAACTTTGATCTATATGTAAATGCCAGAGAGAAATTTTTTAGAACCAAAGAACTGATTTCAAAGGTGAGTTGTTCAAATGCATTGCGATTTGTACATATGTAACCAAGTGCTTTGTGGAGTGCAGTTGTGTGTAGCACAGTCCTTTGTGCAGTTAAGTTTCCTTGTTTCCAGTGAATGCTACTCTTTAGCAAATGTATTTAGTGATGAAGCATAAATAGAATAAAGATCTGCAATAATATTCTGATAAACTGTTTTCAAAACTTCCCATTTAAAAAACAAGCACATTAACATCATAACTGCAGATCTAGCTTAGTTAATGAAATACTGGAGATGCATTCCCACGGTTTGCTTTCTTTACTTTGGCACCAGAAATTGAAATGAATGATATGGAAACAGTAGGAACAGGTTTCTACACCACAAAAAAAGAACAGTTTGACATGTTTCAACAAATGTTTTATTCCAAAACTAACATTATACACATTATATATATAAACACACATCTACAATAGAATCACCTAGAGCAGGAATGGACTAACTTCAGCCCTCCGGGTGTTTTGGACTTCAATTCCTAACAGCCTACTGGCTGTCATGTCCCCTCTCAGCTTTCTTTTCTCCAAGCTAAACTTTCTCAGCTTCCTAAGGTACTCCTCATACGGCTTGATTTCCAAACCTTTGGTCATTTTGGTTGCCATTCTCTGGACACTTTCCAGCTTATCAATATCCCTCTTAAATTGCAGTACCAAGATGGGACATTATACTCCATGTGGCTGTGTAAAAAGGAGCATTTTGTCAGATATTTTGTCAATTGAGATATGCATATGAGAGTTCTACTCACCCAAGTAACAATGAGCAGACTGAATTGTGAAAGGCCCAAATAGAAAAATATCTAATTGACAATCTTGATTCAACAGTTTCATGGTTTCAAATAAATCATTCAGGTTACTCAGTCCTTTGTGGTTAGTAAAATTAAAGCCATAGGAACTCATATTACTCTTAGACAGAATTATGATACATATACATACTAGGCCTGGGTAACAACGGAAAAATTTGTTTCTAAAATCGATTCGTTTTTTGGGGTTTTTTGTGTTTCGTTATTTAAAATAATTACAAAATTTTCCTTTTAAAAAGTTCGATATTTACGAAATTTCGTAAATGTGAAAAAAAATACAAAACATTAACGAATCGATTTCCGAAACAATAACGAATCGATTCGTTAATGGCGGACGCGACCGCGAAATACGCTAAAAAACCTCCAAAAACTTCTGAAGCTTCCCTCTCCCTCTGTTGTTGACTGTTAGTGTGATATTATAATTTTTTTTCACTAATTAAACAAAAAACAACCATAAAACTTGCCCCAGACATGCGGAAATAATAACGAAACGACCTCAAAACAATAACGAAACGAATACAATAACGAAATACGAAGCATTTACAAAACTATTTAAAAATTCGTTTTTTTAAAAAATTGCTCCAGAATGGTTCGTTATCGTTTTGTAATTGAAAACATTAACGAATTATTAACGAATTACGAATTAACGAAACGAACTGTTTACGTCATTGATACAAGTCTGATACATGGCTGTTTTTCAGATTGGTTCATCACTTCACTGCATCATAGATGAAAGGAGGTTAGCTGGCTACTGCCAGGCCTGTGGAGTCCTTGCCCCCTCTGACAATACCTCATCCCCATCAACTCCTTACAGTCAAATCCATAGCTGCTTAAGATCTGGCAATTATCAGGTAAACTATTTTCAAAATGTGCTATGCTAATTACAGTAGATATTAGCATATCATAATATACTTCATCCCTCGAGTGCATTATTATTTGATGTAGTGAATTAACTGTATTGCACTTTGAATTTGCTGTGTAAGTTTTTTAAATGGTGTTTCATGTTAAAATTACTTTGATATATAGCATCAAAACATTGTATTGTGCCTGAAATAGATTAATTGCTATGTGATGCGTGCTTTTGTGCTTTTGGTTTTCCAGTAATTAAGGTGTTGCCAGGAATCTTCTTGTCATTTTAGCTTTGTTCTTAACATTGCTGAGAAAACTGTTGCCATTTGTTGAAGTTTTTGAACAAGCGTTGTCATAGTTCGGACATTATTCTGTTGATATTCTGTTTAACAAACTAGCCTCAGTCAATGTGTTGTCGAAGGCTTTCGTAGCCAGAATCACTGGGTTGCTGTGAGTTTTCAAGGCTGTATGGCCTTGCTCCAGAAGCATTGTCCCTGACATTTCTCCCACACCTATGGCAAGCATCCTCAGAGGTTATGAGGTCTGTTGGAAACTAGGCAAGTGAGGTTTATATATATACAGGGTTAGTCAAAATGAATAGGCCAATTCGGGTACAATTAATGTTCTTATTGGCCTATTCATTTTGACTAACCCTGTATATCTATGGAATGTCCAGGGTGGACGGATGAACTCAAAAACAGGGGAATTCCATACAAGAAACAATCAAGGCCAGCTGATCTCCCCCCAACAAATGATCCCCAGGCAGGAAGCAGCCAAGCCTTGAAGCTGCAAGGCTATTCAGTGCGAATCAAGGTGATCACTTGCAGCATTCACACTTGCCTCAAGCAGAAAAGAGTTCTTTCTCTTACTCTGGACATTCTACACGTATATAAACCCCACTTGCTTTGTTTCCAATAAACATTGCAACCTCTGAGGGCGCCTGCCATAGATGTGGGGAAAACATCAGGAGAGAATGCTTCTGGAACATGGCCACACAGCCGGGAAAACTCACAGCAACCCAGTAACATCAGTTAGTTTGTCTTGGTTATTTATTTAATTTAATGTGTAAGCCGTCTGACTTGCAAGGAGCTCAGAATGGTACATTAATATAATGATGTTTCATATTGCCATGAAAGTGAAACATCTTTCTTGTGTTTATAACTTAGGAGCTGGTGAAGATTTTCCTTGAAGATAACCGAACTCCAACTTTACCTGTTCAGTTCAGGCAGTCAGTGCTCAGAGAACTCTCCCAGAAAGCTCAACAAGGGTGAGAGAACTGAAATGGAGGAACAATTCAGAAGCATATACAGGGTTAGTCAAAATGAATAGGCCAATAAGAAAATTAATTTTAGACGAATGTATGTTTATTGTAACCAAACTACAGCTACGTATCGACAGATAAATTATCAAAGTTTTGTCTCACCTTCAGAGATGTTCGATATGGGCGCCCCGTGTGACACGGCAGACGTCCAAGCAATAGTCCAGTTCATTCCACATCCGTTGCAGCACATCCGACGTAATGGCATCGAATGCAGCACATATGCGCTGTTTTAAGTCGTCCAAGGTCAGCGGTAATGGAGGTCGGAACACAGTGTCTTTCACATACCCCCAGAGAGAAAAGTCGCATGGTGTGAGGTCGGGGGACCTGGGGGGCCACAGGAGGAATGGAAGATCAGTCACTCCAGCACGACCAATCCAACGTCTGGGAAGGTGTTCGTTGAGGTACTCGCGTACACTGTTGTGCCAATGCGGAGGGGCACCGTCCTGTTGGAATACGAAATCGGGCACTTTCTCTTCTAACTGTGGCATCAACCATTCAGACAACATGTCAGCGTACACTATGCCTGTTACGGTTTTCTCCACGAAAAAGAATGGGCCAAACACGTGACGGTTGGTTATTGCACAGAAAACGTTTACCTTCGGCGAATCCCTTACATGTTCCAATACGGCATGAGGATTTTCAGATCCCCAAAAGCGGAGATTATGCCTATTGACCTTCCCGCACAGGTGAAACGTTGCCTCGTCACTGAAGACCAGTCTGTTGGCAAAGCCTTCCTCCTCTAGTCTTTGCTGCATTGATTCGCAAAAATCGTGTCATTTCGAATAGTCACCTTTTTTCAAAGCCTGCACCATTTGCAATTTATACGGCTTGAACTGCAAACGTTTGCGTAACACGCGCCACACAGTTTTTTGCGGAACGTTCAATTCCATGGAAACACGATTTGTCGACTTCTGGGGACTTCATTGAAAGGATGCACGAATGGATTCCACTGTGTCTTCGGAGACACGCGGTCGTCCTGTGGTTTTACCCTTGCATAAGCAGCCCGTCTCCTCAAATTGCTTTACCCACCTCGCAATGGAATGTCGATGAGGTGGTTCCTTGCCATACTTGGCTCGAAATTCTCGCTGGACCGTAATTACTGACATTGTTTTAGCAAATGTCATCACACAAAACGCCTTCTCTTTGCCTGATTCCGCCATTTTGAAAACAGCGACTCCTAGCGACGCCTAGCGGCATTAACGTACATGTGTGTTGCTCAAAAAAAACTTTGATAGTTTATCTGTCGCTACGTAGCTGTGGTTTGGTTACAGTAAACATACATTCGGGTACAATTAATTTTCTTATTGGCCTATTCATTTTGACTAACCCTGTATTATTTGTTAACTGTTTGAATCTCTGAGAAGGTTTATATTTCCTACAAAATATATATGTCTTGCATCATCTCAGACTTGGAAATGTTCAAGATTTTTTTTTTCTAATTAGGTTTGAAGTGCATTCCCACCACTTAAATTTTCCAGAAGTATGTGTATGAAGAGCCTGTAGTTAATGTTGCTCCTTTGAAGAATGACTTTTTAAACTAATTAAATGATTCAGGACAAGGGAGAGTTGTCACTGTGAATTTGACATAAATACATAGTGAGGCATGAAATTGATTTCCTACAAAGTGTAAAGATCAATATGAACTGAGACTGGGTTATTCATGTTGTTAATTTCTTATGTCTGAGCCATACATTGAAGAGTTTTATCAATAATGCTGTGTGTGTGTGAAGGCCATTTGACAAAAACATTTGTTTAAAATATGTTTGCAAAAAGCAGCCAATTCTGTGTGTGTAGATACACGCGCTCTCTCACATACATATATATACACATAATGTACTCTGTATATAGCTTCAATTATGTGTGATGATATCTTTCTTTCAAAAGGGCATATATAATTGCTGTTAGCTGGGTTTTTTTCATTTTTTAATGGGCATAAATATATTGCCCACATGGTTTCTAAAATCAGAGCCTACACTCAGCAGTTCCCTTGTCTCTTTCAACATACATCCTTCTGTATTTTTTGCAGGGATGCTCTTCTGGACGAAATATGTTTCAAAGTTTGTGCCTGCAACAGTGTTTGTGATGTGATGCATGGTCGGCCGGTTGGTGTCCAGTTCAGTCAGCTATTTCTTAGGCCCACCAAGGAAAAAGTGGACTTTCTCCTTGAGGTAAGGAATTGTCTTTAATCTGAGGCGTAAATACTTAATCTGTCTTTGAACAGTATCTTAACTTTCTTTCTTTGTGTATCTCACTCATCTTAACTCACCTTTTAAATCGTGTAATTTGAAATGTTGCCCTTTAGCTACAGTTTTTCAAATGTGTGTTGCCTCTACGATACTTACAGATTATTGACCTGTTCAAGCAGTCAATTTGTGCCACCTTGAGTTATTGGCACCTAACTTTAATGCACTGGTTAGAATGATCAAACAACCCAATATACGGCTTCCTGCTTCAGATTACTCAAAGCAAGAAGGCAACACACACTGCATAATAAATTAAATGTATGGTTATATTCCATGAAGTGACATTCTCTTTCCTCCTCTTTTCATCACAAAAAACAAACAATTTCCAGGGCCTGTTTTTCCTGTTTTTATCGCTGTTTACAGTTTGTGCCTTATTACTGCATTTTTTTCTAGTTAGTTTTAGTTAGTTTTATTACTTGTCTTGAGTATTTAGAAGTAGAATAGTATCAACACGTTTTCTCTCAGAGAAAAGGAGACAGTATTATTATGATAAATTATTATGATATTATTATGATTAAAATAAACCCCTCCAAAACTTCCACAAAACATTTTAGGTTTTCTGGCAAAGGTAATTTAATTATTTGTTTTCACTTCCTAGGTATGTTCAAAATCATTACAGGTAGAAACGGCTTCAGAATCTTCAAAAAGGAAAATGGCCTATTTTCTGAAGTAAGTACGTAATATGAGACAAATTGTGTTACTTGTTAAATACATTCAACCAGTGTTGTCTTCCAAGTTTAATGCTAACTAGATTGTATGATATATCAGTGACACATGAAAGCCTTCAACAATACATTATATCAGTGACACTGTTATGAATAACTTTTCAATAACTTTAAAGCATAGCTTCTTTTTATTGCAATTTTCCAGTATGAGAAAGGGTATCAGAACTTTTACAGAACAACATTTAGACATGCAGATTCTGTGTAACTACATTGAATTCACCAACAAGCTACAGTTACATTTGCTACCAAACAAAGGGGAATTACATTTTTACTCAGCATTCACATTATATATACACATTCATCGATCAACATGCATACAACACCATTTCACCATTCTTCCTCTATGAAGAACATCTCTTAGGCCAGACTACTTCCTTGCAAATATGCCACTTTTCCAATACAGTAGAGTCTTGCTTATCCAACATAAACAGGCTGGGAGAACGTTGGATAAGTGAAAATGTTGAATAAGGAGGGATTAAGGAAAAACCTATGAAATGTTAAATTACATTATGATTTTACAAATTAAGCACCAAAACAGCATGTTTTACAACAAATGGACAGAAAAAGCAGTTCAATACATGGTAAAGTTATGTAGTAATTACTGTATTTACAAATTTAATACCAAAACATCACAATATATTGAAACAGCTGTGGATCTGGGCGGGGGGCAGACTGCGTTGGATAATGCAGAACATTGGATGAGCGAAGGTTGGATAAACGAGACTCTATTGTACTTCCAAAATGCCAAAATGCATCCTCCTTCCTTAAGTACAACTCCAAAATGCCAGTACTTTCTTTTCCCTTGAGAAAAGAAGGCAAGTGACTAGACTGCATTCCATTGCTGATCTGCCACTCCCAAATACATCCACCATCTCTCTCAGTAGAGCATGACAGGAGAACTGCAGCATTGTCAGTCACCGTTTTTGGATTGTAATAAGGTCTCTTATATACCAATCTTTTTGCTGACGTTGTTCCAAAATTGTAAATGAATGATAGATGTTTTTCCATCTTGAAACATCCTGGCTTTATCCCTTCCTGGACAGATGTTGACTCTTCTTGATTGGTATTGGTAAACGCAAGCCTTGTCTTGACTTCTTTCTTAATGTAAATAAATCTTATAAACATTTCCTTAACTTAAAGAGCCATTGCCTCTGATTAATGTAAACATGTTGTTTCCCCTCAAAAGTGCAACAGTTAATCATTGTCACAGTTCAGCAATTCAGCAACTTTTAATTCCAGGTCCTGAGTGTAGTTCTTTTCCAGGCCAATAATCTTCAGAATGGTGTCTCCAAAATTATTAGCTGTCATTCATACACCTTTCATACAATTCCATTCAAACTGTATTTCACATTTCATAATGACAACACTAGGGAAATGATAATCTTATGGGGGAGGGGGTAGCAAAGAGTGAATAAATGATGAAATAGTTCCCTTTTCAGTCTTTCTGGAACTGGTTGGCCACTGGTTGCACTTACTTCAAAATGCAATAATAACAGCTATATGCCTGATATAAATATTATTTATAGTGACCAGTTAGAATCCATTTGTTTAATCTTTAAATTAATTTTGAAATTGATTTTGCTGAAAAGATGCAACATGATTTGTATCTGTTTTTATGCAGGAATCTCTGCTTAGGTTTGGAAGATCTCCAGTTGGTCTTCATGATTTCTTCCCATGAGCTCTTCATGGCATTGCTGAAAGATGATGAGCGAAAATTGCTCATTGATCAGATGAGGAAAAGGTCACCTCGGGTCAATTTGGGCACTAAACCTATAACTTCATTTTATGATATTCCAGGTAATTTTCTCCACACTTGAAATGATCAGATTTCTAAAAGTTCTCAGAGCAAAAATGTTCTAATGAATCTGGATTGAGTGAAATGTAACCAGCCTGTGGAACATAATTCTGCACCATGAGTGTTAGTAGTCACAACTGTGCCTTTTCCCTTTTTTGATTAATATTGATACCTGCGACCTTGAATCATCTCCTTTCTTTTTAAAGTAAGTATGTGGAGAGGAGATTGTCCATTATTTCATCTGAGTTATCATCTTGGTTTAACTACCCTTATGAAGATTCCTTGTGCCAAATGCAAATATTTTCTTCCAGCCTCAGCAAGTGTGAATATTGGTCAGCTGGAACATCAGCTCATATTATCAGTGGATCCTTGGAGAATCCGCCAGATCTTAATTGAATTGCATGGCATGACAGCAGAACGCCAGTTCTGGACAGTTTCTAACAAGGTAGTTTTATTTCTGAGTCACATAAATGTGGCATAACTTGAGTATAAATCGAGTTTTTCAGCCCTTTTTTAGGCTGAAGAAGCCCCCCTCGGCTTATACTCGAGTCAAAGTTATTTATTATTTTATTCTGTTGTTATTATTATTACATTTATTATTTTTCTCTGTTATTATTACATTTATTATTTTACTCTTTTATAATTACATTTATTATTTTACTCTATTATTATTATTACATTTATTATTTTTCTCTGTTATTATTGTGGCATTACAGTTTTATGTAAATATTCAAAAACATTTAACCTATTGATGCCTCAATTAATGTAATTATATTGGTATCTATTTTTATTTTGAAATTGACCGGTAGCTGTTGCATTTCTCACCCTGGCTTATTCTCGAGTCAATACGTTTTCCCAGTTTTTGCGGTAAAATTGGTATTCGGGTTGAGTTATACTTGAGTACATACATTATATCTCAGTTAATAATGCGTCTGTTTTTATTTGTTTTTAAGTGGGAGGTGCCAAATGTTTATGGCAATGTAATCCTGGGAATTAAAGATAGCTTGACTAGAGATTTAGTCTACATTCTGATGGCAAAAGGCCTACATTGCAGTACAGTTAAGGTAAGCAAACTGTTGCATATCTATTCTGAATGCTTCTGATTAACTTACTTGAATGTGGCTCAATCACTTTCCAGTCATCATTCATTGTTTTACCTTCAAACTGCTATAGTCTGTCACATAAAAATATACTTTTAAAAACATGGGAAATCCTGGATTAAATACTGTATTAGATATAGAAATTACATAAAAACCTATTAATAATTTTCTACTTTTTATACACTTGCTTCCTTTTTGTAATGTCTAATATTTTAAATGTGTCATAGTTAGCGTTCAGAGCAAATGAAAGCAAGGAATGGAGAGATATTAAAAGCAAGGGGATGCAAAAAATATGATAATTTTTCAGCTACAGCTAAAGGATAAGAATTGAGATGAGTTATACCTTCTCTTCTTTGGGGTAAAGCATTAGTATTTGCCCCCAATGAGTACCAATTCTTTTGCAGTTTAAGTTTTGGAAGACAAAATATGGTGATTTTTAAGATTTGTTTTAGTACATTAATACCACTACATACTCCTTTTTTAAAATAATGGTTCTGCAACAGAAAATCAGACAAATTCCTCATGGTTTCTTTTGTCACAGGATTTTGTTCACGCCAAACAACTTTTTGCTGCCTGCCTTGAGCTTGTGACGGAGTTTTCTCCAAAGCTCCGCCAGGTCATGCTGAACGAGATGCTCCTCCTGGACATTTACACCCACGAAGCAGGAGCAGGCCTTTCGGGAGAACGTCCCCCTTCCGATCTAATCAGCAGAGTTCGGGGGTATTTAGAAATGAGGGTCCCCGGTAAGAACCTGTGGCTTCGGTACATGGCAAAAATTCTATTTTGGTAATGAGGCATCAGCCAAAATCATATCATGTTGCCTGTAATCACTGATTAAAGGTTTTAGTGTTAGCAAAGGGATCTTTGCTGATGTACAGAGTTCATTTCTTCAAGCTCCTTTTTATTCTCATAACCACCATACAAACAGTATTCAAGAATATTTGAAAAATGTTTAAACAGGCTTCTCAAACCAGACAAAGAATACTAAATGGGCAAGAATCTTTATGCCTTGGAACATATTCGGCCAAAGAATCATAGAATCATAGAATCATAGAGTTGGAAGAGACCTCATGGGCCATCCAGTCCAACCCCCTGCCAAGAAGCAGGAATATTGCATTCAAATCACCCTTGACAAATGGCCATCCAGCCTCTGCTTAAAAGCTTCCAAAGAAGGAGCCTCCACCACACTCCGGGGCAGAGAGTTCCACTGCTGAACGGCTCTCACAGTCAGGAAGTTCTTCCTAATGTTCAGATGGAATCTCCTCTCTTGTAGTTTGAAGCCATTGTTCCGCGTCCTAGTCTCCAAGGAAGCAGAAAACAAGCTTGCTCCCTCCTCCCTGTGGCTTCCTCTCACATATTTATACATGGCTATCATATCTCCTCTCAGCCTTCTCTTCTTCAGGCTAAACATGCCCAGTTCCCTAAGCCGCTCCTCATAGGGCTTGTTCTCCAGACCCTTGATCATTTTAGTCGCCCTCCTCTGGACACATTCCAGCTTGTCAATATCTCTCTTGAATTGTGGTGCCCAGAATTGGACACAATATTCCAGATGTGGTCTAACCAAAGCAGAATAGAGGGGTAGCATTACTTCCTTAGATCTAGACACTATGCTCCTATTGATGCAGGCCAAAATCCCATTGGCTTTTTTTGCCGCCACATCACATTGTTGGCTCATGTTTAACTTGTTGTCCACGAGGACTCCAAGATCTTTTTCACACGTACTGCTCTCGAGCCAGGCGTCCCCCATTCTGTATCTTTGCATTTCATTTTTTCTGCCAAAGTGGAGTATCTTGCATTTGTCCCTGTTGAACTTCATTTTGTTAGTTTTGGCCCATCTCTCTAATCTGTCAAGATCGTTTTGAATTCTGCTCCTGTCCTCTGGACTATTGGCTATCCCTCCCAATTTGGTGTCGTCTGCAAACTTGATGATCATGCCTTCTAGCCCTTCATCTAAGTCATTAATAAAGATGTTGAACAGGACCGGGCCCAGGACGGAACCCTGCGGCACTCCGCTCGTCACTTCTTTCCAAGATGAAGAGGAAGCATTAGTGAGCACTCTCTGTGTTCGTCCACTTAACCAATTACAGATCCACCTCACCGTAGTTTTGCCTAGCCCACATTGGACTAGTTTCCTTGCCAGAAGGTCATGGGGGACCTTGTCGAAGGCTTTACTGAAATCCAGGTACGCTACATCCACGGCATTCCCCGCATCTACCCAGCTTGTAGCTCTATCGAAGAAAGAGATCAGATTAGTCTGGCATGACTTGTTTTTGATAAATCCATGTTGACTATTAGCGATGACTGCATTTGTTTCTAAGTGTTTGCAGACCGCTTCCTTAACAATCTTTTCCAGAATCTTGCCCGGTATCGACGTGAGGCTGACCGGACGGTAGTTGTTTGGGTCATCCTTTTTTCCCTTCTTGAAGATTGGGACCACATTGGCCCTCCTCCAATCTGCTGGAACTTCTCCCGTTCTCCAAGAACTCTCAAAGATGGTTGCCAATGGTTCCGAAATGACTTCCGCTAGTTCCTTCAATACTCTGGGGTGTAGTTGATCTGGCCCTGGGGACTTGAACTCATTAAGAGCGGCCAGGTATTCCTGGACGACTTCTTTCCCAATTAGGGGTTGGATGTCCTCCAATCCCTCATCCACTCCATCTTGCTGAGGTTGAGGACTCTCTTTTTGTGAGAAGACCGAGGCAAAGAAGGCATTAAGTAGTTCTGCCTTTTCCCTATCCCCTGTCAGCATTGCCCCATCTTCTCCTCGAAGAGGTCCTATCGCCTCCTTGTTTTTCCTTTTTCTACTGACATAAGAATAGAAGCCCTTTTTATTGTTTTTAATGTCCCTGGCAAGTCTAAGCTCGTTTTTTGCTTTGGCTTTGCGGACCTTTTCCCTACAGGTGTTGGCTATTTGTTTGAATTCTTCTTTGGTGATTTCTCCCTTTTCCACTTCTTGTGCATGTCTCTTTTGTGTCTTAGCACAGTTAGAAGTTCTTTGGACATCCATTCTGGCTTCTTTGCACTTGTCCTATTTTTTCTCTTTGTTGGCACGGTTTGCAATTGCGCCTTGAGTATTTCACTCTTGAGAAATTCCCATCCATCCGTAGCTCCCTTGTCTTTTAGTATCTGTGTCCACGGAATGCTGCTCAGCGTTTCCTTCATTTTTTGGAAATTAGCTCTCCTAAAGTCCATAATGCGGGTTTGACTTGTCTTAGTTTCGGCCTTCCTTTGTACCTCAAATTGCAGGAGCACATGGTCACTTGCCCCTAAGGATCCTACCACTTCGACCGCATCGATCAGGTCCTCCGCATTTGTTAGGATGAGATCAAGAGTAGCCAATCCCCTTGTTGCCTCTTCTACATTCTGGACATTGAAATTGTCTGCAAGGCAAGCGAGGAATTTGTTGGACCTTGTACTCTTGGCCGAGTTTGTTTTCCAGCAAATATCGGGATAGTTGAAATCGCCCATGACTACTACATCTCTTCTCTGTGCCTGTTTGATCAACTGTTGGCAGAAGACTTCATCAAGTTCTTCCTCCTGGCTTGGGGGTCTGTAGTAGACGCCTACAACGACATCTTTTTGAGTCCCAGTTCCCTTGATTCTTATCCAGATGATTTCAAGCTGGTTTCCCAGATTGCTGTCTTGAATTTCTTCTGCAGCATAAGAGTTTTTGACATATAAGGCTACTCCGCCTCCTCTCCCCTTTGTTCGGTTTCTGTGAAAGAGGTTATACCCCTCGATATGTACATTCCAGCGATAGGAGTCATCCCACCAGGTTTCAGTGATGGCTATGATATCATATTTGTGGTGTTGTGCTAGAAGTTGGAGTTCGTCTTGTTTATTTCCCATGCTCTGTGCATTAGTGTAAAGACATGTGAGCCCCTGGGATCTTCCCTTGAGCTGTTTAATTGGGATTCTTGTGCTTTTGGTGCTTGGTCCTTGTTGTGTTTGTGCAGCCCTCCGTTTAGCCTTCTGACGATTCCCAGACATTATGGGTAAAGTAGTGTTCACAAGGCTGTTGTCCCCCTCCCCCGGTGGACCTAGTTTAAAGTGCGTCTAATGAGGTTTGCGAGTCTGTGAGCAAAAAGGTGTTTTCCTACTTGTGTGAGATGCACCCCATCCCTTGCCAGTAGGCCATCCTCCTGGAATAGCAGGCCATGGTCGAGGAAGCCAAAGCGTTCCTCCTGACACCATTTTCTAAGCCAGTCATTGACCTGTACTATTTTTCTGGCTCTTGTGGGTCCGTGTCTTACAACAGGGAGGAGGAATGAAAAGACCACCTGTACGTTACATTCTTTTAGCATTGCTCCTAGAGCTCGAAAATCATTTGTGATCTTTTGAAACGTATGCCTTGCAGTATCATTGGTTCCTACATGAATCAACATGAGGGGAGGACGGTGATAGGGCTTGAGGAGCCTGGTGAGCCTCTGAGTGATATGGTGTATTTTTGCCCCCGGTAGGCAGCATATTTCTCGAGCCATCCCATCTGGTCTGGAAATGACAGCTTCCGTTCCTCTAAGGAGGGAGTCGCCTACTACCAAGACCTGTTTACTTTCAGGAATGACAGGGCCCCTTTTGTGCAATGTAGTGTGTAGGTCTCCAGAAAAGTGATCCTGTTGGTGTGAATTGTGTAGGTGAAAAGTGTTGTCCTCCTCCTCGACATCCCCAGTGCATTCGTCAAGGACAATCCATTGAGATTCGTCCAAGAGCCTATGGTTCTCCTGTATGTGTTCCTGTTGCTCCTGGTCTATGGTTGGGGATGGTACACCTGCAGGATTGTGCAAGTGTGAATGTTGTGAAGTGTTGTCCCAGTCAGGGCTATCCCCTGCACACTGATCAAGGATAAGCCACTGATCAGTATCTAAGCCATTCTGGTCTTCCCCAATATGTTGTGTTTCTTGGTCAGGTGCTAGTTATGTGAGAATTTGGAAATCCACGTGGATTTTTTCGTTTTGTAGTTTTGCAAAGGAAGCCCTTGTGGTGCAGTGATTTAAACCACTGAGTTGTTTAACTTGCTGACTGAAAGGTCAGTGGTTCAAATTTTGTGCGAGGTGAGCTCCAGCTGTCAGCACCAGCTTCTGCCAACCTAGCAGTTTGAAAACATATAAATGTGAGTAGATCAATAGGTACCGCTTCAACGGGAAGGTAACAGTGCTCTAGGCAGTCATGCAGGCCACATAACCTTGGAGGCATCTACGGAAAACACTGGTTTTTCAGCTTAGAAATGGAGATGAACACTACCTCCCAGAGTCAGACATGACTAGGCTTAATGTCAAGGGAAAACCTTTACCTTTACTAGTTTTGCAAAAAGACTGATATTTTATATACAGAAAACACAGTCATTAGATTAGTAGGATGTAGCTTAAATATATATATCTTTATAGTGTGCTTAATAAAGGTAAAGCTTTCCCCTGACATTAAGGCTAGTTATGTCTGACTCTGGGGGGGGGGGGTGCTCATCACCATATCTAAGCTGAAGAGCCAGTGTTGCCCATAGACATCTCCAGGGTCATGTGTCTGGCATAACTGCATGGAGTGCCGTTACCTTCCTGCTAAAGCAGTACCTATTGATCTACTAACCTTTTCATGTTTTTGAACTGCTAGGTTGGCAGAAGCTGGGCCTAACCGTGGGAGTTCACCTTGCTCCCTGGATTCAAACTGCCCCCTTTTCGGTCAGCAAGTTTAACAGCTCAGTGGTTTAACCCCCAGCACCATCAGGGTGCTTTCAGCACCTATAGTATGCTTTCTCACTTTATGATAGTTGTATTTCTTTTCTATCAATAAAAAAATTAAGAGCAAAGAAAAAATTAAAAAGTCTATGAGAAGCAAAAATTACATTGATTTAATTAAGTCTATATAAAATATAGAATGAACTATACTATATAAATTATTTTGTGTTATGGAACTACTCTTCATGGTTTGCTTTTAAAAAAAATCAGCCACCCTTACCCCCTCAAAAAAAATTTCTGGCTATGGCCCTGGCAGAGGTATATATCCTGGGTGTTCCATGAATCGCAATAGATCATTCTTCTTTTTTCAAAGTAGCCTCTGGTAATTAAAAAAATCAAACATAAACATAAGGTGTAAATTCGTACGTTTGAAGTCTGCCCACATCTGCCCACATCTTCCCAGAATCTGACCTTTTATGTTATGTTTCATGTGTGTTTACCTTTAGATATTCCTCTTCGGCAAGTTGTAGCAGAGGAATGTGCTGCCTTCTTGTTAAACTGGAGGGAGAATGAGTACTTAACTATGCAAGTTCCTCTTTCTTTGGTTCAGAACAATCCGTATGTTAAGGTATGTTTCACCACCAGATCCATTTGAGACTAGAGAATATTAAACAGTCTGCAGACTTATTTTCTGTATTATTCAAATGCATTCAAATAAAATATATACATCCTATGAAGACATGTGAAGTCCAAAACTGTTATTAGAGGGACCATAAGAGTGTTACATCAATACTGATGTTTACATGATGTGTAGAATGTCTATTTTCCAACAGAAGTGATTTTTTAAAAATCTTAGCCATGTACATGTTTTTGGGGAGTATCCTGAGGGAATTATCTGGTTTGTAGCTAAGAAATTTGGCATCAGGTTTGATTTCCAGGTTTTAACCAATGTCCTATTGGAGAAAAAAGTCTTGAAAGCTAAATCCTTATTCAATGTGATGTTTTACTTCTTAGTTAGGACAACTTTTAGCAGCTACGTGTAAAGATCTGCCTGGTCCGAAAGAAAGCAGACGGGCAGCGAAAGACCTCTGGGAGGTGGTTGTGCAGATCTGCAGTGTATCCAACCAACACAAGCGTGGAAATGATGGCAGAGTGAGCTTAATAAAGCACCGGGAGTCAACATTAGGCATAATGTACAGGTAGGTTTATATATTTGCGTGTTATATTGCAGCTCAAAGTCAAAGGATTTGTGCAGCCATTACAGAGTAATCACAACTCTGCTGCACTCAAATAATTTGATTGATTTTAATTAGACAATTCTAATTAGATAATTATATGTATTTTGAGTTTGTATTGTTTTAGATTCGAACGGCATCAAATTGTTGCCGAGTGTTAGCTGCTCAGAGTCCCTCAATGAGGGAGAAAGGGCAGGGTATAAAAAAAGAAAATAAATAAATAAATAGATAATGAGAAGGTATTCCGGTTTCAACTGAATGCTTATTTCCAATATTCTCTGGATTCTTTCTTTCTAGTTATTTGCTAGTTTGCAAGACCACCACATCTGGTAAAAAGTGCTCATGTGTGCTTCACATTGCCAACATTTATCTAATGTGTTTTTATAACATTTTGCCAATTTTTGTGGAGTTATACTTCCTACTAGATATGACGGATATGAAGTTAGATTAAAAATAAGGATCAATTGTTTAACTATTTTGTCACAGCTGCCAGATTAACATATGCAAGAAATTGGAGAATTAAAGGTGTCCCAACAATAGAGGAATGGCTACTGAAAATAGCTGACATAATGAGCATGGACAGTTCGACACAACTATTAACTAATTACCAAAGCATTGCAAAAAAAAATGGACTGGTCACCTTTCAAAGAATAAGGAAGACATAGAAAAACTCTTCACACTGAGAAAAAATATGAATGGAGGAGAATAAGTTTAATAAGAGATAAAGCAAAACCTTTGGAAACATGATGGAGGAGATTGGAAGCCAACAAAAACCCCAATACTTTCCCTTCCCCACTTTTTACAACCTCTGCCATACCTTATATCCCTAGGTAATAAATACCTCCCCATAAGTAACAATTTCCTACAGTTTTACCCCAATAACCCCTTTCTTCCCCCCCCCCTTGATGTCTCTATCCTTTTTTCTTTTATTATTATTATTGTATTAAATATGCCTACTAATAAAAATATTAAAAATAGATAATTATAAGATAAAAGAAAAGAGAGGTTTGATATGTGAAAAGGGATCTTTGAAACCACAAAAACACTATCAGTGCAAGATTAAATGCAAGATTTTCTGTTTAAATGCAAGATTTTCATTTCCATCTACTTTCTGTAGCAGGAGGCAAGTTTTCAGGAGTAGGGCTTGAAAATCACCCTGGATCTGTAAGAGATCCTCATTTCCATGTTGGGAAGTGTGGACCACTCTTAACATTCTTTATCAAGTCTCCAAGAATAACAGTTTATTAATTACTCAGAATTTTCAGTTATAGTTTTGTCTGTTGTTGAAACATCTTTTCACAATTTAATTATATTATTTATTGTTCCTGTTGAGGTTTATGTTTAAAACCTTGTTTGTCACCCATTACTTTTGGGCAGAAAACAATTGTAGAAATACTGTAAATGATTTAATAATAAACAGATTCTCTTCTTTTTCTAGGAGTGAACTGCTATCTTTTATCAAAAAGCTGAGGGTGAGTTTTGTTGTTAAAAGCTCTGAAAATTTTTACAAATCAGTGTTGAATATATATATATATATTCATGTCAGGAGCAACTGCAAGTCGCTTCTGGTGTGAGAGAACTGGCCATCTGCAAGGACGTTGCCCAGGGAACACCCAAATGTTTTGATGCTTGTGGGAGGCTTCTCTCATGTCCCCACATGGGAAGCTGGAGCTGACAGAGGGAGCTCATCCACGCTCTCCTTGGATTCGAACCTCTGACCTGTCAGTCTTCAATCCTGCCGGCACAAGGGTTTAATCCATTGCGCCACTGGGGGCTCTATTACTTTATATTGCTTTTTAAACTTGCTTTTAAAAACTTTTAAAAATTGCATAGATTTGAAAGAAAAATACATACATGTATGCAAAGTGTTGCATGCTTCATTATGTGTTTGGATGGATTTTGTCAGATGCTAGTATAAATTTTCCAGCGAACTCTGCTTTCGCCTTGCTGCTTCCCTCTCCGAATGGCGATAGGCCATGAATTTGAAGAGGAAAGACAGCTCTTTTGCTTTGCTTCGTTGTGCTAAAAATGAAACTGACTTTGAGAGGCTTCTGAGATTTCCAAAATTCAAACAAAAAAGTATTGGATAAATTCTGATTTTTAAGTTTTTGGCATGGGTAATGCCCGCTCATCAGGTATCACAGTACAAAATTTAATTAATTCTATACAACTTACGATGACTAATGAAAAAATTTCACACCCCTAATGGAATTGATGTTAATAAGAATCTTTGAAGTATTTGAAATATCAGTCAAAAGTCTCATGTGTTGTGAATGTAGAAACTTCATACTTTATGGAATCAGCATGAAAATCTGTCTAGTACTGAAAAGAACCATTGTTTGTGTAACCTTACATTTTTCTGTTATAGGAACCCCTGGTTTTGACAACAATGTTATCCTTGTTTGTGAAACTTCACAATGTTCGGGTCAGTGTGGTATTCCTTTTGTCAAGAAACTTTGGTTTTGATGCCTGTCTCTTCGACACATTTCATTTATGAGACTTTTCTCCCTTCCAGGAAGACATTGTGAATGATATTACCGCAGAGCATATATCAATTTGGCCCTCATCCATTCCTAAGTAAGTGGAGTTTTTTCTAACTCCAATTCTAATAGTAAAGAAAAAAACATGTCTAGAAAAGATATAGAGAGAACCCTTTAAATTGTTTTTATTATGTGTGAGGACTTCAGGTTTTAATTATGTTTTAAATTTAAATATAGTGAGTAATATTTTTGAAACATTTTCTTTTTCAGCTTACAGTCAGTGGATTTTGAAGCTGTATCTGTTACTATCAAAGAGTTAGTCAGTTATGCTCTGACTATAAATTCAAACAATCACTCCTGGTTAATCATTCAAGCAGATATTTATTTTGGTAAGTAAAATCTGTCATTTTCTTGCCTGACTTCCAAAATGATTCCTGCATCTCATTTCTATTCTGTTCATTAATTGGCAGTTCTTTACCTAACTATACCACAGTCTTCTAAAATCCAGAAAAGTTACTTTTTCACAAAAATGGTAGTATCTCCACAGCCAGCATTGCCATTTTTGGATTTCTAGGAGTTGTAATACCAAAACAGTAGCCTTCCTAAGCTTGACCTATCCTGTCACAGCTTAATTTTTAGTTAAAATGCTTTTCTTAGATGTGCCATTGAATTTTTAAAACATCCCATAGCATTTCACATACCCTTCATGTTTGTTAAAATCCAGGGCTACCACATCTTAAAGCCTTAAAAGTGGGCAATTGAATATTTCCCTTTTCAGTGTTTCATAGATAATGGTATCTAAAGATGCAACTTGCCTTTGTTTTTCCCTTATCTGTCTTGGGTTATTAAACTGAACTAAGGAGATAGATACAGAGATGTGAATGAACATTTATGTACCATATATACTCGAGTATCAGCTGACCCGAATATAAGCCAAGGCACCTAATTTTACCACAAAAAAACTGGGAAAACGGATTGACTTGATTACAAGCCGAGGGTGGGAAATGCAGCAGCTACTGGTAAATTTCAAAATAAAAATAGATACCAATAAAATTACATTAATTGAGGCATGAGTAGGTTAAATGTTTTTGAATATTTACATAAAATTGTAATTTAAGATAAGACTGTCCAACTCTGATTAAACCGTTATACTAACCTTCTTCAATGTAAATGTGCTTACGTATCCTTCAAATAATAATAGAGAGAATGAAATAATAAATGTAACAAAATAGTAATAGAGGAAGATAATGTAAATGTAATAATAATATTAGAGTAAAATATTGAATGTAATAATAATAAATAGAGTTATATAACAAATATAATACCAATACAATTACAGTAATTGAGTCATGAATAGGTTAAATGTTTTTGAATATTTACATAAAATTGTAATTTAAGATAAGACTGTCCAACTCTGATTAAACCATTATTCTAACCTCCTTCAATGTAAATGTGCTTATGTGTCCTTCCAATAATAATAAAGGGAGTAAAATAATAAATGTAATAATAACAATATTGATAGACTAAAATAATATAAATGTAATGATAACAATAATAATAAAGTAATAAATGTAATAATAAAAATTGAGTAAAATAATAAATGTAAAAATAACAATAAGAAATAGAATAAAATACTAAATGTAATAAAAATAATAACAACAGTAATAATAATAATTTTGTCTCGAATATGTGCCGGGGGGGGGGGTGTGCTTTTTCAGCCTTAAAAATGGGCTGAAAAACCCAGCTTATACTCAAGTATATAGGATAAGTTCTGTTGATTCAGTGGCCCTGCTGTAGTTGGATTGAGGCCTGACTAAATTAAAGGTGCTAAGGGCTTTTGTTTTTATTTATTTCTTCAATGTAGCAACGAATCAGTACTCGGCTGCCCTTCGCTACTACCTCCAAGCAGGAGCCGTGTGCTCAGATTTCTTTACGAAGATGGTGCCACCTGACATTTACACTGATCAGGTGAGTTCTGTAGTCAGAGGGCAGTAAACAAATAGCATGTATAGGCTCGCATGATGCTTTAGAAATATAAAACAGGAAGGTTAATAAGACAAGTTTAAATCTAATGAAGAGCCCATCCGTTCAAGTTCAAACTTCCAGACCTGCAGAACATTTGAATTTGTGGCTTCCTTTTACCTATGACAATGTCATGAGCCCTAAGAAAAAAGATTGAATGTTTGAGGTCCTGCCAGGATCCTTTATGATTAGTCAAGAGTACTCCAAATAGTTTCTGCAGAAGTTAAAATTGCCTAGGAGTAGAATAATCAGTATTCCACTGCTCAGCCTTTGGGACATGTTGTGCTAGAAATAATCTAAATGATCAACACTTAAATATTTTATTTTAAAATATATATTCTGAATTATTAACTGAAAGTATTTCCTTGGTGGGTAGGAGTAAATGACAGAATTGTGTAGCCTGCAGATCACCCACTGCTGCTTGGAGATACAATCCATGACTCATGAAATTACTACTTCTTGGAGAAGGGGAGAGGATCCAATTTAAGTCTCCCTAGTAGAGGAGTATATCTTAAACTCAATCATGTCATTCTGCTCTGCCAACGAAGCCGTCATTACTGAGGAGAAAATCTTGAAATAGGGCTGCACTTGAGCACTAGACCAAGAACTTTGACCCTGTATTTATCAGTTTCCTCTGCACTTATTATAATTCTTGCATTCAGTTGTTCAGTTTAATGTTTCTGAAATTATTCAATAAGTAAAGGTAAATGTTTCCCCTGATATTAAGTATAGTTGTGTTCAGCTCTGGGGGTTGGTGCTCATTTCTAAGCTGGAGAGGTGTTGTTGTCCATAGACACTTCCAAGGTCATGTGGCCAGCATGACTGCATGAAGCACCATTACCTTCCCGCAGAAGGTATTGATCTACTCACATTTGAACTGCTAGGTTGGAAGAAGTCAGGGTTAACAGTGGGAGCTCACTCTGCTCCCCGAATTCGAACTGCTAACCTTTTGCGCAACAAGTTCCACAGCTCAGCGAAACTACCAGGGTTCCCAATTATTATTCAATATATTATAAATACTTCTGGATCTCCGGCTGTTAAGTGCACGGCATTACAGCTTTTGTAATCCCTTCCCATTGGCTGCGATGTTTAGGGATGATAGATGTTGCAGTTCGATATATGAAGCATCGTATGCTTCTAATCCCTGTTTTATTGTCTTGTCCGTTTAGTCTTAGTAAAAAAGAGCACATGAATATAATACCTGAAATGTAATACCAGGATTTTTTTTATGAGTTCCTAATAGTTGCAGAATAAAGAGTTCTAAGTGTAGGTAAACTAGAAACCTTCAAGATATGAGCAAGCACAGTTAGTTGATGGTTAAATAAATTATTCTATGTTCCTTTTTTGGACAGGAATAAAGTCTCAGGCCAGATGCATGAATTATTATATTTTGAGTTCAGGGTAGTTCTGTCATCTATCTGGATACCACTTAATACCAAAAATCTCTCTCTTCAGGTGATAAAGCGTATGATAAAGTGTTGTTCTCTGCTCAACTGCCATACACAGGTATGTCTCAAGTCAACAGGGTAAATGGACATTAGGTATTTCACAGTGCTGATTCACTCCACCACCCCCCCCCCAACTTCCTTTGTTTCTGTATTTTCCAGGTAGCAATTTTGTGCCAGTTCCTACGAGAAGTGGATTATAAAACTGCATTTAAAGCCCTTCAGGAGCAAAACAGGTAAATAAAGTTTTCATATTTTCTCAACATGCTGTGGAGTAAGTACATTTTGCATACAATGCAATCTTCTTTTTCAGCCATGATGCTATGGACTCCTATTATGACTACATCTGGGATATTACCATCTTGGAATACTTGACATGTATCCTTTTATACAAAGAACAATATCAGGGCTTGCTTGGAAACATGAGGTTGTACTGTAAAAGAAATATAACAGTATCACAAGTGCAGCAGAATCATTTTGTAGGTGCCTTTTGCTTTACTGAAGGAAATGTGGGGCATTCTCTTGTGGAGTTACTGCATGTGAAAACTGTTAAGTCTTGTTTGTTGCCCTATTTCCCTTAACAGTATTTTAGATCTTCATCATAAGCGAGGCGAATCAGACAAGAGACAAATAGCAGTAAGTTTAAAACTGTTTTCAGAGAGAAACTTCTAACACGGTTTAACTCAAACTATTTGTATAATGTTTTTTCTTGCTGGACAGGGATGACATTTATAGCATAACTAAAAATGTGCATGAGGCTAAAAAAAAAAAACTTTTAAAGACCAATACAGCAGAGCTCTGCTGTATTGGTTACTTGGAAACACGCATTATAGCTCTTGCTGATCCGTATCCTGAAAACATAGTTTCTTTCTTAATGAGATTCTAGATGCATTATAAATGTCAAACAGCATTCATTGAGGGCCTCCCCAGACAATCTCTTCGTTCATCTGGAGAGGCCCTGCTCTTGCTCCCACCTCACTCGCAGGCGCGATTGGTGGGGACGAAGGAGAGGGCCTTCTCTGTGGTGGCCCCTCGACTCTGGAACTCACTCCCCAAGGGCATCAGGCATGCCCCAACTCTGGCAGTCTTTAGGAGGAGCCTGAAAACATGGTTGTTCCAGTGTGCCTTCCCAGAATAAGGAAACTCCCAGCAATATGTCCCTAAATGCACTTTATCAATGATCTAGGATTGTCTGCACGCCCTTTCCTCTCCGAAATTGTATCCTAGTTATTTATTTCACCTGGTCATGCTCAGCATTATTTTTTTAAAATTTTAATTATTACATTTGGCCCAGCCATAGGTTTTTAAGCGTTGTCTTACTATTGTTAATGTTTACTGCTTGTTTTTTGTTTATGAGTTTCATTTTATTGTTTTGTATTGCTGTTGTTTGTTGGTGATGGTGGCGGGGTATAAATAAAGTTTTATTTTTATTTATTATTATTATTGAGGCATCCAAAATCTCATGCACAGCTTGACAGCAAAGGATCTTGTTTTTGTGGCCATAAACCAGGAAATCCGGCACTGTATACAATTATTGCACATAGCTATGGAAAATCAGAACTGTGGACCAGCGGTTCTCAACCTGTGGGTCCCCAGATGTTTTGGCCTTGAACTCCCAGAAACCCTAATAGCTGGTAAACTGAATGGGATTTCTGGGAGTTGTAGGACAAAACACAGGTTGATAACCCCTGCTCTAGATGCCTTGTTATGATTTTGTTTCTGGCTTAGGGCCCTCCCAAAACAGTGGAAATTACCCCAGCTGACTACTTTGGCTGGAGTGTTTATAGTTTGTTGTGCTGCTGTTTTAAAGTATGCGAATTTCTAAATGTTAAATTCATATTGATGTTTCGGTATTTAGATTAAAGCTATTGGGCAGACAGAGCTGAATTCTAGTAATCCAGAAGAAGTCCTACAGCTGGCTGCTCAGAGGCGGAAGAAGAAGTTTCTTCAAGCAATGGCAAAACTGTACTTTTAGTGCATTAATTTGTCGCGTAGTGAGATGGAACATCAACCAGCTGCAAGATATTCCCAATATTTTATTTAACTCATGACACTTTTTTTTACAATACATATTTATAAACATACTGTGTGGCATTTTCCTTTATAGAAAACTTAAAATTCCTCAATTTTTACAAGACTATACAGAGGTATATATTGAAGGTATGTTTTTCCCCAACAACATTACCTTTTGTAATGCATTTCAAAGTCGAATGAAGTCTGTTAGCATTAACAGGGATCTACTGTCAGCAGAGCTTAGCTCTCTTTAGTACTAAGACTGTTCTGGCTCTGTTTACTCCCCCCCCCCCCCCTGCATTGTTGGAGTATGTTTGCATATAGACAATATGGTAGCACCTCATGTCAGAAAAGGCAGTGTATCATAGAAGATCTTTCTCCAGTTACGAGCAGTTCTTGCCCTGTAAGATTATAGCTCACATTAAGAGAGTCTCCTCACCCATTAGTAATGGCAGATCAGGTCCATTCCATTCCATAGCTACACAAGTTTGTGTACTGAAACAGGAAGGTTGACATGAACATTACAGATTCATAATGGGGCTTAGTGCCAAGATTTGACCTCTTAAGGGAACTTAGTTCATTTAGATCTGCTTTTTCGCCACAGAAATGGGCCAATACATCTCCTCTCCTCTTGTCATGTTATAGAAAGGCATTGCTTAGCTTACACACAGCTAAAACGTTAAGAGGTTAACCCACATCCCTCATCAAATTCAAAATCAAAGAGGTTAAAAATTCATAGTTGTGGATTTAACTGCTCCACAGTTTGTGCTTGGGCGAAGAGCTGGTTCAGGTGCAAACTGGAAGGAACAGGACAGTCACATCTGAGCTTCTTCCTTCGTCGTCTTCCACATTTCTCAGCATGTAAAAGTTCCATATGTGTTGTTTTCAGACGTCTTAAACAGTTCCTGGGCTGAGCATGTTATCTGGATACTCGAATTTCACTTTTCAGAGCTCTTTGGCGGAGTAATTATGCCTCCGGTAGACACTGGTGATTGCTGGCTTGGCCGTGTAACTTCTATTTCATAATGAACTTCATCCTGTTCCATGAAAAGAAACCAGTGCTGTAAAACCACTTGTGCACTGCTACTTCTGCAACTTTACTGGCAATTCATAATGTGAATTCAGATTTGTTTTGGAGAGAAGTAAACGTATAGACCCTTGAAGCAATAATAATCATTTCAGGTCATCGCAGTCAAGAACAATTTGCTTACTTTTAAGAACTTGGGCAAACTGTCCAGTGAGCAATTCAGATAGCTGATGCCAGGCAAATTCGCTGTCACTTACTGGCCACAAATAAATACTTTAAACTATAAGTACCTTTTCTTAGAACAAACCATTTGCTGCAAACAAACAGATTTTGTCCAGAGCTCACCGATTGCTAGGTTACTTATCGAGCCAGTATGGCATATTGCAGGAACGGGCAAACTTTAGCATTCCAGGTGTTTGGACTCCAACTCCCACAATTCCTAACATTGTGGGAGTTGAAGTCCAAACACCTGGAGGGCCCAAGTTTGCCCATGCCGGGCATAGTGGCTTGAGTGTTGGACTATGACTCAAAACTACAGCTGGAGCCATTGCTTGGCCATGAAAACCACTGAATGAGCGATTGTGGGTAAGCCACAAACTCAGCCTCAGAAAACCCCAGAACAGCATTGCCATAAATCAGAGGCAACTTGAAGGCACAAGAACCAACAACAAGGAATTGCTCTCCAGTGCTATACAGATAGGTGTTTGCCTGCTGGGTTTTTACAAATACATTTGCCAAGTTGCAGATAACTACGTAGATAATAATAATAATAATAATAATAACAACAACAACAAAAACTTTACTTGTACCCCGCTACCATCTCCCCAAGGGACTTGGTGTGGCTTACATGAGGCCAAGCCCGCAGTACATCAATAAAACGAAGGCAGTAACAAAATAATCAATACAAAACAGTAAAATAAATCTCAAAACAAAAATAATAACAATGAACAATAACATACAAGCATTTAAAAACCTATCACATTGTGGTTGAACTAGACATAGCGGACTTCCTTCACCCTGAGGTACATTATTTTCACACTGGAAACCAAGCTCATGTAGAGGCCGAAGCAATAAGAACGGCACTTACCAGCATATCCAAATAATTTGTGTGAGTCTGTATATTGTGTCTGTCTTCTGTTGCAATCTTCTTGAAGTTCTTCAATTTCACCGGGTATTTTTTTGCTACCCGAAAAAATGGCTCCATCCATTCTACACATTCTGCAATGCTATCCCATTCCAAGCCTAAAAGGAAGAAAATACGATTTTATTTGTAGATACCTGAATTGAAGCTTATCTTTACAACATACAAAGACTGTGGAAACCACTAGGAGACCAAGGTTCATATTCTGAAAGCCCAATGAGAAAATGGCTAATACACAATAGGATTTCATTGTGATTTTTCGTTTCTAAAAGTTTGCCACTTCAGAATTAATATGCTTTGATATTTATGGACACAAATTAGAGGACTATGTTCAAGAATTGCATGGATACACCTTTGCTCTTTCTTTAGATGTTCCCAGTGTAACAACGTTCAGCTCCTTCAATTCAGGCTCCATCTACACTGTCATATAATGAAGTTAAAACTACATTATATCAGTCCATATAATGCAATTTGAAATGACATTATATGGCAATGTAGACAAGGGCCTTGGTTTCCAGTTTATAGCTAGGTATGCAGGTAACAAGATTTGGCCATAACCCATTCCAGTAACAAAGCTGCTTAGAAAGGGAAAATGTTACGGGTTGCTGTGAGTTTTCCAGGCTGTATGGCCATGTTCTGGAACATGGCTATACAGCCTGGAAAACTCACAGCAACCCAGTGATTCCAGCCATGAAAGCCTTCAACAACACATCGTTTTCAAAATGACATTTCTGGGATCATACCACATACTGGAAAAACATTTAGAAGGGGAAAGGGCTTTGCAGAAGGACAAAGCAATCATCTATTGACAGTACAGTGTCCAAGCCAGAACTAAAAGAACAGTTTAATTTCTTGTTCTGCAGCTGGAGAAAAACAATAGATTTGAGAATGCTTTTTTCTAGGAGACTGTAGTTTTAGACAGAGTTTCCTAACAGATAAAGGAACTGAAGTTAGAAAGACAGGATCATAAATAATAAACAGGTCCCGTAATAATAATAATAATAATAATAATAATAGTTGTATTGACTGAATTTCGGCAAGAACTATGTCCAGATCAGTTACTCTACTAATATCTTGGGATTATTGGGATTAAGCCATCTGTAAACCAAATACTATGAGGAAAAGAGGTGAACGTAAACAGCACTAGAAAAATCAAAAGATCACAATCATCTTAGAAGTGAAACCAAAGCAATCAGTTGGCACCGCCCTCTTCCTCACCACACACAACTCAATGTTAATACTGTCTCAGTTACCAGAAAATATTAAAAGTGGTTTGAAAAGAAACGGGTTTGGGGTATTTAGATGACAGGAAGTGACCACTGTTAACGAAGACATTACTGAAGCTAAGTTGCTGATAGATGGAGGTGACAAGAACATGCAGAACAGGTGAGGAAGTGGAAGGTATACAAATATGACTTAAATCCTGTTGAGTGTAACTTCACATTCATGAAGTTATGCAGTGGATTCACTAGTGTTGTACAAACCAATGTGTGTATGCACTTCTATATGGCCAATTAACATACTTTTACAATAAGAGTATTGCATTCAGTTCAATACTGTAGATGCATGCGCAACTTGCATCTACAATATTGGACTGAATGCAAGCATTATGCATTTGTCAAAAATGCTGAATAGCTTCCACACTGAATTTGTAATAATGATAATAATAAATAATAAACTTTATTTATACCCCGCCACCATCTCCCGAATAGGGACTCAGAGCGGCTTACATGGGGCCAAGCCTGGACAACATATTACAGCAAAATAAAACCAAAACATAAACAACAAGCAACATAATCAAAATTACATAAAATTACATAATAAAGCAGTCTAAATGCCAATACTTCTTCCTTCTCTCCCTCTCCAGTGATTAGAAACAGAGAAAGGAGATAGATGTATCAAATCATAATGAAGAGAGGTTAAAAAAAAGTTAATTTCCTAATAATAGGCAAATTAGGCAACTCTCAAAAAGAAGCAGATATTCAGGTCAATTGAAATTTTAAAGCCAGTCTTGTTTCTAAATTCAATCTCCACTATCCTTAGTAAACAGAACAAACTGCAGCCTTCCAGATGCTGCTGTATCTAATGAGGAATATAGAAGTTGTACCCCAGCATCTGGAGGGCCACATAAAATATCATGGAGGGCTGGATTCAGCCCGCAAGCCTTCAGTTTGATACATGTCCCCTACACCTCTTTTATTTAGGGCAGTGGTTCCCAACTTGTGGGTCCCCCGGTGTTTTGACCTACAACTTCCAGAAATGCCAGCCAGTTTACCAGCTCTTAGGATTTCTGGGAGTTGAAGGCCAAAACACCTGGGAACCCACAGGTTGAGAACCACTGATTTAGGGTCTATTACTATTTGTTTTCAAAACCTTCATTGCCATTTGTCATGTCTATGGTGCATTGCCTAGTCAAACATATATAGCTATCTTACAACAGCTAAAACAGAACTGAAATGTACAAGAAATGTCATTTCACCATACCTGTAACTTTCTTGACTACTACTATTGAGGTATAATAACAGAGTGCAGCTGCTGCTAATATTCTATACTGGAAATCCAGAGAATTGACATCCAGAATGCAGATATCTAAAAGCTGTAAAAAGAAATCACATGAAAGTGTTAGAAACTGCATTATGTCCAGTCCATTTAAATATCCAACAAATCAGCTAATCATTGTAGCCTTATTTCACAGTCCAAAAATACATCAATTACACATACTCTAGAAATAGCAGCTGCAAGATAAAGGTGTTGACTGAGCTATTAAAATGTGCTTTCCCCACAATTCTGCAAATCTTAGCCTTTAAAGCAGAACTATCTTGAAGACTTTTTTTCATGTCAGGAGCGACTTGAGAAACTGCAAGACACTTCTTGTGTGAGAGAATTGGCTGTCTGCAAGGACGTTGCCCAGGGGATGCCCAAATGTTTTACCATCCTGTGGGAGGTTTCTCTCATGTCCCCGCATGAGAAGCTGGAGCTGACAGACGAACCAACTATTTCTTTTAAACATTCTAATATATATATTATAGAAATATATTTAAATATGTATCTTTTATAGAAACACATTTTAATATGTGTATTTGCGGTATTTTTACAATGTTTATGTGTTTTAATTAATCAGTAACCTGCCTCGAGCCATGAGAGGTGAGTGAGAAATGAAATTATTATTATTAGTAAACAGAATTCTAAAATGTGCCAACTAAAGACAGCAACAAACAAAGAACTAAAAGAATTCTGAGGCCAAGAGATTGTTCTGAGTAGCAGAACTGAATGGAGTAAACATCCAAATTGATCGATGGTTCTATTATTTGTGATTGACCCACACTCTTTTCGTTAAGGACAGTGGAGCGTACAGACATCTCTCCACTTTTCCAGGTTTCACAATCGTGATTTTAATTACCATATTTCATCTCATAATAGTTGCACCTTTAATCCCCTTTTTATCAAAGAAGAGGGTGGAACTACTACTTGATAAAAAAAATGGGGGTGCGACTATTACACAGACTTCTGCCTCCAGCCCTTGCCTCCTGAAGTTGGGGCTGCTGTGGGAAATATTATCATTATCATTATCATTATTGACACAAAAACACAGTATGTCACAGCAAATGAGATCTACATGCTGGATTTTGTATCACAAAATCACAAGTCGAACACTTCCCAAGCATCTAGGACTGTGTGATGTATTTTCGAATGATATGAACAGATCCAAGTAAGGTGGCCTTTTGCAGTTGACAGATCGTGATTTTGTCGATGTTTATTGTTTCCAAATGCCGGCTGAGATCTTTTGGCACGGCACCCAGTGTGCCGATGACCACTGGGACCAACTGTACTGGTTTATGCCAGAGCCTTTGCGATTCGATTTTGAGGTCCTGATAAAGGCTGAGTTTTTCCTGTTGTTTTTCCTTAATGCAACTGTCACCCGGTATGGCGACATCAATAATCCAAACTTTTTTCTTTCCACAATTGTGTATTGTGTTCCAAAACTTTGTCAGTCTGGATTCGAAAGTCCCACAGTATTTTTGCAATTATTATTATTATTATTATTATTATTATTATTATTATTGTCAAAGGCTTTCATGGCTGGAATCACTGGGTTGTTGTAGGTTTTCCCGGGCTATATGGCCATATGACCTCACTACCTCTGAGGATGCTTGCCATAGATGCAGGCGAAACGTCAGGAGAAAAATTGCCTCCAGAACATGGCCATATAGCCCGGAAAAACCTACAACAACCCATTATTATTATTATTATTATTATTATTATTATTATTATTATTATTATACAAATAAAGGGCAAAAGAGGACACTAATTCTTTTGAAACTGAAGCATTAAGAGCATTAAGTGATCAGAAGGATCGAGTCCCTCTCAAATGGACATATGCCTTTCACATCAATGTGACCGACATGTTTTGTATTCCAAGTAGGTGTTCCTGAGAACAATGTGAGATAACAGTGTGCTCTTAGAGACAAATTGGCATAGTCCAAGCCATACAGTGAGTGCAAGATGAGAAGAAAAGCTATAGACAGCTGCTTAAGCAAAAACTTAATATATTTCCAGCAAGTGGCTGGAAGCAATGTCACCCAAAGACCCATATTGCATTTAAAAACACTGAAGCTGCCTCTCTCTGATCTAAGCAGAAAAGATCTTTTCCTCTTGATCTGGATTGCTCACTTAATGCTATGAAACACCATATAGACTGGAACAGGAGCTCACCTGAGCTATTTCAATAAACTTTTCCTGAGAATACTGAGGTAGCAGCACCTTTGGAGCGTCTTTGACCGCATCTACTTGGAGATAAAGGTTCAACCAAGAGACTATTGTTTGTGGACACAGCTCCCACTTTAGAGCCTGCAGAGGGTTGAAAATAATAACCAAGGCATTAGAATAGATATTGCAGTAGTTAAACATATAGCGGTTGAATATTTACAATCTTAGCAAATCAAGCTCACTGAACTGTAGCATACAATGGAGTTTTGTAGTGCCATAGAGGCAAAGTTGATAGCATAACCTTTTGTAGACTAAGGCTGGATCCACACTGTCATAAAATGCATTTTGAAACTGAATTATTGTCAGAAATATTAAAAATTAACTAGATATTTTTAATTACAAAAATGTGAGTCAAGCAGGGGTTTTTTTGTCATGTCAGGAGCAACTTGAGAAACTGCAAGTCGCTTCTGGTGTGAGAGAAATGGCCGTCTGCAAGGACGTTGCCCAGGGGACGCCCGGATGTTTTGATATCCTTGTGGGAGGCTTCTCTCATGTCCCCACATGAGGAGCTGGAGCTGATAGAAGGAGCTCAAGCAGTGAAAGAGTTAAATGGATGCAATGACTCAGCAAAAGCTGCAGTTCTCTATAAGCAGGTGTGCCTGTAGCTCAGTAGGCCTCTGTATTAGTTTGCCTCAGTGGGAGAAATGTCACAGTCTGTGAGAAGGCCTCACAATGAGGTAAGCCTTAGTATTTATTACTGTTCAGGCTAGGGATTGTTTCTATGATATGTTTTGTTATGTTATTGTGATGTGTTTATTTTATTTTTATTTTATTATTTTATCGCGTTGTGTTTTAACCTATGTTTTTCCGGGCTTGTCCCTATGTAAGCCGCCCCGAATCCCTTTGAGGAGATGGAGACGGGGTATAAAAATAAAGGTATTATTATTATTATTATTATTATTATTATTATTATTTGAAACACAAGATGAGTCCACAGAAGACAAGATCACTCTATTGGATCACACGTCGGACACTTACCAAATGTCTAGGAGTGTGTGATGTATCAGCAAATATTATTATTATTATTATTATTATTATTATTATTATTCTTTGAAACACAGCAAGATGAGTCCACAGCAGACACTCTGCTGGATGTTGAATTGGATCACACGTCGGACACTTCCCAAGTGTCTAGGACTGTGTGATGTATCAGCGATTATTATTATTATTATTATTATTATTATTATTATTTAATTTATTTATTTGAAACACAACAAGATGAGTCCACAGCAGACACTCTGCTGGATGTTGAATTGGATCACATGTCGGACACTTCCCAAGTGTCTAGGACTGTGTGATGTATCAGCGATTATTATTATTATTATTATTAAATTTATTTATTTGAAACACAACAAGATGAGTCCACAGCAGACACTCTGCTGGATGTTGAATTGGATCACATGTCGGACACTTCCCAAGTGTCTAGGACTGTGTGATGTATCGGTGAATAATGCGTGCAGACCCCAGCCTTTTGCAGCTGGCAGATGGTAATTTTGTCAGCGCTGATTGTGTTTAAGTGCAGGCCAGGGTCTTTAGGCACTGCACCCAGTGTGCCGATCACCACTGGGACCACCTTTACTGGCTTGCGCCAGTGTCTTTACAGTTAGATATTATTATTATTATTATTATTATTATTATTATTATTATTATTATCTGTGAGAAGGCAAATCTCAGTATGTGTGAAGCTCCAGTGTGAAGGTTGTTGTTTTTATCACTTTTGGCTACTGGTGCTGGGTCACACTACTGCTGATAAGTTACTCTGCTGTACATTTATGAGAAGGGTCTTTTGTTAATAAGCCCACTTGCCCAACAATTATATGGTCAAGTTTTGACCCATATAAAGCAGTTCAGTCCAGTTCAAACTGCATGATATGGCTTGTGTAGATCCAGTCTTAATCTACAGATATGTTACTAACAGTTTCATTCTCTCAGTTAATCTCTAAAATATTACAATATTCTTTTACAAGCTGATATTCCAGACTAATGGCGATAATTTTGTATTTATTCTCACTGAACTTTGGCATTAGCCAGTGGGATGGACCTGTTTCTGTATGATGCTGGTGACAATTCAGAGATGATTCTACTCTTTCCCTTTCCCAACATATTAAGGTTTTTCATGTAAAGCTGTGAAGGAAGGGGGGGGGGAGGTTGCATGAAACATGAGCCTCATGTTTTGTTTGTGCAACACACACTGGTAACAGCTCTGCATCTGTTGTTTTGCAAGATAAAGCCCTTGCTTCAGGAAATCTGGCCAAGTGCCCTCATTTCTCAGAATGAATCTTTTTTCCAGGTCAAGTGTTCCCATTAACAGACGAAAACAAAAATAGCTTCGCCATAAAGCCGTGCAAGAGGAGGTTTCCTAGGACATTTTTATAGTATTGATCAAATTTATGTGAGTTTGCCTCTAGCAATCTTTCCATTTATTCCTACTAAAAAGGCAATATAGCAATCCCTAAAACAACACTAGTAAGTAAAGTAAAGATAAAGGTTTCTCCTTGACATTAAGTCTAGTCACTTCCGACTCTGGGGGGTGGTATTCATCTCCATTTCTAAGCTGAAGAGCTGGCATTGTCCATAGACACCTCCTAGGTCATGTAGCCAGCATGACTGCATGGAGCACTGTTACATCCCTGCAGAAGCTGTACCTATTGATCTACTCACATTTGCATGTTTTCAAACTGCTAGGATGGCAGAAGCTGGAGCTAACAGCAGGAGCTCACCCCACTCTCCAGATTCGAACTGCCGACCTTTTGGTCAGCAAGTTCCATAGCTCAGCGGTTTAACCCGCTGTGCCACCAGGGGACCTTAAGCAACACTAGTAATAGCACCATATTTTTTTACCTTCAGTACAATGAGTTCCATTCTTATAATATCCTCTTCACTGCAAGCACCATCAGTAACGTAAGCAAATTCCTGTAATTTGGGTGCATAGATCTCCTTGTTAAAAGAAAGAAGGAAAGACAAAATAAAGTGTTAATATCAGAGTGCAGTGAATGGACAAACTGCTGAATAGAGCACTCATCAATCTTATTTAATTGTGGCTTTCAATGTTAGAGACTGGACACCCAATTCAGATTTTATTTTCAGGTCCAAGCGATCATTCATTGGGTTGCTGTGAGTTTTCCAGGCTATATGGCCATGTTACAGAAGCATTCTCTCCTGACGTTTCACCCACATCAATGGCAGATATCACCAGAGGTTGAGGAGACTTTGGAAACTAGGCAAGTGAGGTTTATATATCTATGGAATGACCCAGGTTGTCTGCTTGAGGCAAGTGTAAATGTTGCAAATTGCCACCTTAATTAGCATTTAATGGCATTGCAGCTTCAAAGTCTGGCTGGTTGCTGCCTGGGGGAATCCCTTGTTGGGAGTTTTTAACTGGCTTTGAAGCTGAAAGACTATTAAATGCTAATCAAGGTGGCCATTTGCAACATTCCCACTTGCCTCAAGTAGACAAGAGTTCTTCCTCCCATCCTGGATATTCCACAGATATATAAACCCCACTTGTCTAGTTTCCAACAGATCTCACAACCTCTGAGGATGCCTGCCGTAGATGTGGGCGAAACGTCAGGAGATAATGCTTCTGGAACATGGCCATACAGTCCAGAAAACTCACAGCAACCCAGTGATTCGAGCCATGAAAGCCTTCGACAACACATTGATAATTCATTGACAGATTGTGTGCACTTGTTTATATAATTCATATAAATCTCTTTTTTGTGTGATTAACTATATGGTCATATTTAGAAAGATGCACTACGGGTCAAACCCTGCCCAACATATGAGCCAGTTCACATGCAAATCACAGTATGTCACAAAGCGTTTTTATTGATGTGTTGTTGGGCTTGGTCTCATGTAAGCCGCTCTGAGTACCCTTGGGGAGATGGTGGCGGGGTATAAATAAAGTTATTATTATTATTATTATTATTATTATTATTATTATTGCAAAATCCAGACCAAATATGCCAATAATAACTACAATTAGACAAGATGGCAGTACTAAGTTCTGTCTATCCCAGGCATGGGCAAACTTCGGGCCTCCAGGTGTTTTGAACTTCAACTCCCACAATTCCTAAGTCAGTAGGCTGTTAGGAATTGTGGGAGTTGATGTCTGAATTCTGCTCAGGTCTGGGTTAAACCAACACCCTTATATGAGATATATACATACACATGAATTGTAATAACAAAATTTATGGAACACAATAGTTCTCATGAAAACTTTTCCATCATATATATTTTAAACTATATGATCTATTGTTTATTTCACATAGACTCAGAGGCAATGTGACACACCTAAACACTGCCGCTGATACACTCACATGTTGCAACACAGAGGTTGGAAAGCTGTTTTTCCATCCAAAAATGAAATCAGAAAGGCACAGGTAACTAAGGTGAGATGGTTAGGTGTGAATTGAACCACACAGAGTATTTATTTTTATCTACAGAGACACTCGCTGGAACACCTCAGCAAGCGAGAGTCCAAATGTGGCAGGCTCAAACCCAGAACCTCAACCAATGGCTGATACCAAATGAGAGACTCCCCCCTGGGCACACAGAAAACTGGGCAACTTGGAAGGCGCTGAACAGACTGCGCTCTGGCACCACAAGATGCAGAGCCAACCTCCAGAAATGGGGCTACAAAGTGGAATCCATGACATGCGAGTGTGGAGAGGAGCAAACAACTGACCACCTGCTGCAATGCAACCTGAGCCCTGCCACATGCACAATGGAGGACCTTCTTGCAGCAACACCACCAGAGGCACTCCAAGTGGCCAGATACTGGTCAAAGGACATTTAATCAACTACCAAACTCACAAATTTTGTATTTTGTCTGTTTGTTTGCTTTGTTTCTGTTAGAAATGTAATATAATTGACTGATTGACCTGACACGACAAATAAAATAATTTATTTATATCCTGTGGGCATTGTAGTAACTCATGTTTTGCATAGTGCATGTGTAGTTTGGAACAGACAGCAATGAGTGCCACTCAGTCATTAAGCTTGATGGAAGATTTTAGGTCAGTCACAATCTCTCACTCTGCACTACTTAGGTTAAGATTAACAGAAGCCGAGCTAGTAAATATGATTGCACCTCTCCAATGGCAGTCAAGGCTAACCTGCCAAAAGCTACTACAAGTATAGGGATTAAATATTTCAATCTCTGCTCAATAATAAGTCAACTTCCCACATTTTCTTAGATGCTGCATTCAATGAACTTCTGGGAAATATGTATAGGAGTTGAATTTTTTGTTGTTGAATTGGGCTGAATATTCAGCTTCTGCATATACTACCCTTAAAGCAGTGGTTCTCAACCTTCCCAATGCCACGACCCCTTAATACAGTTCCTCATGTTGTGGTGACCCCCAACCATAACATTATTTTCATTGCTACTTCGTAACTATAATTTTGTTACTGTTATGATTGACAATGTAAATATCTGATATGCAGGATGTATTTTCATTCACTGGACCAAATTTGGCACAAATACCCAATACGCCCAAATTTGAATACCAGTGAGGTTGGGGGGGGGGGGGGTTGATTTTGTCATTTGGGAGTTGTAGTTAACCTACAACCAAAGAGCATTCTGAACTCCAGCAACGATGGAATTGAACCAAACTTGGCACTCAGACAAACAGAAAATACTGGAAGGGTTTGGTGGGCATTGACCTTGAGTTTGGGACTTGTAGTTCACCTTTACACCCAGACAGCACTATGGCCTCAAACAATGATGGATCTGGACCAAACTTGGCATAAATATTCCATATGCCCAAATATAAACACAGATGGAGTTTGGGGGAAATAGACCTTGATATTTGGGAGTTGTAGTTGCTGGGATTTATAGTTCACCTACATCCAAAGAGGATTCTGAACCCCTCCAACGATAAAATTGGACCATACTTCCCATACAAAACCCCCATGTTTATACTGTTTTCTGATGGTCTTTGGTGACTCCCCTGACACCCCCCCCCCCCCCCCACCGGCTCTCAACCTTCAGGTTGGGAAACACTGCCTTAAAGCCTCTTTTCCTTTTCTGGATGAAGGTATCACTTATACATCCTTAAAATTAAAACAATAAATTCAACACAGTTACAAGGTTTAAGAGGTTACACTGCCAGATATATAATTGGAAGTCGCTCCATACAAAAAAAAAAAAAAAAAGCAACTTACTTCCAGCTTGGCAGCAATGAAGAGTGTTGTAATTCCTATGAGCTGAAGCATTGTTTTGTTTATGTTTTTTTGAGTCAGCATGAACCTGTCAAAAAAGTCTTGCGCCAAGTAGAAAGTTTCTCTGTGGAGAGTATATACTTCACACACCTGTAACAGAACGAACTTTGTTTTATTTAGGGTCACTTGACTGGAAACAATATCCTGAACAACAGAGCGGAAACATTTTCATCCTTTGTTTATCTTCGCTTACATTTTCTTAAACAAATGTTTTGAACACTATACAAGAAAATGAAACAAAATATACTGCTTATACCCAGCAGGATTTCTAAAACGTATCTCTGTTATAAGAGAAATAACTATCGTTCCAAAATGTTTCCAGTTTCAGAATCGCACCCTGAAAGCAAAGATCGAAGGAGGCCTCTTGTATAACTCATATCACATTCGCATTTCAGTGCTTACCTCCAGAAGCCAGTCAAGTAGGATCGATCTCATGTGTGGCTGCAGGTTCGTGTGTAGAGATGTAAAATGCTTGCAGTGAGAATATTTGCTTTCTTTTTTGAGAATATTGAGCCAGACATCTTTCGAATTGCCCCAACTGAAACCAAAACAGATATTTAAATTTTGGTACAGAAAAAACCCCACCCAGGTGTGTCAGTATAACAGTAACAAGACCGGCTTGGTAAAAAATTTACTGTTTCGACATTGATCTGGTGGCTGCAATGTATTTTTCTTAGTTTATTGATATAAACTATTCTTACAAAGCGGCCTTATGTAGAGTTTATACAGAGTGGCGCACTGGGTTTAACCCTTGTGCTGGCACGACTGAAGACCGACAGGTCACAGGCTCGAATCACGGGTGAGCTCCCTCCATCAGCTCCAGCTCCTCATGTGGGGACATGAGAGAAGCCTCCCACAAGGATGATAAAACATCAAAAACATTCGGGCATCCCCTGGGCAATGTCCTTGCAGACAGCCAATTCTCTCACACCAGGAGCGACTTGCAATTTCTCAAGTTGCTCCTGGCACGACAAAAAACCCCCCACAAAAAACCCCCCAGATTTTTATGTCAATGATCTGCCAGGTATGTTTATCATTTAATAAACTAGTACCTGCCTTCCAAGTAAAACAAGTTACAATAACTGTGGACATTGGTGAACCTGTGTAAAAATCAATTTTTTATTGTGCATTTCAATAATTTATACAGTGAAAGTGGGGGAAATCATGTCATTTGGATAGGACAGAAAGGCAGAAGAAATTAGAGGTGAATAAAGAAGAGGAAATAAGAGAGTAATAATAATAATAATAAGCTGATGCTCAACTTTTAGTATCCTGTTTGTATTTTGGATGCTCTGCTTTATTTTAGGGTATTTTTCCCTAACAATTCCAAGCTATACTACCGTATTTCTTTGAGTGTAATACACCATTGATTGTAATTTCATTACCATCTCCACCAAGACACATGCATTAGATACACTTGCAATCCTAAAACGCACCCCGTTTTAAGAATGTTTATATAGGGAGGAAAATAGCATCGTAGAATTTAATAAATACAGTTTCTCTTTAGCAAGACCACTGGGACTTCAAGCAGAGTGGGAAGTAGGTCTACTTGTGATACAGTATCCACACACTTGGAATACTATAGTAAATGATACAAAATCTGATATTGCAAATGAGGGAAATGAGAGAATAATATGGCTATTATTTCAGGGTCCCTGAACTGTTGGGACTCCTTCAAAATCACTCCCTCCCCCCCCCCCCCCCCCGGCTCTTCCACACAGCCCTATATCCCACAATATCAAGGCAGAAAACCCCACATTATCTGAGTGTGGAGTCAGATAATCCAGTTCAAAACAGATATTGTGGGATTTTCTGCCTTGATATTCTGGGATATAGGGCTGTGTGGAAGGGCCCTCTGTGAGTTGCCTTCCTATTGGGAAGTTTGACCCACATGATTCTCAGGATCATGTTCCAAATAGCAGGTACGTGACATTAGAAACATGCTTTGATTGGATGTGGATTTGAGAAAACTCTGCCAGTTTCTACTGGATGGGTTAGTGGGGAGAGATTCACACAACCCACAGTGGATGTCCCACTTTAGTATTTCCAGAGATGTTGCTCCATTTGACAGGTATCAATTATTTTGACAGATGTCAGTCCTTTTAACAGGCTATCCATCATTCTTGATAACAGGCATAAAAAAAACCATCTATCATCTATCAATCCAGATCTCTCTTCAAAGTTATACAGATCTGGCAGGCTATTCAGTAACAGTATTTGGTGAATTGCAGCCATGATCTTTTAAAATATTTTACATGAATATCTATGTATATGCATCATCTTCTCAAATGCAATATAGAATCACAAGAGTTGGAAGAGACCACGCAGGTCATCCAGTCCAACCCCATTCTGCCATGCAAGAAAAGCACAATCAAAGCACCTCTGACAGATGGCCATCCATCCTATTTAAAAGCCTCCAAAAAAGGAGGCTATGACATACTTGCCCATCAGGATTTCACAACTACATTATCTTTTCAACACTGTCCTTGAAAATATATAAAGCACTGCAGTTAACAAACAAGACCCTCAAAACATCACTAATTGCATTGGTCCTCTGCGTTTTCCAAGTGTTTGTGTTTTTTTGAGAAACTGCAAGTCGCTTCTGGTGTGAGAGAATTGGCCATCTGCAAGGACATTGCCCAGGGGACGCCCGGATGTTTTCATTTGGTACCATCCTTGTGGGAGGCTTCTCTCATGTCCCTGTATGGGAAGCTGGAACTGATGGAGGGAGCTCATCCATGTTCTCCCCAGATTCAAACCTGTGACCTGTCGGTTTTTAGTCCTGCCAGCAGAGGGGTTTATTTATTTATTTATTTATTATTTACAGTATTTGTATACCACTTTTCTCACCCTGAGGGGGACTCAAAGTGGTTTACACAAAAGTCATGGCAAAAATTCAATGCCAGTACAAACAATTACCATTATACACTACAATTGAACATAAATCAAATTAAAACAATACATCCATAAGCAATAAACAATCATTTTACCCACTGCGCCACCGAGGGCTCCATTTTCCAAGTATGAAAGATAAAGGAATGGATGGTACTGCTATAGTGCAGCATAGCAATACTACAAATGCTTTTAATCACAGCTTACCTAAGTTCTGGTAAAGGCGATGGGTTTATGAAGAGGTTTCTAAATCTGTATTGTTTGAATCTGGAGAAGTCAGTGGTTGTTGCTTCTTTGTGAGGAGTTTCTATTATTATACAAGGGGAGATGCCGCCTGATATTGTGGAGGGCCAACAGCTCTACAAATGAGATATTGAAAAATAATTAATTAGGGACAAGAACATAGGAAGCAAGAGAACTTCAGGATAAATACACCATTCTCTCTATTCTGTATTTGAGAAAGTTTTCAATACATTGTAGGGAAATCAATTAATAATATTACGGCCTCTTGGAAGTTACATACTAAATAACTGGAAGAAAAATAGTATGTTTATTTATTTATTTACTATATTTATATCCTGCCTTTCTCAACCCCGAAGGGGACTCAAGGCATCTTACAGATAGGCAATGATTCAATGCCTTAACAACAATATACAATTAAAATAAACATTTAAATTAAAATCAAGATAAAAAATGAAATACATAAAAACACTTTAAAATATTATAATCATTATAAAACCAACTATTTGCAAACATAATCCAGCTCATTCTGGTAGTCATTACACATAATTCCAGTCCATCTATTACACTATAGTTCTTCTCCAAAGGCCACATTTTCACTCTCTTTCTGAAGATCAGGAGGGAGGGAGCTGATCTAACATCGCTGGGGAGGGAGTTCCATAGCCATTGCGGAGATTAAGATCCTTCGAGGAGGCCCTGCTTTCCATCCCGCCATTGTCACAGGCATGATTGGTGGAGACAAGAGACAGGGCCTTCTCGGTGATTGCTCCTCGGCTATGGAACTCCCTTCCTGGTGAGATCAGGTCGGCCCCCTCTCTCCTGTCCTTTAGTAGGATGGTAAAAACTTTGCTGTGGGACCAAGTTTTCGGGACAGGGCAATAAAGCGGCCCAATGATTTGACACAGATGACTAGGATGACTTTAAATAGTGTATTTTAATATTTTGATAAATGTTTTTAATGTTTATGTATTGTATGTGAATCTGTGTCCCTGCATTGAATGTTTGCCGTGTATATGCTGTACTCCGCCTTGAGTCCCCTTTGGGGTGAGAAGGGCGGAACATAAATGTTTTAAATAAATAAATAGCTGAGGGGCCACCATTGAGAAGGCCCAATCCCTCGTCCCCACCAACTGCACCTCTGAAGGAGGTGGGACCGAGAGCAGGACCTCCACGGATAATCTTAACCTCCAAGGTGGTTCATCCAACATATCTCCATATGTTGGATGGATAAACTGGGCCAGAACTTTTAAGGCTTTATAGGCTAAAGCCAACACTTTGAATTGTGCTCGGTAGCAGATGGACAGCCAGTGGAGCTGACGTAACAGGAGGGATGTCCTCTCTCTGTATGCTGCTCTGGTGAGGAATCTGACTGCCATCTGTTGGACCATTTGGAGCTTCCGAACAGTCTTCGAAGGCAACCTCATGTAAAGTGTGTTGCAGTAGTCTATTCGGGGATGTAACCAGAGTATTGACTACCTTAGCCAAGTCTGACTTCCCAAGGTACGGGCGTAGATGGTGCCCACGTTTTAATCGTGCAAATGCTCCCCTGGCCACCACCAAGTGATGAGTCCAAGAAAACTCCCAAGCTGCAAACCTGTGTCTTCAGTGAGAGTGTAATCTCATCCAACATAGGCTGTAACACTATGCCCTGTTCTGCCTTGCGATTGAACAAGAGGAAAGCAATGGAAGAAGGAAAGAAATAAAGAGAAGGGAGAGAAATGTTGTATGAGAGAGAAAAGGGGGAAAAAGAGCCACCAAGAGATGCCATCCACCACTGACAGAGCATTGCCATGTAAACATTGTGAAGCCTCATTAGAACTGGAGAAGGGAGAAAGCAAGCAGGCAATGCTGGGTATATACGGTAGTGTTTAAATTAAACAGTCCACAGGGCTGTTGTGAATTGCTACTTGTAGAAACTTCCAGGAAATACTGTTTTTGGTCTGCAGAAAAAAAATTGTTCACAGAGTCTATAAAGAATGACAGCTACCAAAATAAACAAACCAGAGGGGTCTTATGCACCCCCATCTTAGAGAATGCAATTATAGGAGAACATTTATGCAGATCAGTACTACCTGAATTTCATATTGATGCCTCATGCTGTTTTCTTCCTTTCCCATGGGGTCCTTTGGAAAGCAAAAATAGATGTATTTTGATTATTAATGAAGCAGTAGCTAGCAAATATTCAGTTTTTCATATTCATCACACATTTTTCCTTCAAGAACAAGTAATTTTTCTGAAAAGCACATATTAACTCTGAAATAGCTATGGACTTGAGGATGACAACAATAGCAATTCATATAAAGATTTTCCACAATCAAAAAAGAAAAAAGAAAAAGGTCAAGCCAGTCACTTCAAGGATAACATCCATCCATCTTGGCCTTGGTCTCCCCCTCTTCCTTATGCCTTCCATTTCCCTCAGTATCATTATCTTCTCCAAGCTTTCCTGTCTTGTCATCTTGTGGCCAAGGTACTTGATTTTGGCCTCTAATATCCTTCCCTCCAATGAGCAGTCAGGCATTATTTCCTCTAGAAACCACAAATGTTCTTATTTACTTATCTGACCTGGTTGTTTCATTTCACATATTATTACTTCCTCCCCAAATTATTTCTGTGTCCCATCCCATATTATTTTCCTGACAATGTGTTACATTGGGTTGAATTGGATGACCCGTATGGCTTCTTTCAATGTTAGCATTCTTTGAAAACCATACTTTTTATTAGTTTCCCATAATATATCACAGCAGAAACAGATTTCTAAAATCTACAGAGATACTCACAGGAACACCCCAGCAAGCAAGAGTCCAAAAGTGGCAGGCTAAAACCCGGAGCCTCAACCAGTGGCTGGGACCGGACGAGAAACTACCTCCTGGGCACACAGAAGACTGGGAAACTTGGAAGGTGCTTAACAGGCTGCACTCTTGCACCACGAGATGCAGAGCCAAACTTAAGAAATGGGGCTACAAAGTGGAGTCCTCAACATGCAAGTGTGGAGAAGAGCAAACCACAGACCACCTACTACAATGCAGCCTGAACCCTGCCACATGCACAATGGAGAACCTTCTCACAGCAACAACAGAGGTGCTCCAAGTGGCCAGCTACTGGTCAAAGGAAATCTAGCATAATACCAAGTTTTTAAAACTTTGTTTGTGTCTTTAAATAAAAAAAAATCACTACAGCAACAGGAGCAAAACTCTTTTTTGTGAAGTTCACTATATACAAAAATTTGGGGTCAGTGCATATAAAACCTTGGTAAGAGCTTTGGCATTGCCAGTGCTGTAGACAAAAATTGTCTTCAAAGGAGGAGGTCAACAGATAAGAGGCTTTCTCAGGGGAGCACAGTGAGCTTGTGGCTAAGAACTGAATCAGGCAGTTTATATTCTTAATCGTAACTGTACATTGAATTTTCCCTGAAACTTCTTAAAATCGCTACTCACTTGCATTGCTTTCCTTTTTCTATTGTGAAGAGATGCTGGTAGTTCTTGTGGAGGAGATGTATCCTGGCAAGGCTGATGCAGTTTAGCTTGCAAACGGCTGCTGTAAAAAGAAAAAGGTATTTTCTCCCATCAAGACTGTATTGTATGCTCCCTCTACACACACACACACACACACACACACACACACACACACATAAAGGTAAAGGTTTCCCCTTGACATTAAGTCTAGCTGTGTCCAACTCTGGGGGTTGGTGCTCATCTCCATTTCTAGGCTGAAGAGCTGGCGTTGTCCGTAGACGCCTCCAAAGTCATGTGGCCAGCATGTCTGCATGAAGTGCCATTACCTTCCCGCCAGAGTGATACCTATTGATCTACTCATATTTGCATGTTTTCGAACTGCAAGGTTGTCAGAAGTTGTGGCTAACAACAGGAGCTCACCTTGTTCCCCGGATTCAAACTGCCAACCTTTCGGTCAGCAAGTTTAGTAGCTTAGAGGTTTAACCTGCTGCGCCACCATGGGTTCCATCTCTCTATATATATATATTGAAAAAACAAGAGTCCTATGGCACTATGCAACTAACACATCGATAACAGTCCAAAAAAACAACATTCTTGGTGTCTTGGTTTTTAGGTCTGTTCCTGGAGTTATCTAGTGATGCTGATTCAGATATCTACAATGAATGAACTGCATCAACTCTAATATCTTAGATATGGTTATCATGGCTTTCTATGGGAGAGCAGATGGCAACTGATAGTGGCCTATATTCTGTATCTCAAAAACTAGAGCAGATAGGGGAAAACTTGTGCCATAGAATCAGGGTTGGAAGAGACCTCGTGGGCCATCCAGTCCAACTCCCTGCCAAGAAGCAGGAAAATCGCATTAAAAGCACCCCAACAGATGGCCATCCAGCCTTTGCTTAAAAGCCTCCAAAGAAGGAGCCTCCACCACACTCCGGGGCAGAGAGTTCCACTGCTGAACAGCTCTCACAGTCAGGAAGTTCTTCTAATGTTTACGTGGAATCTCCTTTCCTGTAGTTTGAAGCCATTTTTTGGAATCAGCTGGTCAGATATAACCAGAAACAGGGCTAACATTTGAGGCACCAAAATGTGTACTGACCAGTAATATAGCACATGTTTTCACGGACCTCAACCCAATTAATATTTTCTATATCTTCACATAAAGACACTTATACACCAATGGAGTAGAAGGGTATACAACTAAGTTAAGAAGGATATTAAATGCATAAATACTGAGGGTGTAATTACACACACTATAATATATTTGAGAAATGGCATGTTACCTGCGTCTTGACATTGTATTAAAATTCCAGATGCTTGCCTGTAAATGAGAAAATATTTTACCTTAGCTTGAAGTGTACACAAAGCATTACTTAGCTCTATTTATGCCTAATCCCTTGCGTATACACATCAGCTGCTTATTCCTTCATCTAATGCTCCAGGAAAATCTAATACCAAGAACAAAAGGACTGATGCATGAACTCAAGGTACATCCAAATGTGATTTTCCCCAAGATCCTATCAAAGCACAACAATGTACTTGTGTGTCAGGAGAGATGGAGTGATTGAGTTTTCCCTCTCTTGAAACCTTAGCAGAGAGGGTGTTAGAGTAGCTCAGACTCAGTTCTTTACTGATTAAGAAATGCAGTTATTTCTTATTATTGTAAACAAACCTTTTGTGATTTTTTTAAAAAATTGAACTCTGCATGTTTGTCTTCTAAGCTCTGAATACGTTTACATCCACATCACATGGCACTTCTTGCTCTGCTCGGTAATGAAATGATGCTCAATTTTAGTATCCTGTTTGTTTTTGGATGCTCTGCTGTATATTTTAGGGGAGTTTTCCCTAATACGACACAAACAGTGGACCTTTGGTATCTGCTGTATAGCAAAATACTCCATTCCCATTATATATAATGACAAAGTGAAATAATGTTCCTTATATAAAATGGCAAAATCAAGATTAGATATATTGGATTAAAAATATATTTTCAAGCCATAGATAATTGGATCTGTGGATACAGGAACTATGGATATGGAAAGCCAACTGTATTGGTCACTTTCAGGTTCGTGCAGCTTCCATTTGTTGCCTCTTAATATCAGGCAGTAGCCATTTTGATCCACTTTCCAGGTAAGACTATGAGTGAATTTACACCATGGCAGGTAAAGTGGTATCAAACTGCATTTATTCTACAGTGTAGATTAGGTATCGGCAAACTTCGGGCCAACAATGTTTTGGACTTCAACTCCCACAATTCCTAACTGCCATGGCTTAATCCTATGGAAATTTGGGAGTTGTAGTTTTACAAGATCTTTAGTCTCCTCTGCTATATAGAGCTAGTGCCCCACCAAACTATAACCCTCGGGGCCCCCATAAAATGGAACCATGGCAGTTGTTTGTTTGTTTTTTTGTCGTGTCAGGAACGACCTGAGAAACTGCAAGTCACTTCTGGTGTGAGAGAATTGGCCGTCTGCAAGGACGTTGCCCAGGGGACGCCCGGATGATTTGATGTTTTATCATCCTTGTGGGAGGCTTCTCTCATGTCCCCGCATGAGGAGCTGGAGCTGATAGAGGGAGCTCATCCGCCTCTCCCCGGATTCAAACCTGCAACCTGTCGGTCTTCAGTCCTGCCGGTACAGGGGTTTAACCCACTGCGCCACCATGGCAGTTAAAGTGGCGTCAAACTGCATTCATTCTACAGTGTGGATTCATCATGTTAGACATGATCCAAATAAAAATGGCACAAGGAACAATTTGAAGAATTGCAAGGACTGTATAGTACCACTAAGCATCAAAAAGGGAGATATATATATATATATATATATATATATATATATATATATATTTCAATGGACGTGATCAGAACCCACTTATCCCCACCCTACACTGCCTGAGACAAGCATCAATACGTGAACCAAAATATATGCACAGAACTCATCTTTTCCTAGAATTTTAGGATGTTTAGGATAGTTATGAAGAAGTCTCATTACTCATTGCCACAAAGAGACACATTGTGGTTTGCTTATTCCCTAAGAATAAGAACAATGAAAAGGAAAAGAAACAATCCACAAACCCACCCCTGATGCCCCCTCCCCTTGTCTTTCTGTAGAGTTGCTATCTATTCTATCCCACACATGGGCTAACTTGGGCCCTCCATTTGTTTTGGACTTCAACTCCCATCATTCCTAACAACCGGTAGACTGTTAGGAATGGTGGGACTTGAAGTCCAAAACACTGGGAAGGCTGAAGTTTGCACATGCCTGTAAGTCTAACCCCATCTTACCAAATTGGGCCAGAGACCCAGTGACAAATTTACTGAGAATGGTAAAGAGCTGAAGGTAGCAACTGGACTCTTTGGGTGTCCCCTCTGATATATACACCCTATATATTGGGGTACAACTTGTATCTGAACCCCAATATACAGAGGGGAGTGTAAAAGTACAAGGATGCTTGAGCAAAGGGATTTGGGGTGCGTAGATGGGGGAGAGGAGGAGAAGGGGAAGAAGCTCCCTTTAAAAAGGGGAAAATACATTCTATATCTTGGGGTACAGCCTGTGTTTCAGGCCTAGGCAAACTTGGCCCTCTGGGCGTTTGGACTTCAACTCCCACCATTCCTAACAGCCTACTGGCTGTTAGGAATGGTGGTAGTTGAAGTCCAAAATACCTGGAGGACCCATATTTGCCCAGGCCTGAAATACAAACTGCACCCCAATATAGAGAAAATTGTAAAGAGGGCTTGAATCCAGTTTTCCTCATTCCCTGACGTTTCCCTCCAAAGAGAGCAAAGCAAACCCACCCAGAAGGACAGATGGACAAGTAGTGCCCCCTTCCTAAATTGAGCTGCCCACATTAAATATGGGGGTGATCTTGAATTGGGAGAAGCAGCAACCCAATTTGCTTCCTATCATTCTCTATCTCCCGTCTTCCAGCTCCTCTTAAGAGATAATTACTCTAATCCACCTGTATTTCTGTCACCCCATAAGTCCTTCTTATGGGTGACCCCAAAATCCATCCAATTCTCCCACCTACATTTCTACGTCACCCATAAAGTCCTTCTTATGGGTGACCCCAAAACCCATCCAATTCTCCCACCTATATTTCTACGTCACCCCATAAAGTCCTTCTTATAGGAGACCCCAAAATCCATCCAATTCTCCCACTTACATTTCTACATCACCCCATAAAGTCCTTCTAATAGGGGATCCCAAAATCCATCTACTTCTCACACCTATATTTCTATGTCACCCCATAAAGTCCTTAGAGGGGACCCCAAGATTCATCCAATTATCCCACCTGTATTTCTACATCACCCCATAAAGTCCTTCTTATAGGAAACCCCAAAATCCATCCAATTCTTCCACTTACATTTCTACGTCACTCCATAAAGTCCTTCTTATAGGGGATCCCAAGATCCATCTACTTCTCGCACCTATATTTATATGTCACCCCATAAAGTCCTTATAGGGACTTATAAAGCCCTATAAAGTCCTTATAGGGACTCCCAATTTCTATGTCACCCAATAAATCCTTATGGGTGACCCCAGAATCCATCCAATTCTCCCACCTACATTTCTACGTCACCCCATAAAGTCCTTATAGAGGACCCCAAAGTCCATCCAATTCTCCCACCTGTTCGCACCTATATTTCTATGTCACCCTGTAAGTCCTTCTTATAGGGGACCCCAAAATCCATCCGATTCTCCCACCTATATTTCTACATCACCCCATAAAGTCCTTCTTATAGGGACCCCAAACTCCATCCAATTTTTGCACTATATTTCTACGCCACCTCATAAAGTCCTTTTTATAGGGGACCCCAAAATCTACCCATCTGTGCAGCTATATTATTGTTTATTATTATTATTATTATTATTATTATTATTATTATTATTATATATGATTTTTGAGGGGAAGAAGAATAAGTTCATTCTCTAAGAAGTCACCCCCAATTAGGGTCTTAAGACCCCCCAATTCTCTCACAGATATAGAGGGATCTCCTGCCCCCCTTAAATCAATTCATGCTCCAAAAAAGAGCCCCAAAAGTGTGCTTATCATGGGGGAGACTAATTGCTTCAACTTTTGGGGAAGACACCCCTTTTTCCCGCCTAGAATCCCTTCTATTTCCCCCCATTGAGCCCCCCAAAGGCGGATGGGTTGGGGGACCCCATTATTTCCCCTTCTTTCCCCCCATTCAATTCATTCTCCCTCCAAAACGAAAAAAGCCGGCAAAGTGGAAGGCGGGCAGCCCGCCTTCTTCCCTCCCTCCTTCCTCCTTCCTCCGAAGAGAAGAAAAAACCCTCCAACTCAACACCTTCACCCCCACTTTGCAGGACACCCCTAAATAGAGACACCCACCCCAAAAGAAGGAATTAAGGGGTACCCCTACTGCCCCAACCCCATAATGGGGAGAGACTGCAAAGGCAGGTCTAGGTCTCCTCTGTGGAGCCGCCCTCCTCCCACTCTGCTCTTGACACGCTCCCCAAATGGCCCCCCAAAGGGCGCCCCCAAAGCCCGCACCTCAGCCTCTTCCTCCTCCTCCTCCGCCGCTTGCCGCCCAACTCAGGACTGTCCTCAGCTGGCGCCGGCGCCAAGAGGCTATATAGCGCGGAAAGTGCGCATGCGCAGGCTCATCCCTCCCGTCAGTTCCCGGGCTGCGGATTTCTCCCGCCCAGAGAGAGACCGCGGGACCCCAAAACGGCTCCACATCACAACAATAAGGGACAAATCATCACAAACGCACCGCAATCTGCCTTTCTCCCCCCAATACACTCCTCGTTCTCCTCTCCGCTGTCACTTTTAGGAATAAAGAGGAGTCTGGGGGGAAAGAAACCCCTTTGAATGACTTTTAAATCCAGTTTTTGAGGGGGAAGTGGGGGGATTTGGTGGTTTTGGAGGGAAGCCTAAGGGGAAAAGGGGGTTTCAAGGCCTCCCCTTCCCTTCCAAACATTTACCTCAATACACCCCAAGAGCCAGGCAGAGAGGAATTGTGAGGAAGGGGACACAAACCCCTTTGCAAATAATGAGTCTCTGGGATTTTGATGGGGGGAAACCTGAGGGAAAGAGGGGGGATCCTTTCCCTTTCATGACCCTCAATTCATTTCAATGTACCTCAATGCGCCCCAATGTACTTCAGTGCTCCCCAGTGTATTCCAAGATGCCCCCATGCACTCCACTGTGTTTCAATGCACCCCAATGTACTTTAATGAGCCTCAATGCATCCCAATGTATTTTAATGAGCCCCAATGCACCCCAATGTACTTTAATGAACCCCAATGTACTTTAATGAACCCCAATGTACTTTAATGAGCCCCAATGCACCCCAATACACTCCAAGGCATCCCAATATACTTTAATGAGCCCCTATACAGCCCAATGCACCCCAATGTACTTTAATAGCCCCAATGCGCCCCAATGCACCCCAATGTACTTTAATGAGCCCCAAGGCACCCCAATGCATTTTAATAAGCCCCAATGCACCCCAATGTACTTTAATGAGCCCCAATGCACTCCAATGCATCCCAATGTACTTTAATGAGCCCCAATGCACCCCAATGTACTTTAATGAGCCCCAAGGCACCCCAATGCATTTTAATGAGCCCCAATGCAGCCCAATGTACTCTAATGAGCCCCAATAAACTCCAATGCATCTCAATGCACTTTAATGAGTCCCAATACAGCCTAATGCACCCCAATGTACTTTAATGAGCCCCAATGCACTCCAATGCACCCCAATGTACTTCAGTGACTGTCAGTGCTCCCCAATGTATTCCAGTATGCTCCAATGTACTTCAGTGTACCTCAATTAACTTCGGTGTACTCAAATATACTTCATTGCACCCCAATGTACTCCAATGCACCCCAACACACTCACATGTACTTCAGTACACCCCAATGTAGCTCAATGGGCCTCAATGTACCCCAATGTACTTCAGTGTCCTTCAGTGCTCCCAAATGTATTCCAGTGTGCTCCAATGTGCTTCAGTGTACGCCAGTGTGCCCCAACACACTCCAGTGTACTTCAATGTAACTCAGTGCACCCCAATGTATCTCAATGAACTTTAATAACACTCTAATGCACCCCAATGCTCGTAATGTACTTCAGTGCACGCAAATGTGCCCCAATACACTCCAATGTACTAAAGTGTACTTTAGTGCATCCCAGTGTACTTAAGTGTACCCCAATGGACCCCAATGCTTCCCAAAGGGCTTAAGTGCATTCCAGTGTACTTCAGGGCACTTCAGTGTATTTCAATGAGCCCCAATATACTTCAGGGCACCCTAATAGACTCTAATGCTTGCAATGTACTTCAGTGTATCCCGATGCGCCCCGATACACTCCAATGTACTTTAGTGCACCCCAGTGTACTCCAATGCACCCCCAATGCTCCCCAAAGTACTTGAGTGCATTCCAATGTATCTCAGGGCACTCCAATGAGCCCCAGGGTATTTCAATGCACCCCAAAATACCTCAGGGCACCCCAATGTACTTCAGTGTAGCCCCAATACACCCCCAATGTATCTCAGTGAACTTCAATGTACTTCAGTGCACCCCAATGTATTCCAATGCACCCCAATACACTCCAATGCTCCCCAGTGTACTCCAATGCGCCCCAATACACTCCAATGTATTCCATGTTATCTCTGTGCACCCCAATGTACCTGAGTGGACTTCAGTGTCTGTGGAGGAGCCTCCTTCCATGTCCTGGGAAGGCCTCCGCCCAGAGCCCCGCCTCACGCTGGAGCCGCCAAGGGGAAGAGGAGGAGGAGGAGGAAGAGGAGGCCGCCCAGCCCCTTCTTCCGCGCCAAATGCGCCTCAGCCTCAGGCGGGAAGGTTCAGAGGGGCGGTGGTCACTCCGCCTGGCCAATCCTGACCCACAAAAAGGGACAGCCTTCCTTCTTGTGCCACAACTCATATTTAAATGGAAATCCCAACGCTTCGGTTTCGAGTCGTATCAAATTCCAGGCATAGACTGAAAATAAGATTTTTTTAAAGCACAGGCTGGATGGCCAACTGTCGGGAAGGGTTTGATGGTGCCTCGCTGTGTTCAGAATGGATTTAGACTGCATGGCCCTTGGGGGACTAAGAAACCAATATAACTTTGGGGTTCATGAGCAATCATCCTAAAGGACTCTCCGACTCATGAAAAAAGTGCTTCCAGGTCTAAGGAAACGTGTCATTGTGAAACTCCCGCCATAATGCTTTATGCCTCCCTTTGGGGAAGAAATGTGTCCCCTTTGGAATACATTTGTTGTCCTGACTCGCTCACAATCAGCCCCTCTCAAACGTGGGCCCGCTTTCTGCCCCCCATATTGTCAAACACTAATTGTTTCTCTTTCCTAAGCTTATTTCCCCCTCAACAACCCGCTTTTAGACAGCTGGGCTCCAAGCCCCGCCCCTGGGCGGAGCCTCTACCCGCGCTCTAGCCAATGAGGAAGCGGAAAGGCTCGGCAACGTGGAGCTGTCGGCAGAATGTAAACAAGAGGGCGCTTGAAGGCTGACAGCAGAGAGAGAGAGAGAAGCAGGAAGGAAAGGCAACTGGTTTCACTCAGAAGGGTTTAGACCAGAGTTAAGACAGAGGGGGGCAGAAGACAGTTCCATCTTGTCTCCTGTGCTTTACTAATAATTAATATAATATAATATAATATAATATAATATAATATAATAATATTATATTATATTATATTATATTATATTATATTATATTATATTATATTATATTATATTATATTATATTATATTAATAATATATATATATATAAATGCTCTGTGCATAATGAGTACCTTAAAAACAAAAGAACCAATTAACGAAATCACACCAAATTTGGCAAGAAATCGTCTCACAACACAAGGAATGACCATCACAAAACATTATGATTTTGTCATTTGGAAGTTGTAGTTGCTGGTATTTATAGTTCACCTGCAATCAAAGAGCATTCTGAACTCCCCCCGCGATGGAATTGAACCAAACTTGGCACACAGGACTCCCATGACCAACAGAAAACACCAGAAGGGTTTGGTGGGCAGTGTCCTTTGGTTCTGGAGTTGTAGTTCACCTCCATCCAGAGAGCACTGTGGACTCAAACAATGATGGATCTGCACCAAACTTGGCATGAATATTCCATATGCCCAAATAGGAACACAGATGGAGTTTGGGGGAAATAGACCTTGACATTTGGGAGTTGTAGTTACTAGGATTTATAGTTCACCTACAACCAAAGAGCATGCTGAACTCCACCAACAAAAGAACTGGGGCAAACTTCCCATGCAGAACACCCATGCTTAAGGCCATCCAGTCCAACTCCCTTCACCAGGGCAAGAAAACGTAATCAAAGCACTCCTGACAAAGAGCCATCCAGACATAGATATAGATAGATATGATTCACACTCAGAGAGAGATACAGTATCATAGATAGAAAGGGACCCCTAAAGAAGGACAATTATACGTTGCATGTTCCAGAGCAAGCAAACCAGACAGTCTCCACATCAACACTGATAAAGAAACAGCAAGAAATACTGTTTACCCACAAGCAGAAAGAAATTACATATATTAAAAATGAATACTTTCTCATTATTTTCCAGATCACCAGACTGGGCCACAGCAACGCGTGGCAGGGGACGGCTAGTATAATATAAAATATTGTATATACATATAATATTATAATGTAATACAATATAACATCTTGCACTGAATTTAAGTCCTCCATGACGCACTCCATTCGAGCACTTTAGAGCCAATCGACTAAGCTACTGCACTTTAATTACTTATACCATCGTGTATGTTGATACAATTATCTATCTGCACTTTAAGAACTCCTGCACTTTAAGAACTCCTTTGACAGTGTTAATAGCTACTATCCATGTTACTACCCATTCCCTGGCATCTGTTATTCTTGCTGTTAATTGTTTTTGGTAGAGAGAGGGAACGGAGTAGATCAGAAAGACCGGAGTTTAACATAATAGGAATAGGAAATGAACGGAAGGCAGGACTATGGCATCCTGGAACTATAACATACCATACAGCCAACAATGAATTACGAGTGGATACTTTGGCTGCTGAATGCGTCATGGAGGAGGGAGAGGGTTCCGTTAACCAGGGAGCCCCCATAGAAGTCGTGGTGGGGAGGGGGAGATACGGGAAAGGGAGACCTTTAATTCGGCCTAGGGAATGTGGAACAACATTAGTAATCCCAAATCGGTCTCCTGATATGGTAAGTCGGTGTAACCAGGATGGCGGTCCCTCCGAATTGAAAGTGGTGCTGTTGAACGCAGATCTGTCAACGGTAAAACAACTTTCATCCAGGATTTAATCCTGGATGAACGGGCAGATCTGGCGTGCATCACAGAGACCTGGTTTGACGAAGCGGGAGGTGTAAATTTAACCCAGCTTTGCCCGCCAGGTTTCTCTGTGCAGCACCAACCGAGATCCGGAGGGCGGGGAGGCGGAGTTGCAGTGGTCTATAGAGATTCCATTCTTCTGACCAGGGCTCCCATCCCGCAGTCAACAAATTTTGAATGCGTCCACCTGAGGGTGGGTGACCGGGACAGATTAGGGATTCTGTTAGTGTACCGTCCACCTCGCTGAACTACAGTCTCCCTGCCTGAGCTAGCGGGGGTGGTCTCGGACCTGGCATTGGAGTCCCAACGGCTGCTTGTGCTGGGGGACTTCAATGTCCATGCCGAGGCTGCCTTATCGGGAGCGGCTCAGGACTTCATGTCTACCATGGCAACCATGGGGCTGTCCCAACAGGTATCTGGCCCCACCCACAGTGCTGGACATACATTGGACTTGGTTTTCTGCCAGGGATGGGAGGAAGGTGGCGGTGTTGAGGAGTTATCCATCTCTCCGTTGCCATGGACCGACCACCACCTGGTCAGTTTTAGACTCACTGCACCCCCCAACCTCCACAGAGGTGGAGGACCCATTAAACTGGTCCGCCCCAGGAGGCTTATGGATCCGGATGGATTCCTGACGGCTCTTGGGGAATTTCCCGCCACCTCGGTTGGTGATCCTGTTGATGCTCTGGTCGCTCTCAGGAATGGGGAGATGACTAGGGCAATAGACACGATCGCTCCAGAACGTCCCCTCTCAAGTAGCCGAGCTAAACCAGCTCCTTGGTTCACCGAGGAGCTGGCAGCGTTGAAGTGAAAGAAGAGGGAACTAGAGAGCGTGTGGCGTTCGGATCCGAGCGAGCCAAATCGAACACGGTTTGTGTCCTTTTTAAGGGCATATGCCGCGGCAATAAAAGCCGCAAAGAAGACTTTCTTCGCGGCCACTATTGCGTCTGCAAAGAACCGTCCGGCCGAACTGTTCCGAGTTGTCAGAGGCCTATTAAAACCCGCCACTCAGGATGGGTGCCCTGATGACTCGGCAGCTCGCTGTGAAGCCTTTGCTCGGTTCTTCGCAGACAAAGTCGCTTTGATCCGCTCTGGACTGGATACCATATTAACGGCAGTATCTGAGGATGTAACACGAGCATCTGCTTGTCCGGTTTTGATGGATTCATTTCAATTGGTTCAATCCGGGGATGTGGACAAGGTGCTTGGAGGAATGAGAGCTATCACATGCATCCTAGACCCCTGCCCATCCTGGCTTCTGAAGGAGGCCAGAGGGGGATTGGCCGAGTGGGTGAAGGTGGTGGTTAATGCCTCCCTTCAGGAGGGCAAAATTCCAGCCAGCTTAAAGCAAGCTGTGATAAAACCGCTGTTGAAGAAACCATCACTGGACCCCACTCAATTCGTCAACTATCGGCCTGTTTCCAATCTCCCCTTTTTGGGCAAAGTCATGGAACGTGTGGTGGCCTCACAACTCCAGGCATTCTTGGTAGACACGGATTATCTGGATCCGGCACAGTCTGGCTTTAGGCCGGGGCATGGTACCGAGACAGCCTTGGTCGCCTTAGTGGATGATCTGCGTCGGGAGCTCGACAGGGGGAGTGTGTCCCTGTTGGTGCTGCTCGACCTCTCAGCGGCCTTCGATACCGTTGACCACGGTATCCTTCTGGGACGCCTCGCGGGGATGGGTCTTGGAGGTACTGTTCTGCAGTGGCTCCGCTCATTCCTCGAGGGTCGGTCTCAGAAGGTGTTACTGGGAGACTCCTGTTCAATCCCACAACCTTTGTCTTGTGGGGTTCCTCAGGATTCAATACTGTCTCCCATGTTGTTTAACATCTACATGAAGCCGCTGGGCGAGATCATCCGGAGTTTCGGAGTCCGATGTCATCTGTACGCAGATGATGTCCAACTCTGTCACTCCTTCCCACCTGCTACTAAGGAGGCTGTCGAGGTCCTGAACCGGTGCTTGGCCGCTGTGACGGTCTGGATGGGGGCGAACAAATTGAAATTGAATCCAGACAAGACAGAGGTACTCCTGGTTAGTCGCAAGGCCGAACAGGGTATAGGGTTACAGCCTGTGTTAGATGGGGTCGCACTCCCCCTGAAGACGCAGGTTCGCAGTTTGGGTGTGATCCTGGACTCATCGCTGAGCCTGGAACCCCAGGTTTCGGCGGTGACCAGGGGAGCATTCGCACAGTTAAAACTTGTGCGCCAACTGCGACCGTACCTTGGGAAGTCTGACTTGGCCACGGTAGTCGACGCTCTGGTTACATCCCGTCTTGACTACTGCAACGCTCTCTACGTGGGGTTGCCTTTGAAGACAGCCCGGAAGCTCCAATTAGTCCAACGGGCGGCAGCCATGATACTAACAGGAGCGGGGCGCAGGGAGCATACAACTCCTCTGCTGCACCAGCTCCACTGGCTGCCGATCTGCTACCGGGCTCAATTCAAAGTGCTGGCGTTGGCCTTTAAAGCCCTAAACGGTTCTGGCCCAACTTATCTATCCGAACGTATCTCAACCTATCAGCCCACCAGGACCCTAAGATCTTCTGGGGAGTCCCTGCTCTCTATCCCACCGGCTTCACAAGTGCAGCTGGTGGGAACGAGAGACAGGGCCTTTTCTGTGGTGGCCCCTCGGCTTTGGAACACCCTCCCCATAGAGGTAAGATCAGCCCCCTCGCTGATGGTGTTTCGGAAAAGATTGAAGACATGGATGTTTAAACAAGCATTCGGTTAATCCGTTGCAACGAATTATGATGACTAAAGGACTGGTAATCATGGACGATGAATTTGGATTGCGACTCCAGTTACGAGATGCATTGGATGGTTATTGGTGGCCCAATAATTTGTATTGTATATGTGTTTTATGCTTTTAAACTGAATATTGTTGTTTTTTAAATGTTGTAAACCGCAATGAGTCGCCGATTTAGGCTGAGATATTAGCGGTATACAAGTGCATTAATAATAATAATAATAATAATAATAATAATAATAATAATACTAATAATAATACAACATTATAATTATATTTTTACATGTAATATTACTAATAATATTACAATATAATGGTATAGTAGGTAAAGGTTGTCCCCTGACATTAAGTCCAGTCATGTGTGACTCTGGGGTGTGGTGCTCATCTCCATTTCTAGACCGAAGAGTCGGCGTTGTCCATAGACACCTCCAAGGTCATGTGGCCTGCATGACTGCATGGAGCGCCGTTACCTTCCTGCCGGAGCGGTACCTATTGATCTACTCACATTTGCATGTTTTCAAACTACTAGGTTGGTAGAAGCTAGGGCTGACAACAGAAGCTCACGCTGCTCACCAGAATCGAACCTGCGACCTTTCAGTCAACAAGCTCAGCAGCTCAGCACTTTAACCCACTGCACCACCGGGGGCTACAATATAGTAATATTGTTGTTGTTCATTCATTCAGTCATTTCCGACTCTTCATGACCTCATGGACCAGCCCATGCCAGAGCTCCCTGTCAGCCATCACCACCCCCAGCTCCTTCAAGGTCATATAGTAATATATAATATTTATTTATTGTGTCATCAGCAACCATACCATTGTATTACATTTCTAACAGAACAAAACAAACAAACAGATTTAAAAAAACACACAGATTTTGCAAACTTGGTAGTTGATTAAATGTCCCTTGACCAGTATCTGGCCACTTGGAGTTGCCACAAGGAGGTCCTCCGTTGTGCATGTAGCAGGGCCCAGGTTGCATTGCAGCAGGTGGCCAGTGGATTGCTCTTCTCCACACTCACATGTCGTGGATTCCACTTTGTAGCCCCATTTCTTAAGATTGGCTCTGCATCTCGTGGTGCCAGAGCGCAGTCTGTTCAGCGCCTTCCAAGTCGCCCAGTCTTCTGTGTGCCCAGGAGGGAGTCTCTCATTTGGTATCAGCCATTGATTGAAGTTCTGGATTTGAGTCTGCCACTTTTGGACTCTCGCTTGCTGGGGTGTTCCAGCAAGTGTCTCTGTAGATCTTAGAAAACTATTTCTTGATTGAGGTCCTTGACGTGCTGGCTGCTACCCAAACAGGGGATGAGCTGGAGATGTCACTGCCTTGGTCCTTTCACTATTGGCTGCTACTTCCTGGCAGGTGTCAGGTGGTGCAATACTGGCTAAGCAGTGTAATTTCTCCAGTGGTGTAGGGCGCAGACACCCCGTGATAATGCGGCATGTCTCATTAAGAGCCACATACACTGTTTTAGTGTGGTGAGATGTGTTCCACACTGGGCATGCATACTCAGCAGCAGAGTAGCAAAGCACAAGGGCAGATGTCTTCACTTGTTTGGTTGTGATCCCCAGATTGTGCCAGTTAGCTTTCGTATGGTATTGTTTCTAGCACCCACTTTTTGCTTGAAATACTACTACTAATAATACAATATTATAATTATATTTGTACATGTAATATTACTAATAATATTACAATATAATGGTATAGTACAATATAGTAATATATAATACTGATATTGTACTATGCTAATAACAATATTTTGTATGTATATGTATTTTGTAAGTCACTCTGAGTCCCCTTTGGGGTGAGAAGGGCGGCATATAAATGTTGCAAATAAATGACCAGTGTTTCTCAACCTTCCTAATGCTGCGAACCCTTAATGCTGCTGGACCTCTCAGCGGCCTTCGATACCGTCGACCACGGTATCCTTCTGGGACGCCTCGCGGGAATGGGTCTTGGAGGGACTGTTTTACAGTGGCTCCGCTCATTCCTTGAGGGTCAGTCTCAGAAGGTGTTACTGGGAGACTCCTGTTCAACCCCACAACATTTGTCTTGTGGGGTTCCTCAGGGTTCAATACTGTCTCCCATGTTGTTTAACATCTACATGAAGCCGCTGGGTGAGATCATCCGGAGTTTCGGAGTGCGGTGTCATCTGTACGCAGATGATGTCCAACTCTGTCACTCCTTTCCACCTGCTACTAAGGAGGCTGTCGAGGTCCTGAACCGGTGCTTGGCCGCTGTGACGGTCTGGATGGGGGCGAACAAATTGATATTGAATCCAGACAAGACAGAGGTACTCCTGGTCAGTCGTAAGGCCGAACAGGGTATAGGGTTACAGCCTGTGTTGGATGGGGTCGCACTCCCCCTGAAGACGCAGGTTTGCAATTTGGGTGTGATCCTGGACTCATCGTTGAGCCTGGAACCCCAGGTTTCGGCGGTGACCAGGGGAGCATTCGCACAGTTAAAACTCGTGCGCCAACTGCGCCCGTACCTTGGGAAGTCTGACTTGGCCACGGTAGTCCACGCTCTGGTTACATCCCGTTTAGACTACTGCAACGCTCTCTAAGTGGGGTTGCCTTTGAAGATGGCCCGGAAGCTCCAATTAGTCCAACGCTTGGCAGCCATGATACTAACAGGAGCGGAGCGCAGGGAGCATACAACTCCTCTGCTGCACCAGCTCCACTGGCTGCCGATCTGCTACCGGGCTCAACTCAAAGTGCTGGCGTTGGCCTTTAAAGCCCTAAACGGTTCTGGCCCAACTTACCTATCCGAACGTATCTCGGCCTATCAGCTCACCAGGACCCTAAGATCTTCTGGGGGGGCCCTGCTCTCTATCCCGCCTGCTTCACAGGTGCGGCTGGCGGGGACGAGAGACAGGGCCTTTTCTGTGGTGGCCCCGCGGCTATGGAACGCCCTTCCCATGGAGGTAAGATCGGCTCCCTCATTGATGGTATTCAGGAAAAGACTAAAAACGTGGATGTTCGAGCAGGCGTTCGGTTAACTCAGTGCAATAAGTGTAATGATTGAAGGACTGGCAATCTGGATGACGAAACTGGATCACGATTTTAGTCAAGAGATGAATTGGATTGTTTATTGATATATGTATTGTGGATTATGTTTTTATGCTTTTAAACTGTATACTGTTGTTTGTTATAAGTTGTTGTAAACCGCGTTGAGTCACCGGCTAGGCTGAGAAACGGCGGTATACAAGTATAGCAAATTAATTAATTAATTAATTAATTAATACAGTTCCTCATGTTGTGCTGACCCCCAGCTATAAAATTATTTTCGTTGCTACTTCACAACTGTCATTTTGCTACTGTTATGAATCGTAATGTAAATATCTTATATGCAGGATGTATTTTCATTCAATGGACCAAATAGGGCACAAATACCAGATATGTCCAATTTTGAATACTGGTGGGGGAGATTAATTTTGTCATTTGGGAGTTGTAGTTGCTAGGATTTATAGTCCACCTACAATCAAAGAGCATTCTGAACTCCACCAACGATGGAATTGAACCAAACTTGGCACCCAGAACTCCCATGACCATCAGAAAATACTAGAAAGGGTTGTTGGGCATTGGCCTTGAGTTTTGGAGTTGTAGTTCACCTACATCCAGAGAGCACTGTGTACCAAACTTGGCATGGATACTCAATATGCCCAAATGTGAACACTGGTGGAGTTTAGGGAAAATAGACCTTGACATTTGGGAATTGTAGTTGCAGGGATTTATAGTTCACCTACAATCAAAGAGCATTCAGAACCCCACCAATGATAGAATTGGGCCAAACTACCCACACAGAAACCCCGTGATCAACAGAAAATACTATGTTTTCTAATTGTCTTTGGCAACCCCTCTGACACTCCCTTGTGACCCCTAAGGGGTCCTGATCCCTAGGTTGAGAAACACTGGTTTACACTGACCTGTGGCTTCCTAGAAAAGAAACAGCACCTCTTTAAAAATACACAATGCAACCCCTCCCTCATATATAGGTTCAGCAGCTTATAATTCTCAGGGGAAAATGAAAAATTTCCAACAAATATATTCATCTTTAACAGAGGTTGCATACAATCAATGCATCAGCCAATCCCTCTGCAGTGCCAGAAAGATAGCTTAATAGTGTAACAGAAAATGTTGACCATTTCTGCTACCTTGGCAGCCACCTCCCACAGAAGTCAACATTGTCACTGAAATATAACACCGCCTGAGCTCTGCGAGTTCAGCATTTTTCCGAATGAAGCAGAGAGTGCTTGAGGACCAGGACATCCATAGGGATACCAAGGTGCTTGTTTATAAAGCTATTGTCCTCCCAATCCTTTTATATGCCTGTGAAACGTGGACTATCTGCAGACGTCACACTCAACTCCTGGAGCAATTCCATCAGCATTGCCTCTGGAGAATCCTGCAAATCTCTTGGAAAGAGAGGCGGACAATTGAGAAAATGCAAGTTGCTTCTGGTGTGAAAGAATTAGCCGTCTGCAAGGACTTTGCCCAAGGGACGGCCGAATGTTTTGATGTTTTATCATCCTTGTGGGAGACTTCTCTCATGTCCTCACATAGGGAGCTGGAGCTGAAAGAGGGAGCTCATCCGCGCTCTCCCTAGATTCAAACCTGCGACCTATCAGTCTTCAGTCCTACCAGCACAAGGGTTTAACCCATTGCGCCCCTGGGAACGTGCCGGAAGAAGCAAAAATCACCAGCACTGAAGTGACGCTCCTATGCCATCAGCACTGCTGGACTGGTCACATTGTCCGAATGCCCAATCACTGTCTCCCAAAGCAGGTATTTACTCCCAACTCAAGAACAGAAGATGAAATGTTGGTGGACAGGAAAAGAGATTTAAAGATAGACTTAAAGCCAACCTTAACTTCTGTGGCATAGACATCAAGAACTGGGAAGCACTGGCCCTTGAGCGCCCTTGCCAGATGTCAGCTGTGACCAGCAGTGCTGCAAAATTCAAAGAGGCACGAGTGGAGGACGAAAGGGAGAAATGTGCCAAGAGGATGGTGTGCCAAGCCAACCCTATCCGGGACTGCCTTCCACCTGGAGATCAATATCCTTACTGCGGAAGAACATGTGGGTCAAGTATACGGCTCCACAGCCACCTATGGACCCACCGCCAAGACACTACACTTGGAGGACTATCATCCTTGGACAATGAGGGATTGTCTAAGCAAGCAAGTAAGTAAGTAAGTATACAGTCACTTGTCTACATGGACTAAAAAAGTCATACCCACCTCATAGGTGCTGCAATCCTGACACACGGCATTCTTGATGATTAGCTTGCATTGCCATTCTTTGGGCTTTTATTAGGTTCAACAAACCTTGCCTTTTGCCCTGCAGTTTTACTCAAGGTCTGGATTTTTTGGCATGTGGCTGGCCCTCCAGGCCAATTACTTTGCTGTGTCATTGGGAGGAGTGATGAGAGATTATCATTCCTGCCAAGGAGTGGTGCTTTCCCATGTTGGATTTTTTTTTATTTCAAGAAGGTGAGTGTGTGCAGATACTTACATATTATTATATCAAGATTTAGCTCACCTTACTTTAACAGAAAATAAATATACCGTATTTCACCAAATGTAAAGTGCCATCAAGAGCCCCAGGTGGTGCCGCAGGCTAAACCGCTGAGCTGCTGAGCTTGCTAACTGAAAGGTCAGTGGTTCAAATCTGGGGAGAGGGTCCCACTGCTAGCCCCAGCTTCTGCCAACCTAGCAGTTCAAAAACATGCAAATGTGAGTAGATCAATAAATACCTCTCCGGCAGGAAGGTAATGGAATTCCGTGCAGTCATGCTGGCCATATGATCTTGGAGGTGTCTACGGACAACACCAGCTCTTCAACTTAGAAATGGAGATGAGCACCACTCCCCAGAGTCGAACACAACTAGACTTAATGTCAAGGGAAAACCTTTACTTTTTAAGGTGCCATCAAATGTAAGGGGCACTGTGTTTTTTTAAGCTTCAGTTTTAGGGGCGCAAGGAGGGGATCCGAAGAAACCCACAAGTAACATTGTCTGCATAAGTTATTGTTATTAAGTCTACAGGCCCATTGTAGAGGCAGCACTTAGATCAGCCAGACAGTAAGAATCTAAGGTGTTATTTTCCCACCTTAAATGGGAAAAATGTATCCTATTTTTGCTGAAATATGATGTTTGCTTGTATTGTGAGAAAAAAGTGGAACATACATAAACCTAGGTTGCTGTGAATTTTCCGGGCTGCATGGCCATGTTCCAGAAGCATTCTCTTCTGATAGTTTCTCCCACATCTATGACAGGCATCCTCAGAGTTGAGAGGTCAGTTGGAAACTAGGCACGCGAGGTTTATATATCTGTAGAATACCCAGGGTGGGGAAAAGAACTATTTTCTGCTTGAGGCAAGTGTGAATGTTGCAATTGGCTACCTTGATTAGCATGTAATGGTGCTGTAGCTTCAAATCCTGGCTGATTGCTGCCTGGGGAAATCCTTTGTTGGGAAGTTAGCTGGCCCTGATTCTGAAAACACTTCTTATAAGTAACCTTTTATTGATCCTATTTCTCCAATTTCAAAGCCATACTACAAAACAAGTACCAGTACTAATTATAGGCCCCATTATAAAGTAATTGTATGTTTTTTATGAGTTTTCGCTCTCTAAGGATACTGTATTGATTTTCTGCATATCGTAGACAGCCTGAAATCTCTGTGTGTATGATATTTTCAGCTTCTTTAAGACAAAGACATGCAAAAGAAAGAAGTGTGATCACTTCTGCATCTATCTATGTCAGAATGACTATGGAAAAGTACTCTCCATTTTCAGCCTCAGTCAGGACTATAAAGCAGGTAAAGTTAAGCCAAATGGTAGCTTGGTGGTGTTATAACCCCAAGCCATAGAAGAGTCAGAGATCAGGCAGCATAGTCTGTGGACAATGGTGTATTTGGATTTTTAGCCTTCAGTTCGTTAGGCTCGGGGGGGGGGGGGGCAACATTCATTAAAATATTATATACACCACTACAGCCAACTTGATGTTTTACACCAACTGTTGCCAACCGGATGCGTATTGTTTAGTTCCTTCCTCCTGCAGACAGCATAATAATTCTATCTAGCAAGAACACCACAGTTGGAATCTTGCCTGAAAGCATCACCATTATCTGCCCATTAACTAGAGCTATGTAGGGATTGTGAATAGTAGGAGTTATGCACACCTATTTCTAGGTTACACTAGTTCCAAACTGCCATAGTGGTGTCCAGCCAATGTTTGTGTGATAGATTTATCAAGATTGTATTTGATTATACCAGGGATGGGAATCAAGCAAACCTCGAATTGTTCTTGGGCCCGATTCCACATGTGGAGGGCCACATGACTTCAATCCCAAAAAACATACAGATCGCAGGTAATAAAATTATCTGCATACAGCAACTGACAAAACTATGAGAAATCTATTTGCTTTTTCATTCTTAGCAGATTAGGCTGATTCATATTTGGTGCATGACCCAACACGTAGTGCACAGGTGCACTATTGTTCTCCTGAGACTGCGCATTCCTTATAAATGATGAAAAATGAAATGAGCTGTAATCAATTTTGTAATGAAAACAAACACAAATGAATTTCCAGTTCATTTTCTTTTGAATACTTCGGACCACAGAAATGGTACATGGATACATGGGAGTTTCTAGAAACGAAAGCATAATGAAACTGGCAGAACAAGACATTTTGGGTTTAGGTAGTAGCTAGGCTGAATCTACGTGCCTTTTAAAATTGCCCATTAAATGGAGACTTTTTGTCCCATCTATCACAAATCTGCTAGTCCTAATATATGCCTACAAGTTGAGCATCCCTTATCTGGAAATCCGAATAGTTCAAAACTCTGAAATTACCTACATGTGTGCCTGCGAGAGTGACACCTTTGCTTTCTGATAGTTCCATGTACATGAACTTTATGTTTTCTTCAAGCTATGTGTATAAAGTATATATGAAGCATAAATGAATTTTATGTTTACACTTAGTCCCATCTGCAAGATATCTCATGTACGTGTGTGTAATATACTAATGTATAGATATTCCAAAATACGAAATGCTTCTGGTTCCAAACTTTTCAGGGTTTTTTGGGGGGGACAGGAATGACTTGAAAAACTGCAAGTCGTTTCTGATGTGAGAGAATTGGCAGTCTACGAGAACGTTGCCCAGGGGATGCCCAGATGTTTTACCATCCTGTGGGAGGCTTTTCTCATGTCCCCGCATGAGAAGCTGGAGCTGCCAGATGGGAGCTCACCCCCTCTCTGGATTTGAACCACTGACCTTTTGGTCAGCAGTCATGCTGGCACATGACTGAGTTTCGCCCATTAAGCTATGGGGACTCCTAGCTTTTCAGGTAAGAAATGCTTAATCCAGAGTAACAGGTTTGCCTCAAATTTCATATGTCATTTCTAAAGATCACCAAAGTTGCAGCAAAAGATTGCCTGGATTTCAATTGAACTCAGTGGGAATAAATTCAGTTTAATCACATGGAAAATGTAACTTTTCAGTATGAGAAAAAAACAGTTTATTTTCCCCTGCCTATTTCAGAGGCTAGTCCAGGGGCACATTTTAAAGACTGTCTTGGGCTCTGACTCCCCATCCTCGCTGACCACATGGTTAAGACATGATAAATGTTGGAGCCCAACAAAAATATTTGGGAAACTACAAATTCCCTATCTGTGAGCTAAGCAAATGGAATCAGCTACGTTAAATTACACAATGTACCTGACAAACAGCCAGTCTTGAGTTTTTACAGCTACATATGTTTGGTCGTATCAAAGTGATAGAGCCTTGTATATCTAAGGTATTGGTACAAAAACAACAACAACAAAGGCTCCACAAAGAAGCTGCCATTGATAATGCATAGACTGATGTACAGTATTTATCTTGACAGAAATGTCCCTTCTTGTAGGCTTCAAATTCAAGTCTGCTGTGTACAAGTCAGTTGCAAAAGGCACAGTTTTGTTTACAATACATATGGAAAAACAGTTTCAGCATAATTATTGAAACACCATTCGACATAGCACAAGGCCTCACTTTTACAAGTTAATACAATTTTTTTTTTCCGGGGAGAGGGATTAACTATATAAAAAGTCATACTTATACAACACATATCATTTGAAAGGGGGAAATCCACACAACTCTTAATAATAAGTCCAAGACTTGCAAACGCGTAATAGAAAAAAGTAACATAAATATGCACAATAATGAAGAGTGAAACATTGTAATGTACACGCAGTCATTCCTTCCACAACAGCATTGCCTCCAACACTGACAACCGCAAAAGCACATATGTTACAGTAACCCTATGTTTATTTTTAAATAGTGTTTGTATTTAGAAATAATGAACAACTTCTCATGTATGCTGGCAGTTACAATGGGACTTTTCCTACCCACTCTCTTCCTTGCAGTCCTTTATACTGGCCAAAAACTGGTTCCAGAGGCTCTCCCTGCCTTATAAAGCAGAAGAGCAGACCTTCCTTTTCAGGTCCCTTAAAAGAGAGGATAAAAGCCAAATACTTCATGGAGACAGGTAATGGGTAAGAACCTACACTGAGCAAAGCCGATTCTTGGGAATCTATATTAAAACATTTAGAAATTCCTGAGCTTAAAATTGTGTCTGTGGTATTTGCCCCTGAAACTGAAAAATAGATTAAAAATTCCTGGTGGATGATAAAATCGTGAGTGTTTTGAAAAACGACCCAAATGAGCCATTGACTGGACTGAACACAATGAAATTTCAGTGGAGAAATTGGTCCACAGGACTAGAAGGTAAATAGGTTCAAATATGTATTTGTCTAAACATGGAGACTGCACTCAAAGCACTTAATCGTTCCTTCAAAGTTCTTTGGACTTTAGAAAACAAGAAATGTGTCTCCATGAAAGCCTTTTTGCAAGAAGGCCTATTAAATATATTGCTAGTAATCATGGGCCCGAAATTTGTCTCATCCATTTGATTCGTGTTTCTGTTTTGCTCCGTCCACTTGGATGGCACAAAATGGGAAGGCCCTTCCAGGAACAAAAACTAAATCGATACGAAAGGTAGATGGGAGCGGGTACTGGCTCCAAGCCTGTTTTTTTTATTGATTGCTGCACTCATAGGTCCGAAGTGCCAGGGCCTGCAACTGAGCGCCGAGTAAGGAGTGCTCCTTACTCAGCACATGGCTGCAGGCCCTGTGAGGCCCGGGCGGGTAGGCCCAAAGCTTGCACCCATAGGTCCAGGCACTTTTGGCCGGTCCCACGGGTGCAAAAACCCAAAATCTTTTGGCACTGAAAAAAGGAAACAAATATCTGACCTCCAGATTTCAGGAGGCTCAGTCAAAATGGATCAGAGGCCTGACCAAAATCCGGGACACAAAATGGATCAAGAATACCCCGAATGCACATGACTAATTGCTAGTATTTCAAGTGAAGAGGCGGAGAGGGTATGGTAGATGTGTAGTTACATGGTCTTGAATTAGATTGTCCACAAAACAGTGAGCGGCACAATTTCAGGCCACAACAGGTTCTAGAGGGATAAATGAAGCATAAACCAGTAGGATATTCTAAGAAGTTAATAGTGAATTGTATATCACTTGAAAATCAAATACTGGTTTTAATCAATAATGCCATCAAAAGGAGAAGAAAAAAAAACATTGAGATGGTGAACCCTTGATGGAGAGTCACTTCAAGGCTGTGGCTATAGGTTTAAGGCCTTATATAGGCAGAAACGTACAGTCAATTAACTGACTTGAAGGAAAGCGAAAAATATTTTGTGCTTTATGCCCAGAAATGTAAAGGTGAAAGGGAAAAAGCAGACACAGGGCTCCTAACTAGATGGTAATTTCAACTATGCAGGAATCTGCTCTTTCTGATGCCCCGACAGTAGTTCCTAACACTAAAGTTTTAAAATCAATACGGAACAACTTGTGGCCATGTTGGAATGACCATTAGCCCTAGTCATTAGGTAAGGATATGGGCATCCCAGTCCAAAGATACTTGGAAAACTATGTTGCCCATTCAATTTACATTAATGCACCGCATATAATTATAGAAATATAGTGTAGGGGTATATATTTTTTTCTAAGCAGGCATCTATTTTGCTGAAATTTCAAAGCATGAAGCCCTGAGTTAGTTTCCATTGTCTTTCAGGTCAAATAGATACAACAAAGCCTAGTATTGCCTTGTGCTTTCTGGAGAGGTTGAGCTATAATGTTTGTGGCACACTCTACTTGCAAGGAATGGTGAGAGTTGCAATCCAACACAACTAGAAGGTGTCAGGTTGCGGAAACTAATCACTTATTTCCAGTGGGAGTTTGCTGTGAGGTATCTCCTTTGTCTATAAATCTAGGCAAATGCAACAAACCTCTGAGATGAGACATAAGCTGACAGTAAGTCCTTTCATAGGTACTTTCCACTCCTTCTCCACACTTCTGGTTACATATTGAATTCACTCCTCATTGGGAGCTCAATGCCATCCTGTCCATCACATTATAATGGCTATTCTAGATTGTTAAAACAAATTTTACAGTATACACAGATCATTGCAAGTGTACAACTGACCCTGAGAAATTCTGTAACTGCATTTGGACTACAATTATGAATGAAAATTGCCTGCTACGTCTTGGCTAAAAATACCGATATAAAAACAAACCCATCCATACATCAGAAAGTTCCTAATGTCACATACAACCCCCCTATCCCACCCCCGACCACATAAACTCTTGATATGTTTCTGATCCACAAGTAAAATATCATAAAGGCATTCTGTGATACATCATTAACATCAATGTGGTTTACAAACTAACTGTAACACTCAGTGGTGGTGTAGAAACAACAGATAATCAGCATAAGATGGAAATCACCTTCATAATCTACACTCACACACAAGTAGAAAAAAACAAGGACAGTTAACCAATATTATTTTTGAAAACAACAATAACAGTTATAATAATAATAATAATGCGAAACACTCTCAGTAATTATACTGACGCTGGCAAGGCTGGTGAACAAGAATTCCGTTGTTCTTGAGTTGCCGAGAATAGCAATCCCTGGTCAGGTTTTGGCGACGGAGGCAATTTCTGGTCAGATATTGTCTTTCGTGGTGTTCTTTTGTCCACTGGGAAGGACGCAAGCTCTTGGTCTGTTCAAGAAAGGTTGAGTGAGTGGCGAGTGTTGCTATGTAGCATCTGATGTGTTGACTCATTTGGCTTTGGGCTTCTGATCTAAAATTCAAATCACAGGCACAGGTTGAACATCCCTGATCTGGAATTTCAAAATTGTCAACATTGGTGGCGGAGACAAGTGACACCTTGCTTTCAGGTGGTTTTAGTGTACACTGACTTTATTTCATACACAAAACTATAAAATATTGTGTAAAATTACCTTTTGTGAAACATAAATTATATATATATAGTAAAGTAAAGCTTTCCCCTTGACATTACGTCTAGTTGTGTCCGACTCTGGGGTGGTGCTCATCTCCATTTCTAAGCCGAAGAGTCGGCATTGCCTATAGAAACCTCCAAGGTCATGTGGCCGGCATGATTGCATGGAGTGCTGTTACCTTCCTGCACAAATTATACCTATTGATTTACTTGCATTTGCATGTTTTCAAATTGTTTGTTTGGCAGAAGCTGGGCCTAACAGTGGAAGCTCACTCCACTCCCCAGATCAGAACTACCGACCTTTCGGTCAGCAAGTTCAGCAGCTTAGCAGTTTGATTCTCTGTGCCATCGGGGGATCTTTAAATTATATATTTACATTGATAAATATGAAACATAAATAAATTTCATATTTCTCAAAGATAGATATTATTTAAATACAAACACAATGTAAGTAGAAAATTCTAATATTGATAGGACATGAGGCAGCAGATTTTTTGGATGCTATAGAACCAAGATATGGGTATTCCTCTCTCAAGCAGTACAGAACCAAGACATTTTAATGCCTGAGACAAAGGATAAAATGGCACCAAGCCTGCATTTAGCATACTAAAGTCAATATGGACTGACAGCTGAATCTTACTACAAGTCTGATTAAGTATACTGCTTTCTCTGCTACATATGAAAGATAGTGGAAGAGGCATGCACTGTAAATTGATATGGTTTCCTGTCTAGCTACCCTTGCATTCACTCCTCAATGTAGCTGCCTCATTCTGTTTAATGGTAAGATGTATTGGAAATTCCTCTCAATACTCCCAAGGAAATGATCCCCAGGGCCAGGCTAGGAAGGGACGCCCATACCAGGATCTTCAGATCATTGGTATAGGCTTATCAGGTATATTGCTGTGGTGATTCAAATGGGGCTAGGAAAGCAAGCACCTTCCTCATTAGAAATGCTGGTGTCTATATTTAAAAAATCAACTGGTGGCCATGGAGGACTTTAGTCTACATAACTCTAAAAACAGGTTCAGATTCTGCATTACAGACATGAAGCCCAAAAGTTAAACCCACCTCTTCCTGTAAACCAGTGGTTCTCAGCCTGTGGATTCCCAGGTATTTTGGCTTACAACTCTCAGAACTCCCAGCCAGTTTACCAGCTGTTAGGATTTCTGGGAATTGAAGGCCAAAACATCTGTGGGCCCACAGGTTAAGAACCACCGCTGTAAACCATTTTTGTGCTCTTCACTCTCAACATAGCTATAAAGTAGTCAACAGAGAGTGGAAGATGAGATTGAAGATGTGTCTGGCTTGGTTCCTTTAGCCAAACGTGCAACAATAAGCCACCCTCTGAGATCTTTAGGATGCTGCCATAATTGTGCTGCCGGATAGAGCGACAGACCTAGAGATTTTTCAGGCTCCCCAGCTCTCCACCGACCACTACATGGGTTTGTCAGGGCAGGTAGTTTGAAAAGGGTGGCTTTACAGAGGACTGGGGATATAGTATGAGGAAGGAAGATATTATTTAATATCAAAGATAGATATTATTTAAATATAAACACAATATAAGTAGAAAATTCTAGTATTGATAGGACACGAGGTAACAAATTCTTTGGATGCTACAGAATCAAGATATGGGTATTCCTCTCTCAAGCAGTACAGAACTAAGTCTCAACAACCAATTCCAGTCTCAACAACCAAAAAAGTAACTTCAATAGAAGTAACTTACATCAGTGTAGTTCACTAACAGGATGCAAGCACAGATTTCATATACATTGTTCCATGGAGCTGGCATTGAAGTTTTGTTTGTTTAATAAGTTCCCCAATCAACCATCATTTGGTTTTATTTATTTCATATCAAAATAAATAATAAATTAGCATTAAAAATTGATATAAATAGGAGCGCAAAATGGCTAAATATCTCTTGATCAAAAATACGCAACAGCAACCGTATTGTCTGTAGCATCAAACAATTCTTCCTTTGTACATGAGGCAGGACACTGCAGACAAGCTTACCGATGTGGAGTTGTCTGTTCTGCTCCACATTTGTACAAGGTTACATTTAGTTGCATAACTCAATTTAATCTAGAAGCAGAAGACTTACTGAGGATTAGTAGCATTGCGATTCTCTTTCTCCTCTTCATCCTCCTCCTCTTCCTCATCACCACAACTGGTCTTGTTGAGACTATGATGTGTATTATGGACTGCATAAACAGACATGCTGGGATGTTCAATCAGAAGGTTCTCCAAAGGGCTGGTTTCTACTTTGAGAGTGGTCAGGCCACCTGCTGTGAAGCACGGCGGTGGCGTAATGAACCAGCTCTCTTCCATAGGGCACGAGTCAAACTGGACAAAGCAAGATTCACTGGCGTCAGACAAACATTCCAAGGAAGTAGGCAGATGAGAGAATACAGGTGGATGGTCAACAGATGATGCTTCATGGACACTGCAGTCATCCTCCTCTCCATCCTCTTCTTCTTCTTCTTCTTCCACCATTGAGAAGTTATTACAGGTGTCTATTGGGAGTTACAATGGCCATTGAGATGAATGAGAAAACTTATGGAAGCAGTCAAGAGTTCAGATAATTTATGGGAGGGGTGGGGAGACCTTGTGTGGTTCAAACATTTGGACTTCAACTCTCAGAAGTCCTATCCAGTGTAACCAACAGGAAGGTGAATGCCAAATTATGAAAGTCCAAAGATTCCCTGAATATTTTCCAGGTTCAGAGTATGAACCCTCAACAATCTGATACCACTGCATGCAGGAAGTGTTACACAAGGCCTACACACCATCCTAATTCTGGTGTCTGTTTGGGCTGGAGATTCTGTTTCCATGGTAGAAAGTATGCAAGTATCCTCTTTAGGATCAGGATTTTCAGCCCAAATACACATCAGAATGAAGCCACAATCTCTGGGGTTATCTTCTAAAGTTCCCATTTTGTGGTGAAATTTACTGGGTGACTACTCAACCTGACCTCATTCTCAGAGCTGTTGTGAGGATAAAGCAGGGAAAGGAGGGGAGACATGTACACTGCCTGGAGCCCACTGGAAGAAAGGCAAGATGTACCAATTATTTTATTGATATGTATATGTGTGGCATCAAATTGTTGCCTTTTTTTGTAAGGCTGTTCTGAGTCCCCTTCAGGGTGAAAAGGGCAGAGTACACATGTGATAAATAATAACAGGAAATAGAGAAACTAGGACACACAAGGAAAAGCTTTTGTTATAAAGAATATACTGTACTTTTCAGCTTCAATAAGCTGTTCTATATTTTAGTTTTATAGTTAGCCCAAAGCATTCCCCATTCCAGGTTTGGTTGCTTAATAAGTCATTGATTGTTTAATGTTCTTAAAGCTATTTTACCATGTTTTGTTGACTGAGGGCAGTGGTTCTCAACCTTCCTAATGCCATGACTCCTTAATACAGTTCCTCGTGTTGTGGTGATCCCCATTGCTGCTTCATAACTATAATTTTGCTACTGTTATGAATTGTAATGTAAATATCTGATCTGCAGGTTGTATTTTCATTCACTGGACCAAATTTGGCACAAATACCCGATATGCCCACATTTAAATACTGGCAGGGTTGGGGGATTGATTTTGTCATTTGGAAGTTGTAGTTGCTGGGATTTATAGTTCACCTACAATCAGAGCATTTTGAACTCCACCAATGATGGAATTGAACCAAACTTGGCACACAAAACGCCCATGGCCAACAGAAAATACTGGAAGGGTTTGGTGGACATTGGCCTTATGTTTTAGAACTGTAGTTCACCTACATCCAGAGAGTACTGTGGACTCAAACAATGATGGAACAGGACCAAACTTGGCATGAATACTCAGTATGCCCAAATGTGAACACTGGTAAAGTTTGGGGGAAATAGACCTTGTCATTTGGGTGTTGTAATTCAGGGATTTATAGCTCATCTACAATCAAAAGAGCACTCTGAACTCTACCAACGACAGAATTGGGCCAAACGTCCCACACAGAACCCGTAATGACCATAAAAAAATACTGTGTTTTCTGATGGTCTTTGGTGACCCCTCTGACACTCCCTCACAACCCCCAGGTTGAGAAACGCTGCCTTAGGGTTTCCATAAGTCAGAAATGACCTGAAGAACAAACTGTCTTAGTTACTTGGTTGTAACATATTTATTTTAAGTTGTTTCAAGGCTCATTTGATATAAATCAAATAAAGAGATACAGTATGGGGATATTTTCCTTCCTGCTGTAAACCTTCTACTTAACTGGTATCTTACCTATAAAATCCACCAGAATCCACTCCTCTTCTTCCTTCTCACTAAACGCTGGCTCTTGGCTGGGCAAATTATTGATTTCTTCCATGAACATACTATTCAGCCTCTGGAACATGACTAAGGCAATAACAAAGGTCTTTCTGGCACTTCTTTGTATCCACGAGTTACGGTACAGCTTCACAATGTGCCAGGTAAGGACGCAGGTAGAAGATTAAAGTGCATAAAAGGCTTTTATCAGCTTAGGCACAGAACATGGGGAACCATGATTTGTAAACAGTTGCTACAAAATCCTGCAAAGACAGAAAAAAAGAAGTGTCAACTCTATGTTATGTGTACAAAATATTTCCTGTTTAAGCAACATTAAGCACATTCTATGGCAGCAAGCCAGGATCAGTCAAGAAGCTGCAGCCAAACTGATCTGTGAAGAGCATCCCTCTATAATGTAACATCTCATTCACATGTTTGTTATCCTCCCACAGAGTGTAATGGACAGTGGGTCCCTACTATCCAACTAGGGTTTCCAAGATCATGGATACCAAAATCTATGGATGCTCAAGTCCCATTATATAAAATGGCACAGTTAAATGGCATTCCCTGTGTCAAATATTTCCAATCATGAGTGGTTGAATCTATGGATATCTAGACTGAACTTGGCAAGAAAAAGTAAACATATCCCAGCATTCAGGGATATGTTTCTGGATTGCAAAACCTGTCAGCTTGAACCAACATAGTTAACTGTAAGGAACAGTGGGGGCCTTATATTCGTCCCTCTTGTTTGTTCTTTAACATTTATGAAATCCATATTGATCTTAAAGAGCTGAAAGCAATTATGAATGCTTTCAGACAAAATTGTTTCTAGCAAAAGGCATTTAGCAAATATTCTGCCCCAAAATGGAATAGGTAGTAGGAAATCACAGGATTATAAAAGGAAACACTGGCATACAAAAACACACAACCCTCACATAGAGCTCTGGATGAAGCTGGGTGCCTACATAGCTAAGAAGCACCTTTGACTTTCTTCTGTATCCTCAGCAAAAAGTTCTGCATTATTGACAGAGTCACAGAGCATCTGCATCCAGTTCTGGACACTAGAATTCAAGAAGGATATTGATATGCCAGAACATGTCCAGGACGGCAACCAAATGTCTGGAACAGGTCTGGAAGCCAAAACCCTATGAAGTGCAACTTAGAATTGGGTACATTTAGCTTGGAGAAGAGAAGGTTAAGTAGGGACACTATAGCCATGTTTAGAATCATAAGAGTTGGAAGAGACTTTGTGGGCCATCCAGTCCAACACCCTGCCAATAAGCAGTACAACTGCATTCAAAGCACCCCTGACAGATGGTCATTCAGCCTCTGCTTAAAAGCCTCCAAAGAAGGAGCCTCCACCACACTCGGGGCAGAGACATTTTAAAGGATACCAATTCGAAGATAGAGCAGATTTGTATTCTGCTGCTTCAGAAACTAAGACATGGAGCATTGGCTTCCAATTTTAGGAAGAGGAATCCCACCTAAAAACTAGGAAGATCTGCTTGGCAATGGAATATACTTCTTCAAACCATGATGGAGTCCTCTTCTCTAGAGGTTTTTAAGCAGAGGAGAAGTGCAAGGCAGTGAGTTGGACAGGCTTGCTCTTGTGGTCTCTTCCAGCTCTATGATCCCACCTCTTTCTCATGTGCACACTTATGATTATAGGGCAAGGATGGAGGAAATGTGGATTATGTGCAACCCACGGAGCTGCTTCATGGCCCCAGACACTCCCAGTTTTGGGGGAAAAATACATTTGGTGGTGAAGCATCTTAGGATAGTCCTTCAGGTCCTCTGGGGAAGCGATGAGGTCACTGAACATTTGTGAGTTCTCCAACGCTGTTACAGGATGTTCAAGGGAGTGAGTCAGTGCATGAGTGCAAGAGGCCTTCTGTAAAGCCTGAGATCAGAACACAGGGCAATTCTAAGAATGGCAGACCACTTAACTAAGAAAAGATACATAGCAGAAGTCAGGTAGATTGAAGGGTTTTTGCAAGTAAGCCATAATCTATCTGATCATGTCTAATCTCACATCTTGGTTTTGCCAAAATGTAACACCCTGGGTCTTAAAGTTGCATCAGGTTTGTTGTTTCCTGAAAGCCCTATTTTCTAACCTGTAAACGTTAGGAAAGGCTATTCAGCAAGAAGCAGAAACCCTTGTCTCAAAATCTCTTGTTCATTTTTTAAATTCAGAGAGATGATTTTGTCATCCTGGAGACTACAACTCTTTCTAGGAGGCTTTCAAAGCAGGAAATGTCTAAGAAGAAGCTAGGGGAGGCTACTCTATAATGTTCTAATTACTTTAATAGTTTCTAGTGCTTTTATATGATTTAATCAATTTGTTTTCACCATGCTACTTTGAATTTTATGCTATGGCATGGCATTGTGAGCTGCTTTGAGTCTCAACAGAAGAAAGATATAAATTATATTATTATTATTATTATTATTATTATTATTATTATGCAAGTCACTTCAACACCTTAAATCAAGACCTGGAAGTCTTTCCTTATTTTTTCTTCTTATTCTTCTCCCCCCCCCCCCCTTCTCTTGGTTGTTGTTGTTGTTTGGTTGTTGTCGTTTGATTGGCTCCTTCTTCAAATTTCCCACTTTTCTTTCACACACATTGTTCCCACTCTTTTTATGTAAAAAAAATATATATTTTTATCACTACTTCTTTAGGGAGCCTACCTTTATTCTCAATAAAAACATTAAAAAAGAGAAATAAATAGTTTTTGAAGATCTACAGAGATACTTGCAGGAACACTTCAGCAAGCAAGAGTCCAATAGTGGCAGGTTAAAACCCGAAACCTCAATCAGTGGCAGAGACTGGGCACACAGAAGAATAGGTGACTTGGAAGGTGTTGAACAGACTGTGCTCTGGCATCATGAGATGCAGAGGCAATCTTTGGAAATGGAGCTCAAAGTGAAGTCCAAGACATGCAAATGTGGAGAAGAGCAAACCATGCAACCTGAGCCCTGCCACATGCACAATGGCAGACCTTCTTACAGTGAACACCAAAGGCATTCTAAGCAGCCAGCTTCTTGTCAAAGGAAATTTACTATAATACCAACGTTTTAAACTTTGTGGGTTTTTTATACCTTATAAATGTATTTTCAATTTGCTTCTGACACGATAAATAAAATAAAAGTTATTATTAACATCATCCTTAGCCTGCATTGCCAATGGTGAGGGTTAAAGGATATTCCACTAATTGATGCCTAGGGGGCCATCCCTGTCTGGAGTATTATAAGCTGAGTCTTTGCTCTTCCTCCTTAAACACAACTCATGAGTGTTATGCTGACTTTGCTACTGTGCCAAACTGCAATATCATTCTTCCCAGTAGAGGGCACAGAAGGACGGGTTTCCAAAAGGAACTCTGGTTCCAGCTTCCCACCAAAGTGGTTTCAAGAATGGCTTTCCAGGGGCCTGATTTCAATCTCAGGAGTCTGCTTTGGGGGAATACCTTTATGCAGTTGCTATTGGAATACCTGGCTCTTTCTGTTTAACAACACAGACTAATGAAAACACCAACAAATTACAGAGTTTATATAACTCTTGGCTGATCTGGTCTCTGTTTTCAAAATCCAGTCTTTCCCAGATTTCTGCAAAGGGGATTAAAATGGCTAAAGGGCTTGCTCAACCTTCCTATGCAGAAAGGTTATAACATTTAGGATTCTTCTGTTTGGGTGAAACAAGTAATGATAGAAGAATATAAAATGAAGTGGCAAGGTAGAGAAATTAAAAGGGGTTTGCAGTTTGGGCTGCAGTTGGCGCAATGGGTTAAACCCTTGTGCTGCTGAACTGCTGACCTGAAGGTCGGCAGTCCAAAGCCGCATGTCAGGGTGAGTTCCCACTGTTAGCTCTAGCTCCTGCCAACCTAGCCATTCAAAAGCATGTAAACGTGAGTACATAAATAGGTACTGCTTCAGCAGGCAGGTAATAAAGGCAGCCATGCTGGCAACACGACTGGAAGGTGTCTACGGACAACAGGCTTCTTGGCTTGGAAATGGAAAAAGAGCACCTCCCCATGGCCAGAGTTGAACACCACCTCCAGAAGCCAGAGATGAAAGGGGAAGCCTTTACCTTTGTTCTGTGTATTTGTGTATCATTGTTATTTACCGTATTAAAGGCATTGAATGTTTGGCTATCTGTGTATGTTTGTAATCCGCTCTGAGTCTCCTCAGGGAAATAGAGAGGAATATAAATAAATGTATTGTTATTACTATTCCATGAGACGAGGGGTGCAACTACACTGTAGAAATAATGCAGTGTGACACCATTTGTACTGCTGTGGCTCAAGGCTATGGAATCCTTGGAGTTATAGTTTTACAAGATCTTTAACCTTTTTTGCCAGATAGCATGGGTGCCTCACCAAATTACAAGGGTAATATGGTGTTGTGTATCATGAGAAAACATGAAAGCTTAGAGAAGACAATTATGCTGGGGAAAATGGAAGGAAAAAGGAAGACCAAGGGCAAGATGGATGGATGGGATCCTTGAAGTGACTGGATTGACCTTGAAGGAGCTGGGGGTGGTGACGGCCGACAGGGAGCTCTGGCGTGGGCTGGTCCATGAGGTCATGAAGAGCCGGAAACTACTGAACGAATGAACAACAACATGGTGTTGTGTTTGACTCTATCTACACTGACTATTTAATGCAGTTTGAAGCTAGTAGGCTTTAAACTATGACAGATAGATGAACACTCACAAAAGTGTGCAAAGGAAAGTCCTTTCAGCGCAGTGCTCTGTAATTTGTGAAATCATCATCTGGGCCTCAAACTGGTTCCAGGATTTCCTGGGTAATCATCTGCTCAGTGAAACCACTTTCTTTAATACTGGTTTGGAAATGACTTAAGTGGTCAGTGCAGATGTGTTCTCTCACTTTGAGACCAAGTCACATTCTCTCAGCCTCAGAGGAAGGCAATGGCAACTAACACTCTCCCCATTCCTTCCCTGAAATATGTCTTGGCAAGAGTTGGCCTTAAGGTTGCTGTAGGTCAGAAATGACTCAAAGGCACAAAGCATCCAATAAAACAAACACAAAAACCAACAGAAGCTACTGAGATTGCACCAGGTTGAGTCAGACTTACAGAAAGTGATGTGAAATAGTTCTGCGAAGCAAAACACAACACAACAGAACAGTTGCTCAATGTTGGTATCAAAACAGATATTTGTGAAAGGTGGAAAGGCAACTTTCCTTCCCCTTCAATGGGATTTCAGGGATCACTGAGAGCATCTACCATGGACAAACTTCAGGCCTCCAGGTGTTTTGGACTTCAACTCCCACCATTCCTAACAGCCTCAGGCCCCTTCCTTTTCCCCCTCAGCCGCATAAGCGGCTGAGGGGGAAGAGGCAAGGGCCTGAGGCTGTTAGGAATGGTGGGAGTTGAAGTCCAAAACACCTGGAGGCCTGAAGTTTGCTCATGCCTGATCTACACTATGAAACAAATGCAGTTTGACACCAAGGGGCTTTCTTTTCTCATGCTTCCATGGGAGTTTGTTGTCTGGCTGCCACAGTTTGAAGTGAGCGCTGAACTGCACTAAGTGTTCAGTGCAGATGTGGTCCTAGACAGGATTCTCCTCACTCAGGTGCAGTGCTGTGACCTGGCCTGCCCTGAGAGACCGAGCCAGAAGGAGTCAGGAGTCTGGTTTGTTTTGCTGGGAGGCTTGAGCCTGCCCTGGACAGCACCTGCCGCTCCTCAAGGTGAGGCCTGCCAACACCTGAAGGGTCCCAGAAGAGGAGGCAGGCTTTGGATGGAAGAGGGGGAGAAGAGAAGGAAAAGAGGAGGAGAGAAGGAAAGCAGGAGGAGAAAAGGTGAAGTGAAGAGAAGAAAAAGAGGAGAGAAGGAAAAGAGAGGGAGAGAAAGGGACCAGGAGGAAAAGAGGCGGAAGAGAAGGAGAAGAGGAGAAGAAAGAAGAGGAGAAAAGGGAAGGGATGGAAGGAGCTGAAAAGAAGAGAGAAGGGGACCAGGAGGAGAAGAGGAGGAAAATAGTAGGAGAAAGAAGACAAGAAAAACAGAAGGGAGAGAAGAGGAGGAGAAGGAGAGAAGGGGGAAGTGGAGAAAGAGAAGAGGAGGAAAAAGAAGTGAAGAGGAGGAGGAAAAGAGAAGAAGACGAAGAGGAGAAAAGGAAAAGAGAAAGAGGAGAAAGAGGAGGTGACAAAAGAGGAAAAGAGAAGAGAGAGGAGGAAGACAGAAGGAGAAGAATGAAGAGAAGAAGAGAAGTAAAAGAGAAGGAGGAGAAAGACAAGGAGAAGGAAAAGAGGAAGAGAGAAAGGGAGCAGGAGGAGAAAAAGAGAAGGGAGAGAAGTGGAGGAGAAGAGAAGGAAAAGAGAAGGGGAGCAGGAGGAGAGGAGGCATAAGAAGAGGAAGAGAAGAGAAGGAAAAGGAGGAGGAGAAAGAGGAGGGGAAGAGAAGGAAAAGAAGAGGAGAGAAGGAGGGGAAAAGGGAGGAGAAGAGAAGGGAAAGAGTAGGTGAAAAGGGTCTAGGAGAGGAGGAGGAAAGAAGGAGAATGAAGGGAAGAGGAGGAAAGAAGGAAAAGAGAAGGAAAAGAAGAGGAGAGAAGGAGGAAAAAAGTAGGAGGAGAGAAGGTAAAGAGGAGGTGAAAAAAGGGAGGAGAGGAGAAAGAGAGGAGGAGGAGAATGAAGAGAAGAGGAAAGAAGGAAAAGAGAAGGTGAAAGAAGACAAGGAGAAGGAAGAGAGGAAGAGAGAAGGGGAGCAGGAGGAGTAAGAGGAAAAAGAGAAGAAAAGGAAGAGGAGGAGAAAGAAGAGGAGGAGAGAAGTAAACGAGAAGGAGGAGGGGAATAGGAGAAGGAAGAAAACAAGGATAACGAGGAAGGAGAGGGAGAGGAGGAGGAAAAGGGGGAGGAGAGGAGGCCAAGGGAGGGCGGCCCCTCGGTCCTGTCCTCACGAGAGGAGAGATTGAGACCAAAACAAGAGGCTGCTCCCTCCCTCCTTCCTTCCTTCCCTCCTTCCTCTTTGGGCGTCTCGGGCTCCTCCCTCCGGGGCGTGAGAAAGGCAAGTCAGCCCCAAAGCGGAGCCCGGGGCTGCCAGGGCCAACAGGCGAGCCTCTCCCTCCTTCTCTCTCTCTCTCAGGCCAGAGAGGCCGCTTTGTCCAGCTTTGGCCGGAGCCTGACCTTGCCTTAACCCTCCCCGCTTCTCTCCCAAGCTAAACCACAACTCCCAAGACTATAGCACTGAGCCAGGTGACTCAAGTGGTGTCACACCGCAGTACAGACTCGGCTTGTACCAAGACCCACGGCTTTTGCGCCCCCTTCTTCCACGCAAGGCTAGCCTTGCCCCTCTTCTTCCTCCTCCTCCTCCCGAGGAAGCCCCTCTCCTCCTGCGCCACAAGTGGTTTGCCTTGGGTTGCACTTCCGAGGCGAGGACAAAAGCTTCCAAGGCTTCCCATTTCCCTTCCAGGAAGATTCCGAGTGGGAGGAAAGGTCTCTTCACACCGAGACGGACCCTACCGGCCAGACCCACAGAAAGAGAGAGAATGGGGCCACAAAGACCCCCAGAGTTTGGGCGGAAAAGCGGCCGCGCATCTTCACTGTAGAATTAATGCAGTTTAGCACTGCTTTCACCGCCTGTGGCTCAATGCTAGGCATCCCTGAGAGCTGTAGTTTCATCCCAAAGAGGGCCGGTGTAGATGTGCTTTTAGCTTGGATCAGTCGCAGCGCAGCGTCTACATGCTAGGCATCCCTGAGAGTTGTAGTTTCAGAGGGCTGGTGCCTCACCAAACTACAATTTCCATGATTAAACAGCATCGCAGTTAAAGTGATTTAATTCCACAAGTGTAGATGCGCTTTTAGCTTGGATCAGCCAGAGCGCAGCGTCTACACTGCGGGATTAACGCGCTTTAGCTACTATTGGGATCCCGGAAGTTGTAGTTTTGGGGATGCGCCAGCCAAACAAGTGTAGATACGCTTTTAGCTTGGATCAGCCGCAGCGCAGCGTCTACACAGCAGGATTAACACGCTTTAAGTGCTTTTGGAGTCCCGGAAGTTGTAGTTTTGGGGATGCGCCATCCAAACAAGTGTAGATGCCCTTTTAGCTTGGATTAGCCGCAGCACAGCGTCTACACTGCAGGATTAACGCGCTTTAACTGCTTTTGTAGTCCCGGAAGTTGTAGTTTTGGGGATGCGCCATCCAAACAAATGTAGATGCGCTTTTAGCTTGGATTAGCTGCAGCACAGCGTCTACACTGCGGGATTAACGCGCTTTAAGTGCTGTTGGGATCCTGGGAGTTGTAGTTTTGGTGATGAGCCAGCCAAACAAGTGTAGATGCGCTTTTAGCTTGGATTAGCCGCAGCGCAGCGTCTACACAGCGGGATTAACGCGCTTTAAGTGCTGTTGGGATCCTGGGAGTTGCAGTTTGGGGCAGAGAAGGCGACAGACTTTGCAAAACTGCGGCAATTGCATCGCGTTGCGCTATGGCGCTCAAAGCGGTGCCAAACGCCGTGTGGATGGGGCTTTGGGGGCCTGGCACTCACCGTCCGCGCTGTCTCCGGGGCTGAGGCGCTGGAGCGGGTCCGGGGGTGAGGTAGATGCCGCGGGAGGCGCCGGAGGGTTCCCGGGGGCGAGGGAGCCTGCTCGCCGCGTCCAGCCTCTGCCTCCCGCCGAGCCTTTTGTTGTGATCGAGACCAGCCAACAGCTGATCGGACGGGGACGCCCCTGGCCCCGCCCCCGAGGAGGAAAGGGGAGGAGCCCGGCCCCAGCTGCGCCAATCAGCGCCCCGCCTGGCTCTTCCCCGCGCCAGGACAGGCTGTCACTAACGCACGTGACGCGGCGCCCCGGGGAGCTCCCGCAAAGCCCAGCCAAGGCTGCCGCCGCCGCCGCCGCCGCCGAGAGGCCGACAAGCCCGGGCAACAAAAGGAGGAGGAAGAGGAAGGAGAGGAGGAGGAAGAGGAGGGAGGAAGAGGAGGAAAGGAGAGGAGGAGGAAGAGAATGAAGGGATGGGAGAAGAGAAGATGGAAGAAGAGGAGGAGAGTGAAGGGATAGAAGAGGAGGGTGGAGGAGGAGAAGATGGGGGAGGAGGAGGAAGAAGAGGAGAAGATGGAAAAAAAAGAGAAAGGAGCCTAAGAGGAGGAGGAAGGAGAGGAAAAGGAGAAAAAAAGAGAAGAGAGAGGAAGAAAAGGATCAAGGAATAGAAGAGGAGGGTAAAGGAGATGGAAAAGAGAGGGAGAAGAGGAGGAGGAAGAAGGAGTAGGAGAGGAGAAGGAAAAGAGGGAGAAGAGGGAGAAGGAGAGGATGGAGGAAGAGGAGGAGATGAAATAGAGAAGGAGGTAGAAGAGGAAGAAAAGGAATGGAAGAGAAGAAAAGGAGAGGAAGAAGAATAAAGTGAAGGGATAGAAGAGCAGGATGGAAGAGGAAAAGGAGAGGAAGAGGAGGAGGAAGGAGGCAAAATAGAGGAGGAAGTCAAAGAAGATGAAAAGGAGGGGGAGAAGAGGAGGGAGGAAGAGAAGAAAAGGAGAGGAGGAGGAAGAGGCGAAGATGGGAAAAGAAGAGAAGGGAGACTAAGGAAGAGGTAGAAGAAGAGGAAAAGGAGAGGAAGAAGAGGAGGAGGAAGGAAGTGGTATAAAGAGAGGAAAGGAAAGTAAAAGGAGAGGGAGAAGAGGAGGAAAGAAAGGAGGGAGAAGTAGTAGAAGAGGAAGGAAAAGAATGAAAGTAGGCAGAGAAGAAGATGAGGGAGAAATAGTGGAAGAGGAAGAGGAAGGAGGGGAAGATAAGGAAAGAAAGAAAAGGAGAGGGAGAAGAGGAGGAGGAAGAAAAAAGGGAGAGGTAGTATAAAAGGAAAAAAGAGAAGGAGGAGGGAGAGGAAGCGGAGGGAGAAGGAGTGGAAGAGGAGGAGAGGAAGAAGAGGAGGAAGGAGATTAGGAAGAAAAGGAGAGGGAGAAGAGGAAGAGGAAAAAAAGGAGAGGAGGAAGAAGAGGGTGAAAAAATAGAAGAGGAGGGCAGAGGAGAAGGAAAGAAGAGGAAGGAGGGAAAGGAGGAAGAAGAGGAAGTTGCAGCAGCTAAAGAAAAAAAGTTGAGAAGAGAAAGAGAAAAGAAACAAAAAAAGCACTGGGAAGGCTCAGGGAGATAACCAGGAAGAGTGGCTGTTGGGAAATGTGGGAGTCGAAGTCCAAAACACCTGGAGAGCCCAAGTTTGCCTGGTCTAGATTCACCCAGAGAAAAGAAATCAGAGAGAATGAAAGAGTGGGAAGAGAAAGGTGGAAAAATACTAGTTAAGAGGAGGAAGAGAAGAAAGGCTGGGGAAAAGCCAGGAAGTGCTCCCTTTGTTGTTTATTTCCATCCTCCTGGTTGCTTTCTCACAGCATAACAACAGTCTGATTCGGGGGAGTTCTTGCTATCTCAGCAGTTCTCACAGCTTCTGAAAACCACAGGTGGTTGCCAAACAGCTGCATTTCCCCCAGGAAAACTACAGAGAGGCTGACTTCAGTTTTTCATAAGTCAAGGGAGGGCTGAAAGGGGAAGGTCAGGGCCCTCCGTCACCCCAGAGTTGGCTCTCAAACCCAAATGTTGGTGCTTCGGGTTTAAGTGGCACCCATCCTGCATGTCTCTTACAGTGAGTTTTGCTTACCTTGTATTTACCTTGAATTAAATATTTTGTACAATAGGTCAGTGTGGTTTAGTGGGGCTGAGAAAGATCAAGGTTCAAATCCTGCTCAGCCATGGAAACCCACTGGGAAGTCAATAGCAACCTCCCTCTTCTTATCAAGTTTGCTTTAGAGTGGACATGGACAAACTTGGGCCCTCCAGGTGTTTTGGACTTCAACTCCCACAATTCCTAACAGCCGGTAGGCTGTTAGGAATTGTGGGAGTTGAAGTCCAAAACACCTGGAGGGCCCAAGTTTGCCCATGCTTGTCTTAGAGTCACCATAACACAGAAATGACTCCAAATGGGTCAGCCTTTTCCTATTAAAATACATGTGGCATTGGAATGGATAATGTGGCACAATGACATGCATTTGTGGCTACAGAAAATGAAATGAAATAACTGTGAAGGAAACGTGAAACAGAAATCAAAATACAGATCAATACTGTGCAAATAGCTGAAGTTATCAATGATAGAATCATGGAGTTGGAAGAGACCTCATGGGCCATCCAGTCCAACCCCCTGCCAAGAAGCAAGAAAAGTGCATTCAAAGCACCCCCGACAGATGGCCATCCAGGCTCTGCTGAAAAGCCTCTAAAGAAGGAACCTCCACCACACTCTGGGCAGAGAGTTCCACTGCTGAACGGCTCTCACGGTCAGGAAGTTCTTCCTAATGTTTAGGTGGAATCTCCTCTCCTGTAGTTTGAAGCCATTGTTCCACGTCCTAGTTTCCAGGGTTGCAGAAAACAAGCTTGCTTCCTCCTCCCTATGATTTCCTCTCACATATTTATACATGGCTATCAAAGATACAGAATGGGGGACAATGCCTGGCTCAAGAGCAGTACGTGTGAAAAAGATCTTGAAGTCCTTGTGGACAACAAGTTAAACATGAGCCAACAATGTGATGTGGCGGCAAAAAAAGCCAATGGGATTTTGGCCTGCATCAATAGGAGCATAGGGTCTAGATCTAGGGAAGTCATGCTACCCCTCTATTCTGCCTTGGTTAGACCACACCTGGAGTATTGTGCCCACTTCTGGGCACCACAATTGAAGGGAGATACTGACAAGCTGGGATGTGTCCAGAGGAGGGCAACTAAAATGATCAAGGCTCTGGAGAACAAGCCCTATGAGGACCGGCTTAAGGAGCTGGGCATGTTTAGCCTGAAGAAGAGAAGGCTGAGAGGAAGCCACAGGGAGGAGGGAGCAAGCTTGTTTTCTGCTTCCCTGGAGACTAGGACGTGGAACAATGGCTTCAAACTAGATGGAAAGGAGATTCCATCTGAACACGAGGAAGAACTGTGAGAGCCGTTCAGCAGTGGAACTCTCTGCCCCGGAGTGTGATGGAGGCTCCTTCTTTGGAAGCTTTTAAACAGAGGCTGGATGGCCATCTGTCAAAGGTGATTTAAATGCAATATTCCTGCTTCTTGGCAGGGGGATGGACTGGATGGCCCATGAGATCTCTTCCAACTCTTTGATTCTATGATTCTATGTCTTCTCTCAGCCTTCTCTTCTTCAAACTAAACATGCCCAGTTCTTTAAGATGCTCCTCATAGGGCTTGCTCTCCAGACTCTTGATAATTTTAGTCGCCCTCCTTGATTATCCAACCATTCCCAGAGAATGGAGTAAGAGCTGTGCATTGCGATGATGAGCAAAAAAAACAAAAAACTGTCTAATGCAGTGGTTCTCAACCTGGGGTCCCCAGATGTTTTTGGCCTTCAACTCCCAGAAGTCCTAACAGCTGGCAAACTGGCTGGGATTTCTGGGAGTTGTAGGCCAAAACACCTGGGGACCCACAGATTGAGAACCACTGGGGGTTGTGGGCAGAGTCTGAAGAGAAGCAAATGAAAGAAAGGAAACCAGAAATGAGGGGTCAAATAAGGACGCAGACAGATGCAAGAACACAGGATGTGTGTGCTTGTTCTGTCAATAGTGGGAAGTTAGAGGCAATCTTCTCAGAGTTCATTTCCTCCTCAGGGGAACATGCTGAGGTCTTAGGGCATGCTGTCCTTTTTGCTATTTTCTCTGCCTCGTGTGCACCACTAAATATATACTATTGAGCCTCATTCTTTGCATTTTGCATTAGGCGATCCCTTATAATCCAAGGATGATGGTCCTCCAAGTGGGGAAGCCATGTTAGTTTGCCGCAGTAAAGATTCAAGGGGAACCTTAGAGCCTGCACAACTTGATTTTGAATCACTTCTTCATTTGCATCTGGCAAACTAGACACAGTTGAAAAGTTTATGGAATAATAACACTGAATAGTCCTTAAGATGCTCTATTGGTGTGGTACAGAAAGAAATCCCAAATCCTTTAAACCCAGTTTGCATCTCCAGTCTGTTTTTAACTGAGGAAACTTTGCAAGCGCTCTTTGACTGCCCAGAGAAACAGGTTTGGTGGGTTTAATTAAGCTATTTAATTAGACCCAATGGCTCCAAATCAATTGGCAAGCCCCTCCCTGCAGGGTGTTGTGATACTCTGGTGTTAGTGCTGGATAAATCGAAGCATCCTAGTGAATTGCAGCCGTACAAATGTTGAAGGTGTCATGCCCTTGATGTCAAGTCAGTTTTCTTTCCTCAGTGTCTTAAAGACCAAACAAGCAGAGACTTTACCAGCATGAGAATGCAGCTCCCATCAGTTCTAACCCAGAGACAAAATGGTTAAAGGTAATAGAAGTGGCAGTCCAACAGCACGAAGTTGGGTTTTTTATCATGTTAAGAGCAACTTGAGAAACTGCAAGTCATTTCTGGTGTGAGAGAATTAGCCGTCTGCAGGGACATTGCCCAAGGGACAACCGGATGTTTTTACCACTCTGTGGGAGGCTTCTTTTGTTCTTACATGGGAACAGGGGCGGCTCAAACCACTACGCAAAGTAAGCATTCGTGGTATAGTGGATGTTGCCCAGGGGCACTCTTGAGGTGCCTCCGAAAACTCCCACAATTCCAAACAGCCAGTAGGAAGACCAAAATACCAGAAGGGCCAAAATTTGCCCATGCCCCATATATAATTTTTCATTGATTGGTTTGGGGGGGGGGGGGTGTGCCAAAATACTGTTTGCTTATACTTGAAAATTACCTAGGGCCGGCCCTGCATGGGAAGCTGGACCTGACAAATGGGAGCTCACCCAGCTCCCCTGATTCGAACCACCCAATCTTCAGCCAGCACAAGGGTTTAACCCATTTTACCATCACGGGGTCATATACTGCAAAGTTACACTTTCTGCATTCCTGTGCTAGTTTATAGTTCATGGAGGTATCTTTTAATATGTGCATTTACAGGGTGTTTTAAAATGTTTATGTGTTTGTTTATGTTTTAGTAAAGCTGAAACCACCTCGAGCCGTGAGGAGAAGCGGGCAAGAAATAAAATTGTTGTTGTTGTTTGATACACAACAAGATTACTATACAGCAAACAAGATAACTATCCTGGCTTTTGTATTCGATCACACGTCGGACACTTCCCAGGTGTCTAGGACTGTGTGATGTATCGGCGAATAATGCATGCAGATCCGAGTAGGATGGCCTTTTGCAGATGACATGCTAATTTTGTCAGTGCCAATTGTTTTTAAGTGCAAGCCAAGGTCTTTAGGCACTACACCCATTGTGTGCCGATCACCACTGGGACCACCTTTACTGGCCAGAATTGTCTTCTTCTTCTTCTTCTTCTTCTTCTTCTTCTTCTTCTTATTATTATTATTATTATTATTATTATTATGGTGCATTGTCACTGTCTACAGACGTCACATGCAACTCCTGGAACGATTCCATCAGTGCTGCCTCCGGAAAATCCTGCAAATCTCCTGGGAAGACAAGCGGACAAACGTCAGTGTGCTGGAAGAAGCAAAGACCACCAGCATTGAAGCGATGGTCCTCCAACATCAACTCCGCTGGGCTGGCCACATTGTCCGGATGCCTGACCACCGTCTCCCAAAGCAGTTGCTCTACTCTGAACTTAAGAAGGGAAAACGGAATGTTGGTGGACAGGAAAAGAGATTTAAAGATGGGCTCAAAGCCAACCTTAAAAACTCTGGCATAGACACTGAGAACTGGGAAGCCCTGGCCCTTGAGCGCTCCAGCTGGAGGTCAGCTGTGACCAGCAGTGCTGCAGAATTCGAGGAGGCACGAGTGGAGGGTGAAAGAGAGAAACGTGCTAGGAGGAAGGCGCGTCAAGCCAACCCCGACCGGGACCGCCTTCCACCTGGAAACCAATGCCCTCACTGCGGAAGAAGGTGCAGAGCAAGAATAGGGCTCCACAGCCACTTACGGACCCACAAGAACATTGGAGGACCATCATACTCGGAAAACGAGGGATCGCCTAAGTGAAGTGAAGTGCATTGTCACAATTTCCTAAGGCTGTATTTGCACTACAGAAATTAATACAGTTTGATACCACTTTAGCAATGGCTCAATGCTATGGGAGGTAATTTGACAAGGCCCAATTCTTTGGCAGAGAAGGCTGAAGACTTTATAAAATTTCAGCTCTCATGATGCCATAGCATTGAGCCATGGCTGTTAAAGTGGTGTCAAACTGAATTCATTCTACAGTGTAGATGCACTCTATTAATCCAACTAGTCAAGTACAATGAATGTAGGGGCATTCTCTGCCCTGAGCAGCACCATAATCTAGAGAAAACTATCAAGGGCTTCTCATTTAAATAAGTAAAGACAGTATGTTCTTGTTGATCCTATTTTACTTTCTCTCCCTTGATTCAATCAGCACAACTCACATTTCTAAATAAGGCTTTGGCCTAAATCCAGTCTGTTTTCCCACCTTGAGCAGACCCACATCATCAGCTGCAGAGTGGTGAGTCAACATGGGCACAGAGCCAATTGATTTAGTATCTCTGTTCTAATTGGGACTAGTAATTGCATCCAAGGCCTTGCTCGCGGCCAGCAATTATAAATAATTATATCAAGATCCCTTTGTACAAATATGAATTAAAGGCACACCCTGTTTACATACCCCAGGGACAGTCCTGTGTTTAAGAAAGGACAGCCGTCTCCTTCAGAGCGAACATGAAGTCTCCTGGCACCGTGAAGGTGAATCCATTCTGTTATGGCACCACATTCATGAACAGCAACCTAGTTCAGCAGATGTGAAAGATATTATCTGAACTTTGCCAGGTTACACTGACCTATTTGAACGGAGAATATTTTGTGGGTTACCTAAGAAGATTGGAATAAATATAGGTCAAATCATTGTGGCATGGGAGTGTAGCACTAGAAACAGATTAAGATTCAATTCCACATTTGCAAAGAAATGTGTTTTCAAAGCAGACCTGATCTAGAAACCTGAAATTAATCTGCACAACTCTCGTTTTCTCTTAGCTTCAGAATTGCATACTATTCCCCTTTCCTGATACCAAACTACTACACATTTGGTTTCAAGAAATTATCAAGAAGTTAAAAGAGTTGCTAGTTTGGACTACTGTTCCCAGAATCCTGCATCTAGCAGGGCCACTTTTCCAATATATGCAAGAACCAATTAAAATGGTAATCAGGGCCTCATGAATATGAGACAGCAATTTCCGATTACAATAAATTTATTATCCAACTCTGGGAAAAATAGTTTATTGCTTTGGAATAGGTATGGAGTAAAAGTTTTAATAAGCTCATCAGCACAATGATATCTTTAATGCAATTTTAGGAGTCATGTTAATAGCCACTGTTGAGATACTGATCATTGTTTACATATTTTGAATTCCCTTGGACCCCATTGATTACAGTTGGATGTTGTTTTCTCCAGTTAATTATTATTTAGAGTTTGGGCTATGTTTGTCTCAGAAGAAAAGGGAAGTATGGTTAGCTGTAGATGTGAGTGGAGGTTCTGCAAAAGGCTGAAATAGCATACCCTCTAATGGTCCTGATTTGGCCAGAACAGGTCCTGATTAGTCCTCTGTCATCTCATTATTTAGTCACCTTGGTGGGTGACCTCCACAGAGAACTAGTCAGGGTGAATGTGTCCTTGTTGATTCTCCTGGACATCTCAGTGGCTTGTGATACCATCAACCATGGTATCCTTCTGGGGCGGCTCTCTGGAATGGGTCTTGGGGGCATTACTTTGCAGTGGCTCTGCTACTTTCTGGAGGATCATACCCAGTTGGTGAAACTGGGGGACACCTGCTCGGACCCCTGGCCATTGACCTGTGGGGTCCCACAAGGTTCTATTCTATCTCTCATGCTTTTTAGCATCTACATGAAACCACTGGTTGAAGTCATCTGAAGTTTTGGAGTTCGGTGCCATCTCTACACAGATGACACTCAACTCTATTACTCTTTTCCATCGAATTCCAAGGAAACCCCCCAGATTCTGGACCAGTGCCTGGCTGCTGTGATGGATTGGTTGAGAGCTAACAAACTGAAGCTCAATCCAGACAAGGCAGAGGTCCTCCTGGTCAGTCATGAGGTCGATTAGCATATAAGGTGGCAACCTGTGCTTGATGGGATTACACTCCCCATGAGGACACAGGATGGCAATCTGGGGGCTCTCCAGGATTCAGTGCTGATGCTTGATGCTCAGGTGCCGGGAGGGCCTTTTCACAGTTAAAATATGTGCACCAGCTGCAACCGTACCTCAAGAAGCCTGACTTGGCCATGGTGGTCCACTCCTTCATTACATCTAGACCGGATTACTGCAACACACTCTACGTGGGGCTGCCTTTGAAGACAGCCCAGAAACTGCAACTGGTGTAAAGGTCGGCAACCAGGTTGCTAACTGGAGCTAACTATAGGGAATGGACGACAACCCTACTAAAGCAGCTCCACTGGCTGAAAATAAGTTTCCAGTCCCAAATTTAAGTACAAGTTATCACCTACAATGCCCTAAACAGTTTGGATCCTGCCTATCTTTGTGACTGCATCTTCCTATATGAACCAGCACGGACCCTACAATCTGCCAGGGAGGCCTTCCTCTTGTTCCCACCACCATCACAAGCATGGTTGGTGGGGATGAGAAAGAGGGCCTTCTTGGTGGTGGCCTCCTGGCTCTGGAACTCCCTCCTCAGGGAGATTAGGCTAGCTCCTACTTTGTGTGCCTTCCTCAGAGACCTCAAAACCTGGATGTTTCTGTGTGAATTTGATGGTGGTTAGGCCCCTGCTCATGAACGCTCAGCCCTAATTTATTGAAAAGGTTGTATTCCGCACTTTACCCCCAACCCTGGCCCTATACTTGCTTTTTGCACAAGTCCATCGATCATGCATCAGACACTTCCCAAGTGTCTAGGACTGTGTGATGTATCAGCAAATAATGCATGCAGATCCGGGTAGGATGGCCTTTTGCAGCTGACAGATGGTAATTTTGTTAGTGCTGATTGTGTTTAAGTGCAGGCCAAAATCTTTAGGCACTGCACCCAGTGTGCCGATCACCACTGGGACCACCGTTACTGGCTTGTGCTGGAGTCTTTGCAGTTCGATCTTTAAATCCTCGTATCATGTCAGCTTTTCCAGTTGTTTCTCTTCAATCCTGCTGGTGCCTGGGATTGCAACATTGATGATCCATTCTTTTTTTAACACAATTGTGAGGTCAGGAGTGTTGTGCTCCAAAACTCTGTCAGTCTGAATTGGAAGTCCCAGAGTAGTTTGATGTGTTCATTTTCTGTAACTTTTCCAGGCTTGTAATCCCATAAGTTCTTTGTCACAGGCAGATGGTATTTGTGGCACAAATTTCAATGGATCATCTGAGCTGCAGTATTATGCCTCTGCTTGTAGTCTGTCTGTACGATTTTCTTGCAGCCACTGAGGATGTGATATATCATTTAGTCGTCGTTGTCGTCGTCGTCTTCTTCTTATAGTTTTATTTTTTTTAAAGAATTTTTATTAGATTTTATAAAATAACAGCGAAAGTGGGGGAATAATGTGAGGAGATAGGAAAGTAGGAAAGTTGCAAAAATCCCACGTGCATGAGAGATAAGAAAAAGAAAAGAAAAGAAAGAAAGAAAAAAAATGCAAAAAAGCACCCCAAATGTCCAAAAAAAAGAAGGGGTTGATAAAAAAAAAAGGAGAAAGAGGACTTCCTTCTGAATCCGGTTGTATCAAAAACTTTCCTTCATTTTATCTGTTATGAAAAAAAAAAGAAAAAGGTATAAAAAAATCTATTTTATATCCTTCTAATAACTTCGGTCTCCATTATAGTTCTTTATATCTTGTGTCCATATAATCATCAATTATTGACCAATTTGTCTCTTTAATCATATTACCTGTGTTCTTTTTTAATAAAAACGTTAATTTGTCCATGTCCTTGATTTCATTTATTTTATTTGCCCAGTGAATTTTTTCCGGTATTTCTTTCTGTTTCCAGATTTTAGCAAAGACGATTCTAGCGGCAGTCATCAGATATATAAACAAAATGTCTTCATTCGCATCTAATTTTATATCATTATCAACAATTCCCAATAAATAATATTTGGGTTTTCTTAGAAATTTCTTTTCTTCTTATAGTTTTAAAATGTTCAAGTTCGTCTTTCCTTCCAACTCTTTCCCCCCTTCATCCTTGGCAAGCTTCAGTTGCTGCAAACCGAGTCCAAATCTTGACTATATTCTTATGTTGCTTGATTGTACATGTCCCAGTTTTCATCTGGGAATTGTTGGATGATATGGAATTGCTTTCTCATGGAAGAAAGGGCAAACACAAAACATGTATATCATGCATTTGCTGAAGTAGGTTACAGTTCACGAGTGCAAAGCTATAGTTTCCTTTGTTCACCCCAAGGGTATTTTTTCATTTATATAATCCGGTTCACCAAGAAGTTTCAACATTAAAAACCATTTTGAGACAAAAGCAGATCCAGAAATTCTATCTTGCCAACTTCTATTAAATCATAGTTGATTCTCTTTGTCTGACTTATAACCATTTTGCATTTAATTTTTGGATATTTTGTATTACTTCTAATATGTTGTTGTTATCTTTCCCATCCTATAAAAAGTTGTTTTTCCACTCATTTCTTCAGCCTACAGAAGTCCTATGCAAAGTGGTGGACAGCTGACCCAATTCCAGAATGTTTAGATTTAATCTGATTTATTGTTTAACCGAGCAAGCAAAATAATACAGCAGAGATTGGGATAACAAACCAATAAAATAAACACCACAAAGTAAAATAAAATTTATTTGGCTCAAAATAAAACAAAGACCTTTCCTGGTAAACTTATGTTGAATCCATCACAGTAATTGCATAATTCTTCTCATAATATTTATGCTGCTACATATTTAATGATTCTAAAAGTAAGATATTTATCACAACACTGATTTTAAAAATGACATGACATTTTACTTTAATTGATAACCATCTACTTCCTTAAATGAATAAGAATCACCTCTGTGAGGTGATCATACACAAACTTAGGTGGATAGATAATTGTAATAAGTGCATAGGTAAAAGGAGTCAAAGATCTGCTTAATTTGTAGTCTGAGAGAAGCCTGTTTCAGTTTTGTGGGTTCTCTGCTGTTATTAATGGCCACATGAACAGATTGTAATGCCATCAACTGGCAGGGTTTCTGAGAGCTCTTAATCAACAGATTGCAACGATCTGTCCCAATTTCACCATGATTACATCAGCAGACTCTGGGGCCAATATCTGAGTCATTAGAAATGACTTGAACTACAGGTTTGAGCTGGGAAAATGTCCAGGAGGTCTAAGTGGGGCGACATAGCTCTAGGAAACCAATCTGTTCATCAGAATATGACTGTCCCAGAAAAGGGCTTGCCAGTCGTTGCATCAGCAAACAAACGATCTGGCTCTCCAAACAGAAAATTCAAAATACACAGCTTGTCATGTATCACCTGTATTACACTGAGAGTTTATGCTTCGAAAGGGCACTATGCACAGTATGTTTGAACTTGCTGCTTCTCAATTAAGACTAGGGATAAGACAGGAGTTTGGGCATGGGGAATCCACCAATTAATTGTTCTGTTTAGCCAGGAACAGCTCCAGTTAATCGTCTGCCTTCTACTTCTTCAGCTGATTTTCAAATGTCCCAGTTTTTCTTTACTCCTACAATTTTGCTGTGAACTGAGTGCAATGTGCAAAATTTGTGTACAATTAACCAGGGAGGCGGAAATCCCATGAAGGATATAAAAATCCTTCTAGTCACTTATGAGGTTATATACAAAAGAAGTGAAGTTGGAGAGGGGTGTGAGCAGAACTCAAGGTTCTACCAAGTGTAGGAAACCAGTGACTTTTCAGATGCTTTTGCACTCAGTTGCTGTGATTTTTCTGGGCTGTATGGCCATGTTCCAGAAGCATTCTTTCACCTGCATCTATGGCAAGCATCTTCAGATGTTGTTAGGTGTGTTGGAAACTAGGCAATTGGTGTTTATATTTGTGTGAAATGGTCAGGGTGGGATAAAGAACTCTTGTCTGTTTGGGGCAAGTATGAATGTTGCAATTGGCCACCTTGATTGGCACTGAATAGTCTTTCAGCTTCAAGGCCTGGCTGCTTACTGCCGGGGGAATCCTTTGTTGGGAGGTGTTAGCTAGCCCTGATTGATTCATGTCTGGAGTTCCTCCATTTTCTGAGTGGTGTCCTTTACTTACTGTCCTGATTTTAGAGTTTTTTTTAGTACTGGTAGCCAGATTTTGTTCATTTTCATGGTTTCCTCCTTTCTCTTGAAATTGTCCACATGATTGTGGATTTCAATGGTTTCTCTGTGTAATCTGACATGGTAGTTGTTAGAGTGGTCTCAATAATATGCCGTGTCCAGGTTGGTTCATCAAGTGCTCTGCTGTGGCTGACTTCTCAGGTTGAATCAGTCTGCAGTACCTTTCATGTTCTTGATTTGTGTTTGGACAATGCTGCATTTGGTGGCCCCTGTGTAGACTTGTCCACAGCTGCATGGTATACAGTAGACTCCTGTAGAGGTGAGAGGATCCCTCTTGTCTTTTGCTGAATGTAGCATTTGTTGGATTGTCTTAGTGCACTCCATCTTCTATCATTCACAGGCCAGTTTCTAGTGATAATAGTTGTAGTGCTGCAGCTGGAAACTACAGCTCTCCCACCCCTGGCCACCCCTTGCACTTCAGTCCCCAAAAGATTAAGGTCGCATTCAGGCATTCTAATGTTGGAATGAGCATTGGAAGGCAGAATGATTATTATAGGAACATACCATTAGGATGGGTCTTAATGTTACTTTGGGGATTATCTGCATTTGGGTGATCCTTGCAGAGCTCTTTAGATAAACCTTCATTAAGTAAATGGGAATCACAGCATAGAAATAAATTAAATTGTGCCGCATGTACATAAGAAGGCAATCTGTGATTCTTGACAGGTTGCTTGACTAGAGTCCCCATCATCCTTGACTCCTGGTCACATTGGTAGGGACTGATGAGAACATTTGGAGAAAACATGTTTTCCTATCCCTGATTTAAGTATACAGGCAGTTCCTAAGTTACGAACAAGATAGGTTCTCTAGCTTTGTTCTTAAATTGAATTTGTATGTAAGTTGGAACAGATGCATTTTAAATGTTACTCTAGATACACACACACACACACAAGTTTTGGATAGCATAAGGAAGGATTAACACTCCTTGGTGTTTGTTTTGTTATCTGTTTCCTGGTCACAGTGGTCCCTGGTCAAGTGTTTGCTGGTAACAGTAGTCCCTGGTCACAGTGGTTCCTGGTCACAGTGGTACCTGGTCAAAAAATGGTTGAGAATCACTGGCCTAGGGCTTTGTCTATATAGGCAATATAAAATAGACTCACGTTGCAACTGCTGCAAGTAGTCCATGCAATGGATGGCTAGTTTCACAACAGAAGCACTACTTTCAGTTGTAGATGGAATGTGAAACCCTTTTCATATACTCTAACACCAAATCCCTGTCCTTCAAATTACTACCTTTTCTGATAGTGTACAGCAGTGGGTGGGCAACAGGATGAGAACTAGAGCCCAATCCCCTACCGGTTCCTTATGTCGAAGAAAGAAAAAAAGAAGGAAGATTATTTATTTACTATATTTCTATACTGCCATTCTCAGCCCAGGGGCAATTCATGGCGGTTTACAGAATGGCACAATTCAATGCCCATAACAATATTAAAATAGCTAAAACATTTAAACATAGATAAAAAAATCACTATATAATATCAATAAAAACATCATAAAACAATAAATCCTCTGCATTTCATTACCAAATCATTATCCAGTCGCGTTGTCCAGCCATTATGAGATCTCCTGTATCCCAGCCAAAACTGTATGCAGAAGTGATGAAAAAGGAAGTATTTGGTGGAGATGAGAGACAAGTGGGCGCTAAGGGTGCAGCAGGACTTTGTTGCATGTTTTCCTATATTTTGGGGGCTGTTTACATAATTTTAAGGCAAAAATCACATTATCATTGAACCAAGCAAGGTTGGGGGTTGAGAAACTAGGAAGGCGGCTTCTTAGGCCACAGAACTGGGATTATTTTATCTAAAGATTAGTATTTGAAATAAGGGGAAAGGGATCCTGGCATGACTAAGATAAAGAAATATTCCAAGCAAACAGGTGTGGATTCGCTGACCAGATAGGCACTGCTTGATTTACATGTACCATATAGGGATCATGTTGTACAGACATCTCTGCATAGTTCACTGTCTGTGGCTTCAAAAGGCAGAGTCCATGGAAGGTCACAACCTGCACTTCCAGAATAACAAGATCCCCGATCTCTTTTTTTTCCTTTCCATGATAAGAGATGTTATTTGGTGAAATGGAAAATAACTGATTGTCCTAAGCATAAACTGTTTTAGAATCCAAATGCAAAACATATTTAAAATTAGCATGTAAATGTGGGCACCCACACATATGTATACCTTGAACATGAATCCCTAGCGAGGATTGTTCAAAAGAATAAGTGTTGTTGTTGTTCATTCGTTCAGTCGTCTCCGACTCTTCGTGACCTCATGGACCAGCCTACGCCAGAGCTCCCTGTCGGCCGTTACCACCCCCAGCTCCCTCAAGGTCAGTCCAGTCACTTCAAGGATGCCATCCATCCATCTTGCCCTTGGTCGGCCCCTCTTCCTTTTGCCTTCCACTTTCCCCAGCATAATTGTCTTCTCTAGGCTTTCCTGTCTCCTCATGATGTGGCCAAAGTACTTCAACTTTGTCTCTAGTATCTTTCCCTCCAGTGAGCAGTCGGGCTTTATTTCCTGGAGGATGGACTGGTTGGATCTTCTCGCGGTCCAAGGCACTCTCAGCACTTTCCTCCAACACCACAGCTCAAAAGCATCGATCTTCCTTCGCTCAGCCTTCCCTAAGGTCCAGCTCTCACATCCGTAGGTTACTACAGGGAATACCATGGCTTTGACTAGGCGGATCTTTGTTGCCAGTCTGATGTCTCTACTCTTCACTATTTTATCGAGACTGGACATTGCTCTCCTCCCAAGAAGTAAGCGTCTTCTGATTTCCTGGCCACAGTCTGCATCTGCAGTAACCTTTGCACCTAGAAATACAAAGTCTGTCACGGCCTCCACGGTTTCTCCCTCTATTTTCCAGTTGTCAATCATTCTTGTTGCCATAATCTTGGTTTTTTTGACGTTTAGCTGCAACCCGGCTTTTGCGCTTTCTTCTTTCACCTTGATTAGAAGGCTCCTCAGCTCCTCCTCGCTTTCGGCCATCAGAGTGGTGTCATCTGCATATCTGAGGTTGTTAATGTTTCTTCCAGCAATTTTCACCCCAGCTTTGCATTCATCCAGCCCCGCACATCGCATGATGTGTTCTGCATACAAGTTAAAAAGGTTGGGTGAGAGGATGCAGCCTTGCCGTACGCCTTTCCCAATCTTGAACCAGTCTGTTGTTCCGTGGTCAGTTCTGACTGTTGCTACTTGGTCCTTGTACAGATTCCTCAGGAGAGAGACAAGGTGGCTTGGGATGCCCATCCCACTAAGAACTTGCCACAATTTATTATGATCCACACAGTCAAAGGCTTTAGAATAGTCAATGAAGCAGAAGTAGATGTTTTTCTGAAACTCCCTGCCTTTCTCCATTATCCAGCGGATATTGGCAATCTGGTCTCTCGTTCCTCTACCTTTTCTAAACCCAGCTTGAACATCTGGCAACTCTCGCTCCATGTATTGCTGGAGTCTTCCTTGCAGGATCTTGAGCATTACCTTACTGGCATGAGAAATAAGGGCCACTGTACGGAAGTTTGAGCAGTCTTTCGCATTTCCCTTTTTTGGTATGGGGATATAAGTTGATTTTTTCCAGTCTGATGGCCATTCTTGTGTTTTCCATATTTGCTGGCAAATGGCATGCATCACCTTGACAGCATCATCTTTTAAGATTTTAAACAGTTCAGCTGGGATCCCGTCGTCTCCTGCTGCCTTGTTGTTAGCAATGCTTCTTAAGGCCCATTCAACTTCACTCCTCAGGATGTCTGGTTCTAATTCATTCACCACACCGTCATAACTATCCTCAATATTATTATCCTTCCTATACAGATCTTCTGTATAGTCTCGCCACCTTCTCTTGATCTCTTCAGCTTCTGTTAGGTCCCTGCCATCTTTGTTTTTTATCATACCAATTTTTGCTTGAAATTTACCTCCAATGTTTCTAATTTTCTGGAAGAGGTCTCTTGTCCTTCCTATTCTGTTGTCTTCCTCCACTTCCATGCATTGCTTATTTAAAAATAGTTCCTTATCTCTTCTGGCTAACCTCTGGAATTGCGCATTTAACTGGGCATATCTCCCCTTATTATCACTGTTTCCTTTTGCTTTCCTCCTTTCTTGGGCTACTTCCAGTGTCTCAGCAGACAACCATTTTGCCTTCTTGGTTTTCTTTTTCTTTGGAACGTACTTTGTTGCCGCCTCCTGAACAATGTCGCGGACTTCTGTCCATAGTTCTTCTGGGACTCTGTTTACTAAATCTAGTCCTTCAAATCTATTCTTCACTTCCACTGTATATTCGCTAGGAATGTTAGTGAGATCATATCTAACTGGTCTGTGTATTTTCCCTGATCTCTTTAGTTTTATTCTAAGTTTGGCAATAAGAAGTTCGTGATCTGAGCTACAGTCAGCCCCAGGTCTTGTTTTCACCGACTGGATGGATGTCCGCCACCTTTGGCTGCAAAGGATGTAGTCAATCTGATTTCGGTGTTGACCATCTGGTGAGGTCCATGTATAAAGCCGTCTTTTAGGTTGTTGGAAGAGAGTATTCGTTATACACAGCGAGTTTTCCTGGCAAAATTCTATCAGCCTGCGTCCCGCTTCATTTTGTTCTCCCAGACCATGCTTGCCTGTGATCCCAGTTGTCATTTGACTTCCCACCTTGGCATTCCAGTCTCCTGTAATGAAAATAATGTCTGTTTTTGGTGTATTATCCAGTAGGTCCTGCAGATCCTCATAGAACTGATCTACTTCTGCTTCTTCAGCAGCTGTGGTTGGGGCATATATTTGGATCACTGTAATGTTGAAAGGCTTTCCTTGCACTCGAATTGAGATCATTCTGTCATTTTTTGGGTTGTATCCAAGCACCGCTTTAGCGAATTTCTTATTAATTATGAAGGCTACTCCATTTCTTCGATGTTCCTCTTGTCCGCAGTACTTCTATGCAAATTGTGTTACAGGAAGTCCAGGGGAGCTGGAAATAGCCAAAGGCTCTTCCTCTTTGCAGCACACAAAGGAGGGCCACTTGAAAGGCCAGCATAATGCCTATGACTCAGGACTCCTACCTGGTAATACAGTGGGAAAGAAAGATGAATAGGGAACAGAAAAATCTAACATTGAACTAGGACTTTCTATAGTAAGCTTGGTGTTGTTATTGCTGCTGCTGTTCTTGTTGTTGTGATTTCCAACCTATGATGAACTTAAGGCAAACTACTCATGTTTATTTTTTTTACATGATTTATTCAGAACGATCTTAGCTTTCCTCTGAGGCTGAGAGTGTGTGACATACCCAGTGTCATCCATGACTGAGAGATATTCAAACCATGGTCTCCAGTTCCAGCACTCAGACCATGCTGATTCTATGAATTAGCCATTTCGAAGGTCTAGTCAACCCATTCAACCCTGATAGTGGAGCCCCTGGTGGTGCAATGGTTTAAACCCTTCTGCTGACAGGACTCAAGACTGACAGGTTGGAGGTTCGAATCCAGGGAGAGTGCAGATGAGCTCCCTCTGTCAGCTCCAGCTCCCCATGCGGGAACATGAGAGAAACCTTCCACAAAGATGGTAAAACATCAAAACATCCAGGTGTACCCTGGGCAACGACCTTGAAGACGGCCAATTTTCTCACACCACAAGGGACTTGCAGTTTCTCAAGTCGCTCCTGATACAAAAAAACAAAACAAAACCCTGAGAGTGTCAAATCAATTTAAAGTTTCTCCTCATGTCAGGAGAGGCCTCTTTCACTGTTCTCCCTTGACAATATGCCACATTGCATTCAATGAGATTGATTTCTGAGCAAAAGTTGAGAAAAATAGTTTTTGGTGCAATTTCTAGTACCTTTAAGCCAGTGTGGTAACCAGCTGTGTTGACCAGGGCAACTTTAGTTCCAAAAAATAACTTTCCCAAACTGCTCTACTTTTGGGTACTCAGATTTTAGCTAGATAGTACATGTTACCTCTTCTCATGTTGTCATCTCACGCAGGATGTGTGATTCTTAGGCAATCATGAGGTTATACTGATGCAAAAGCATGATGTTCTAATGATATAAAAGTGGGCCAGGGGGGAAAAAAAACCACTTATGAAAAAAACCAATCACTTGATTCTGATCAAACCAGTCATGGACTCATATAATTGCTGTTTGGATTACTGACCGGCAAAGACTGCATGTTCAGCATGGACTTCTTGTGACATACTGTACATAGAGTTTATTCAACTGACTATAAAACATTTCCAATCTGTACAAGGTAATAAAGCAATTGAATGCGGATAAAGTGTACCATACTGTGATATATTTGTTTTTCCTACCAGTGTGTTGCTTTTTTCCATGTCCTTGGCATATTGTATATGTGCTTTTTAAAAAAAGATATACCACCATTAGCAACCCATTTGCATGGACAGAGTCTAGCATTTGCATTGCAAAATGACCTCGCCCTCAGAGAGGGAGAACACTGCTTGAGAGAACACTGCTCTATTAACCTCTAGATTCTCCAGCGCAACTTTATGATCAACTTGTGCCAAATATTTATCATAAGGTTGAGCCGGAGGATGTAGAGCGGTGTTTCTCAATCTGGGGGTTTGGACCCTCTGGGGGGGGGGTCACAAGGGGGTTTCAAAGGGGCCACCAATGACCATCAGAAAACATATATTTCTGATGGTCTTAGGAATCCTTTTGACAGAGAAGGATGAAGATCTTTCCACCTGTCCTTCTCTTCCTCGAATCCTCCCACTAAAAATACTCCTCTTCTCTGATTGATTCCAAGCGAGGAGGGGAGAGCAAGTGTGCTGAGCGCATGGCAGCATGGTGCACATGCTTGGGCGAAGGAGGGTGGGTGAGTACTTTCAAGGCATGGGGGCTGTGTGGGAGAAGTTGGGGCCCAATTCTATTGTTGGTGGAGTTCAGAATGCTCTTTGATATAGGTGAACTATAAATCCCAGCAACTGCAACTCCCAAATGTCAAGGTCTGTTTTCCCTGAACTCCCCCAGTGTTCACATTTGGGCATATTGAATACTCGTGCCAAGTTTGGTCCAGATCGATCATTGTTCAGAATGCCCTTTGATTGTAACTATAAATCCCAGCAACTACAACTCCCAAATGTCAAGATCTATTTTCCTCAATCTCCACCAATGTTCACATTTGGGCATATTGAGTATTTGTTCCACGTTTGGTCCAGATTCATCACTGTTTGAGTCCACAGTCCGCTCTGATGTAGGTGAAATTCCAAACTCAAGGTCAATGCCCACCAAACCTTTCTGGTGTTTTCTGTGGTCATGGAAGTTCTGTGTGCCAAGTTTGGTTCAATTCCATTGTTGGTGGAGTTCAGAATGCTCTTTGATTGTGGGTCAACTATAAATCCCATCAGCTAAAACTCTGAAATGACAAAATCAGTCCCCCACAACCGCACCAGTATTCACATTTGGGTTCATTGGGTATTTGTGCCAAATTTGGTCCAGTGAATTAAAATAAATCCTGCATATCAGATATTTACATTACGATTCATAGCAATTGCAAAATGACAGTTATGAAGTAGCAACGAAAATAATGTTATGGTTGGGGGTGACTACAACATGAAGAACTGTATTAAGGGGTCACAGCATCAGAAAGTTGAGAACTACTGCTCTAAATTCTCCAGCACAACTTTATTATCAACTTGTGCCACAAGTTTACCATAAGGTTGTGCCAGAGGATGTAGAGATTCCTAGAGAGGCAATCTCTCTCTCCTCTTCCCCCCTTCCCTCCCTCCCTCTCTCTCTCTTTCTTTATTGAAGTTCTTGTTATTCTTCCCAGGACACGCATTGACAAACCCTATTGCTCATAAGAATAGATTAACAAATGAACACACTGCTAAATTGGTTTCTATTTCACAATTTGTTTTGTTTCTCAACCCAACAAAAGTACAAATAGTCCAGATAAAATGTAAGGAGTGCCTGTATCCATATATCCTTTAATGAAAGAAAATATTCAAGTAGTTGTACAGAAACATTATTTCTCAACACTAACAAACTGATAAATAGCTCATGGAGTTAGTGAATAAAGCCACAAGTGTTACAATTATACCAAAGGGAAAGAAAGTTACACCGTTAATAAAAGTTATATCAGTGGCTTCTTATGTTACAAATCTGTAATTGTGGTTCTGAATGCCAGCCAGTGTTTTTTAATATGCAGACATTGTTAAATAAAATGGAAGTATATGTTCTTCTATGACAAATATTTCAATAACATAATTTCCACAGAAACATTCGGATATTGAAACCACACATGCTAAATCAGATAACATTATTTATAGCACACCACTCTTTGCTGGGAATGCTGACATTGCAGTGCTGTTTTGGTGTTTGTCATGGTGTTTGCTTCTTATCCCACTATGCAATGGAGAACAAGCAATTGCAATGAAGTAGCCAATTAACCAAGTGGCAAACTGAAACCACTGACAAATATTTAGGCCCTGGTTAAGAATGAGAAATTGAATATGCAATAGTAATGCTTGCAGAACTGTCAATGGACAACTGTGAAATGAATACAACTATTGCAAAACAGAACAGAACAGTTGTATTATTCTTGGTGCACAAAGGAACCTATGTGTGCATTTCAATCTGGTTTCATACCTGTTTATGGAACAGAGACAGCTTTGGTCTCCTTGGTGGATGAGCTCCACAGAGAGCTAGACAGGGGGAGTGTGTCCTTGTTGGTTCTCCTGGATCTCTCAGAGGCTTGTGATACCATTGGCCATGGTATCCTTCTCGGTTGTCTCACTGGGATGTTTTGCAGTGGCTCCTTTCTTTCCTGGAGAGCTGTACCCAGAGGGTGGTGCTAGGGGACTCCTGCTCAAACCCCTGGCCATTGACCTGTGGGGTTCCTCAGGGTTCTGTTTTGCCCCCATGCTGTTCAACATATACATGAAACTGCTGCGGGAGGTCATCCAAAATGTTTGTGTTCAGTGCCACCTATATGCAGATGACACCCAGCTTTCCTACTTCTTTCTACCTAAAGCCAAGGAAGCTGGCCCTAAACCAGTGCCTGTCATCAGTAATGGACTGGATGAGGGCAAACAAATTGAAACTTAATCCAGACAAGACAGTGGTACTCCTGATCAGTCTGAAGTCAGACCAAGGAGTAGGGATCCAGCCTGTGCTGGATGGGGTTACACTTCTCCTGAAGACATGGATATCTCCGGTCCACAGTTTGGGGGTCCTCCTGGACTCGGCACTGAACCTGGAGGCCCAGATGTCAGAAATGGCCAGGAGGGCCTTTGCACAATTAAAACTTGTGCACCAACTGCCCCCATTCCTTGAGAAGCCAGATCTGCTCATGGTGGTACATGCCTTAGTTCCATCCCATCTGGATTACTGTAACACACTCTATTTGGGGCTGCCTCTGAAGACTGCTCAGAAACTTCAGCTGGTCCATAAAGTTGCAGCCAAGTTGCTTACTGGGACTGGCTATAGAGAGTGGACAACTCTCCTGTTGCAGCAGGGTCACTGGCTGCCAGTCTGTTATTGAGCACAATTCAAAGTGCTGGTTAAGTCAGTTAAAGCTCTAGATGGTTCAGGTCCTACTCAGTCCCTGAGATATTCATGAGATGTCCTTTCCTCAGTTCCACTTCCATCTTGAGCTCGGTTGGTGGAAATGAGAGAGTAGACTTTTCTTCTCGATGGTTGCCCTTCGACTCTGGAAACCCCTGCCCAGGGAACCCAGAATGGCACCCTCCCTGCTCTCCTTCCGGTGGCAGGCTAAAACCTTTTTATTCAGGCAGGCTTTTATAGATGGAGTTTAAGACCATCAAAGGTTGATGTGATTTTATATGCTTCTATGGTTTTAACCAGGGTTGTTTTAATATAAATGTTGTTTGATCCTTTTTTAATATTTGTATATTTTAAGTTGCATTGAAATGCTTTTTGTTGTGAGCCACTTTGAGTCTCCTTATGGAGAGAAAAAGTGGGATATAAATAAACATCATCATCATCATCATCATCATCATCATAGGACACCAAAATTCCAGCATTTCCATTAACATCACTGGAAATATTCTGATTGTAGTGTGCTAAGTATCTCTATTCAAGCCACTGATCAATACTATTTCAGCTGCCTTTAATATTCTTTTTAAGAATGACCACTTGGAATATGTACTTCTTCTATGTTGAAGTAAGCAGTGAGAAGAGGTTTATTCATGCTCATCTACTCCTTGGTCGACCATCAGTCTGAAAGCAGTCAAAGAGGGGAGTCCACGGGGAGACTATTTAAATCTCCTGTCTTTTCTGCCCATGTCTGAAAATACACAGGGGTTATCAAATACACAGGGGTTATCAAGTGACTGGACAGCCTGCACTACATGAAAAGTAGGCCATGACCTTTATGTATGGTCTAGAAGAATGAACTTTGTACGGCTCACTGGGTTTGCAAAGTCTCTCTCACTCGCTTTCTCCCTCTCTCACACACAAATGTATACACATAATACTTGAGGACTGCATTTTGAATCCAGGAACAAGCAAATCTGCAAAGGTGAAATCCACAAATGTGAAGGGCCAACTGCTTTGCAAACTGGCTAGTTTAATATTATTTGAAAATGAAATAGAACCTGAAACAAAGTGTTAAGCATTGCATCTCTGTCTTTTCCACTGAATATTATTTTATTCTGTTTCTCCTTTCTACCCAATTCTTTTGATACTAAACCAGAGCTTGAAGTCATCCTGATAGGACAGAGGTACTCCTGATTAGTTTAAAGGGAGAGCAGACTATACAATTCCCACCTGTCTGAATGTTCAGATTTGTAGTTTGAACAAGTCCGGAGCCCAGGGTCCTTGATTGCAGAAGTGACTAGAAGTACACAAAACTAATGACTGCTGTGTCTGTTTCTGGAAATGTTAGAGCTGGTGATAGTGGCACATGCCTTGATTAGTTCCTGTTTGGGTTATTGCAACATGCTCTATAGGGGCTGCCTTTGGAAAATTTTTGGAAACTTCAACAGTCCAACATGCTGTGTTGCAAAAACTCCCACGGGCAACTGGTGTGTTTTCAGACACAATTCAAACTGCCAATTATGACTGAAATACCTTATCTCCCTATATGAGTTCTAAGATGTTTGGGGAAGGCCTTTTTCTAAATCTCACCACGATCATATTTAATAAGGCCGAGGAAAGAGACCTTTTTAAATGACTGCTTCCAAACTATGTAATTCCTTCCATAAGACAACCAAATTACCTTTGCCTTATGTCACTCACTTTCTGCCTGGAGGTGAAAACCTTTTCTGTTTAACAGGCCTTTGGCAGTTAACTAGATATTACAGAAATATTTTTATAAGGCGTGTCCTACTTTTACCTAGACTATTTCATTAAAATTAAGATCAATTGGTGCAGTGGTTTGAATGTTGGACAACTGGAGAACAGGGTCAACATTTTTGGATGACCTTGCATAAATCATGCACTCTCAATCTCAGAGATTGGCAATGGCAAACCCCTTAAGGACAAATCTTGCCAATAAAATCTCATGTTAGGTTTGCCTTAGGCTCACCATAACTCAGAAAATACTTGAAGGCAGACAGCAACAACCATTATATTTAAATCCTTTTAAAACTGTTTTTAATAATTATTATTTATTTATTTATTTATTTATTTATTTACTTTGCTTATATACCGCTGTATCTCAAGCCCGAAGGCGACTCACTGCGGTTCACAAACAGTAGAAACAGTAGAAACAGCAGTGGTTCCATACAACATATAACAATTGACTTAACACATTATCCATAAATTAACAATAAGCAATTACAATGCACAATTATTACAAAAAACAACCGTACCCAATCTTCTCATCATCCAAGCGTAGTCCAGGTTCGTCGTCCATTGTTCCATTCTTATGTTCCATTACCAGATTGCACTAAATTACTCAAATGCCTGCACAAACATCCAGGTCTTCACCTTTTTGCGGAATACCATTAGAGATGGTGCCAGTCTAATGTCCATAGGAAGGGCGTTCCACAGCCGAGGAGCCACCACCGAGAAGGCCCCATCTCTCGTCCCCGCCAGCCGAGCTTGAGAAGCAGGCGGGATCGAGAGCAGGGTCTCCCCGGAAGATCTCAAAGTCCTGGTGGGTTCATAGGCAGAGATGCGGTTAGATAGGTAGCTTGGGCCGGAACCGTTTAGGGCTTTAAAGGCCAACGCCAGCACTTTGAATTCAGCCCGGTAGCAGATCGGTAGCCAGTGGAGTTGGCGCAACAGGGGGGTTGTATGCTCCCTGCGCTCCGCTCCTGTAAATACCCATTTGATTATTTTTCTTTAAAAAACAGATTCTATATTGGGAAACGAAATATAAACACAATACATTATTTTAGTTTTCCTGTTTTAAAGTCTGTATTTTATCTGTGTATCTATGTATCTGTGACCTTATATTTCTCCATCTATGGAGTCTTCTGTTTTTTTCCTCCATCAGGCAATAAACTTTCCGTAGTCACCAAGAATGTTCAGTCCTCACTGAGTTGCTCTGTGGCTCCTCCTCCTTTAGGATTTTTCCCTATACATTTTTCCAACTTCTGCAAACCCAGTTTTCCCTCAAAGTTTGTAAGCAGGTCCCACCTATGTTTTGATGTGGCCATTTCAACTATCTAAGCTTTGGCACTCACATGCAAATATCAGAAATGGAGAAAAATACTGTTTGAATGTGAGTCATTACTTTTTAACTAGCCAGGAGTATTGTCAAACCATGGCACCACCCTACCCAAGATTCCAAGCAATATATATGATGTTTTTCTTTATTTTCAAAACATTTCCATAGCTTCAAAGCTGCAAAATGCTAACGCCACTAGAGGCTCCAGGAGCAACTGTACCCTAAAAACTCTAGCAAACCTAACCCTTCAATGAAATGTATCAACTTGATGATTTAAGTGTAACTTGTATCATCTATGTATTGTGTCAATTCTTAAATTTATAAACTGTATCAATTATATGTATCAAAATGTATCCTGAAGGCCACTATCTTTCCATACCATCAGTTTGCATCATCCCTTGGGAAAGGAAATCATGATAATGCTTCCTTCTTTAAGGATGAATATGTTCATGTATGATCTTGACTGCAATAGGATGAGGACACTGACCCCCCCCTTGCTACTCCTATAACTGTCATTTGAATCTTAGATGTAATTAAAAGAAGACTATGTTTATACAAGTTATGCCTTTGTGAATATAGGGATTTTTGCAAATATTTGACACCAATCAAAATGTATGCTTATGTGTTTAAGTAGTCAAATTAACTGTCATTGTGGCTTGAGCTTGCTTCCCTTCCAGTCATTGTCTGCAATTGATCTATTAATGGCTTTGATGAGCCATTGCAGTTGAGCTGTCAAAACTAATAAGAGGGCAAGACAGTTTGACTATACATCTGAAGACTAATGGTTTGAACCTGTAAATCTTGAGTAGTTAAGCTGGTGATTCATCATGCTCCAAACATCATCCTTAATGTGCCCGTCCCTAATGCACCCTAATGCATCCTAATGCCTCAATGGGTTTGGTAGAAATCAATACGCTGTAAGCTAAGCCTTTTGTAGCGCAAAAATCACAGGGAGCAAATCTTTTGCTGTGTGATTAGAGACAGCTTTTAGAGGTGTGATTTTCACTCATGTGGCAATAATACTAAAAGCATCCTGAATCATCAGCACAGCATTTTATGCTGGAGGCCATTGCCATACATGAGGACTGGTTTGCTTTCAAGCTGTCAAGCAAATGTAAAATGTGTGCCAGCACTAATACCTACTGTCCCAGTTTTGCAGTTGCAGTCCCAATTAATCCTCTGCCATCTCACTTTTTCAGCTTTTTCTCTTTGCCCCCTTTCCCTTCAGCCTGCTTCAACTGCTGTTAACTGAATTCACATCATAAAAGTGGTTTGCACTCTATGACTTCATCAGGGGAAGAGAATGGGAAGGGTAGAATTGTGCAGGTAAAAGCAAACTACTGCAGACCTTTATAGCATGTGTGTTCTCACTCATTCATAACACAAGGGTTGAATTAAAAGTAATGCCTCCACCTTCCTTACTTGGGTTTGGATGGGAATATTTTAACAAATCAAACGCAGAAATAATCCTTATAATGTGCTCTTTAACCACCACTATTAACGTTTCCATATAATCACCAGACAATTGGATAAATTTCTGTCAACAATGAACAAGTTTTCTGAAGCCATCACGGAAGAAGTCAACACTCTTTTTCCACAACCAGCATCTCACAGTTCTCTCAACATCTTCATCAGAAGCAGATTGATGTCCCTGCAGATCTTCTTTTATTATTGGGAACAGATGAAAGTCAGACAGTGCTAAATCTGGACTGTATGGAGAATGCCATACAGTGGTGAGATCCAGTCTCTGAAGTTCTGCTGTGTACCCATCGTGCACAGATGTTCCAATAGCCAAGCAAAGCAATAATATGGCCCACATGTTCTTGTAAAATGCTGGTTATGCTTGAAATTTCTCTCTGAGTGATACGACGATCATCCTGAATGAATGTGACAACCTCTTTCTTGTGAAACTCAGTGGTTGCTGTCACAGGACATCCAACTATTTGTTTGACACGCAAGTCAGATGTTCCCACTTCAACAACTTTAAACTTACTCGCCCAATGATGCACAGTACTCACATCAACACAATCACCATAGACAGCTTGCATTCTCTGATGAATATCATTTGAGGCGACACCTTCTGCTGTCAAGAATTCAATGACTGCACATTGCTTAAGTCGCACTGACCGACCATCTGCGCAAGGTTCCATACTTTGCACTTTAACAACACAACTGTTCAATACTAAGGCTTCCCACCAAAATTGAACTGTAGAGGAGAGTCTACTGAACAAGTCAGTACCTGCCTCATACCAGTACTGCTATTTGTTGAGGAGTTATGAAGGTGGAGGCATTACTTTTCATTCAACCCTTGTATTTGTCATTTCAGTCATGCCCCAATATCTCATTTGGCCATGTGTATCCTAGTTTTCATCTGGAAACCAATGCCCTCACTGCGGAAGAAGATGCAGAGCAAGAATAGGGCTCCACAGCCACATACGGACCCACAAGGAAATCCATAATGGAAGACCATCTTACTCGTCCAACGAGGGATCGCCTAAGTAAGTAAGTAAGTAAGTAAGTTTTCATCTGTCACTGTTAATGAAGCAAAGCTTCAGCTATCGCAATCCTATATGCAACTTCACTTCTAGCCAGATCTTACTAGGGCTGTGCTTGTGTTCAGTAGACATCATATTTGTCCTCAGGCCACACTTCACATTTTTGCCACTATTTATTTATTTACCCTATTTAAACCTTGCTTTTTTCTACCCCGAAGGGGACTCAAGGTGGCTTACATATGGCAATTATTCGATGTCTTGCAACATATAAAGACAATAAAACCTTAAAGCAGTTGAGTTAAAAATTGATACAAGTCAAACATTTAAAAATTACATTCAGTATTAAAATCACACCATCCAAAAATTGTGGTCCAAGGCCAATTCCATAGACATGGCACATAATCCGATCTATATTGCATTACACTAGTCTCTGAAAGCCTGGTCCCAGAGCCAGGTTCTTACTTTCCTTCTGAAGGCGAGGAAGGAAGGGGCTGATCTGATAATTAGTATAGTTAGTATAGTTATGATAGGTCACACCCCTCAAAACCCATGTTTGCAAAGCACTTCAACAAAGCATTTTGGAGGCAATGCTGAAAGTAGTGCTTGGAAATGGCATCCATAGTGTCCTTCTGGGATGTCATGAGAACAGGCAGGATAAACCACAAGGTCTCTGGCTCCATAGGGATTGATGGGGAGCCTGCATTGACTACATTCCTATTTTCAAGACACCTTTCATTAAACTCACCTAGGATGTTGCACAAGCACTATAGACACTGAGACTTCAGGGCATGGCTACATAATCTCTTCACATTACCTTGAGAAGACACATAATGGGCTTAGGAGAGAGTCATGGGGTTTTTCCTGATATGATCTGATTCTACACCAGGGAATGTTTCCTCACCTTTAGTGCCAAATTGGTCTTCCTCCTTGGGGGTGAGGGGTCTCCACTGAGTTTGCCAACACCTTGAACACCCTTTTTAAAAACCAGATGGTAATATCAAGAGATATTGAACTCCATTTCAGCCTATTATCTCTTGCCACACATAATTCATTTCTGCTCACACCCTCCTCCCAGGTGTATCAATAAACAAGCTTTCAAAATAATCCAATGACAATTTATTAAATTTCTCATCATGCCCAGAACCAATAAGCAATGGGGAAGAACGGAGCTCTTGACTATTAGGGAGCGGATCCTAGCCAGTACCACTTTGAACTAATCAGAAGCCAGCACGGCAACATGCCTTTGCTTTGAAAAGCTGTCAAAGTGCTATAAATAAACCTGCATGTTTGCAACGGTGGTATGTCAGTCTTTAGAGTGCAAACTCCACTGACATCCACTTTGGCCAAGATGAATAAATGTCTCTGATTTTGCCTTCAATCCATCTGCGTCTCATTCGATCCTTTGAGAGCCTGATACTCCTGGCCCCAAACCCACAATTTTGGTAAAGCTCAAATTACATAACAGCCTTTTGGGATTCTACGACATCTGCTTGTCTTAAGGAACACCATGGCTAAGAGGGTTTTGCAGACATCATTTCCCAGTGCCCCAATCTGTAGAATCTCAGAAAAACTTTGGATTTTGGATTCCAGGCTGCAAAGGTAGTTTTGTGGGGGGTCACATTTGGTTGTCCATGACTATAAACATGAATCTGTCACACTTAGGTTACTTTAAATCCAGCTTACAAAATTGTAGCTGCTGAACAAGAAGTCAGATCTTATCTTCTCCCACATTAGGTAGCATGTAGTTGGTGAGGAAATGCAATTATTTTCTGGATGTTGATAGACTGCAACTTCAATTGAGTCATTTATTATTCTGGCTAAGGTTGGTGGGAATTGCATTCCAGCAATATCTAGAGCTTCACACATCCCAGCCTATTAAACTTGGTAAACTGGTTTCAAATCTCTCCTTATCAATTAAGTTTACTTAAAAAAAACATGGAGCAGTCAGCCTACCTCACTCTAGCCAACCTCACAAGAGTATTGTGAAGCAAAAACAAAGCAGAGAAGAACCATCATCTAAACAGTAGTTGGATAAAATTAGGCTGATGCTGATGATGTTTGGAAGTAAATACCGCACCATCCAAGAAAGTTATTCATGCGCATCTCTGCACCTTATTATTGTTTTTATATCGTGCTTTTCTCCCAGAGGTAGAGTCAATTCAATTTACAAATTATGATGGTTACAGTAAAATGAAAAACATTTAAAAATAGTATGGTGTAAAACTAATAGTGTACATACTTTAAATTTTCAGTTTAAACAGCCAGTTGGAATACAATATACTATATATACTCAAGTATAAGCCTAGTTTTTCAGCCCCCTTTTAGGTTGAAAAAGCTCTCCTTGGCTTATACTCAAGTTAAGGTTATGTATGATTTTACTCTGTTATTAGTATTATTTTTATTACATTTATTATTGTACTCTATTTAATGTTGCTTATTTTACTCTATTATTATTACTACCTTTATTATTTTACCCTATTATTATTGGTATTATTACATTTACATTATTTTACTCTATTATTATTTTATTTCATTTATTATTTTACTGTTTCTTATTATTATTAGATTATTTTACTCTATTATTATTATTAGATTTATTATTTTACTCCCTTTATTATTATTGGAAGGCTACGTCAGCACATTTGCATTGAAGGTGGTTAGAATAATGATTTAATCAGAGTTGGACAGTCTTATCTCAAATTATAGTTTTATGTAAATATTCAAAAACATTTAACCTACTGATGCCTCAATTTTACTAGTATCTATTTTTATTTTGAAATTTACCAGTAGCTGCTGCATTTCCCAAACTCGACTTATACTTGAGTCAATCTGTTTGCCCAGTTTTTTGTGGTAAAATTAGGTGCCTCAGCTTATATTTGGGTTGGCTTATACTTGAGTATATACGGTAAGTCATTGCCTGACAGTAAGAGGGAAGGAAGGAGCCATTCTAGCCTTTGAAGATGGGGAATTCCAAGCCTGGGGGGCAGCCAGGGAGACTCTGTTTGATAGACTGGACCTAAAGAGATGTATTCAAAATTCTTCAGCCATTCCCCTTTTTCTTTTTGTTCCTGAGGATAATACTGTATGATTCAGGGGGTGCCCTCCTTCATACACAAACTGGCTACTATAGAAATGTACATTAAGCCTGAAGACATTTCACTACACAAGAACATGGTGAATGGTTTCCTACAGTCATTCTTTTCACGCAGGAGAAAAATAATGCTTGAAAAGACTCATGGCTTTGAATGTGAAATGCAACCTCAATGAACCCCACCCTACACAGGATGTTTTTTTTTTAATTTATCCATCTGGATCCAAAGACATAAAAGGAATAGGGAAAAGACGAAAGGGTAATCTAGGAATTTTTAGTCCAGAGGCCCAGAGCAAACACAAATGAAACAAAATGAATGGCTGAGATTGAGGAAGTTCTTGGGAGACATGCCAAATGTTTTGTATATATAGATGGTTGTTTAAATTAGACCATTATAGCCAGCTGTTTTGCCCACCTAGCCAAGGAGACAAACAACATGTTGGACTCCTGCATGTTTACAGCACAGTTTGTGATGGCGGCTGTTGCTGCAAAAATCTAAACAGAAATAACCAGCTGTCTCCAGGAATTCCCCACCCTCCTCCACTGTGTATCTATCTATATAGCCCATGCTTGACAGATTTGCAGGAGACAAGCATCCTGCATGGGTAATTAATCACCTGTGGCCAACAATGATAGCCTTCCAGAGGTAGAGTCTTGACGATGGATCTGTAAATGACTGTGAAGAACTATTCTGGACCTGGATCTGCATGACCTTTCACAATGAGGACATTTTAAGTGTAACTGCAGCCATATATATATATATATAGAGAGAGAGAGAGAGAGAGAGAGAGAGAGAGAGAGAGAGCACTTTGGATAGCATAGGGAAGGGTTAACACCCCTGTGGTGTTTTTTTTTTCTCCATGTCTGTACCCCTGTTCAGAAGATACCACTTCAAGTTTTGTCCCTGTGATAATTTGATTTTGAAAAAAATTGGCTTGTTGTGGAAACAAGGACTGGTGAGAAAGCTTCAATGGAGACACCTTTTCTCTAATGAAAACTCTTTCAGGAGTGAATTTCCCTTTTTAGGGGTAGGTTTCTCTCACTTCCCCAGTCTTAACTATAAGTTGTATGTAAGTTGTATGTTTGTAACCTGGGAACTGACTATATACATTCTGTAAGTAACATAAAACCCCTCGTCACTCTGGCAGATGCCAAAGTCAAACCGTGACACTGCTGTCACATACACATTCACACAGACATAACACAGACCAGCTGAAGGGATTTCTCTTCCTGATACTCAGAACAAAACAAACTGAACTTCAAGCCAGTGAGCTGGAATAAAACAATTTATCAGGCTGAGCAGTAAAAGGGGACGGCGATTCCTAGATCTCTCTCTTGAACAGATGTATTCAGAGGCTGGTGGAGAAAGAGGAAAAGGAAGGAAAGTTGAAGCGAGTGTCTGGTGGCAAAGAGTTTCAGTTTTTGTATGCTCTCAAATTTTAGTATTCCAGATTAGGGATGCTCAAATTGTATGAAGAGATAATGATGTATAATCCTTTGAATTTTGAATTTATATGCTCTATCTTTATGTTTTTATAGCCATTTAAATATATATAGGAAGTCTCCAAGTTACGAACAAGATAGGTTCTGTAGGTTTGTTCTTAAGCTGAATTTGTATGTAAATCAGAAAAGTTAAATGTTTTAAGTGTAACTCCAGCCATGTTTGTGTGTATGTATATATCTATATCTATATATATGTATATGTTGTTGGAGCATGCAGAAATCAGTTAGTGTGTGTGTGTGTGTGAACTGTAAAATAAGATACATTAAGTTGATTGGTCAGGCCATGCCCGGGGAGCAAGCTAAGCCTGGGACTTTTGGATACTGTTATATTTTTCAGGCTTGAGCTATGCAAGTGTTTGCAGAGAAGCCAAGAAAGAAGCAGAGATAGAGAGAGTTTGGAGTGTGCCCTCACTTCATGAGCTGATGGAGTTTATCCACATGGACAAAGAAAGACCATTTTAAATCTCTCATAAAAGGACATTATGTGAGTCGATACAACTGATCACATGATTGTAAATATGTTGTTCTGAATTATGAAGAGTACACTACTTGTTCTTCATTGTTCATCTGTGTGGCATATTTTCTTTCGCTGGCAAAGCAGTGTGTGGGCTGACCAAACATGAACTATACATGGTTTATTTTACATGATGCCACACATATGTGTGTGTGTTTGTGTATATGTATATCTATCCATCTACATGGGTAGCATAGGGATGAGTAAAACTCCTGTGGTGGTTGTTTTACTATCTGTGCTCCTGTTCAGAAGATTTCACCACACTTTCTGTCCCTGAGATAATTGGGTTTTGAAAAATGTGGCTTGTTGTGGAAGCAAGGACTGATGAGAAATCTTCAGTGGAGACACTTTCCCCCCATGATAACTCTTTCAGGAGTGAATGTCCCTTCCTGGGAGTTGATTTCTCTCACTTCCTGTTGTCTCACACCCATTTGTAACTTGTAAGTTGGATGTTTGTAACTCAGAAACTGACTCTCTCATCTCTAGAAAACACGATTAGGGTTGTCTTAAGTCAGAAATGACTCGAAATCAAGCAACAGTAACAACAGATTAAAACTATGCAATCAAAGTAAAAATATGAGTTATTTTAAAAGTGACTAATTCATAAAGTTAAAACATTAAACATTTAAAAACAGAGCAGATTTAGAGGGAGTTATTTTATGCAGTTATTAAATGCTCTACCAGTTTTGAAAAATGGCAACGTTAATCATTACTGGACTTCAACTATCCATTAAGCTGTGCTTTCTATGAAACAATTAAGCTCTCTTGTCGGCCGAAACAGCTGTGTGTGGAATTTGCTTCCCATTCCACGGGACACCTGTTTCCATTTCATTTATTATTATCCCTGCAGAGTCTGCAACAACCAGAGTACTGTGAACATAATTTTGCCCGTGCCCATAAAGGAGACATTAACAGAGACAAACTGGTCAGGAAGACAAATTGCTTGCTCGGCTAAAGTTTGTACATACATTCTTGCTGTCTTAGGAACTGACAGATGTTTTTTGTGGGTCTCTTAGGACTCCACCTGGATTTTTTTCCCCTCAACTCTAATACCTTTGTGATGCTATTCTGGACCTTTAATCCTTTCTTTAGTCCTTGCTCTGGTTCTTCTAACCGACGGAACCAGATTTTGTGCTAAAGGAAGAACTGTAAAAAGTCTTTAAAAAGTTACTATTATAACTCCCACAATCCTCAAGCCAGTATTGAATGATTTCATTAATTCATGTAGCATTCTGTCTTTCTCCCAATATGGCACACATGGGGTGTATCTACACTGTAAAAGGCATGCAGCTTGACATTAGTTTCATTGTTATTGCCTCAATCTATTGAATCCTGAGAGTTGTAATTTTTACAAAGTCTTTGACCTTCTCTGTCAAAGAGTGCTGGTGCTTCACCAAACTACAATCTCCAGAATTTCATAGCACTCAGTTACTACAGCAGTTAAAGTGGTGTCAAGTTGCATTAAAATGTAGGCTCATCCCTAGTGTTTCAGGGATTGTATACCTTCACTCCTGTCAGTACATGGTGATATTTGCTGTTCTACCTTGGGTTGTCCTGACTTCTCTGCTGTTTTGATTCTAGGCCTTTGGAGTATTTCTGAGAAATTAGAAAAGTTACATTTGGGCTCCATTCCAAGAATCCTCCTTAGCCAGTGATGGGGAGTCTGAGAACTGTAGTCCAAAAATCATTATTATAATAAATAATAATAATAATAATAATAATAATAATAATAAAACTTTATTTCTAGATCGCCCTCTCTCCCCAGAGGGACTCAGGAAGTTTATATACATATAAAATAGCAAACATTAAATGTCACAATAATATCATACAATAGTAAAAAAAAATTGACAGACTTATCATAGTAAAAACATTTGGATTAAAATGTAGAAATAAATTTAAAGAATAACAAATCAGTAAAACATAATAGCACAAAGCGTATCCTGGACCGATTAAAACAACCACACTGTAGAGGTGTCAGGCCTTAGTTGTAATTAACGTAGACCATAGCAGCTTTAAAGTGCAGGTTGTGTTACTCCTCCTCCTCTCTGTATGCTAAGGTAAATAGATGTGTTTTCAACAGTTTTTTTTTGAAAGGGAGGAGGATGGGGCCAGTTTTATTTCTTTAGGGAGGGAGTTTCAGAGTCGAGGAGTGATCACAGAGAAGGTCCCCTTTTCTCGTTCCCACCAACCACACTTGTGACTTGGGTGGGACAGAGAGCAGGGCTTCTTCCACTGACCAAAGTGTACAAGATGGTCTATATTGGGCAGTGGTTCCCAACCTTTTTTTGACCAGGGACCACTCTCCAACATTAGTACCAAAAGGGTTACGAATCAGTTTTTGGTCAACTTTAGATTTGGTTTGGGCTGCTGATTCAGAAAATTGCATCAGCTCTAGTTTCTGATACAGAACATATGCCATGGTCAGTGACAGGGAAAGAGTGGCAGGTGGCACGAAAAGAGCAGAAATAAAATAAAATAAAGAGAAAGGAGACTTGCGGTCCAAATTTTCGTCTTTGTGACCTACTGGTGGTCCGCAGACTAAAGGTTAAGAACCACTGATATAGGGAGATGCAGTTAGACAAATAGGCTGGACCTGAACTATTTCAGGCTTTATAGGTAACAACCAGCACTGTGAATTTCGCTCGGAAATGGACCAGCAGCCAGTGGAGCTGCCGCAACATGGCAGTGGTTCCCTCCTTGTACGTAGCTCCAGTTAGTTACCATTTCAGCTAACAGGCTATTAAAAATGGCAAATATCAAGTCCAACTTGTTTGTCTTTGTAACTCAATACTGTCTAGTTCTGTTTTAAATTTACACATTGTTTAATTGCTTTTTAGCATTTTATACTTATTTTTGTTTTGCTTTACACAGGGAGTCCCACTATTGGGAAAAAGGCAAGATCCATGCATAAAACAAATGGATAAAATAATTATTGCCTCTCCACTAACTTGATTGTTGTAGCCCTTGAGCACTTCCAAATGCCATTTGTCCAAGCTCTTGCCTGGCAATGTGAGCAATTGACCCAAAGCCCTTTTGCCTGCAAAGCAGTTTCTTCCTCATTGAACAGGTACCACCTTCTCCAGGGCTTCAGCCAACTACATTTGAGCAGGTTGCTATACAATTAAGACTCTCGCTGCTAGTTCCAGGATTTTCACAAACAACACTTGCTTTGCGCAGCCACATTGTTAAAAGAAATCTGACAGCTTGGGAAAGGTGTTATGTAAAATGGACTTTGGTGTCAAGACTTCCCTTGTGGCTTAATTTAAATTGAGGGAGGGAGGAAGGAGAAAAAGGAAAGCAGTAAATGCCAGAGTGACATGGAGTAAAGAGATATAATTGCCAGATCTACAAGGACAGGCAAACAGTTCCTGTTCCACTATCAGTACAAACTGAACTGGTAATATTACTATTGGGTCAAAATACACTTTGAGCATCTGTAGCAGGTGGCCTCTGTGAGATTCAACATGAACATATTGTACCTGGGCTAGAACAAAGCCATCGTTTTCTAGACCTCCAAGTCATAAACAAGAGTCGGCGTACCCATGGTGATTCCAGAAATACAGTAGAATCAAGGACTGCTCGCCTGTTACATAATGATTTGATTTTAATATACAGCCACAATGTGCATAAAAATGTTAAACAGAATAAGTTTGTTTGCCTTGTTAGTCATTATTTTAAACAGACAGATAGTCACTTTGAAAAAATACTAGGTTTTTAAAGGTTTTGTCTTTTAATTTAGTATTTCTCACAGAAATCTTTGGGACTGAATGAACAGCCCACTTAGGAAGAATGTGCCTGCACAAAGCATACTGAGTAGCAAATTACAAAATTAATCAAGCTAGTAATTACAATTCCATCTGGAATGTTATTTTTTAATCACACACTAAAATAACTCAAATATTGTTATTTTTCTAAGGCCAAAGATTGAAGAATAAAGGCATAATAAGAGGAAGGCCTGCAACATTTTTGTTATATCTTAGCACATTGACACATATTCAGGAAAAAGATACTTAGTGGGATGCTGGAGGGAAATGAAGAAGGAAGTCCTTCTCTGCTTCTTGATGTAGATCTCTTGATGCAAATTATAGCATGAGTGACTAAAAGGGGGAAAATCATTACGCTGGGAGCTCAGAAAACAAGATTCATAAACAAGAGAGTCATGAACAAAAGAGTTTGACAATGCAAACCAAGGACAGGAAGAATCTAATGATGGCAGTTCAGGTCAACAGTGTTTTGCCATGAAGCAAGAGAGTCTGGAAAGACCAGCATAGAAATGGGATCCCAAGCTATCTAACATTAGGAAATAAGTGGACCAGTATAGCAGAAAGACTCTAGGCCGGTGGTTTCCAACCTTTGGTGCTGCAATGTTCCTAACTGTTGACCGAACTGTCTGGGGCTTCGGGGAGTGGAAGTTCAAAAGACTTAGAGTTATCAAAGTTTGTGAACCATTGCTCTATGCTAGTGGTTCCTGACCTTTGGGCCTTCAGGTGTTTTGCACTTCAGCTCCCACAATTCCTAACAGCTTGTGAGCTAGCTGGGATTTCTGTGAGCTTAAGTCCAAAACACCTGAAGGACCAAAGGTTGGGAACCACTGCTCTGGGCTATAGCTGGGCAGAAAACTTTCTGCCCAGGAATGAAGCTTATAAAGCTGAGCTCATTGGGCTTGACTCAGACCTAAGATCTTTGCCAAAAAGTCTGAGTAGGAAAGGGACAACAAAAAAACTTATGGACTGCATTCAGCCCACACCTGTTCTTGTATTTCCAGATCCCTTTCCATTAAATGTTTTCTGAAGGAAAGATAGAAGGATGAAAGGAAGACGATTCTCAAACCTCCAGAAATGGACATTCATCTTTATAAGAAGCTGCTGGTTTCCCCAATCTCTTGTTCCTTTGCCCCAGAAGGGTTTTATGTAACTGGAAATAGATGTCTGGCTATTTCTTTTGTATTTGAGGAATAGTGTGGCCACAGTAGATCTCATAGAAGCACTTTGGTCTCTGGAACCTGAAACCTTCAGCACAAGGAGGGTCTACATACCAAGAACCTTACTCTAAAGAAGTTCTTATTTGCAGCCAAATACTCTATCAAGTAACTGACAATCTTGTCAATGCCTTCATTTGCCAACATCCCCTTGAGTTGTGAGTCCCCCTACCTCTTTCGTCCTCTCGTTCTTGGACAGAACTCTCCCTTTCTTAGGAAGCAGCATCTCTGCTGGAGTGGCCACAGGAAATGGGACACCTGTCTTTTTCAGTTTTGTGGAAGAGGGCACTTCAACATATGCATCTTTTTTGATGTAACCTTCAAATACTGAAACCCCCTCTTCCACACAACTGTTAGAAGATGCATTTTCTAACATTAGAAAATGTTGACCATTTCTGCTACCTTGGCAGTCACCTCTCCACAGAAGTCAACACTGACACTGAAATACAACACTGCCTGAGCTCTGTGAGTGCAGCATTTTTCCAAATGAAGCAGAGTTTTGAGGACCAGGACATCTGTAGGGATATCAAGGTGCTTGTTTATAAAGCTATTGTCTTCCCAACCCTGCTATATGCCTGCGAAGCATGGACTGTCTACAGATGTCACATTTAACTCCTGGAACGATTCCATCAGTGTTGCCTCTGGAAAATCCTGCAAATCTCTTGGGAAGACAGGTGGACAAATGTCAGCGTGCTGGAAGAAGCAAAGACCACCAGCATTGAAGCAATACTCCTATGCCATCAACTCTGCTGGACTGGTCACATTGTCTGAATGCCCGATCACTGTCTCCCAAAGCAGTTACTATACTCCCAACTCAGGAATGGAAAACGAAATGTTGGTGGCAGAGGCTGCCCTAGGTAATTTTCAACGGTAAGCAAACAGTATTTTGCCCCCCCCCCCCAAACCAATCATTGATATATATTTTCTGTTCATCATGGGAGTTCTGTGTGACATATTTGGTTCAATTCCATCATTGGTGGAGTTCAGAATGCTCTTTGATTTTAGGTGAACTATACATCCCAGTAATTACAACTCGCATATGTCAAGGTCTATTTTCCCCCAAAAGCGCCTCAAGAGCGCCCCTGGGCAAAATCAACTATACTGTGGATGCTTTGTGTAATGGGTTGAGCCGCCCCTGGTTGGTGGACAGGAAAAGAGCTTTGAAGATGGGCTTGAAGCCAACCTTAAAAATTGTGGCATAGACACTGAGAACTGGGAAGCCCTGACCCTTGAGCACTGTAACTGGAGTTCAGCTGTGACCAGCAGAGCTGTGGAATTTGAAGAGGCACAAATAGAGGGTGAAAGGGAGAAATGTGCCAAGAGGAAAGTGCATCAAGCCAACCCTGACAGGGACTGTCTTCCACTTGGAAACCGATGTCCTCACTGCAGGACAAGTATAGGGCTCTACAGGTTCCTATAGACCCATTGCCAAGACACTATACTTGGAGGACCATCATCCTCGGGCTACGAGGGATCATCTAAGTAAGTAAGTAAGTAAGTAAGTAATAAGAAAATACAGTTTCTTCTCCTTTTCCTGTGATCATTTTAATCTCTGTCCTTAATTCTGAGCATTTGATATCAGCTGAAATGGCCCAGTGTTTTGGCATCCAATGGCTCCAAAGTTTTAGGACTTTTCTTCCTTGGAAAATTCACCTAATAGGGTCATATTGAAGAAAATGAATTCAAATCCCCATTTGACTACAAATCTTAGTGGGTAGCCTTGGGCTGGTGAGTTTAGTTCCATTTAACCTACCATATAACGTTGATGTGAAAATCATATGGAAATGGAAAGGCTCTTCTGGAATTTAATGCCACTCAAGGTAGTCCTTCCAACCTGGATAGTTCTCTCCCATCCAACCCCAGTTTAGTTTGCCTTAAGAATATTTATTGCAAACTACAATCTTGTTTTCCCTCATGTATGCCATACTGGATTTCTGGGAGAAAGGAAAAAAGAAATAGAAATAGATGCAAGCTTCTCTCGGCGACTGTCTGGAGAGTTGCTGCTAACTGGAGTTTCATGGGAACAATGCTGATGTCTTGAAATCCCACAGATGCTAACAAATAAAGTTGTAATCAATGCATATAAAGACATGTCCTGTGGAACATTATGGCCTATTCTTCAATTCATTCTGCCTCTCCATCATTTTGGCATGTGTTAAAAATTATACAAACTCTTTAATGAGAGTTCATTCTTGTTACAACATGTACAAAATGCTTGGCTTCTGAAGAGGAGACTTTAAAAAAACCCTGAGGACACAATGTCTTTACATATGATAATGTGTATTATTTTCCTAAGGCTGAAGAGTATTCTGCCTTTCTTCCCCATTACTATGGCAACAGACATCTCTGAGTAATACCTCTTTTAACGGTGTCAATTAGGCTTACATAAGAGTATTTTAATGACAAAAAGGCTCTGCAAAGTGCCGTCTAAGCAATGGCAGAAGGAAAACCTCACATACAAGGCATGTTTCTTTTTCGTTTTTTAAAAAAACAAAACAAAACAATCTTTCCCCAACTTCCCTGGGCAATAATTGCATGTTCTCCATTTGTTAGCTATGGTTCATTGACACATTGTAGCTTTCTGTAAAAACCTGGAGTTCATTTACTTCTCCCACTTCAAGAAATAAAGAGAAGGGTTTGTTGCATGCCAGTGTCTTAGGGGTACGGTTTTCGAAAGAAAGAAGGAAGGATGTAGGGAAATGTATCTGTGTGTCTGTGCCTTCAAGTCTCCTGTCCACTTACAGTGACCGGTTTTCTTAGCAAGGTAGTGGTTTTACACATTCCTTCCTCTGAATTATAGCTACAACACCTGCTGTGCATTGATGGTCTCCCACCAAAATACTTACCAAAACTAACCCTGGCTAGCTTCCAAGGCCCCTTCCACACCGCTGAATAAAATTACACATTATCTACTTTGAACTGGAATACATGGCAGTGTGGACTCAGGGTGCTTTCAGACAGCACTAAATCACAGGTTTTAGTGAGGGGCAAAAAATCCTGAGACTTCAGGAGAGGTCCACAATTAGACCTTTTGGTCCTGGGATTCCTGCCTCCATTGTCCACACTTGATGCTTTGTTCCAAGATATAGAGGCTCCCAAGATTGTCACTGTGGGACTTCCTCCAGAAACCGGCAGTTGTCTTTAAAAAAAAAAAAAGATGCAGATATGCAGAGATTTGGTTATGCAGATCACTGCAAAGTTCAATTCTATGTGTAGGCCAGAGAAATTTTGTGTGCCAGAAACATTTCATAATGTTTCTGGCATACAAACAAAGTTTTGCCTTCTACTTAAGTGTCACCTTTTTTAAAGGAACCAATCAATCAGGAACAAGCCCAAATAAAAAGTCCCATTATTTCCAATTGCAGGGACATACAGACATGCGAATATTCAGCTGAAAATGGCAATATTACCACACATGGAAATCTCGTATTTTTTGCCTTTTGTAGCAATTGATTCCAGGTTTACAGCGAACAGCATTTGGCCACCCTCTTGTTTGCTGCGCAGTTCCTGGGATAAAGGTACTGTCTGGAGGGGGGCCCAGATAACCCAGTTCCAAGCAGATATTGTGGGATTTTCTGCCTTGATATCCTGGGTTATATGGCTGTGTGCAAGGGATCCAAGCTAGAGGGGTTCTGCTGCCTTTAGGGTATTTAGGCTGGTACATTTCTCCTCTGGTCCTGCTATGTGAGGGTTAATGCAAGGTGGTCAACTACAACATTCACACTTGCCTCCAGCAGACAAGAGTTCTTTCTTCCACCCTGGACATTATTCCACAAATATATAAACTTCACTTGCCTAGTTTCCAACAAACCTCACAACCTCTGAGGATGCCTGACATAGATGTGGGTGAAATGTCAAGAGAGAATGCTTCTGGAACATGGCCATACAGCCCAGAAAACTCACAGCAACCCAGTGATTCGAGTCATGAAAACCTTCGACAACACAATGCTATTATAACTTCTAAACAGAGAGCCCCCCGTCCCTGCCCATTGTAGTAGTTAGCATTGTAAAATGTTTGTGGAGACCTGGGTTCAAATCCCTACTAAGCCACAAAAACGCACTAAATAACCCAGGTCAAGTCACACTCTTTTAGTCTCAAAGGAAGCCAAAGATAAAACCCCTCTGAATGCTTAGTGTGGTGTGCATTACATTCAATGAGAGGCAAGGAGAAGGCGCACCCCCCTGCAAAACTAAGGCTAGCAAACTTTGAGGTGCACATTACAATAGATGGTACAAGAGATTCAAGTAAATACAGTATACTTGATTCTCGGTATTTTTGACCTGTTGATTCCAAAAATGGCACCACTTTTCCCCTATCAGCTCTAGATTTTTAGATACTTTCTTAGATGCTGTGGATAAAAGTGAGGTGGGCTGAAGCAGTCATCTATGGAGTGGAGAAGCTTCCACAGGTACTTAAGGCAATCTATTTTAATTTTTTGTGCCCTGATATGAGTAGTTGTGTAGCTTTTTGTAATACTTTAAAACACTTGCTTCTTCCATGGCATGTCATCTCCTCATCCTTTTGTATTGTCCCAAATCTTGACTATATTTTATACAGTATTTCCAGACATTCTCCAAAGGACTGTTGCACTTTGACCATATCATGAGAAAGCATGACTCACAAGAAAAAAAATAATGCTTTTTAAAGATTGAAGACAATAAGAAAGGAAGAAGACTGCAGTGCAGAGATCTGGACTCAATCAAGGAATCCATATAAGAACTGGACAGGGTGACTTGGAGGTCTCTCATTCAGGGGTTCACTATAAGTCAACTTGACAGCAGTTAACAACAAAGTATTTGTGCCAGAAAAGCGTACAAGGTCATTATTACTTGGTTTTTATTTCCTGACTCTATAAATAGTGTGGGATCTGTAAGGCATATTTACTTCTGAGCAAGTCCATTAGCATCTCCTGTTTCTCTCTTTCACACCTTGACAAACAGCTCACGTTTCCCAGAGGTCTGAAGAGGGAACTGAAACAGAGGGGTGGCTTTTCTTTTCTGTCATTTCACCTTCAACAGTCTCTCCTCATTCTCCGAGACACAAAACAGGGAATCAACTAGATCAGTGGTTCCCAACCTTTGGTCCTCCGGGTGTTTTGGACTTCAGAGCGAGAATTCCTAAGAGCTGGTAAGATTTCTAGGAGCTGAAGTCCAAAGCACCTGGAGGACTAAATCTTTAGTCCTCCTTTGGTTGATCTAGACCAGTGATTCTCAACCTGTGGGTCTCCACATGTTTTGGCCTACAACTCCCATAAATCCCAACCAGTTTACCAGCTGTTAGGATTTTTGGGAGTTGAAGGCCAAAACTTCTGGAGACCCACAGGTTGAGAACCACTGATCTAGACCAAAATAGGGCAAGGTCAGAGGGCAGGGAAGAGGTGAGGAACATTGACAGTGGCCTACTCACAGACAAATAACACAGTTGCATTCCAGACCATTTCATAAACATCGGAGGCCCTATGTCATGAGGATAAAGGAAACTTTTCTGAGGAGCAATGGGACAAACAGGTCTGCAGTATAGTTCAGTCATCTGTACTAGTCCCATCTAATTGACTTAAATGGGGAGGGAATGGGGAGGAGGACAAAGATCCGTTGTGTTTAATGGGCTTAGGCCCTGATAAGCCAGATACACTGGATTCCATTTGTAAACATGGTGTAACTTGCAGATAAGATTGCAACTTGAGATGTTATGGTCTCCTTTTACTGTATAGTCTCCCTGTTACTTCACAGCCATTTTTAATATAACTATTTTAAATTGCTTTTAGGGTATTTGTTGTAATGCTTACTTATGTTTTCATTAATTATGTCGTATTGGATCATTTTGCTTCATTTTTCATCACAATGCGTAATTCTTTGTCGTAAGCTCACTGTTATTACTGTTGCTTTATTGTGTATTTATTTTGATATGCCTCACACGAGGCATTGAATGCTTGCCTTTTTGTATGTGTAAACTGCCCTTTGGAGAGAGAGAGTCCCTTCAGAGAGAGAGGGTGGTTTAGAAATAGTTATTATTATGTATTATTATCCAAACCTCCTCTCTCAATAAAGGATCTATGTGGCTGTAGTAGTCTTTAAATTTGTCCATGTTTTGAGTTGAGTGGGTTGATCTGTGGCCTATATTCCCTTGCCTTTGGGCTACTACGTTGAGCCATATCTTACAATGACTATTAGGATACTCACCGGAAAATGTATGCAAGGTGTTGATGCCTCAGGAATCGCAGTGAAATATGTTGACTCTGCACTTGATAAATCTTGGCTTCTTCCTTATCGGTTCGAGGCACTTTTCTCTATGGGAATTCCTCTCAGCTACAGAATGTGACATTTAAGAGCATCAGTATCTTGTGTTTACGATCTTTCTTTGCATTTGCATATCCTTGGAATGACGAACTGGCTTTGCCCCACCTAAGCTGTAATTCTATTGGGAAATAAGGCACAGAAGAAAGATACCCTATACATCTATTTCCCCTTTTTGAACTGTGCCTTTCCATCCAAATAATCTGGATGTGGTTGAGCAAAAGGGGGCATAAATCTTATGCCTAGACTACAACCCTGCGGAATATAAATGTAGAAGATCAAACTTCATTTACTATAGTAGCCTGGAGCAATATGGTGAAAGGTGCTCTATATTTGCTAACCTTTCTCTGCAGATCTGCTTTAACACACCTGTCTTGGGAGGCAAGTTTGTTAAAGCAGTATGGGAACTCCAACTCCAGGTAGCCTTGACTAACACAGGTAAAGGTAAACAAAGCTGAGAATGTGGTTTCATAATATGTGTAGGGCATGATGCTCAAAAGCTGGAAGTCATTTGCACTATGCCATTATTAAACTTTATCTGCCATGTTCCATCCTATGGGATCCTAGGGTTTGGAATTATGGCTTGCATAGATTATCTCAAAGTTCTAAATAGGTAAATGACTTTAAATACTATCGAATTGTTTCTAACCTCTAAGGACCCATCTCTATAACGTAGAATGAATACAGAAAATTGTGGGAGCTGAAGTCCAAAACATCTAAAGGGCTGAAGTTCGCCCATGCCTTTTGCTTTGTGGTGTACTGTGCTGAGAATATACGTTCTATTGTGAGATATACATATTTTAAGAGATACATCCACACACATCTTTTGAATAAATAAAAACATTTAATTAGGCACATTCATGCTATCTTTGCCTAGGCCTCTAGGGCAGTGTTTCTCAACCTGGGGGTCTCAGTGTGGGGGTGTCAGAGGGCTGGCCAAACACCATCTGAAAACACAGTATTTTCTGTTGGTCACGAGGGTTCTATATGGGAAGTTTGGACCCAATTCTATCGTTGGTGGGATTCAGAATGCTCTTTGATTGTAGGTGAACTATACATCCCAGCAACTACAACTTCCAAATGTCAAAGTCTATTTTCCCCAAATTCCACCAGTGTTCACATTTGGAAATATTGAGTATTTGTGGCAAGTTTGGTCCAGATCCATCATTGTCCACATCCGCAAATCCAGAGAGTCCACAGTGCTCTCTGGATGTAGGTGAACTACAGCTCCAAAACGCAAGGTCAATGCCCACCAAACCCATCCAGTATTTTCTCTTCGTCATGGGAGTTCTGTGTGCCAAGTTTGGTTCAATTCCATTGTTGGTGGAGTTCAGAATGCACTGTGATTGTAGGTGAACTATCAGTCCCAGCAACTACAACTTCTAAACGACAACATCAATCCCCCCAACCCCACTAGTATTCAAATGTTGGTGTATTGGGTATTTGTGCCAAATTTGGTTCAGTGAATGAAAATACATCTTGCATATAAGATATTTACATTACGATTCATAACAGTAGCAAAATTACAGTTGTGAAATACCAATGAAAATAACGTTGCCCAGGGATCACCACAACATGAGGAACTGCATTAAGGAGTCGCGGTATTAGGAAGGTTGAGAAACACTGCTCTAGGGTCACATCCAAGATCAGTTTATAGCCTTTCTTCTTTATAGCCTCCCCAGTCTTTTCCATGCAGCCTTCAAGCACTTTCTACCTTGAGCTAAAATAAACTACGATAGCCTAGGAGTTGCCTTTTTTAATCAAAAGGTAATTTACCTTTGGAGATAGACATCAGATTTTCATTTTATGACTGCTACATTACGTCAGGGGGGGCATCACAATGTTATCTCAAAGACTAAAAGGGCAGCAAGTCTGTTTTGGTTGTCTAAATTGCTGTATTTGTTTATTGCTAGAACATCCTGGAACGAAGAAACTATTAATTTTTTTTAAAAAAAGATGAGTCATATTTCTCAAGTACATAACAGCCATATAACCATAATGTTTTGTAACAACACTCCTCATCTTAGAGGAAATTAAAGTACACCATGCACTGGCTTGTTAATTCTAGAACTGATATATAACTAAAATACGGTCACAGCTTGTTTTCACATAGCTTGATGAGGGAGCTGAAGAGCATTACGTTTAAACTAGATACAAATACATAACTAGGGTACAACATAATTAATATAATTCAGAATACATGTGTATCTAGAAATGTGAAAATTGTCCAAAAATAGCATATTTATTCTACATTTTATTGGTGTTATTGATTTTTTTATTGAATTGAGGATACAGTTATGTATTTAAAAACACAAAGTTAAAAACTTTCCTTAAACTAAATGCCCTTCGACCAGAAGCTGGCCACTTGGAGTGCCTCTGGTGTTGAGTAAGAAGGTTCTCCATTGTGCATGTGGCAGGGCTCTGGTCGCATTGTACCAAGTGGTCTCTGGTTTGCTCTTCACACTTGCATGTTGTGGACTCTACCTTGTAGCCCCATTTCTGAAGATTGGCTCTGCATCTTGTGGTGCCAGAGCGCAGTCTATTCAGCGCCTTCAAAGTTGCCCAGTCTTCTGTGTGCCGGGGGGAGTCTCTCATCTGGTATCAGCCACTGATTGAGCTTCTGAGTTTGAGGCTGCCCCTTTTGGACTCTCGTTTGCTGAGGTGTTCCTGAAAATATTTCTGTAGATCTTAGAAAGCTATTTCTTCATTTAAGGGGTTGGCGTGTTGGCGGATATCCGAACAGAGATGGGCCGGAGATATCACTGCCTTGGTCCTTTCATTATTGGCTGCTACTTCCTGATGAATATCAGGTGGTGCAATACTGGCTAAGCAGTATAATTTCTGCAACGGCGTAGGGCACAGACATCCTGTGATAATGCGGCATGTCTCATTAAGAGCCACATTCACTGTTTTAACATGGTGAGATGTGTTCCACATCGGGCATGCGTATTCAGCAGTAGAGTAGCAAAGTGCAAGGGTAGATGTCTTCACTGTGTCTGGTTGTGATCCCCAGGTTGTGCCAGTCAGCTTTCGTATGATATTATTCCTAGCACCCACTTTTTAAATTAGTGTTATGATAACTTATTGATTAAGACCACAGGTCCCAGCTCCACGATTTTGCAATTTTTAATTTGACAGAGGGAAAACAATAGAAGGAAGAGAGAGAAACTGTTACAAGGGTAAACTTGGAGTAAATGTGTATAATTAACAGATTGATTTAGGTTTGGTTACAGCAGGATGTAGGGATGGCAGAGTTATGCCAAAGGCTTCACTGAAAAATGTGTTGAGGAATTTGTAGGAAGGTAAACATGACATGACACAGAGTGCATCTACATTGTATGATTAATGCAGTTTGAAACAACTTTAATGGCCATGGCCATCATGGGAGCCAGAGATTGCAAGGCCTTCCCTGCAAAGCAGTGTTGGTGCCTCATAAAACTATAGATACATGAATTCCATAACATTGAGCCATCACAATGAAAGTGGTGTCAAACCATATTAATTCTACAGTGTAGATACACCCACAGGTCTCTGGGGAGCATTTCTAAGCATTCAGGGCTGCAATGGAGAAAGGATAGAGTCTTTTCTATGTTCTACTACATATTTTTCTTTCTCTAGCTTATGCTAGTACAGATTGAGCATCCGAAATCCTAGAACTCCAAAATTGACCACATGCATGGCTGAAATAGTGATGCTTTTGCTTTTGGATGGCTCAATGTATACAAAGTTGCTTTATGAACAATATTGTGTATACATTACCCTCAGGATCTGTGTATAAGGGGCATTAGAAGGAATAAATACATTTTGTGTTTGGATTTTGGTCTCATTTCCAAGATACCTTATTTTGAAAACTGCTCAGCGCCCATCCTAAATCACATTCCCTCGTCACATCATCAATTTCCCATCCCAGAGAGTAAGGCACCTGCAGTCAATATCAGGTTATCACTTAAAATCCGCAAATGATTTTGTTATTTAATGTGTTGCTAGGATTGAAAATGTGCCAGAATTCTGCTCTGTCTTCCTGAAATGCTATTTTAAAGCAGGGGAGGGTGGAAGATATGAAAGGCTGGGAAAAGGGCAGAGAAAGCCTCCTTTGAGTGACGACTTCATTTCCTTTGCTACAGGTCATGGAGGGAGTTCACCATTTCTCTCCTCTTAATGGCTGAGATTTATTTATACAATTATGGATATCTGGCAGGAGCACCCTGACAGCCTTGACCCACCTGGCCCTGGGAGAAGGACTGAGAGCTGGGTCATGGAAGAAAAGCCACCCTTTTCACTCTTGTGAGAACCAAACAATCCCCAGGTCATGAAGGTGAAAGCAAGAGCTGGTTTGGGATCAGTGAATGCATCTATTGAGACTGAGTGATGAGGGCAAAGAAGACAAAGAGAAGAAAAGGGGGATCTTGTGGGGATATTCAGGGGCTTCAGATAAAGTCTCCATGGCCAAGGTTGGTTACGACATGATCAAGTTTTTAAAGTCATTTTTGTAAGGCAAAGAGTGTATCAGCACTGTAGAATTAAAGCAGCTTCACGTTACTTTAACTGCCATGGCTCTATGACATGGAATCCTGGGAATTGTAGTTTGGTGAAGCACCAGCACTCTTTGGCAAAGCGTGCATCTACATGATAGAATTAATGCAGTTTGGCACCACTTTAACTGTCATGATTCAATGCTTTGGGATCCTTGGAGATGTAGTTTGCCAAAGAGTGCTGGCACCCCACTAAACTATAACTTCCATAATTCCATAGCATTGAGCCATGGCGGTTAAAGTGGTATCAAACTGCATTAATTCAACAGTGCATATGCATGCAAAGAATACAAAAGTCCTTGTGATGCCATAACTACCAGGCTTCCATCGCATTGAGCCATGGCGGTTAATATCAAACTGCATTAATTCTACAGCAAAATTGCACCCAAAATGCTAAAAAGGTTCAAAACTGACCAGGAAGGACCAGAAGTTAGTGATCTAGAAACTGCTTCTACACTATATTCCTGTGTGATCTTAGTTATTATACTTACTTATATGCCTCTTTTTTAAAAAAGAGGTTCAAAGCTTGGAAGCTAAGCAGAGCTAGCCCTGGTTAGTATTTAGATGGGAGACTGCCAACAAATAACAGGTGCTTAAGGCTATATTTAGGAGGAAGGCATTGGCAAAGTCATCTTTGAGTATTCCCTGCCTCAAAAAACCCCTATAAAATAGATAAGGTTACCATAAGTTGAAATATGGCTTGGAGGCACATACACATTATGCTCGATATTCTTCTGTCTGTTTTGTTTTGAATGGGATGAATGAGCAGCAAGGTGAGAGGCCCTCTTAAGTTCAATCAACTCTGTGGGGCGTGATTTCAACCAGACCAAAATATATATAACTGGTTTCAGTTGTTTGTCCATGACTAAAGAAATAAGCAACGTGGGGGAACAAAACAAAGAGGCAGATGAGCCGCTTGGCTTAATGTTTCCTATTCAAGCATTGACCTGTATTGAACTGTTTCCTGGGACTCAAAGCACGCTTTGCCATTTCTGGAGAAGAAAGAATTACTTCCCTGTGGTTTCAGTCATCAGTCTCCCAGCGCAACCTCTATTTTCCTTTGAAAGTGTTCAATAATTTGTTTGTTTCAGCACCCACAGAGTCACCATAAATCACGATATACTTAAATGCTGTCTTCCCCAGTGTGCTTTCTATGGGTGTTTTGTAATCAGTGTATGTAGGTTATCTAGACTCTTCAGTCCTCCCCACCTTTTGTTAGTCAGTTGGAGGGTTATTCACAGTGCTTACTGAAAAGAGGATAATGTTTGGGATCTCATACTGGGAAAGGCTTTAAAAAGATGTTTTACTTCAACAAAGATTTAAGATACAAACTGGGCAGCTTACTTGAAACTTCAGAAATCAAAGATAAACTTCAGTAAGTGCATGGGGCATCACCTTTAAGTAAACCAGTATACATTATGAAGAAGATTTTACATTATTTAAAAACTGCTACTGGTTTATCACACCAATAGAAGTAAAAATCCTTAAGCCTGCATAATGTATCTGAATTAAACAAGACTTTAAATACTTGCTTAATGAATCTACTGCTAACATTTATGTAGAAGGTTATATATTGTGTAGACCGGGGTCCTCAAACTAAGGCCCAAGGGCCAGATATGGCCCTCCAAGGTCATTTACCCAGCCCTCACTCAGGGTCAACCTAAGTGTGAAATGACTTGAAAGCACACAACAACAACAATCCTATCTCATCAGCCAAAAGCAGGCCCACACTTTCCATTGAAATACTAATAAGTTTATATTTGCTAAAATTGTTCTTCATTTTAATTATTGTATTGTTTTTGTTTGCACTACAAATAAGATATGTACAGTGTGCATGGGAATTCAAATTATTATTTTTTCAAATTATAATCTGGCCCTCCGACAGTTTGAGGGACTGTGACCTGGCCCTCTGTTTAAAAAGTTCGGGGACCCCTGGTGTAGACCACTCAAATTTCTGGAGGTCCTAATAGGGACCCCTCATTGTAGCATACTAGACCTCACATTGCTCCACTTAAAAATAAATAAATATTTGTAGTGAAAAAAACTGCTGCTGAGTGATTTCAGCTAACCAATAACTGGGGTTTTGGAGCCCAGCATACTTTGCTGCTCAGATGAAGACACGAAAGGGGTTTGAAGGCAATGAATAGAAGTTTATTCTTTCTGGCCAGAAAGGATGTCAGTATCAAGTCTGCATTCAAAAGGAACCAATATAAAAGCATACAGGGAAATACAGAGCATTTTATCAATGTTGTCAGCCATTCAAAATACCCGCACCTTCCCCAATTGGCTGAAAAGATGACTTGGTTTGGATCCGGGCTTCTGTTGGCTGGAGATTCCTCCTGACGTTACTGGATGTAGGAGTTCCCTCCATGCAAAAAAGAAACAGCTGCAATTGGGTAGTTGAAAATCCAAGTCCATTCAAAGATCATGGGTTCATGAATGTGTTGATGTCAACTGCAAATAGTCTCATGATTAAATGTCTAGTGCAGGTAAACACAAAGACATAGATTACTTGATGAAATAATGGGCTGGTCTCGCTGGCAGCAAGTTCGCTGATGCATATCAATTGATGGCTCTGATCTCATAAACGGAATCCAGGAAGTTTCCCAGTGCACGTAAATGGATTTATCAATGAAGAAAAGGTTCGTCAATGGGAGGGAGTTTTGGTTTACAGAAACACAATTAAAATCCCATCAATGGCCCTGGGAACCTCCAGACTTGCATATATTAGTCCATTTCCTGTCCCAAAGCATGAGAATAAGCAAAGCACTTTCACAAATCTGCCATTTAAGTAACATTTTAAGGTAGGCCTGCACAATCCGCGGCCCTCCAGCTGTTTTGGTTTCCAACTCTCAGATGACCTAGGACCCTTCAACACAGCCATATTACCCAGAATATCAAGGCAGAAAATCCCACAATATCTGATTTGAGTTGGGATGTTTGAGTCCACACTGCCATATATCCCAGTTCAAAGGTAATGTGGGATTTTATTCAGCTGTGTGGAAATTATCCAATGGCTAGGAATTATGGGAGTTTGGGGCCAAAACAGCTGGAAGGTCACAGGTTGTGCAGGCCTGCTTTAAAGATGAATTCCATTTGATACAGTTTATACAATTTCATAAAGGTGCATTTCATAAACAAAAGGAAATATAGCTGGCCGGACTTTTCCAGAGCTGAGGGTAAGCGGTATTTTGGCATTGCGAAATTGATAAAAAAGGAAAAATAAAATTAATTCAAGTTGAATTCATCTCTGTTCTTGTGTGTTTAATTATGGGGGGGGGGATCTATTTTTCATCAGTACTACTCCAGAACAGCAGAAAATAGGCTTCCCCCCTACTCAATGACATATTTTCAAATATTTATATATGGCTAGCATATCCCCCTCAGCTTTCTCTTCTCCAATCTAAACATAACCAAATCCTTAAGTTGTTCCTTATAGAGCTTGGATTCCAGACCTTTGATCATGTTGGGCACTTTCACTGGACATTTTTGACTTGTCCTTCTTGAATTGTAATGTCCAGAACTGGACCTAGTATTCCAGATGAGGTTTGGCCAGAGTAGAAGAGATGTCATAAAGATGCAGCTATTTACATTTGCCTAATTTATTTTTTGTCGTATCTTTTCCTGCCAGGTACTGGGAAAGATGTTGGTGGGATTTTCTGCTCCAGGTGCCAAAGTGACTTGGCAGGCCTTGAATACTCTGTGCCCTGAATGGGGCGACAGGATGACATGTGTGGCTCTGAAATTAGACGTTTCTGCTTTGCATACATTTGAATAGGCCACACTTTGCAAAGTTAACAAAGAATATGGGACAGAAATAGAGCAAAAATCTTGCTGAAGTTCAGCTACGTTGTAACAGCCACGTGCATAGCTAGTTATATGTAATGGCCCTGAAATCTTCAATTGTCAGGTTTGGGTTTTAAAAATGTAACAGAGGGCAAGTTTGCACCAAATGAAAGTGAAACAAAGTAATATAATGCTATATACTTACCTTGGCATAGATAGCACTGGAGTTAGAATCACATTGCTATTATATATAGTTTCTCATGAGATGCATCTACACCAGGCATGTGCAAACTTCAGCCCTCCAGATGTTTTGGACTTTGACTCCCACAATTCCTAACAACCAGCTGTTAGGCATTATGGGAGCTGAAGTCCAAAACACCTTGAGGGCCGAAGTTTGCCCATGCCTGAGCTACACTGTAGAATTAATGCAGTTTGACACCACTTTAACTGCCATGGAACTGTAGTTTTGCAAGATCTTTAACCTTCTTTGCGAAAGAGTGCTGGTGCCTTGCCAAACTATAACTCCCGGGATCTTATGGCGGGCCCTTCCACACAGCCCTATATCCAAGAATATCAAGGCGGAAAATCCCACATTATCTGAGTGTGGACTCAGATAACCCAGTTCAAAGCAGAAATTGTGGGATTTTCTGCCTTGATATTCTGGGATATAGGGCTGTGTGGAAGAGCCCTGACTAACTTAATACTTTATCTCCATGTGGGAATTAAAGCATGCTATGCTTAGATACATTATACTTTAGGAGACTACACTTTCCAGAAGCAGCTTCTAGATCACTAACTTCTGGTCCTTCCTGGTCAGTTTTGAACCTTTTTAACATTTTGGGTGCAATTGAGGCATAGCAGCTAAAGTGGTGTCAAACTGCATTAACTCTACAGTGTAGAAATCCACACTTAAGGGTTTGTTTGTGAGTTTGTGTGTGTGCTTTTATTTTTGGCGCAGCATGTTGAAAGAGGGAGTGCCCACTGGCTATATATCCACCTTTACAAGGATACCAGGTGCAAGATAAGGGATGAATACAAGAACAACACTTCTGGTGAATAAATTTGCATCCAGCGCAGACGGAATGGTTTTTATTTCATTTTTATCTGGAACATGTAAACACCATAAATGCCATTCAAATACTTTCTGTGCTCATTCCATCTGGTGCTTACGGTTTGTCACTCCAGGCAACAAGATGGAACAAACTGCGTTCCTGGCACTTATTGTTCAGGACAAAAAAAGGAGTGGCCCCAATGGTTTGGATTTTTTTTTCTTTTTCGTTATAAAAGTACTCCCACATTGCCATATGGCCACAAAAAAAGGGATCTGTGCCCCATGAGCCTCCAGCAAAGGCAATGGGAAGCAAATTGTGGCACATCACTTCACAGCAGGACTGAGGCTCCTTCTACACTGCCATACAATCCTGATTATCTAAGCAGATAATCCACATGATCTCTTTTGAACTGGATTATGTGAATCTGCACTGCCATATAATCCAGTTCCAAGCAGATAATCTGGATTTTATATGCCAGTGTAGAAGAGGCCGAACAAAAGACTGAAAGGTTCAATTGGCAAAATCAGAAGTTACTTCAATTTAACATCCTCTCTGTTTATTGCTGTTCACTGGTTTACCGTAATAGGAAATCAGAGATGTCAAAGGGCCCTTCCACACAGTGATATAACCCAGAATATCAAGGCAGAAAATCCCACAATATCTGATTGTGGACTCAAATAATGTGGGATTTACTGCCTTGATATTCTGGGATATACTGCTATGTGGAAGAGCCCTGAGTCCACACTCAGATAATGTGGGATTTTCATCCTTACTATTCTGGGATATAGGGGTGTGTGGAAGGGTCCTGGGTTATCTAAGGGCCCTTTCATGCAGCCATATAACCCACAATATCAAGACAGAAAAATCCCACAATATCAACTTTGAACTGGAATATATGGCAGTGTGGACTCAGATAACCCAGTTCAAAGAACAAATTGTGGGATTTTCTAACTTGATATTCTGGGTTATATGGCTGTGTAGAAGGGGCCAATGTAGCAGTAGAATAATAGAATAATAGAATTGGAAGAGACTTAATGGGCCATCCAGTCCAACCCCCTGTCAAGAAGCAGGAATATTGCATTCAAATCACCCCTGACAGATGGCCATCCAGCCTCTGATTAAAAGCTTCCAAAGAAGGAGCCTCCACCACACTCCAGGGCAGAGAGTTCCACTGCTGAACGGCTCTCACAGTCAGGAAGTTCTTCCTCATGTTCAGATGGAATCTCCTTTCTTGTAGTTTGAAGCCATTGTTCCGCGTCCTAGTCTCCAAGGAAGCAGAAAACAAGCTTGCTCCCTCCTTCCTGTGGCTTCCTCTCACATATTTATACATGGCTATCATATCTCCTCTCAGCCTTCTCTTCTTCAGTCTAAACATGCCCAGCTCTTTAAGCCGCTCTTCATAGGGCTTGTTCTCCAGACCCTTGATCATTTTAGACACATTCCAGATGACTCTACTTCAGTTTGCTCCAGAAGAATACTTGGTTTTTAGCTAAACATTGGATTTACATAAAGCTGACACTACAAATTGACATAGAGGAAAAGAGAAAACATGGCTAATACGGTAACTCTCAAAATATATCCAAGTTAAAACATCTCCTTAGACTTACAAAACCTAGTTTTATAAACTGGACACATTCCAGTTTGTCAAGGATGCATCCACACCACAGTACGTCAAGGATGCATCCACCCCACAGAACTAAAGCAGATTGATGCCACTTTTAACTGCCATGTGGCTCAATGCTATGGAATCCTGAGATCTGTAGTTTGGTGAGACACCAGCTCTCTTTGGCAGAAAAGGTTGAAGACCTTGGAAAACTAAAATTCCCAGGATTTTACTGAATTGAGGCGAAAGCAGATTGATGCCACTTTTAACTGCCATGGGACAATGCTATGGAGATCTGTAGTTTGGTGAGACACCAACCCTTTTTGGCAAAAAAGGTTGAAGACCTTGGAAAACTAAAATTCCCAGGATTTTACTGAATTGAGGCGAAAGCAGATTGATGCCACTTTTAAATGCCATGGGACAATGCTATAGAATCCTGAGATCTGTAGTTTGGTGAGACACCAGCCCTCTTTGGCAGAAAAGGTTGAAGACCTTGGAAAACTACAACTCCCAGGATTCCACTGTATTGAGGAGAGGTACTTAAAAGTGGTGTGAAACTGCATTAATTCCCACCATTCCTAACAGCCTCAGCCCCTTTCTTCCCCCCACCCCACCCCACCTGCTTAAGAACCTGAGGCTGTTAGGAATTGTGGGAGTTGAAGTCCAAAACACCTGGAGGGCCCAAGTTGGTCCATGCTTGGTGTAGTTGCACCCAGAGTGCTACATTCCCCTTTAATTGCTATGACAACTTTCTGTGGCATTTGCAACTCAGGGAGGAGGAGTATTTAGATTTCCCTGAGATCTCAGTCCTCACTAAACTACAAACCCCAGAATCCCACCAAACTTTGCCATGGCTGAGAGGCAAATGGGGGCTGAGTTTCCTGCATAATCGCTGATTGGCTGGTGGGGGAAAGGAAGGGGCATGGCTTGGCTGTGATTGACAGAAGGGGGCGTGGTCGGGAAACTTGCATGGCGTCTGCAGTGAGGCCTGGGCAAGGATGGTGCGGCCTTCGCGGGAGGAGGCTGCTGTTTCCCGGGAAATACGCGGGGAGGAGAATGCCGGCGGTGGCCGTGGCTTCCAACCGGGCCTCTGCAGGGGAAGAGCAGCAGTACTGCGTGGATTTGGTGCGGTGAGTTCCATGAGGATGGATAAGGATCCCCTTCCCCTGCTGAAACATGGCTCAGTGCTGTGGAATGCTGGGAGTTGTAGTGAGGTGAGGCACCAGCCTCCTTTTGTAAGGACCTTGTGAAACTATATATCCCATGATTCCATAGCTTGGAGTTGTAGTGAGGTGAGGCACCAGCCTCCTTTTGTAAGGACCTTGTGAAACTATATATCCCATGATTCCATAGCTTGGAGTTGTAGTGAGGTGAGGCACCAGCCTCCTTTTTTAAGGACCTTGTGAAACTATATATCCCATGATTCCATAGCTTGGAGTTGTAGTGAGGTGAGGCACCAGCCTCCTTTTTTAAGGACCTTGTGAAACTATATATCCCATGATTCCATAGCTTGGAGTTGTAGTGAGGTGAGGCACCAGCCTCCTTTTTTAAGGACCTTGTGAAACTATATATCCCATGATTCCATAGCTTGGAGTTGTAGTGAGGTGAGGCACCAGCCTCCTTTTTTAAGGACCTTGTGAAACTATATATCCCATGATTCCATAGCCATGACAGCTAAAGTGCTGTCAAATCCCCATTCATTCTGCAGTGTAGATGCCTCCTAAGAGATATGGGATGTTTTCATTCCTCTTTGGATGCATTATTATTATTATTATTATTATTATTATTATTATTACTTTATTTGTACCCCGCTAGCATCTCCCGAGGGATTCGGTGCGGCTTACACAGGCCGAAGCCCCAAAAACACAATACAACAATACAATACCCAAAGCAAATTAAAAACAGTTAAGCAGGAAAACAATAACAGTAACAATACAACAAGACACTACTAAAACTGGGCCGGCCGGAGTAGGGGTACAGGATTTAAAGTGCTGATGTGGCGGGAGGGATGTGGGATTATAATATAAGTGTGATGTGCAGTGTGCAGTGATCTTGGTTCTACTAAAGTGCTTCTAGGATTTGGTGCTGGAGGTTCCTAGTCTGAAAAGGCACATCGGAACAGCCAGGTTTTCAATTCCTTCCTGAAGACTGCCAATGTAGGGGCTTGTCTGAGATCTTTCGGGAGGGCGTTCCAGAGTTGGGGGGCCACCACAGAGAAGGCCCTGTCTCGCGTCCCCAACAAATGCACTTGCGACGCGGGCGGGATCACGAGCAGGGCCTCTCCAGATGTCCGGAGTGAGCGTGTGGGTTCGTAGACAGCGATACGGTCACGCAGGTAGGGTGGTCCCAAACCGTTCAGGGCTTTGTAGGTAAGCACCTGCACCTTAAATTGGGCTCGGAAAATAAACGGCAGCCAGTGGAGCTCCTTAAACAGGAGGGTTGACCTCTCTATGTAATGAGCCCCAGTTAACATCCTGGCTACTGCCCGTTGGACCAGCTGGAATTTCCGAGCCGTTTTCAAGGGCAGCCCCACGTAGAGCGCGTTGCAGTAATCAAGTCTAGAGGTGACCAAGGCATGGACCACCCCGGCCAGATCAGCCTTCACAAGGTATGGATGCAGCTGGCGCACAAGTCTCAATTGTGCAAAAGCCCTCCCGGACACCGCCGATGCCTGAGCCTCAAGCGTGAGCGATGAGTCCAAGAGGACACCCAAGAGGATGCATCTACACCAGGCCTGGGCCGACTTGGGCCCTGCAGGTGTTTTGGACTCCAACTCCCATCATTCCTAACAGCCTCAGGCCCCTTCCTTTTCAGGAAGGGTTAACACCCCTGTAGAGTTTATTTTACTGCCTGTGCCCCTTGTTCAGAAGATTCCCCTCACTTTATGTCCTCATGATAATTGGTTTTTGAAAAATGTGGCTTGTTGTGGGAACAACAAAACTTCAATGGAGACACCTTTCCCCATGATAACTCTTTCAGGAGTGAATTTCCCTTCCTGGGGGTAGATTTCTCTCACTTTCTGTTGTCTCACCCTGTTCCTAACTATGAGTCGTTTGTAAGCCAGATGTTTGTAACTTGGGGACTGCCTGTACAGTAAATATATGTGGTATGTATATGTCAGATGGCAGTTTAGCCAATGCATATTGCACTGCATATCTTCCAAGCCCTTTTCAAGGACATCCCTATGTTGAGTGGATATTTGTGGGTCTTTGAGGCTGATCTAAGAAGAAATACAGGAAGCATAACAGATGAAGCTAGATGAGCAGTTCTAGCCATAGCAGCCTATGGCTCTCCAGGACCTTGTCCTATGTTGAGCAGCATAAAAAATGTGGGAGAGATTAACCCCTACTTCTCCACTGCGATTATTGAATGACAGTAGCAAATAATAGGGGCAGTGGGTTAAACCCCTGTGCCGGCAGGACTGAAGACCGACAGGTCGCAGGTTTGAATCTAGGAAGAGGTTGATGAGCTGCTTCTATCAGCTCCAGCTCCTCATGCGGTGACATGAGAGAAGCCTCCCACAAGGATGATAAAAACATCAAAATCATCCGGGCGTCCCCTGGGCAACATCCTTGCAGACAGCCAATTCTCTCACACCAGAAGCGACTTGCAGTTTCTCAAGTCATTCCTGACATGACAAAAAATGGTTTTAATTATTTAAAAGGGCTTGGAATATATCTAAGTATTAGTGGGAGACAACTAATGAATATGATGTAAGCTATATTTTATGGGAAGCAACTGGCAAAAACTATCTCTGAGTACTCCTTGCCCAAGAAAACTTGGTGAAATGCATGGGCATCATAAATAGACAGTTGTACACACATACACTTGTCTGAAACAATGCTAGTCATAGCACAGGGCTAGATCAACCAATGTTATGGCTCAGTTATAAAGTCACTCTATGTTGTAACGTGCATATGCTAATATAGCATATGGTACAGGAGTTTACAACTATCGCTGTAATGTAAGATCTAGTCACAGGTTTGCTAAAATAAAGTTATATATAAATATGCAAAACAGTAAATTTGATAGTCTTAAATAAGTTGTTAGTAAGTTTCCTGTGTTCCCAAAACAGTGAAATAAATGTATGTTTACTATGAAAATAGCTAATCCAGATTTCTTCTCTACCTTAACATTGTTGAAATTTTACTTCTCTAGTGACATATAGGAAAATCAGTAGAAGCCTAAGAAAAATGAAAGGATGAGATAAGAGGTTTGTTTTGTTTTGTTTTGTTTTGTAGAGGGGGAAGTAGTAGTGAGTTATCTGTTGGAATCAGTGATGAAAAGGAATCAAGACCAGGGAATGTTTTGAAGATAAGGACTACGGTATGTTTGTGGCAGATATAGGAATTAATAAGGATTCATTGTGAGGGCTTTCAGGCTCTGTGGTCAAAGTGTTAAATGATGTTAGTAGTGGAGTTCTGGTCAAAAGTTAAGAGGCAGATAGGAAATTGAACTGTAAACATTTCTCATGTTTCTACGAATTTAAACCACAAATCCCTGTAGAGAGGTTTTAGGAAGGGAAATATAGGTACTTGAAATTACATCCTGTATGCCTTGAACTGGAGATACTTTCTATTTACTAAATTTGGTTCTGTTTTTGTGTGGTTGTGTCAAAAAATGTACCCCCTGTGTCAATTTTCTTTTGTTTACCTGTCTAGGAAACGTGACTATGAAGGCTTCCTTGGTTCCTTGTTGTTGCCGGCAGAATCTCGTCCATCTGCTTTCGCCCTCAGAGCCTTCAATGTAGAACTCGCTCAGGCAGGTATTAAAATATACACTCGGAAATTGCTGAATTCAGAAAGCAAACAAACGCATAATATTGACTCTGTGTGTGCATGTGCCTTCAAGTCACTTGTCAACTTAATTTATTTACTGTATTTATGCCCAGCCCTTCTCACCCCAAAGAGGACTCAGAGTGGTTTACAAGTAGACAACAATTCAATGCCACGTAAACAGACATAACAGTAAAATAAACATATACATTAAAAATCATAAAGTTAAAACATCTATACATTAAAACCAAATATTAAAACCACACAATCCAAAATCATAGTCCAGGAGCCATTCTGGTCATAACTGCACTTACTCCATATCACTTCTTTCACTGAATTTACGGTCCGAAGACTTGGTCCCATAGCCACATTTTTAGTTTCTTTCTAAAAGTTAGGGGGAAGGTGCTGATCTGATTTCACTGAGGAGGGAGTTCCATAGTCAAGGAGCCACCACTGAGAAGGCCCTGTATCTCATCCCTACCAACCACACCTGTGAAGGAGGTGGGACTGAGGGTAGGGTCTCCCCAGAAGTTCTTAATCTCTGAGGTGGTTCATTGAGGGAGATACGTTTGGATGGGTAAGGTGATCCCATAATTTTATAGGGTTTTCTTAGGTGAGGAAAACTTTGTCCTTCTCCAACTGTTTGTTTGTTTGTTTGTTTCAAACATTTGTACCTCGACCTTCTCAACCCCCGAGGGGGGTCTCAAAGCGGCTTTGCCCTGATCTATTTATTCAGCTTTCCGTCATCTATTCCAAATTGTTTTTGGTATTTTTCTGGCTCCCGACAAAGTTGAATCTGTCAACTTGCATATAACATACAACTACTTTAAAATTTTGATATATCGCTTTATACAGAGTGGTCCCAAAGATCCATCCCCTGGGAATCCTACCACTCACTCTACACTTGTTTCTTCAATTCTTCTGTTTTGAGTGCATTACTGGGATTCAGGGTGATCCCTTTGAAATGTGGATTTATGTTAGTGTCAATATGTGAATCCTTTAGTTTTTTGTATGCATAGCTTGATGCCACTTCAAGCTTGTCAGCCAGCCAGGTTTAAATACAATAACAAAAGGTTTATTAAGCAACATAGAAAAGGATGATAAGCTCCAATGTTTCTTTAGCTTCCCCGGTATCACAGATAGTTAATTCTCCCTTTCTATTCTTATTCAGAACCCCGTGTCTAACTCCACACTTTGTCAATGTTCCCCTCAAACTCTGGCTGAAATAAAAACCCTCTGCTCCTCTGCCTTTAAAAAACATTATGCACACCCCCCCTCCTGCAGCCCCCCTTCTTAGCTTCCCTGGACCATGATTGGCTGCCTTGAAGCAAAGTCTGCCTAGCAGCTCCTTCACAAAATATCTTCACACCATTACAGAGCTTGAAAAAGTTACTTTTGTAGACTGTGACTTCTAAGATCCCCCAGTCACCATTGTTACTAGTCATGTTGGTTAGGAGTTCCTTTGACATGTAATTGAGAGAAATAACTTTTGCAAGCTCTGTGGCATTTTGTAGGTAGAAGAAATAGGGAGAGACATTTTGCATTCTGCTTGTGAATATATCATCCTGAGTAATTTGGTGTTTTGTGCAAACTTGGCTATCTTGTTGTTTGCTCTTTACTGCAAGCAGCTTATTAACACTTTAAATAGCCGTGGCTCCTATAAATAGCCACAGGGAATTCCATTCTTTGCTTGCATGACAAACTCACATTTAGCCCCTCCCTTCTAGACAATGTCTCTGAACAAAGGGCTTGCTCAGACATTTGTATATATCAGACTTTGTATTATTCTACAGCTGAAACCTTGTCCTCCATCTCCATAACTTAGTCTTGTTAAATAAATTAGTTTGATCGCTCACGCTCAGGATTTAAGTGCCTGGTAGATAAGTGTTGTGTAGGTAAATCTTTGTTTTTCTTTTGGTGATTCACAGTTTTAGGATTTCTTTGTATGTAATTATATTTAAATATTTGTTGAGTAGCAACAGAATGTAACTTTGTAAAACAGGCTTTGAATCCCAAAACCCACTGGGTGACACTTTCTCAGCCTCAAGAGAAAGGCAGTAGCAAACCTCCTCTGAACAAATAGTGCCAAGAAAACCTTGTGATAGGGTTGCCATAAATTGGAAATGACTTAAAGGCACAAAACAATAATTTATGGAGTGCCTTTCAGGCTGCCAAGGTGATGTACCACAAATGAAAACAGACATAAAAATTGAAAGCACTATTTTAAAACAGACTAAAACAATTAGTTAATACTATTGTATGTGTTTGAAAAAACCTAGCAAGCTCCCCTGAACAAATCCTGCTCTATCGGTGATAAGAGTTGCAATACATTGGAAATTATTTGAAGGTGCAGACAACAAGAAGATATTATTGAAAACTATCAGGAAAACCACCCTAGTTTTAAAGACAAAAGATAGCATGGAAGAGTACAGTACTGACCACTTAATAGAAACTTAAAAGGAATGGAACCAGCTTGATCTCTCTTGGGAGGAAGTTCCACAATGGACATGCTTTTAGTGAAAGCCCTGTTTAATTACTCTCCAACCTAGTTTCTTGGATGATGGGACGTGTATCATCAACCCTGCTGAAGAGTACAAATCCTGGTGGCTGATATTAGAGATTTGGAGGTTCAAACCAGTACATAGACTTGAGTTGAGACGCAGATAGAAAACAATACAGTTACTCCAAAGTAAGTGATCTGTTGTGTCGTTGAGGGTTATCTGGAAAGTAAGGTTACAAGATGTTTTTAAAATATAAACAATGAATATATTTTAATAAAACTTACATGGATTGTTGCATAGGTATTACATTATTTTTCCACATAATCACCATTCAGTTCAATACATTTTTCATCTGTGGGACGAGTTTTTGATACCTATGTCATATTTATTATTTATTATTTATTTAGGGCTTTTATATCCCATCCTTTCTCAACCTCCGCAGAGGGACTCAGGACGGCTAACGAAGTGGCACCTCATGGCGCTCACATCATAACATAAATATACAATTAACAATAATGTAATAATAACAATATAAAACATTATAAACAATATAAAACCATATAAACAATATAACAACAATATAAAATCAGACTACAGATAGTCAGTGGTCACCAATTTAAGAAGATCATAGAAGTTTCCCTCTACCTTTTTCAGCCAGTTTGTCACTTCGATTTTCACCTCGTCATCATTGGAAAAGTGTTTTCCACCCAGGTGTTCCTTCAATTTAGTGAACAGCGAACAGCGAGATCGGGGCTGTGAGAGGGGTGGCTTAAAACATCCCAACCAAATGAAGTCAACAACTCTTGTGTTGCATGACCGGTGTGCGGATGCGCATTGTCATGAAGGAGACAAACTCCCGCCATCGGCATCTCACGATGTTTCGTTTTGGATGGCTCTGCAAAGTTTCTTTATGGTCTCACAATATATTCTGAACCCATTTTGTCACATGCTGTCTTGACATTACATCCTCTCCATAAACCGAAATGATTTCACAATGAATTGCAGCATCATTCATGCCCTTAGCATTTAGGTAGCTTATTACAGAGTGAACTTCACACTAGGAGGGAAACAGAATGAGGATACTGATCTCTAACCTTCACCACAATGGCAGTCGATGAGCTACTGATGACTGGCACTGTGCGTTCACTTCTGCAGATTTCCTGCTACACGGCCGTGATCCCAACTTCACTTCAGAAAATCCCCCATGAGAGTTACGTCTCTTGAAACCTTACTTTTCGGATAACTCTTGTAGCTGCTGCATTTTGCACTAGGTTTAGCTTCCCCTAAATGTTCAAGGACAGCAACATGTAGAACAAAAAGGGTTCGTTGCAGCCTGTTAATTTCTCTAAAATAAGGATGAGGTATGACAAGCTGCAACTGATTCCTCTGACCCACAGCAAAGCTTGTTTTTCTGTCGGCTTAGCGATTATGACTTTAATAATTAGTTTTGCTGATGAATTCAGAGATGCAACTGACAGTTCCCTATTTTGTATCCTGTCTTTCTGCTTGGTGGTGCTCCAGGGAACAGACACTAAAATACAAACAACCAAGTACAAGAGGATAGATAGAACATCAGCAAAACCTTTTCAAAACAGCCAGCTGAACAAATATTAACATTTATAGTGCCTACTTTGGGATTTACAGCCAATGAGTCAAAAAGGCATTTCTCAATGTTTGTTTGCCTTCAGAAGATCATCAGGGCAGAGGGAAACACTTGTCCCAAAGATCTTAAAATTTGGGGAACTTGTGCAGGAGAATTGTCTTTCAGAACACAATTGCTCCAGAAACAGTCTAATAGCCAGTGAAGCCGCTGTAATGTGTGAGTTGCTACTCAAAAAAACCTTAGCCAATTGTGTTCTGAGATAGAAATTTCCAAACTCTTTAAAGAAGTCTTACTTAGAGGGTGTTTTGATAGTCCAAACAAGATGCAACAAAAGCTCTGTCTGAAATCTCTGGAAACAAGTACACCTGGTACACTAACATTTGCTGCTTCAAAGCCCTCTTGGTCACTGCCAAAACTGGATATCCATCTTCAAAGCTGAATCCAGGAGTATGGCAAGAGTACAGGACTCTCCAAGGGGAGGGCAACTCTTTCCAAGAAACATTGGGAGCTCTGTCCCTAAATAGAATTTCTATTGACCAGGAAATTCTTTGTTTTTCTTGGATTAAGTTTCAGTTTATTCACTCTCACCCACCTGCTCTCTACATAAAACAAATTCAAACGATAAGTGTGTTCTTTTGAATTAAGTGGAAAATAGGCATGTACATACACGAGAGAGGATGCTGGCTGTCGTCATATTGGTGAATCAGATATCTTTTAGTTTCAGTAGCCAACACACATTTTGGTGCCTCTGTTAGCCCTGTTTCTGAGTATACTTGAGCTGCTTATTTGGAAAATGGTACCAGTTTCCTCCCTATTCTAGTTTTTGAGATACAGAATATATGGTATCTACCAGTCACCATCTCCTTGCCCATAGAAAACAATGATAATCACACCTAAGAAATTAGAGTTGGTGCAGTTTATCCAATGCAGTTTTCTGAATCAGCATTCCACATAATGAGAAGAACAGAACAAGCCTAAATACCAAGTCACCAAGGATTTTTATTGGGCTGTGTGTTAATAATACTGTAAACCAGATGTTCTCAAACTTTTTCAGCTGCAGAGCACTTTTTGAAGGAAAAGTTTCTCATGAGAGCCCCAAGAAATGTTTATATATTATATATTATATATAGTGTGTGTGTATGTATGTGTGTGTGTGTGTGTATCAGACAGAAGCACACTTTTGGAAGCACAAGGGCCACCTTGCGTTTTAAAATTTGACAGATGGGCCGGGCCAGAAGCAGATGGATGGAGAATGTTGGTGTGAACCAATTGAAAGAAACATGAACGAATTCCTGTGCCCACTACACATACCTCGTTTGTAGTGCAAGAAAGAAAGAACAATACAATATTTCAGCATGGCAAAGGGATGCATCCAGCAATGGAGGCTTCAGCTGTGGGACCTTTCGTCTGGGCACGGTTTGGGGGGGGGGGGGAGTGGGAAGAAAAAAAAAGCACAGAGCCCTTCAATTTGCTTCACAGAATCCTAAGTGCTTTGTAGAGCACAGTCTGGGAACTGCTGTTGTAAACAATAACAAAATAGTTTTAGATGTATTACATTCCTTTGGTCTTCACTTGCTAGGCTGATTTCATTACATATTGCAGTTCATAATTTAATTGTTGCAGATTTGATTATGTAAAGGTAAAGTTTTCCCCTTGACATTAAGTCTGGTCAAGTCAGACTCTTGGGAGTGGTGCTCATCTCCATTTCTAAGCCAAAGAGCCAACCTTGTCCATAGACACCTCTTAGGCTGTGTGGCTGCATGACTGCATGGAGCGCCGTTACCTTCCTGTCGAAGTGATACCTATTAATCTACTCACATTTGCATGTTTTCAAACTGCTAGGTTGGCAGAAGTGGGGGCTCACTCCATCTGTGTATTTGAACCGCCGACCTTCCGGTCAGCAAGTTCTGCAGCTTAGCGGTTTAACCTGCTGCACCACTACGGAATAAGTACATAAAAGTAAATGATATACAGTATACTCCAAACTAAATGTCATGTATTTTGACTAATGGTGTACTTTTTTAGTGTGGAAAATAACTTATATCACTCACTTCTGAACCCAATTTGTGGTGTGGGTGTTTGGATTTGAAATCTGGGACCAAAATAACTGCAAGAACGTCTCTTTCAGTCTCGCCTCGCCTATGACTTAAGATCTTGCTTGGGAGGTTCTTCTCCAAGTATATTGGGCATAATCTGTATTAGCAAGGGTGAGAGTCTTCTCTCATGTGGCCTCCCTCATGTTGACCAGTCTTGTTGTAATGGAAAGAATAGCGCTACTGCTGGCAACAGTCAACTCCTTGATTGCTTAAAACTCTTTTAATAGCTAGAATAATAAGATACATGAAATGTATAGTTTAAATATATATCTTTGTTTTTAGAAGATAGTTTGACACTCTAAATTGTACCTTTTAATAAATTATCTTTGGCAGGGGAAACTTAAGCCTTTTGAAGTAGGGCAACAAATACTCGGTATCCAAGTCAAGGTGCATAGCACCCAAACCCCACCAAATTATTTTGACACTTGACTCAGGTACATATGCCCATTCTGCCATCTCTAACAATAAAATTCCAACAGCATCCAATTAAATAACAAAGTTTCCTGCCCTTTCATGACCTTTCGGGCCTGCTGCTTCAGTCTGCCTATTTGTTTGGTCCTGCTCTTGGCTTTGAAAATTCCCTCATTTGACATTAAATATGTCAGAATAAATTTCCACCTGCATTTGCTGGATCTCATTTTATTATAGCGATCTTCACAAGCAGCTCTACAGTTGTTTATAGCAGGTGCTGTAGTTCAGTCTCACTTGATTCAGAAAGTATTATTTACAGAAGGTTTTTAACAGAAAAGGTTGTAAATGAATAAAAACTGTAGGATGAATTAATTTTGCAAGATCCATCTTGTGGCTTTTACAGTTGAATGTATTTCCTCCATAGCAGTATAAATATGCCAAAAACATTTTACTTCGATAATATAAATACTAAATAAGATAGATTGGATATTCCTCTTGATCAGCTTTACAAGTCTGGCATTGTAAGAGGATGAAAGGAGAACAAACTTGGCCTTTTTCCTTGAGTCAAATGTATAAAAATAAGAAATGTCAGTATCACTCCAATTTTTGCTTCAATTTCAGATTAAAGACTCCATAACTCAGAAGACTATTGGTTTGATGAGAATTCAATTTTGGAGGAAAACTGTGGAAGATATATACCATGACAACCCACCCCAGCAGCCAGTTGCAATAGAGTTGTGGAAGGTATAAAATCCAAACTTGTACTAAAATTACAATTATTGCTTTCTCATCACAGGACAAATGGTGCTGGCAGACCAACCTTTTTGGAGTATTCAAGCTAATGCTGATGTTTTTAAATAGAAAACACAAGACTATTTATAGTGTACTTCAGAGTAGAAGCTGGGATCATTTTCTGTAGTCAAAAGCTATGAAGAGGGGCATCCAAGTGTTTTAATTAATTTGTTGAATTATATTTCATTAGGTTATCTGAATTTGATATCTAAATAATCTACAGAATGGGTCTTTAGTCATAAAGAGTAGGATTGGGGCTTGGCTTCATAACTCCCTATAGAAATTACTAATCAGACCTCCAGAGAATTGGGAGAATAAAATTACTGTATTCTATCCTTTTGAGAGCCAGTTTGGGTGAGCAAGTTATCATTCCAAGACCAATTCAAAGTGCTGAGATTAACCTCAAAAAGAATTTGGGGCCAAGTTATCTTAGGTGTTTTCTCCCATACACACTCATGCAGATGCTAAGATAATAATCAAATGATGACCAGCAGGTAGCTGTCAGTTATAGTGCCTTTTTTTAAAAAAGGTGTCCTGTTCAGAAAGGGTTGCTTGGTACCTATATTATTTTGGAAGGACAGACTCTTACTCAGTTTACCAATCTTAAAAACTTTTCATGTTGAAATAAGAAAACCTTTTGTCTATTGAGTATTTTAGACAGAGAGCCACATAACATCTTGCCATTGGCCATGGTAGGTAGAACTAGTGGGAGTTTGCTGGAAGTCTAAATGATGTGTGTATGTATTGCTGCTTATACCGTGCTGTGTTCATTCTGATAGTGTTGCTGAGTTTAGCTTGGATTAACACTTTGGTTTGATCTATTCTCTTTAATGTTTGAGTATTCTCTTAATCTTATGATTTTAAATATTTTATTGTTAACTGTGCAGGTAATATTTGCCATAGAGTATTATAGTTGATGGATAGCATGCATTCATTAATAATAAGCAATTAAAATTTAAAAAAGCCAAACATGCTTATTAATGTTAAGCTGAGAGTGCCTGTTGTCGTTGTTGTTGCTGCTGCTGCTGCTGCTATTATTTTGTTTATTTATATCCTGCTTTTTCTCTCCAAAAGGAGACTCAAAGCAGCTAACATTAAAAGTGTTATGATACAATTTAGAATATACAAATATTAAAACAGTATTAAATATCATTTGTTTTGAAAACAATTAAGATTAAATCCATGAAAACACAAAAAACCACCGCAGCCTCTGACATGATCTTAAACACTATATTTACATGCCTGTCTGATTAAAAAGGTTTTAGCCTGTCACCAGAAGGACAGCAGGGAGGGGGCCATTCTGGCTCCCCTGGGCAAGGGAGTTCCAGAGTCTAGGGGCAGCCACTGAGAAAGCTCGCTCTCTCATTCCCATCAACCAAGCTTGAGATGGAGGTGGGACCCAGAGAAGGGTGTCTCCTGTAGATCTCAGGCCTGGGCACATTCATACAAGGGGATGTGGTCAGCCAAATAGCCTGGACCTGAACTTTAAAGGTCATAATCAGCACTTTGAATTGTGCCCAGAAATAGACTGGCAGCCAGTGGAGCTGCTACAACCGGGGGGTTGTCTTCTCCCTGTAGCCAGCCCCAGTTAGCAACCTGTCTGCAGCTCTTTGGATCAGCTGAAGTTTCTGAGCAGTCTTCAGAGGCAGCCCCACCTAGAGTACGTTATAGTAATCCAGATGGAATGTTATTAAGGCATGTACCACTGTGGCCAGATCTGGCTTATCAAGGAATGTGTCCAGTTGGTGCACCAGTTTTAATTGTGCAAAGGCCCTCCTGGTCACTGCAGAGACCTGGGCCTCCAGGTTCAGTGCTGAGTCCAGGAGGACCCCCAAACTGCGGACCAGTGACTTCAAGGGAAGTGTGACCTCATCCAGCACAGGCTGGATTCCTATTCCCTGATCTGTCTTCCAACTGACCAGGAGTACTTCTGTCTTGTCTGGATTAAGTTTCAATTTCTTTGGCCTCATCCATTCCATTACTGGTGACAGGTCCTGGTTTAGAGTCAGGACTGTTTCCTTGGCTTTAGGTAGAAAGGAGTAGTGGTCTTGGGTGTCATCTACATGTAGGTGGCACCGAATTCTAAATCTCCAAATGATCACTCCAAGCAAGTTTCATGTATATGTTGAACAGAATAAGGGACAAAACAGAACCCTGTGGAACCCACAGGTCAACTGCCAGGGTTTTGAACAGGAGTCCCCCATCACCACCCTCTGGGTATGGCCCCCAAGGAAGGAACAAAGCCACTGTAAAACAGTGCCTCCCAGTCCCATCCCAGTGAGATGGTCCAGGAGGACACCATGGTCAATGGTATGGAATGGAAAGCTGCCGAGAGGTTCAGCACAATCAACAGGGACACACTCCCCGTCTAGTTCTCTGTGTAGGACATCCACCAAGGTAACTAAAGCTGTCTCTGTTCCATAGCCTCTGTCTTCTAACCAAGTGCCAATCATTGTTCCATGCAGGCTGTACGTGTTCTCAGTGTATGTACTGGTGTGCACAGTCAGTAGGTGGCAGGGATGCCTTTGTTCTCTCCAGTTGCTGGGTTCTCCCTCCAGGAAGGGACTGGGATAGATGTGCCAAATTCCTTTTCAATGCCTACCTCAGGAGCTTGGCTTTTGTTCCCTTTTTCTTTTCCAAACAGCTTGTTTACTATGCGTGTGTTGGCTGTGGACTTGTCCAGACTTGTCCCTCTGATTGCCCCTTTTATAAGTCGTAATTTCACTCTTTGTGAGTCAGAAAACAAAGAGAGTCTCAGCAGAATGGTGTTGCTTAAGTAATTTTTTTCTTCTTCTTCTGTCATGAACAGTACAGACTATATTTCTATTCCTTGATTTCTATGCAAAGTCACACCAAGCACTTTAGTACTCCCAATTGATATTTGGGATAATGTGAAACAACATTTTGTAGTGCTGCTATTCAGGTTTTTCTGGCACACAGTCATCTGGCTATTAAAGTGTGGGCAGTAGTGTGTTTATTTATTTTCAAGATTTCTGCCTCATCTTCTGGTAAAATCATACCAAAGTAAGTTATTAATGTAGCTGAGTGGTTATATTAGAAAAGGCTATATTAGATAAGGTGGTTTCTTACATCCAATAAAATGCAGAGTAATTAAGTTGTAATTAAAGGCCAATGAGAGAAATCCTGGGGATAATAGGTTGGCTTTTCTGCAGATTCCAAGTGTTTTGCTGCTCCAGTGGAGCTTGTGGTACATACAGAATAAATAGCCTCTTCATGGAAATATCCTTCTAGTGGAGGACAATTTGCTATATGTAAAGCTTGGCTTCCTTCGGGAAAATTAAGCTGATTTACATGCATGTTAATGTTTATATGTGATTTATTTAATTGTATTGTTGTTATTTTTGTTATTGCTTTCTTGTTTATTTATGTGTTGTTGGGCTTGGCCTCATGTAAGCCACTCCGAGTCCCTTGGGGAGATGGAGGTGGGGTATAAATAAAGTTTATTATTATTATCAAACTTGCCTGATAGGTATTCATATAATAATAATTATTATTATTATATGAATACCTATCAGGCAAGTTTGATTATTATTATTTTATACTAGGCAGACATCAGCAATTTGGGTGCAGTTATCAATACAGCTACTGTTTATCTTTTCTTGTTAAATCTTAATACTCTCATAAACCCATGGGATGTATAGTATATTCAGATGAGTTAAATGGCATCATACAAGTTCCATAGAATTACAGAATTGGAAGAGTCTGTAAGGGCCATCCACTCCAACCCCTTGTCATGCAGGGACACACCATCAAAGCATCCCCGACAGATGGCCAGTCCTTAATGAAGCTAAGGACACTGCCTTCATACTCCCCACTCAAGGGGAACCATGGCTAATGCTGCTGCTCCTTAGAGTCCTGTGCTTCCTTTCCTGTGTGCCTTTCTCTAAACATGCATCTCCTTCACCACTGTTTCTTTGACTTGTCAGCCATACTTAGCACCACTGCCTTTTAGCTCCCTCTGGCTGCTTCCTCTGTAAAAGCTTCCTGCTAGCCTGAGTTGGGTGGTGTGTTGAGCATTGGACTATGACTTTGGAGACCAGGGTTCAGTTCTCTGCTTTGCCATGGAAATTCATTGGGTGACTTTGGGCAGAAAACCCAATGATAGGTCCACCTTAGGGTTGTCGTAAGCCAACAACAACTTTTAAGGCACACAACAATAAAGCCTGAGTGGACAGTAAGCTTTTGTCATGCTAGCCTGAACCCCTGGCTCAGAGTCAGGAACACCGTGTTCATCTGTCAAAGGTCAGATCTCTGGGTAGATGTTTGGCTGTGCATCTGTCTATGAGGGCCTCTGCTTTTTCATTTTCCAGTGCTCCCTTCTGTCTACTGGCTATTTTGGCTTCATGTTGCATCCCTTTCTTCTTCCTTTCTACTTTGTGCGACTGCTGCTTTCAGTGTTGCCTTTGTGAGGTTCCGGGTTTATACATCAAACCTTCAAAGTACAGTGCCTGCAGACTGCTTCTAGCTCAGCTTTGTAGTGACATATGTTAATTCTCCCCTTGGAAGCCCGAGTTTTGCTGTGGAGCTTCCATAATTCATCTTAGACTTAGTAACAAAAATCCTGTGTTTTACTTTTCTCTTGGAGGCATTGTCTTTTTTGGTGTGGTATTTTGTTAGCATTTTTGCACTATATATAGCATGTCTTGTACTTTTCCTTGCATGTGATGGACATACTGTTGGTAGCAACAACTGTATGTGGACTGCATTCTTTAGTAACGTTAATGAAACTGGTATGTGCCTTTAGTGTTTCAAATATCACTATGAAGAACAGATTGTTTATAAAACTAGGTTTTGTAAGTCTAAGGAGATATTTTAACTTGGATATATTCTGAGAGTTACTGTATTAGCCATGTTTTCTCTTTTCCTCTATGTCAATTTGTAGTATCAGCTTTATGCAAATCCAATGTTTACCTAAAAACCAAGTATTCTTCTGGAGCAAACTGAAGTAGAGTCATCTTTTAAGCCTTTTCTGGAAACAGTTCTTCCATTGGTGGTTACTTTATATGACATGACAGAAGATGACTGTATTGAGTATGTTAAAATGCTTTAAAATATGATCTTATTAATAATGGTTAATTCCAGAGCTTTGACCCCCCCCCCCCTAATTTGGTGCATGTCCTGTTTTGTACTGATGATGTCTTGATTTGATTTTTCATTGACTAGGCAGTCAAGAGGCAAAACTTAACCAAAAGATGGCTTATGAAGATTATTGATGAAAGGGTAAGTTTTGCTTTAAAACCCTAAGAAACCCGAGTGAGTGTATTTTTACTTACAGTATTTTTACTTATTTTTCACAGTTTTTGTGTAAACATTATCTTTTGTTCTATAAATAAAGACTAGGATCTCTTTGGTCCTTGCACTGAGTGAAGAAGCTCATCAAGAAAACATGTGTTCCCATGCACTTAGTTCACTCTGTTCCCGGTTTCTTTCCAACCTTCTGTGCTATTCAAAATTGTGGTCTGGAGAATATCCCAGGTCTCCATAGCATATGTGGAAATGCACAAAGTCATTATGGTGAGGAACCTCCTTCAAGATCTGGCTTTTTCTGTCAGTGCAAGTAGCAGTTGGATCTTTGTCTGTGTTTTTAAAACTGGAAAACCACAATTGGCCTTCATTCTGATATGCAGCTTTGTTTCCCCTCAAAAAGCCTTGCAAACTGCTAACTCCAGTGAAGTGATCTAAGGATTTCTCAAAAAGGGACTCTGAATATTCTCACAGTGTCATAAATTCAATATTTTTGGGACGAGCCATGACAAATAAAAGTAGTGATCCATCCATCTATTTATCCTTGAGGGAAAGCCACTATAAAAGCCTTCAGTTACAAAGCTGAGACATAGTTAGAGGACACTTGTGGATATTGAGTATTGTCATAAACCACTTTTGTGGTGAGTTGGTTTTGATATATGCAGTTCATTCACATTCTTCATCCTCTTTGTTCAAATTCTTAGGAAAAAAATCTGGATGACAGAGGATATCGGGATATCAGTGAGCTTGAAGCATATGCTGAAAACACACAGAGTGTTCTCCTTTATCTCATATTGGAAACACTTGGTGGGTACATGTTGGGGAAGTGTCTTTCGGTGATACATATACTCAAGTAGAAGTTTCTTGTTTAGAATGCAATTTACTGCAGACAGGGAAATCTAAAAGTATATTATTACGATATGAGACTGCAGTTTCTTGAAATACTGCAATCACTTCACTTGCAAATATCATGCTGGAAATAGGGACTTGAAGCCTGCCTGCACTGTATCTCATTTATTTGCAGTAGGAAAATCCTTGATTTTTGGCACACAATTTATTAAAAGTACAATAGCAACAAGGAATGTGCTCTCTCTCTCTCTCTCTCAACGCTTTTTCTAAATTTGTTAGCTGGAGCTTGGGGATACAGCCAGGATTCTAACCGTAGATCTTGTTGTGAAAATACTTTTAGATTTCCCTGTCTGCAGTAATACTTTACTTGCAAATATCATGCAAATATATGCCTCATAGCAAATATCATGCAAATATATCATGTAAATATTATGCAAATACAGATACCCTATAGTCTTGCCCTCAGTAAGCTTACAAATGTGCAAAATGCAAGTACTTGTTTAGTTTTGCTTGTAGTTTAAATAGTTATTTAAAGCATTGACCATGTTCACTTGGAGGTAAATTCTTAATGGCTTTGGTTGGATGTGGATTACAGTAAATGCAAATAGGAGACCTTGGTACTTCTCCATGTCTTGCAGCTATGCTATTCCTAAGATAACATTCTCCCATTCAGGCCAACCTGGGTTGCTCTTAGTCCAAGAACCACTGGAAGCATGTCTGCTGAGAACATGAGAGAGGTCTTATCCAATGGGCTACTTTTAAATTTTCAGATTCCCTGCTAAGGAAGGATGAGGTCACTGCTGCCTTTCTGCTGGCCCTTTAATTTTGACAGGCATGTGAGCTGATCTGTGTCTGAAGGGACAGTTGGGTGTTGGCTTTTTTATTTTTATAGTTGCGGTTTTGTTTTCTTCATTCTGCACTTGTGTCTTAATCAATATTTGGTTTGTAATCTGTATTTTATTATCGTTAACCAACCTGGGTTCCTTTCTGTTGAGAAAATGAGTTGGAAGAAAGGTTAAATTACAGTTTAAATAATCATAGTTTGTTGGGTTCTGTAAATACAGGTGTGAAAGACATTCATGCAGACCACGCAGCCAGTCACATCGGGAAGGCACAAGGCATAGTAACCTGCTTAAGAGCTACTCCATACCATGCTAGCAGAAGGAAGATCTTTCTACCCATGGACATATGTATGCTGGTAAGACAATATAACTGGGATCTCACACCAAAACATGGAAAGCGTACCTTTTTGTACCACACCTTCCAGAATGTGCTGACCCTACTGACTCAGGATTCTGGAGGCAGAAGTATAAAAGTAACATTCCCAAGCTCTGTGCAACTCAAAATAGTTTCATGTAGTTGCTGCATAGTGTTTCCATCATCATTTGATTTGTCGAAAGAGCTTATCTTGACGGCGTAGGTTGGCCTCATGATTTCAGTAAGATAAAGAAGCAGGAAATGGAAAACATTTAAACTTAGTATTTAAAAGAAATCTTACTGTTGTTGTACTTACTGATACAAGTGGTTGAGTGGTTTCAAAAATATGATTGTGTGTTAGCTGGGGGAGGAAAATTTGTGCAGAATAGTCAGTGTGCTTTCTCCACAAGCATAAATGAATCTCTCTTCTACCGTATATACTCAAGTACAAACTGACCCGAATATAAGCCGAGGCACCTAATTTTACCACAAAAGCTGGGAAAATGTATTGACTCAAATATAAGCTAAGAGTGGGAAATGCAGTAGCTAGTAGTAAATTTCAAAATAAAAATAGATACCAATAAAATTACATTAGGCATCGGAAGATTAAATGTTTTTGAATATTTACATAAAACTGTAATTTGAGATAAGACTGTCCAACTCTGATTAAACCATTATTATAACCTCCTTCAATGTAAATGTGCTTACGCGTCCTTCCATTAACAATAGAGTAAAATAATAACGGTAATAAAATAATTATATAGTAAAATAATGGAAATGTAATAATAACAATAATAGAGTAAAATAATAACGGTAATAAAATAATTATATAGTAAAATAATGGAAATGTAATAATAACAATAATAGAGTAAAATAATAGCGGTAATAAAATAATTATATAGTAAAATAATGGAAATGTAATAATAACAATAATAGAGTAAAATAATAAATCTAATAATATAATAAAATAAATAATAATAATAAAGTAAAATAATATATGTCATAACAATAATAGAGTAAAATAATAAATGTAATAAGAATAATAAATATAGTACAATAATACATGTAATAAAAATATGGTACAACAATAAATGTAATATAAATAATAGAGTAAAATAATAAATGTATTATTATTATTAACAATAATAACAACAGCAGAGTAAAATAATAAATAACTTTGACTCAAGTATAAATCAAGGGGGCATTTTTTTAGCCTAAAAATGTCTGAAAACTTGGCTTATATTCGAGTATATACGGTAATTCAGCAAACTTTGTCTAGATTTCATGTTCCTTACTTTTATTATCTGCTATGCCGTAGTTGGGTATCTCTATTATATACTCAAGGGTAGGCCTTCCATTAAACTATGTGAGGAAGCTGCTGCATCTAGCAGGCTTTGAAGTGTAGGGAGCAGCCAAGAGATAGTGGAGGGGAAAGCTTTGAGTTTCATGCCACCTAACATATGTCCATAAGTGGGCTTGCCATCCTTAGATTCAAGGAAGTATACTCTACTGTCACTAGTTTTGAAAATTCAACTGCCTGCCAGAATGAGGAACTGTAGTGGTGCCGATAAGAGTACATTATCAACATGGTCATGCATGCGTGCAGTATTACTTTAAGGTAGTAGTTTACTTTCTTTCTAATTGATTTCCTATAAATGTTTTTAATTTCTCTTTGTTTTTATATCTCTTCTCTGATCACTTTCTTCTGGATATATTAGCATGGTGTTTCCCAAGAAGATTTCATAAGGCATAATCAGGAGAAAAAAGTTCAAGATGTCATATATGATATAGCTAGTCAAGCACATGTTCATCTGGACCATGTAAGTTTCAAGTTTTTGTTGCAATCTCTACAACTGTCTTTCCTGTTTCTTAACATAGTAAATGGCCTCCTTCATCTGAACAGACTTCATATAATGATCTAAGGGAATGGGGGCAATTTTATCATGTTCCACACTTGCAGGAAGGAAGACATTTGCTGGAAGTAACTTCTGGTTCTGAAAAAAGGACTTTTCTGCCCCAAAAGCAGCCCAACAGCCCCCCCCCCCCAAATGGCATAACTGTCCCTTATGCCTCCTAAACAACATAGATAAATTTTAAAATTCTCCCTCTCCCTTTTTTGGCATGTGTGTATATGCAGCCCAGCCTTGTAAAGATGAAGCAGGAGAGCCAAACGCAGTGTGTGGCCAGCACTTTCTCCACCCTTTCCTAGGATAAGCTACTTACCCTCCATAGATTACAACTTTCCAAAAGGGGAGCATAGCCATGCTAATTGGATTGGTTAACACTGATCTACTGAACTTTCAAGATTTAATACCAGATGTGCAAACCCAGAGTTTTTGACATACAACTCTCCATTCGTAAGCAGTAGAAGCATACTTAAAACTTGATGGGGAACACTAAAGTGTCTGCGGCAATGGCAGCTCATGGTCCAAACAGTAAAATTAATTGTTTAAATGCATGATAGCCTGGTCTGCATGTCTATGTTATTTCAGGATGGCCCAGATTACGGCCCTCTGTCTTCAATATTGTGTAGGCTACCCTGTGCTTGGATGTTCTTTGCTCCCAAAAGTGGACCTTGCAGTAAACAAAAACTTGGGCAAATGACAAGAAGGGAAGTGAAATGTTATGGGGAACCAACACAAGGTGCCAACCTATACTGTGACTGTGGGCCAGATTGCAGGCCTCATGGTTCCTTTTTCTCCAAGGCAAAGCTGCTAGTTTGAGCCTGCTTTTTCTACAAAATGGTTTATTGTTATGATCCAATTAAAGGTATCCCTTAGTGACATTTGCCTAGATATTTTTCAGAGAGCCTGTCTGAAAGTTTGTATTAAATGACTGGTGCTGTCTAAAACTCAGGCCAGGTGGTATTTCTTGTTTATGATGCTTTTCCGCAAGCTTTGTAATGGAGATTTAAAAGGAATTGGCTCTCTTATGTCTGGGCTGTTGTTCTAGCCAAAGTGGCACACAGGCAAGCTAGGAGGAGACAAAATAATAGAACAAAAAGAAATGAGCTATATAACTGATACCCCAGTACTGACATATCCTAGATTGCTTGGCAAAACCATACTCATTTCCTTTTGTTTTGTAATCAGGACCTATCCAGTTCCTGCTGTAATGTGATGCAGTGTGGATAGACCTTTGTTACAAGCTCAGCTGTTTCTTTTGACTGTCTGCCCATTGCCTCCCCTTGCAAGCTGCTCTGCTGCTGATTACCTGCTAGGTGAAATAATTTTTTGGCAAATATTTATTAATTGGTGCCTTTCCTTGAGGTGTCATTCTCATTTTAAAACTGAAAAGTGTGTTTTAAAGGTGTCAGTTGTAGTTGAAAAGATGCCTTACAAGAAGTGAATTTTGTTCAAGGTTTTGGTAAAGTTACACAGTCAGGGCTAAGTCTGTATACCCAGAATGAGCAAAGTATTCAGTTACTTAAGTAAACATTGGCTATATATTAAAATAGATGGTTGACTGTGAAGCTTGAAACAGGTTTCTTTTCATTCATGGCCAGCAGAGGGCAAAATAAGCCTTCCCCAAGAACATTCAAATCTTCTTGCCTTTTGGCATCCTCAAAATTCTAAAGCTAATCTTGCCAAATGTTGTAATTTCTGCAAATAATTTAATTTAAGTTCCCTTCTTCTTGTTAGGTTTAAGTCATTATATTAGGGAGGTCTAAGAAAGTAACTTTTGAGAGGGGTAATGTGGATGCCATATTGCTGGGGCAGAGGGGTGGGCACAATAGTCTCAGCTACTTCCTAGTCTCTCTCCCCCTTTCTCTGGTATTACTTTGGCATTGGCTACTTAAGCCGTCCTGTCATGAATTATCTGGATTCCATTCCCCCAGCTTAGCATCTTTAAAGACCCACAGATCTCCTTTACTGTGCCATGAAACAATCTGGGGAAGCAGCAGACAAATTCTGATCTCTGGGAATGTACCACATCTGTCAGCTATTTTGTCCAAACAGTGAATGTGACATTCCTATTTCAGTTTTTTCGCTGTCTTTCTATTTACCTTGTCCTTGGATTCTCTGCATTTGTCTTCAAAAGCTCTCCATGGTCATGTCCCCCTTTTTATTCCCACCCTTGTATCTCATGTGATTGCTTACTTTTCCTGCTCTACTTAACCATTGGCTATTGAAAGACACCTCCTTTTTTCTTGCTGCCATCATCATCATCACCATCATAGCCAAAATCCTGTTGGGCAGTTACATGTTTGTAACTTACAGTTACGCCTTCACAACTGCTACATATTCATGATTTTTGTGCAGTCCCTAGTTTAGGGGCTATGAAGGGAACATAAAAGTGCCCTAAACTCCACTTCTCAATAAGCAGCTACTGCATGACAGGCATCCATTACCAAGTTGATCAGAAAGCAGTTGCTTGATATTCCTACCTCCATTCCCTCAAGTGACTTTCAGCATGAGGGGATTTGTAACAGAGTCCTTTTTCTGCATGTCGCACAGGAGTTTGCTCATGGAAGGGATGGGAATGTCAGGCAGCTGCTTCACGGTCAATGAGAACAGATCCATTTCAATCCAGAGGCTCCAGTGCTTACTGATAAATATGGTTTACTATTGGGGGGGGGGGGGAATAGAATTTACCATATAGCAGTCATTACCGTGCTACATAGTACAGAATGGTCATATAGAATTTTGCTGCAAGGATGACAATTCTCATTTCTATTTCTTCTTTCTCCCAATGAGGTCAAATACTTTTACCCTTTTATACTTGATGCTCCTTTCCTTGGAGATATTCCCTACAAACGCCTGTGTGATACTACTTTCTACATTTCCATCACATCCCTTCTCAACTAAAGTACATATTTTTCCCTTTTACTCTTGCCATCCAGCTGTCATCCCCTCATCGTTGCCTTTTTCTGTGCCTATTTTAGACACTAAGTGACTTGGGACCAGGGACTTGTCCTTTTGGTGACCATTCAAAAACATAAATATTGGATTTGATCTTCCACCTTTTAATGCTCCTACTATTGAAAACCGGTCCTGCACAGAAATTTTGAGAAGCCAGGAAAGTCACAGATCCCATTCTTACCAGAAGATTAGGGAATGAGTCTTTCATTAAATTTGTGTCCTAAAGCATAACAAAACATTTACCTCTTATCTGTGCGGGCAAATGTGGAGTCAACACTCTTCCGGTCTCCCTTTTGGTATTACTGAGAGGTCATAGCTTTCTCCTCTTAGACCAGTGGCTCTCAACCGGGGGTCCCTGTGTGTTTTTGGCCTACAACTCCAAGAAATCCCAGCCAGTTTATCAGCTGTTAGGATTTCTGGGAGTTGAAGGCCAAAAACTTCTGGCGACCCCAGGTTGAGAACCACTGCCTTAGACCTTCACATTGCATGATAGCCAGTTAATGAATATGTATTGTCGAAGGCTTTCATGGCCAGAATCACTGGGTTATTGTAGGTTTTTTCGAGCTATATGGCCATGTTCTAGAGGCATTCTCTCCTGACGTTTCGCCTGCATCTATGGCAAGCATCCTCAGAGGTAGTGAGGTCCTCACTACCTCTGAGGATGCTTGCCATAGATGCAGGTGAAACGTCAGGAGAGAATGCCTCTAGAACATGGCCATATATCCCGAAAAAACCTACAACAACCCAATTAATGAATATTCTACTAGAGTGTGCTAAAATGGTCTTTCAGGACAGGCAGTCTCCAAGTTACAAACAAGATCAGTTTTGTAGGTTTGTTTGTAAGCTGAATTTGTATGTAAGTCAGAACAGATATAGATGCATAAGGAAGGGTTAACACCCATGTGGTGTTTGTTTTACAGTTTGAGCAGGATTATTGATTTTGAAAAAATTGGTTTGTTGTGGAAACAAGGATTGGCGAGAAAGCTTCAATTTAGACATCTTTCCCCCCATGATAACTCTTCTAGGAGTGAGTTGCCCTTCTGAGGGGTAGTTTTCTTTCACTTCTTGTTGTCTCAACCCCTTCTTAACTATGAGTCATTTGTAAGTGGGATGTTTGTAATTCGGGGACTGCCTGTAGTTCTACAAAAAGAATTGATGATATAGCACGAATAGGCAACATCCAAGAGTCCAGATTCCCAGCAGTCAGTGGAATGAAAGGCTTCATCAGCTCAAGAATGTATTCAGAAATTCCAATCCATTAAATGTGGGTTGAACAGAGATGTTTTCCTGCCACACTACACCTGTTACAGCTAGTTAACACCCCTGCCTCATGAGGGCAGTCTTGTTCAGTTTATCACATCTCCTTTCTGTTCCAAGCCAGCTTTATACTACATTCCAATAATTCTCCACATCATCCATATGGTTATCCACCGAACCTGGCCTTGGGCAACATCAAGAGCCATCCTTAAAATTAAACTTGTCACCTCATCACTATATCCACAAGTTTTGTATTTTTATGACTATTCATACATTGTGTCCATACAAGACCATTCCTAGACATCATTACACTCTATGCATCTGAGGAAGTGGACTGTCTATGGACAGCTTATGCTACAGCCTCTTTTCCCTAGTTAGTTTCAAAGGTGGTCCATGCTGATAGTCCAAGCTAACACAACAAGGCCTTTGAATTTTACATCTTAAGAGTCTGTCACTTTCACTGTTACTGGTTCTTACTTGGTTACACCTGTGGAATGCGATGCAGTGGCTCCCTACTAAGCAGTCTCATTCTTGCTTTTGTTGCTCAGACGTGTACATCAGCTCTATCAAGTATGTTTGAGTGAGCAAATATTAATCCCAGGGCTTATCCTCCTCTAATTTTTTTTTTGAATGATGGTCCAGCATGTGTTTTGATGGTGTGTGAGAGATGAAAGAGGGTACATACATGGCACAAGGAGAATATATTTTGGGATCACAATTTACAGATAAACTCAAATATTGTGCTGTATTTTCCTAGTCTATTACTGACTCTTGCTCTGAAATATGGCTTTTTTTACACCTTACTGTAATATTAAGATGGGTTCCATCTCAAGAGAAATCTTGCTAACTTACTTTTTAAATTGATATCCTGTATTACTCCCAGAAGCAGATTAGAATTAACTAAAACAAGTAGAAGTATAACATCAAGCAAATGAAAGCATAATCTAATTAAAACAAAATCTCAAAACATTTGGTGTTTATTTACACTTTATACAGTGACTGAAACTTGAACCTATTTTCTGACCTTTTTTCTCCAGGCAAGGTCCTTCAGGAAAAATGTTCCTGCTAAAGCATTTCCTGCTTTTCTCTGTACAGTAAGTAGCCCTGCTGCATTTTTACTGTATAAAAATAGGTTAGATTTGCAGTGAAACATTGATAGTGCGTGAACTTTGTAAATACTTCCTGAAAGTACAGGAAGTATTTCCAAGAGTGCATCCATCTAGGGAGTGCTCCTTTCTAACAGGTCTAGCCCAGTGAAATGCAGATTTTCTTTCTTTATCTCAAGGTGTAAGTATAAATTAGATAAATTATTTTCACTTCTACTTTTGATAGCCTGACATATTCGTGTCTAAGAATGCAACATGCTATTTTGTTTTAATCATTGTAAGTTTGTATTTCATCTGTTTCTGCTTCTTAATACCTTGACATATAACTATAATAAAACAAGATTTTTTTCTCTTCTTTTTCAGGTTGCTATTGAGGATTATTTAAATGAAATACAAAAGGTTGACTTCAATGTATTTCATCCAAGCTTGCATCGGAAGAACACTTTACTACCTTTGCATTTGTATATTAGATCATGGAAGAAAACTTATTAAATATTATTTAACAAGAGATTCCTCTTTATTAATGCCTTTTTAAAAGCCTCATTCATTCTGCAAGTTGTTTTGATATCATGTATGAGCTTACTTTACCATTCTTCTATCCATGTCTCTTATTCCTTACAATTCTCTCAGATGTGCCTTAAGAATGTCACAGGGATGATTTCCCAGCTGAGGCAAAATTAGAACCCGTATCTTCCCCTCCAAATGCAGAGCAACGTATTTAGCTTGTGATAGGAGGGGGCTAGGCAGCAGGGGATGCAGTTTTTGTTGACATCATTCCAATCATGTTTCTTGCACATCATTTAACCCTTGAAATATTTAAACATGGGATAGGGGGCTGCTGGCTTCTCTAAAAATATGTGGGGTATCTATATGAAGCAGGAGGCCACACATTATCTTTCTCTGTCTAAAAAAGGGCAAATTGCCTCATAGAATCATAGATTAACAAAGTGGGAAGAGACCACATGGGCTATCTAATTCAACATGTTGTTCTGAGATAGTTTTAAACAACTGGTTTTAAAGTAGATATAACTGATTTTAATGTTTGTCTATATTTATAGTTATTTAATGTTCCGACATGGAATACATGGCGTATATATATGCTGTGCTCTGCCCTGAGTCCCCTTCAAGGTGAGAGGGGTGGAATGTAAATGTTTCAAATGAACAAATAAATAAATAAACCCCCTTGCCATGCAGAAAAGCGCAATCAAAGTATCCCCAACAGGTGGCCAGCCAGCCTCTGTTTAAAAGCTTCCAAGGAAGGAGCTTCCACCACACTGCACAGCAGAGAGTTGCACTGCTGAACAGCCTTTACAGTCAGGAAGTTCTTCCTAATGTTCAAGTGGAATCTCCTTTCCTGTAATTTGAACCCATTGCTCCAAGTTCTAGATTCCAGGGCAGAAAACAGGCCTACTCCCTCTTCCTTATGACATCATATCACATATTTATATATGGGTAGTTGGCTACTATGTCTCCTCTCAACCTCTTCTGCAGGCTACACATACCCAGTTCTTTAAGACACTCCTCATTGGACATGGTCTCCAGCCTTTTGATCATTTTAGTTGCTCTCCTCCGGATGCCTCAAAGTTAATTTACATTGTAAATAAGTTTCAGTACTCCTTGTATCTATTTTTCAAAATTAGCATTGGACTGTCAGCCACATCTAGTTGTTTTGTTTTATAGTTAATTTTTCACAGTCCATATTCATCCTGGATGGTTCGGGGTCAGAAAATTGATCCCTAGACCCAGTAAAGTTTCCCCACCCCCATTAAAAACATTTATATCCTGCCTTTCATTTTGAAAGCTCAAATTGGCTAATAGGAGGTTAAAATAACAAAATTACAAAACCTGAAAAGAGCAAAATAAAAACAAAGGAAGGAGTCAAGCTTTGTTAAACAAATTGAAGATTCCAGCAGAAAAGAATTGTGTGTAGATGATAAAAATCACTAGATATCATAGATGTTTAAAACTGTTTATTTTAAAACCTTCTGAAATTAGGTTTAATCAGCCTGACTCAGAATAGAGTTCAAGAATCAAAACATAGCAATTTTAGAACAAACTCTGAAAAACCAATGCTACTTGTTTAGAAGAGCTTTCTCAAACATCCAGTCTGAAATAGTCTCATAGCAAGACACTTTTCATCTTCACAATAGCTGGGGATGATGGAAATTGCAGTAAAATACATTGAAAGAGTGCCATTTAGAATCCGTGCTCTGAATTCTCCTTAAAAGATTAATAGCAATACAGAAGTAATTTGTATCTTTTTGATCAAGCCTTACAGAAGTATTAGATATTCCATACTTGTCTCTAAAGGAAGCTTGAGAAGTAGCTGGAAGGGGACAGAGGTGTATCAATGGCAGAATGTTTCTTAGAGGAAGTTAAAGCAACAGTGTTCAAGTTGATGCCCTACAATTTGGTCCAATTAGTTAGAAGTCAGGATGCTGGTATGAAATAAAATATTCTTGCCATGTGAGATTATAATTAATGACAAAATACATGCCAGACTGGTTTTAAAGTGTTTGTGAATATATTTGAAGAATCTGCAGTGTCTTGTAATATTATTACAAATATTAAGTCCTTAACAGCATAACTAATAATAGTCTGCAGAAGAGAAGGCCGAGAGAAGACATGATAGCCATGTATAAATATATGGAGGGAACTCAGAGAGGAGGGAGCAGGCTTGTTTTCTGCTGCCCTGGAGACTAGGACGGAGAACAATGGCTTCAAACTGCAGGAAAGGAGATTCCACCTGAACATTAGGAGGAACTTCCTAACTGTGTGAGCTGTTCAGCAGTGGAACTCTTTGTCCTGGACTGTGGTGGAGGCTCCTTCTTTGGAGGCTTTTAAACAGGTTGGATGGCCATTTGTCAGGGGTGCTTTGAATTCTTTTTTCCTTCTTCTTGACAGGGGGTTGGACTGGATGGCCCATGAGGTGTCTTCCAATATGATTCTAGGGGATGATGAACATGATAATCTAATATTTAGAGAGGACCACAAGTTGCAAGCCTCTGCTTTAGACCATCTACTTTGCCATTATCTATATCAGTGATTCCCAAACTCTAGTCTTCCAGGTATTTTGGACTTCAACTCCCAGAAGTCTCAGCTGCCTTGGCCAATGACCAGGGATTCTGGAGGCTGAAGTCCAAAATACCTGGAAGACCAGAGTTTGGGAATCACTGATATATACTAGGCATCCCACAGAAGCATGGATAAGAAGCATCAATTTATTTATTTATGCCACCCTTCTCAGCCTTTAGGCGACTCAACTCTTTTTCCTCAGCAAACAACAACAACAACAACAATAATAATAATAATAATAATAATAATAATAATAATAATAATTTTCCCACATCTCCTTTCAGCTTGAGGCGGGGCACAACAAAATAGCTTTCTTACTATGTACAGTTGAACAAATTACCAATAATGGATGGGGATATTGTTATGGCAGAAAGAGGAGCTGTTGCTGTGAAATCCAGTAAAGAAGAAAGATCCAAATGTACAGAATGGGTTAATTTGATAAAGTGGAGTCCATTTAAGCCTTTTTCCAGGCTAAATACTGTGTTTTGCAGTCATTCTTGTCTTGCTGAATGGATTTCAGCATGCAGTATGCCCACTACCACCAACTTAATCAGGATTAATCTCCCTGACTGCTTTATTGTGTAACAGAATTCTGGGCTTTTAGTGCACGGTATGCGCCGTAATGAGTTTCATCTTAGAGGAAGATCTGTTTTGCCATTTCAATCAGAGGATCTGTTACTGTGTGGAAGGAAACTTTGAACGTCCAGAAATAATTCCTTATTGGGAAAACCTTTATAGGCTGTGCTTTGTTAACTGAGGCTTTGTTTAGAAGACACACATGTTGAAGCAAAGTGGCAGCTTGCTGTTTAATGATTTATATCTTACTGAAGGGGCTAATTCCAGGAGTTCCTTTCTGCTTCCTCTGTACAGTTGGGAATATGACAATCTTTGCCTTCCTTTTTGGGTATGGTGGGACTGACCCCAGATTTGATCCCCTATATTAAAAACAGAAAATGTATTGAAATACTGGCAGTGCATGTTCCACTAATTCCTGCTGTGTTTAGTAGGATTTGTTCCCAGGTGTATAGGATTGCAGCCTTGGTCTTTCTACCCAATAAGGTCTGGTTTCCATTAAAAGTGGCTCTGTTGTTTACATGCTGAGGACTATAAAGGTTTTGATTCAGGGCTGGATTTCTCTGTCTCTAACAGCCCTGGTTTTTTTAAACTTCTGCAGTGAACTTCAGGCTTGTATAACAATACACACCCTATCACATCTGTGGTCATTCTTGGCACTTGCTCTGTTTTGCTTAGGAAAGAGACCTTTTTTTCGTACTGCAGCCTTGGTGTTCTGTGATCATACAAGCAAACCTTGGGCTGTCAGTTGCACAAACAAGATCAAAGTAGAATCAAATGTGCTGGTTCTGCCAGTCCTAAACAAAAGTGAAGGAATTCCAAAGGATACCACAGTTATATTTAGTCTTCTTGAGAGGGCTTTACTAACCAGAGAATGCTCTTCAATATCAGCAATAATAGCAGGAGTAGCAGCAAGACAGTAATATTTCTAGCCTCCTCACTTTTTCCAAATACTGTCAATTCTTGCTGGTGATACATATTTTTTCTTAAAAGGGTGGATTGCCAAAAACTTAGCTTGAAATTAATCCTCTATTCCTCCACATTTTTTAAAAAGCAGTTGATACATATTCAATGATTTCACTGCTGATTGGTCTGGATATAGTCTAAATAGAATAATTTACTTGAGAAGTTGTATGTTTTTGTGGAAAACGTTGCCATACATTTTTTATTACATGTCCAGGTTTAGCTACAATTAGTACTGCAGTTTGTATTGATGAAAACATGTTACAGTTGCAACTAAATCTGAGCACCTGCCCCCACCTGAGCACCTGTTTATGTTTGCTATGTAAGTACAGATTTAAACTGATGCTATTTAAATGAATGACTAAATGAGTGCTGATATGGTAAAATAACATACAAAAATGCACAGGACAGAGATGTTCATAAAATATTAGCTCAAATATCTCGACTCGAGAGCCTGCTGTAATCAAGTAAAACATTAGACAAGACTTTCAACTAAAATGTTGGGGTGAGAGGTGAGGTTGGCATATGTTCACTGTTTGTCCACTGTTTGTCTCTTAGTTCTTGACCAAGCTTACAGGAGCAGTAACCAAAACCCAGTGGCAAAATATATGGTTCATCCAATGGCATCTCTGGTGATCAGGATGATGTTATGTGAAATGTGTTCCTTCCTGGAGTAAATCTTATGAATGTGTCCAGTTCTGGGCATCACAATTTAAGAGAAACATTGACAAGCTGGAACGTGTCCATAAAAGAGCAACTAAAATGATCAAAGTTCTAGAGACCAAGCCTTATGAGGAGCATCTTAAAGAGCTGGGTATGTTTAGCCTGGAGAAGAGACATGATAACTATGTTTAAATATTTGAAAGGCTGTCATAAGGAAGAAGGAACAGGCTTGTTTTCTGCTGCCCTAGAGACTAGGACTTGGAGCAATGAGTTCAGATTACAGGAAAGGAGATTCCACCTGAACATTAGGAAGAACTTCCTGACCATGAGTTGTTCAACAGTAGAAGTCTGCCTCAGAGTCTGGCGGAAGGTCCTTCTTTGTAGCTGAGGCTGGATGGCCTTCTGTTAGGAGTACTTTGTGCTTTACCTGCATGGCAGGGGATTGGACTAGATGGCCCATTTGGTCTCCTCCAACTGTATGATTTTATTCTGATTCTAACTTCCATCAATTCCAGAAAGCCACAGCACCCATCAACTCCCAGATTGCTCTCCTTAGGACTTTCCCCAATTTAGGATGTAGTGGATTACAATTCCCATCTGGCTGGATTTGAAAGAAGTTGTAATCCGACACATTCAGAAGGCACTTGTTAGGGAAGACTGCGTTGGGGGCAGAAGTGGTGTTGCCCATCACTATTGGACTGTACGGATAGAAGGACAGATAATCTGGGCCTGAACAATACAGCTCCCTGATCTCTCATCCTTTACTTTCTCCTTTTTGAATAACAATTTTTTTCTTTTTGAGCGGAAAAACAAATAGGAGAGGCAGCTGTGATACTGTTGATACTGTGACCCACCTGAAATTCAAGATAAGGTTCACTGAGGTTCTTGAGAATCCCTCAGAATGGATTTGAATGAGGCGATCCAGTGCCCCACTAGCAGCTTGCAATGTTGATAAGCAGGAGATGGAAATTTGATCAGAAACTTGGGGGGAAAGCATTTTCTTATTGCACTTAATAGGTTTCATAATGTTCCTATGCATTTGCTTTGGAAGAATCTTACTTGATTAAGGTTAGTATCGAGCACTTTTTCAGGCAAAGGCTGTTGCTTTGACTACCAATGCCTAAGGAATAGTTCAGTGCAATGTGGAACTAAAGTGTGCTTTGATGACACACACAAAGCGCACTGTGTTTTTTGAACAGAAGTTTATTCATAGTTTTGGTAACAAGTAAAATATAGTTTAATATTAATAAACAATCCGCATTTTCAAAAAAGAGAAGTTGGCATGGAGAGGTTTGAATACAAGGCATTGTCAAAGGATTCTTAAAGTACTTGCATGTGAGACCTAAAGGATGGCTAATTCTTTATCATCAGATAGGAGACTGGGATTGTGAGATGCTCTAACTCAGCCCCAGTAGTTTGCATATTGCTATACTCAGTTTTTTCTTATAAAAGAGATATTGGGAGTTATAGCTATCTCCTCAATTTCCAGATAGAGTACATGTTTTCCAGGCAAAAAGGTCCCAGGTTCAGTCTCCACAGGAATAGGAAGTATCCCTACATGAAACCCTGTGTAGCCACTTCCACTCCCTGTAGATCCGGTTGGGCAGGTACTGAAGACTTAGAGGAAGTTTTCACTTCCCTGGAACTTTAAAGCCCACACCTTCCTAGCTGGAATATAGGTCAGGACATCTGTATCTTTAATAATGAAGGGTTTCTGGAGAAGGAAGATGTAATATGAATGGGGCTACATGGGGCTGCCTTTCAATATGGAGCAGAATAGTATAACAACGGGAAAAATCCAAGGAGTTGTATTAGAAGAACTTACACTTCCTTAGACCACTCTGAAAGAACTTAGTTGAGCTATGAGAGATCTGAATCAGTATATAATGACTCTGCATGCTTTTATTGTCTATAGTAGTTTGATTTGAGAAATCAATGGGGAAAAGTATACAGATGCTGAATTATGAGTTTGGAAAAGTGGGAATATATCATTGTGTGTCTTCAAGTTGTTTCAGACTTTCATGGATCCTAAGGCAAACCTATCATGGGTTTTTCTATGCAAGATTGTTTGGGGAGTGTTGCCCTTCTTTGAATCTGAGAGAATGGGATTTGCTCATTCTTACAAATTTGTGTAACCCACTGTGATACAGTGGTTCAAGTGTTGGACTTGGACTCAACTGGAAGAAGATATGAAATAACAAGATATATGCAGGGAAGAGAGTATATCTTGTGATGTAAGAAAGCAACGATGGTGTTGGCAAGAGAGACAGAACAAGAGCACATGCTTAGAAATGAGTTAGTAAACAGGATGTGAGCTCAAGGAGTTATGTAAGTTTCTAGTCATGAAAGATCATGTTGTCACAGAGACCCGTAAGCTACTGTGTCAAAACTTGATAGGGTTTGGGGCTACTTAACTCTCACATGTATGTATTTCCTCTTGGATTATCCCAGAATTCTTAATATTTAGCTACATCTTGGAAAATTATCATCGTAATTTCTATCCTGCCTTTTCTTCAAGACTGGGACACTAGGGGACATATTATTTATTTATTTAGAACTTTTATATACCGGTTTTCTTGACCTCTAGAGAGGGACTCAGGCCAGTTTACAACATGATTCAAAAACAGTAGTTTAAAACATCACAATAACATACAATTTAAAATGATTACAATATAATTAAACATACAAAAATCAATTATTAAAACATAAACTATTAACCACATAAACATGACTTTTAATATTGACCTGTCTGAATAAAAAGGGAGAAGTTCCTTTAGGACTAAAACTCCTAGCATCCCCCAGTCAGTATGGGCAGTGTTCATCATTCCCCAGCTGGTATAAGACAGCCAGCATGGCATACTGGTTTTAGTGTTTGGCTAGGACTTCTGGAGACCAGGCTTCGAATCCTCACTCAGTTGTGGAAACCCTACCAGCTGGTAGGAATTGTGGGATTTGAAGTCCAAAATACCTCAAGGGTCGAAGTTTGGCCATGCTTGATTTTGCATGTCATCATTGACAGTAATCAGTGGAATCTCAGAATTTCATTGTGATTATTTTCTTGTCCTATCTAGAGATGCTAGGAACTGGGACCATATATTCATGCAAAATGCAATCTAGAGCAGAGGTGCAACCCTCCCTCCACCTGGAGAGGAGCTACTCATCCTACTTCATTCCAGACAAATATCCTGCTTCTTCCTGGAGTGAGTTATCGAACTCTCAATACTTGCATTCACATAGTGAGAAGCAAACATATTTCTTAGTCCATTCATGAACTCATCATCCTTAAACTGATGAACTTAATTCCACCTTCTGTTCAGGCCTGCTACTCCATCTTAATTTCTTATGCCAATCTACCCATCTTTCATGTTTCTAATTTTTATTTTGTAGTTCCACATACGAGAAATTTTTCCCTCTGTGTTTTCTGTATTGGCAATATTTACAATTACATGTTTTTTGAGAATAAAAATATTGGATTATACTCAACACAATAGTAGTGCAATCTGAACATCTACAATACTGACTGCGTATTAGTGCTAGGAAGCCAAAGATTCACTTCAGATGAATTCAGTACCCCAAATCAGCTTCTGTTTTTGAGAGACACCCCCAGACCCCCTTAAAGTGGTTAGACTAGAGATAAACTGGTGTACATAGTTTAGCAACAACAATGCTTTTATTTGGGCTTTTTCCCGTATTAAAGCAGATCAATATTTTCAGCAAATTATTTCTTTGCAGAAGGACACACTTTGAATTTGCTTTTTGTTTTTGTTTGCAGGTTGGGTGGAACTACCCCATTGTTCTATAAAATTAGTGTGATGTTTATATTACACCATACAGTTGATTTGAAACACAGTTCTCTGAACATACGTGTATTTTGAGGAGCTGCAGATTTACATTTGTAAGAGGTGCCATTTAACATTGTATCCTGTGTGTAATTTCATGTGGTGTTTAATGGCATCCTGAGGCACCCACATTCATTCAGCTGAGAATGTTGCACTTCAATAAGCAGGCTAGGAATGTAGGAGTTCAGGAGTAGGGGAGTAATTAAGGTATAATTGCTCATTTTGTGATTCTGAAAAGATTTCAAATGCCACTTAGCATCTCTATTTACAGAAACCAATCAAGAAAATTCATACTTTTGAAAGAGCTCTGCTCTGCGATTCAATCTGAATGTCTGGTTGCTCCCTTGGAAACATAATTTAACCTGCTTCATCATCTCATACTCTTTCTGCTCGTGCCTAGATTAATGTTTCTTATATATTATGTTTCTTCTCTCCCTCTGTATGACTTAACAGAAGGCATTTGCTTGTTACATGCAAGCAGATAAATCCTGTTTCTGAATGAGCTCTATAACCCAGACTTGTTTTCTGTGCCCTATGAGACCACACACCTTCTTAATTTCAGTGAGATCAGCTCATTTGGATCAGGAGCTCAGAGGTGTGTGGCTATAATCCCTGTATGAATGCAGTGAGGGAAATTATAGAGATGGGAAGTTAACACAACCTCACCCACCCACACTGAAGGATCATGGGAGGGAGGTTCATAAGGCCACCCCCTCCCCATGGCCCTACTCTTCCCCCTTCCTCCCCCCCCCTTTCTTTATACCCTCCACCTTCACTGGCATAGGTGGAGACTTCTTTTTATCTTTGTATGTTTAAAAATTTTCAATAAAACTAATTTTAAAAATAAGGCCAAGTCCCATTTCTGGTTTTTTATGTGCATCAGAGCAGTCAGATAGAGCAGAAATAATTCTCCATCATCTACATGTTTACACAGTTTGCAAAAGAGTTTTCCATGCATATTGGTGTTAGGATATAACATTTCCTTCATATCTTGGAGGGACTTTGGTTCACTTGAATATTAGGAAGAGCTTCCTCATCATCAGAGCTGTTCAGCAGTGGAACTCACTGCCTTAGAGTGTGGTGGAATGCTTTGGATGCTTTTAAACAGGGGCTGGATGGCCATCTGTCAGGGGTATTTTGATTGTGATTTTCCTACATGGCAGGGGTTGGACTAGATTGCCTATGTGATCTCTTTCAACTATATGATACACATTACTACACAGAGAAAGTTACTTCTAATCCACACTGGAAAATTGTGGGCAAGTATTTCTCTGACTTCATTCTTTTTTGGGGGGGGGGTGTTCTGCAAATTAATTTCAAGTGATCATCTGAAGGTTATCCAGTGGGCTTTCCTACATAGTCATGTATAACTTTAGAGACAGTCAAAAAATCAACTCAGAAAACCAGTGTCAACTTATGCACAGGTCAATGTGAGTACTGCACCCTAGCTCACAGGGAACCATCATCTTCTTTGAGTAGAGCAGCAAAAGATGAATCCCTTGTGCATCTTAGGAGAACCTAAAAGAAGCACCATGTCGCTGCATCTGGCCTTTTCAAATCTCCCTGAGGCAGAATTAGTACTTTGTGGAATGACCCTCGATTTGTCCATGGTCCATATAAAGATCCATAATATCAGCCATAAAACCTGCCCTCGACTTAAAGATGAGGTCAATTTATACATAAGTATATACATTAGATAGTTCACCCATCTAGATTATCCTCTGCCTTAAAGGGAGAAATTGCATCAGCAATGGTGTAAGACTGTGTAACAGGAAGAGGCCATCAGAGAAAACGCCTGAGACAATGAGGTACAATACAAAGTGACTTCAGCAAGTTGACATTTGCACCAGAAATTGAGAACATCCTATTTATTCACTGGTAACTGTGTGCTTGTGTATATGTAAATATGAGTAATCATAATCTTTATCAATGCATGAGTGGCACAGGGCTTTTTACATGGAAGCACTTTCCATGGTAGAGTTTGTCATATTTGATAATGAGTTAGAATTTCCTTTGGTTTGTTTTTGATGACGACTCACTAAACTTTGCCAATTTCTTCAGAAACATGGAAAGAACTTCAGGTTTAAAATACTGAAATGCAGACAAAAGCACAGTTGAGAGTTCCATTTACTCTTTTGGTATTTAGCCCTTAATAACGGCTTTGATCAGCTATGTCTTTAGCCCCCTCTGTGGTACTGAGTTAGGGCTGTTAGGCTTTTCTCTCTCTCTAGCATATCCTTAATAGCTACAAGGTCTAACAAAGACTTAAAACATGATGGGACTAGTTCTATCTATTTAATATTATTTGTGCTGTTGTGTGAGAATTTTGGTCTAAATTCAGATTTGCATAGCATGCTTCTTCCTCAGCATCAGTACGTATTATGTTCTATATTCCCAGTAATAATGCCAGAATATAATGTTAGAGAATTATGTTCTATATTTCTGGTAGTAATATGAGAATATAATACAAATATTTCTAAGTAAAGGCACGGACATTCTGTTGTCTTTGTTCCCTTTCCATGAGTAACTTTTCTTCAGTTCATATGACTTTTAGAACTGAAGTCATATGTCATGGGGGGGGGGGTGATTTGTGGTCTCTGTTTTCCTTTTAGAAATTCTATAAAGGGGTTGCACATCTAGGGTCCAAATTTCCAGATTTAGGAGGTTATTGTGTGGACAATGACACATATAGTGAAACAGCAAGTAGACAAAAGTTTTGAATTTGCCCATCGACCAGGTATTGAAAGCCTCTTCTTCTTCTTTCTTTGTCTCTCTTATTCTCTCTCTGGCCCTCCCCATCCCCTCTTCCTTTCTCCCAGCCTGGCACTCAGCATGGCATATAAAAGTTCAAATGCATACAAATAAAAACTGAATGTTGTACTAAAGTGTAAAACATAAACTATCAATAAAACTAAAAAAAACTGTTAAAAACAATTTAAAAGAACAATAAATATAAACAATCCAGCACACAAAAACAGCCCTGCCAGAACATCAAGGTCACCGGCTGCCTCTGAAAGGACAGTCAAGGACACCAGTCTATCCTCTCTGAGAAGGAAGGTCCAGAGCCTAGGAATAGCCACTGAAAGGCCCTTTCTCCTGTTTCCAACAGATATAGCTGTGAGGCTGGTGGGACAGAGATGGCCCTTAATGTCATTTCATCAACAAACAATCAGCCTAGGTTTCTGGCAATGTGAAGATGGGGAGTGAGGGTGAGAGCAAGGTGGCTGAAAGGAAAGTTGGGTCTACCCGCTTCGGAAACGGGATACACCTTTGTTGTCTCAAACCTCAACTGCTGCTTCCTAAAAATTATATCAGGTGTAATCCATTGAAAATATATGTTCCCCATCTTGCGGCTGAAGAGACAAGGACATGGAACAATGGATTCAAATTTCAGGAAAAGAGATCTTGCCTAAATATTAGGAAATACTTCCTCATGGTAAGAGCCATTTGACAGTGGAATATGCTGCTTCAGAGTCTGGTGGATTCTCCTTTTCTGAAACCTTTTGGACAAAAGGCTGGATGGCCATATGTCATAAGTGCTTTGATTGTGTCTTCCTGTATAGCCAGGGAGTTAGACTGGATGGCCCTTGGAGTCTCTTCCCACTCTATTATTCTATGATACATAAAGAGAAACCACAACTTGACAACGATACAAAGGGAGACTTACAGGAGAGTAAGGATATGAAGTTGTCTGACAAAAAGAAAATAGTGAAAATGTGACATAGAAATAGGGAAAAGTTATAATAGAGATAAGCCAGCCAGCCAGAGGGAAGACATTAATATGGTTTAGATAGCTGTGAATGGGGGTTAATGTGTGATCTAATTGTCGATTGATAAACTTCTACTTGTTTATTCTTTTTTTACAATTGTGTTTGGCTGTTCTTGTTAAGCTTTGATAGAAAGGCTGGCCACACTTACCACAGTGAACTGATTGAATAACACAATTACTGGTTCATATAGAAATCACTTTGAGGCCCTTGTCTCCTTCAAAATATTTTCAGATGTGAAAAAGCTAATTTTAAACTGAAATATACATTTATCCCAAACACATTTGGGGGGGGGGGGGGGCTGTTACATGCAGGTTCACTACCCCAAAACAGTCAAAGAAGATTCCCAGAAGCTCAAAATATGACCGGAAGAATATTATGCTTCTGCAACATGAGGGTTGCAACAACATTCTGCAATGCTATGGAGGAGCCGACAATGGGGTGATGTGGCTCTTCAGGATCTAAAATGTGCCAGTCCATGCCATAATAAGCAAAATTATGTTCATAAACATCCTTCAGCAGCTCAGGCAGAAACTTGCTGCTTTTGAGACATTTGTTTTGGCAGATTGATGGAACTAAACAAAGTCTAAACTTATACCTTTTTATTTGAATACTGATAGCTTCAGTAGAATTCAGGATATAAACTGGAATTGCTCAGATCTGAAACTATGTCGTATTTATACTACATTTAAATGCTCTAAAAATAACTAAGGTTGTAATTGCTCTGCCCTCCACACAATAGTTGCACTCCTAGTCTTTTCAACAATTATCTTCTCTGTTATATTTTCATTTATCCACGGAAAGAGAAAGCTAGTGGGAACTAATAGACAAATGAGACATAGGAAGTACAGCCTTCTCGGCGATTCAGAGAATACAGAAACTAAATTTGTTCTATTTGAGTGCAAGGTTGAGGCAGTTCGTATAGTCAGAGTTTAGCAATGGGATCTAGGTTATTGATCAGGTTAATGAGTATGACTTCTTTGATACATTTCTGAGAAAGTCCTTGTTTCTACAAACGAACAAGTCGTTTGCACTCGCAAACTCTTCTTTCTGGCAGGGAGAGTAAATGGGAGTCCATTAGATCTTGGGCACAGGCCAAGGTTCTGCTGACATACAAGGGCTTGCTGTTCTCTTTCTTGAAGGGAAACAACCTCATGTAGCAATTCTGTACTCACAGAAGAGTGTGGGGAAGTCCTTCTGGACACAGTGTTATACATTTGCTGATAAGAGCTTCTAGATCACAGGCATATATTTTCAAACACTGACTACTGGTTATTATGTGAGCTAATATACATACTGAACAGTGGGATCTATCAGAGCTTGGAAAAGTTATTTTGGACTACAACTCACAGAATCAAACCATCGGTCCAAAGCTAAGTTTCAAAACTTTATTTTGTAACAACTTGGCTTCTAAGAACATTGATCAACATCCTACTTCCAGAAATGATTAAAGAAATGCCTCTGGGAAACATATAAGCAGCACACTGGAATACTAGTTCTCTCCTGTTTTTTTCTATCATAACTGGTGTTCCAAAGACACATTATTTCTTAATCTAAATGTTCTGACTACAAACACTGTGGCCACTGTTTAATAACGTATACACTTGGGAGTGTGCATAAGCAGCATTGATAGATTTTGCCACTTCGGATTTATCTAACTTTTCTTTAAAGCTATGACCACATTTACTGCTTGCAACTCCATAAAATAAATATTTCTTTTGGTTTGTCCTCAATGTGTAGGTTTAGAAGCAATTTTACTGTATGGCTATTTTTTATTGGAGCATGTGTTTGAAGAGACTCAATGTGTTTTAGTGGACTAGGACTCTGGAAGACCAGAGTTCAAATCCTCACTTGGCCATGCAAATCCACTGGATGACCCTGGGCAAGTCATGTTCTTTCACTGTCAGCAAAGGGATAACCCTCTGAACAAATCTTGCCAAGAAAACCCTGTGATAGGCTTACAGTAGAGTTGCCACAAGTTGGAAATCACTTGAAGCCACACAACAATAGGTGTGTCTATATCACCAAAATAAACCAGCTGTAGTTCACACTTATTTGTGATACTCTGCATTGCTGTCCACACCTCAAATCCAAATCAACACTGCTTTGTTGTCCCCTTCTCCAACACAGAGTGGGGTAAGGAGCTGGATTGGGTTTGGAAATATGGCTGTGGAAATCAGAGTTAGGTTTTAAACAGTGATGTGAATACTGTCAATTTACCATCAAAATGTAAAATGACAACCATATATTTTGGCAATGCAGTTATAATGGCAAAACTGGGGCTCTGATTCCGATCTTCCCATTCCTTGGCTAGAATAAAACATGCAATGGTTCTGTAAATGTTCCTATAATTGGTTGGGTGATACCATACTTAGTGTCAGGAAGGTAGGTTTCATTATGTCCTTAGAATTTATTTGAAAAACCTCCACATCTCCCCCTACTTCACATCCTGCCCCAAGGAAGCTTCAATAAGGCATCCTTTCCTGCTATCCACATCTACCAGCTGGGTAGAGAATTTCTTTTTCTAATTGTTACAATAAAACACACACACACACACACACTGTGCACATTTCATATTAAAATGAAAAGAGAAGAAAGAAGGGAGCAGAAGACACTGCCATCTTGTCTTCTGCCTATAACATCACTTGAGAGGCCCTCCCCCTTCTGGCACCAACGGCTGTTCTGACCAGAGAGAAGAAAGAAGGGAGCAGAAGACACTGCCATCTTGTCTTCTGCCTATAACATCACTTGAGAGGCCCCTCCCCCTTCTGGCACCAACGGCTGTTCTGACCAGAGAGAAGAAAGAAGGGAGCAGAAGACACTGCCATCTTGTCTTCTGCCTATAACATCACTTGAGAGGCCCTCCCCCTTCTGGCACCAACGGCTGTTCTGACCAGAGAGAAGAAAGAAGGGAGCAGAAGACACTGCCATCTTGTCTTCTGCCTATAACATCACTTGAGAGGCCCTCCCCCTTCTGGCACCAACGGCTGTTCTGACCAGAGAGAAGAAAGAAGGGAGCAGAAGACACTGCCATCTTGTCTTCTGCCTATAACATCACTTGAGAGGCCCTCCCCCTTCTGGCACCAACGGCTGTTCTGACCAGAGAGAAGAAAGAAGGGAGCAGAAGACACTGCCATCTTGTCTTCTGCCTATAACATCACTTGAGAGGCCCCTCCCCCTTCTGGCACCAACGGCTGTTCTGACCAGAGAGAAGAAAGAAGGGAGCAGAAGACACTGCCATCTTGTCTTCTGCCTATAACATCACTTGAGAGGCCCTCCCCCTTCTGGCACCAACGGCTGTTCTGACCAGAGAGAAGAAAGAAGGGAGCAGAAGACACTGCCATCTTGTCTTCTGCCTATAACATCACTTGAGAGGCCCCTCCCCCTTCTGGCACCAACGGCTGTTCTGACCAGAGAGAAGAAAGAAGGGAGCAGAAGACACTGCCATCTTGTCTTCTGCCTATAACATCACTTGAGAGGCCCTCCCCCTTCTGGCACCAACGGCTGTTCTGACCAGAGAGAAGAAAGAAGGGAGCAGAAGACACTGCCATCTTGTCTTCTGCCTATAACATCACTTGAGAGGCCCTCCCCCTTCTGGCACCAACGGCTGTTCTGACCAGAGAGAAGAAAGAAGGGAGCAGAAGACACTGCCATCTTGTCTTCTGCCTATAACATCACTTGAGAGGCCCTCCCCCTTCTGGCACCAACGGCTGTTCTGACCAGAGAGAAGAAAGAAGGGAGCAGAAGACACTGCCATCTTGTCTTCTGCCTATAACATCACTTGAGAGGCCCCTCCCCCTTCTGGCACCAACGGCTGTTCTGACCAGAGAGAAGAAAGAAGGGAGCAGAAGACACTGCCATCTTGTCTTCTGCCTATAACATCACTTGAGAGGCCCTCCCCCTTCTGGCACCAACGGCTGTTCTGACCAGAGAGAAGAAAGAAGGGAGCAGAAGACACTGCCATCTTGTCTTCTGCCTATAACATCACTTGAGAGGCCCCTCCCCCTTCTGGCACCAACGGCTGTTCTGACCAGAGAGAAGAAAGAAGGGAGCAGAAGACACTGCCATCTTGTCTTCTGCCTATAACATCACTTGAGAGGCCCTCCCCCTTCTGGCACCAACGGCTGTTCTGACCAGAGAGAAGAAAGAAGGGAGCAGAAGACACTGCCATCTTGTCTTCTGCCTATAACATCACTTGAGAGGCCCCTCCCCCTTCTGGCACCAACGGCTGTTCTGACCAGAGAGAAGAAAGAAGGGAGCAGAAGACACTGCCATCTTGTCTTCTGCCTATAACATCACTTGAGAGGCCCTCCCCCTTCTGGCACCAACGGCTGTTCTGACCAGAGAGAAGAAAGAAGGGAGCAGAAGACACTGCCATCTTGTCTTCTGCCTATAACATCACTTGAGAGGCCCTCCCCCTTCTGGCACCAACGGCTGTTCTGACCAGAGAGAAGAAAGAAGGGAGCAGAAGACACTGCCATCTTGTCTTCTGCCTATAACATCACTTGAGAGGCCCCTCCCCCTTCTGGCACCAACGGCTGTTCTGACCAGAGAGAAGAAAGAAGGGAGCAGAAGACACTGCCATCTTGTCTTCTGCCTATAACATCACTTGAGAGGCCCTCCCCCTTCTGGCACCAACGGCTGTTCTGACCAGAGAGAAGAAAGAAGGGAGCAGAAGACACTGCCATCTTGTCTTTACTAATAATATAATATAGTATATTGTATATACATATAATATATACATATAATATTTATAATATTATAATGTAATACAGTATAATACTAGTAATAATAATTCAATATTATAATTATAATTATATATTTAATTACATGTAATATTACTAATAATATCACAATATAATGGTATAGTGCAATATAGTATTATATACTGATATTGTACTTTGCTAATAATATAATATTGTATGAAAATATATATTGTAAGCCGCTCTGAGTCCCCTTCGGGGTGAGAAGGGCGGCATATAAGCGCCGTAAATAAATAAATAAATAAATAAATAAATAAATAAAATCTAAACCACAAAACAAACAGCTCTTGGGCATTGGTGTTGTGCTTTTGATTAGTCTGGTTTACAGTTATCTGTTTTTCTATTTATTTTGTGGAACATTGGAAATGATGTGTTGTAGCGGTGGCGCAGTGGGTTAAAGCACTGAGCTGCTGATCTTGTTGACCAAAAGGTTGCAGGTTCAATTCCGGGGAGAGGCATGAGCTTCCTCTGTCAGCCAAAGCTTCTGCCAACCTAGCAGTTCAAAAACATGCAAATGTGAGTAGATCAATAGGTACTGCTCTGGCGGGAAGGTAACGGCGCTCCATGCAGTCATGCCGGCCACATGACCTTGGAGTTGTTTACAGACACTGCTGGCTCTTCAGCTTAGAAATGGAGATGAGCACCATACCCCAGAGTCAGACATGACTGGACTTAATGTCAGGGGAAAACCTTTACCTTTACTAGCCAACGGCTGTGTAAATATTTGGTTGTGGTGCAAATTCTTTTTGGCCTGACATATATAACTTTATTTACATTCTGCATATGTTCTGCTGTATCAGAAAAATTACTCTGATAAAATATTGTTAAAAGAAAAACCCTTACAGAAGATGAAATATATCAGATAAAACAGATTCTAGACCTTTGGATACTGAACTTGAAATCACTTGATATAAAACCAACCAGATTAATGACACTATTAGTAAAAACATGGCATGAGTTTGGATGGATTTCACAGCACAGCTTGGTTGTGGTGATGTTTACAGTAGCTTGAAAGGTGCTGTGAGTTGAGAGCTAGTAAAACGAAACCATCAGAGGAAGTCAGAAGACAAGTGAAAAGGAAGCGACAATAAGATCAGAAAGAGAGAGAGAGAGAGAGAGAGAGAGAGAGAGATAAGAATACAATATATGGTACCGTACCTAATATTGGAATACAGTTGGAAATGTAGGCTTCATGCAAAAGAAGCCCTTATATAAATTAAAGCCATATAATCAATTGTAAATCAAGGGTCAGAAGTAGGACACATACTAAAATATTACACTGCAGAGTGTTTAGGTACAAGGTTTCACTTACTTTATTTCATTTTCCTCACTTCCTGTTTTTTATCCCATCACCCACCATTTCACGCTCGGTTTTAATTATACTCTTTTGGGATTTCTTTTTGCTCCTTTAGGTCCTCTATTTGCCACTTCTAAATATTTTTCTACCTTTGCAAACTTTGGCTTTCTCCCAAGCAAACTGCCACCTTACTCTTATACTTGGATGGTGACGTTTTGGTTACATAAGGAAAAACACTTGGAGAACCGAGCTTGTTAATAATACTCATGATGACATCTGGTTTAGTCAGATATTAAGCTGGAAAGTTAAGCATTGATGTTTCTTATGAAATAGATTGCCTTGCATAAAAATACTGTCTTGACACAATGCAAGGGTGCATTTTAACAGAAGCAAAAAAAAAAAAGCAAAAATGCAATTTTTGAAACAACTTGATATATTGACAAGGAACACAGTGGTGATAAACATCATAACTACTGTTTATAACCATCGTAAAAAAAAGGTAAATGTATACTATAGTATGAAACTGCACATTTGTCAAAGAAACAGACTTTTAAATAAACTATACACGAGGAGACAGGAATGTGCATTTCTCAAGGATGAACTTTACAACCATTTTAGGGAAAAGGCCAAAGGGAAGTGATATGTGTTTATAAGGGGCTCAACTGAGACGTGTAAATGGGATTGGACGCACTGAAGGGAGCATGTCTAAATGATTGGTCGCATGGAAATAAAGGAAGCCTTGCTCAGGTTCAATGCCATAAAGTCTAAAAGAATGATTAAAGAGATACTGCTGTTCACCAACACTTAAAGAAATAATGGCTGTATTATTCACGTGTCAAACCCAACACAGTCATCTCCAAAAATCTGTATTCTTAAAATGTACTGTTATTAGAGATGTATTCTGTGAGCAGTCCATATATGGCAGTATGCCGCTCTGGTTCTGAATGAGTTGAAAGTGGTTTGAGGTTGAAGGCATACTCCGCGTGTGTGGCTTGTCATTGTGGTTGCTGGCTGTGTGATGTGTGTTTGTGGGTGCTACAGGGACAATTCAAACACTGGGACCTAATGAAAAGGCACAATATTTCTGCTGGCTATTCCAGTTAGTTGGCCATTTGTCATGCTATGGATCTCTTTGTTTATCTAAATCTATTCATCCAGTATTTATATCCTCTTCTTCAACCACAAAGGGCCCTTTCACACAGCTGAATAACATTCAATTTTCTGCTTTAAACTAGAATATATGGCAGTGTGGACTCAGATAACCCAGTTCAAAGCAGATGTTGTGGGATCTTCTGCCTTGATATTATGGGTTACATGGGTGTGTGGAAGGGCCCCCAGTGTCTCAGAGCAACTTACAAAATTTTCCTGGCAATCTACCACAAATAGGACAAGACACAAAAGGAGAAGAGGATGGTAGTGGGGAAGGAGATTAAATCTATCAGATGCTTCCTAGTACCATTAGCTATTTTCTCCCTAACTCTGGGCCCTTCCACACTGCCCCTTTATCCCAGGATCTGATCCCAGATTATCTGTTTATCCCAGGTTATCTGGCAGTGGGGACTCATATATTTAATCTTAAAGCAGATAATCTGGGATCAGATACTGGTTTAAAAGGCTGTGTGGAAGGGCCCTCTATTAACAATCAATTTACACTCAGTTCTTGTGGATTTTTTCGGGCTATATGGCCATGTTCTAGAGGCATTTCTCCTGACGTTTCGCCTGCATCTATGGCAGGCATCCTCAGAGGGTGAGGGTGGCTCAGATAACCCAGTTCAAAGCAGATATTGTGGGATTTTTTTGCCCTATATTCTGGGATATAGGGCTGTGTGAAAGGGCCCTTTGCCACTCACCAAACCTTGCTCACTCAGCTTGCTCTCCAGTACTTGGGTTCTGTTTTGGCAACAGAAGGAACAATATTCTGTCCAAAGAACAGAAATAGAGGACATTCAATTGGAAAAGAAAGTCAAAATTCAAGTTTAGCAGCCATGACACAGCATTCAGTGCTAACAGGCTGTTTATAGTTACCTGTAGCTCAATGCAAACTTGGGCCCTCCCGCTAGATGTTTTGGACTCCGGACTCCCACCATTCCTAACAGCCTCAGGCCCAAGGTTTGTAGCTTGGGAGTTTTCCTGGATTCATTGTTGAGCCTGGAATTCCAGGACTTGGCAGTGGCCAGAGGTGCTTTTGCACAATTAAAACTTGTTGCACCCGTACCTTGGGAAGTCTGACTTGGCCATGCTCTTGTTACATCAAAGATAGACTACTGCAACACACACAATTTTTTTTGAGTGAAGGCCATACATTGGGTTGTTAGGTGTCTTGTGTCCAAATTTGGTCTCAATTCATCCAGTGGTTTTTGAGTTTTGTTAATTCCACAAACGAACATTACATTTTTATTTATATAGAAGATTGTAGGTACATATAACTTACTAGCTGTCCCCTGCCACGCATTGCTGTGGCTCAGTCTGTGATCTGGAAAATAAAGTAATGAGAAAGTGTTGGTTTCTAATATATGTAATTTCTTTATGCTTGTGGGTTAACAGTATTTCTTGCTGTTTCTTTGTCAGTGTTGATGTCAAGAGTGTCAGGTTTGCCCACTTTGAAACATGCAACTATAACTGTCCTTCTTTAGGGGTCCCTTTCAAATCTATGATACTATATCTCTCTGTGTGTGAATCATATCTATCTATCTATCTATCTATCTATCTATCTATCTATCTATCTATCTCTATTCCTGGATGGCTCTTTGTCAGGAGGACTTTGATTACCTTTTCTTGCCCTGATGAAGGGAGTTGGATTGGATCGCCTTAAGTATTTTCTGTTGTCATGGGGGTTGTGTGCGGGAAGTTAGCCCCAAATCTGTTGTTTGTGGGGTTCAGAATGCTCTTAGATTGTAGGTGAACTGTGAATCCCAGTGACTACAACTTCCAAATGTCAAGGTCTATTTTTCCCAAATCCACCTGTGCTCATATTTGGGCGTATTGAGTGCTTGTGCCAAGTTTGGTTCAGATCCATCATTGTTTGAGTCCACAGTGCTCTCTGGATTTTTTTTGTCGTGTTAGGAGCAACCGCTCCTGTTGTGAGAGAATTGGCCGTCGGCAAGGACTTGCCCAGGGGACGCCTGGATGATTTTTGATGTTTTATCATCCTTGTGGGAGCCTTCTCTCATATCCCCGCAAGAGGAGCTGGAGCTAATAGAGGGAGCTCATGCACCTCTCCCCGGATTCGAACCTGCTCTCTGGATGTAGGTGAACTACAACTCCCAAACTCAAGGTCAATGTCCACCAAATCATTCTAGTCTTTTCTGTTGGTCATGGGAGTCCTGTGTGTCACCTTTGGTCCAATTCCATCATTGGTGGAGTTCAGAATGCTCTTTGATTGTAGGTGAACTATAAATCCCAAGAACTACAACTCCCAAATGACAAAATCAGAAAGTTTTGAGTGAAGGCCATACATTGGGTTGTTAGGTGTCTTGTGTCCAAATTTGGTGTCAATTCGCCCAGTGGTTTTTGAGTTATGTTAATCTTACAAACGAACATTACATTTTTATTTATATAGAAGATTGTATTGTCGAAGGCTTTCATGGCCGGGATCACTGGGTTGTTATAGGTTTTTCTGGGCTATATGGCCATGTTCTGGAGGCAATTTTTCTCCTGACGTTTCGCCTGCATCTATGGCAAGCATCCTCAGAGGTAGTGGGGTCTGTTGGTAGTAGGAAAAATGGGTTTATATATCTGTGGAATGACCAGGGTAATGTTTCAGCTGATTATTATTATTATTATTAAACTTTATTTGTACAAGCATGTGGACAATTTCTGTTGAAATTGTCCACATGCTTGTGGATATCAAAGGCTTCTCTGTGTAGTCTGACATGGTGGTTGTGAGAGTGGTCCAGCACTTCTGTGTTCTCAAATAGCATCTCCCGAAGGATTCGATGTGGCTTACACAGGCCGAGGCCTCAACACACAACACAACAATACAATCTAAGCAAATCAAACAATTAAAAACAGAATAAAGCAAAATAAACAACAGGCACAATACACTAAACACAATAAAACTGGGCCGGGCCAGAGCAATGGGTACAAGATTAAAAGTGCTGATGTGACAGGAGGTGTATATAGGGCTTCCAGGGCAAGTGCGATGTGCGATGTGCAGCAATCATTGGTTCTGATAAAGTGCTTATGGGACTTGGTAGTGGAGATTTCCTAATCTGGGAAGGTGCATTGGAAAAGCCAGGTCTTCAAGTTCTTTCTGAAGACAGCCAATGTAGGAGCCTGTCTAAGGTCTTTGGGGAGGGTGTTCCAGAGTCGGGGGGGGCCACCACGGAAAAGGCCCTGTCCCGCGTCCCCACCAAGCGCGCTTGCGACGCTGGTGGGATCACGAGCACCTTGATTTGTATTCAATGGCCTGGAAGCGCCTGGGGGGAATCTCTTGTTGAGAGTGAATTGAAGTGCCTGATTGTATAGAGAAGATTATAGGTACATATAACTTGTAAGCTGCCGTGAGTCCCCTTCGGGGTGAGAAGGGCGGCGTATAAATGTCGAAAATAAAGAAATAAATGAGGCAAATAAATAAATAAATAGGAATGGAGGGAGTTGAGAGTCCAAAACAGCTGAAGAGAGGGCCCAAGTTTGCTCAGGCCTGGTGTAGAGGCGTCCAAAGAGGAGCTCTGAGGGTGAAAACCGTGGGGGCGGCCTACCTCCCTCCCTCCCAAGATGGCGGCGGCCCCTCCTCCTCCTTCTCCCTGGGGCGGGATGATGGCGCCTCCTCCTCCTCCTCTCTCTCTCCCTCTCCGGGCGGGGCAGCAGGACTTCCAGCAGTAGCAGCAGCCGTCGACGGAGCGAGAGGAGAGGAAAGGGAGCCGGGCAGGAGGGCGCCCATCGGCTTCTCCGTAAGCAACCTCTCGGCGCCGCTTTTTTTGGGGAGGGAAGAGGGAGTGAGGGAAGGAAGGAGAAACTTTGCCTCGCGCTCCTCCTCGGGGAACCCGCGGCCATGTTGGGATGGGATCCCGCCACTCGGGGGATCTCTTCCCGTGAGGAGGGGAGGGGAGAAAGGAGAAAGCGAGGCCCGGGGGGGGGGGGGGGAGGACGGGTCTCTCGGCTCCTTTCGTGCCCGTCGAGGGCCGGCTGCTTGGACGACAATTTGGCCGAACTCTTGCCCACTTCCGCGTGTGTTTCCCAAAGTGTGACAAACTGAGGAGGGAGGGAGGGAAACTCCTGGCCCTCAGGGGATGGATGCCCCCCCCCCCCCAAATAGGCACAGCCCCAGCAAGTAGGCATTCGGATAGTTGTGTGTATATATGTAATGTGTGTGTGTGTTGAAGAAAGGATTGCAAACTTCACTTTCACAATTTCTCTTGCCATTTTGCCACACCTTGCTTACTACTGGAAGTGTTATTTCTGTCAAAGTTGTGTACAAAACTGAAGAAAAGGGGATTCATTTACACATACACACATACAGAGAGAATCACACACACACATACAAATGCATCACTTTGCTTACTACTGGGAAGTTGTGTTCCTGTCAATGTTGTGTACAAAACTGAAGAAAAGGGGATTCATTTACACATACATACAGAGAGAGAATCACACACACGCAAATGAATCACTTTGCTTACTACTGGGAAGTTGTGTTCCTGTCAGAGTTGTGTACAAAACTGAAGGAAAGGGGATTCGTTTACACATACACACATACAGAGAGAATCACACACACACACAAATGCATCACTTTGCTTACTACTGGAAGCGTTATTCCTGTCAAGGTTGTGGACAAAACTGAAGAAAAGGGGATTCATTTACACATACACACAGAGAGAGAATCACACACACACACAAATGCATCACTTTGCTTACTACTGGAAGCATTATTCCTGTCAAGGTTGTGGACAAAACTGAAGAAAAGGGGATTCATTTACACATACACACAGAGAGAGAATCACACACACAAATGCATCACTTTGCTTACTACTGGGAAGTTGTGTTCCTGTCAAGGTTGTGTACAAAACATAAATAATGTCTCTGTTTATGTAGAATAAAGGATTGCAAACTTCACTTTTGCACTTTCCTTTGCCATTTTGCCACACTTTGCTTACTACTGGAAGCTTTATTCCTGTCAAAGTTGTGTACAAAACTGAAGAAAAGGGGATTCATTTACACATAGAGAGAATCACACACACACATACACACACACACACAAATGCATCACTTTGCTTACTATTGGGAAGTTGTATTCCTGTCAAAGTTGTGTACAAAACTGTAGAGAACGGGATTCGCATACTCACAAATATGCACAGTCACACACACACACACACACACATATACACACATACATGCATCATGCTTTGCTTACTATTGGGAAGCTTTATTCCTGTCAATGTTGTGTACAAAACTGAAGCGGAGATTCATATGTGTACATAAATAATGTCTCTGTGTTTGTGTGTATAATTTATAGATAGATAGATAGATAGATAGATAGATAGATAGATAGATAGATAGATAGAGAGGGAGAGAGAGAATAGAGGATTGCAAACTTCACTTTTGCACTTTCTTTTGCCATTTTGCCACACTTTGCTTACTACTGGAAGCTTTATTCCTGTCAAGGTTGTGTACAAAACTGAATACATACACACATATAGAGAGAATCACACACACACACACACACACACACAGAAATGAATCTTTTTGCTTACTACTGGAAGTGTTATTCCTGTCAAAATTGTGTACAAAACTGAAGAAAAGGGGATTCATTTACACATACACACATACAGAGAGAATCACACACACATGCATCACTTTGCTTACTACTGGGAAGTTGTGTTCCTGTCAGTGTTGTGTACAAAACTATAGAGAACGGATGCATTTACACACAAATATGCACAGTCTCTCCCATATATATATATATATATATATACACACACACACACACACACACACACACACACACACACACATGCATGCATCACGCTTTGCTTACTATTGGGAAGCTTTATTCCTGTCAGAGTTGTGTACAAAACTGAAGCGGAGATTCATATGTGTGCATATATAATGTCTGTGTTTGTGTGTATTATATATATATATATATATATATATATATTGAAGAAAGGATTGCAAACTTCACCTTTGCACTTTCTCTTGCCATTTTGCCATACCTTGCTTACTACTGGAAGCTTTATCCTTGTCAAAGTTGTGTAGAAAACTGAAGAGGAGATTCATATGTGTGCATATATGATGTCCCTCTGTGTATATAATTTTTTTATATATATAGAGAGAGAGAGAGAAAAGAAGAGATTGCGAACTTCACTTCTGCAATTTCTCTTGCCATTTTGCCACACCTTGCTTACTACGGGGAAGTTGTATTCCTGTCAACGTTGTGTACAAAACTGTAGAGAACAGGATTCATTTACACACAAATATGCACAGTCACACACACACACACACATATATACACACACATACATGCATCACACTTTGCTTACTATTGGCAAGCTTTATTCCTGTCAAGGTTGTGTACAAAACTGAAAAGGAGGAGATTCATATGTGTGCATATATAATATGTGCATGTGTGTATATATGTGTGTGTGTGTTTAAGAAGGAATTGCAACCTTCACTTTCACAATATCTTGCCATTTTGCCACACCTCGCTTACTATTGGAAGCTTACTCCTGTTCAAATTGTGTACAAAACCGAAGAGGAGGAGCTTCATAATACAGTGTGTGTGTGTGTGTGTGTGTGCGCGCGAGGGTTTGAAACTTCACTTCCACAATTTCTCTTGACATTTGCACTTGGGTTATTACTGGGAAGCTTTATTCCTGCCAGCATTGTGTACAAAACCAAAGAGGATTGATTTACACACACGTATCACACATACATACATGCCTCACACTTTGCTTACTACTGGGAAGCTTTATTCCAGTAAACGATTTCTACAAAACTGAAGAGGATTGATTTACACACATACACATATACATACAGGATTAAAGCATCCAATATTAGCAAAGTATGGTGAAAAGACAAGGGTAAACTTGGAAAGGGTTGCAGCCACTCCTGTTTTGAACTGCTAGCTGTTGTGGAAGGCAAAAAAAGTTGTAAATCTCACTTTGGGTTTGTCTTGTCATTTCACCACACTTCACTTACTTACTGGAAGCTATATCTATATCCATACACACACATACACACGCACACACACTTCAATTGACAGGATTAAAACTTAAAGTAGAAAACCAAGTAATGGTAAAATGAAAAGGGAAACTTAAAAGTGAGGTTTGCAAGTTTTGTGTTTTCCACAACAGCTGGAATACAAATACAGGCAGTCCCCAGGCTTCAAACAAGATCAGATCTGTAGGTTTGTTCTTCAGCTGAATTTGTATGCAAGCCGGAACAGGTACATTTCTTAAGTGCATCTCCAGCTCTCTCTCTCTCTCTCTCTCTCTCTCTCTCTGGGTCCTTCTACCAAGCCATATAACCCAGAATACCAAGGCAGAAAATCCCACAATATCTGCTTTGAATTGGATTATCTGCCATATATTCCAGTTCAAGGCAGAAAATGTTGGCTTTTATTCAGCTATGTGGAAGCTCTCTCTCTCTCTCTCTCAAGCTTTAGATAGTATAGGAAAGAGTTAACACTCCTATGGTGTTTATTTTGCTGTCTGTGCTTCTGTTCATAAGATTTCACCTCACTTTCTGACCCTCTGATAATTGGAATTTGAAACATTTGGCTTATTGTGGAAACAAGGATTGGTTTCAGTGGAGACACTTTTTCCTGTGATAATAACTCTTTCAGGAGCGGATTTAGCTTCCAATGGGTAGATTTCTCTCACTTCCTGTTGTCTAACCCTGTTCTTAATTGAGTCATTTGTAAGTCAGATGTTTGTAACTCGGGGACTGCCTGTATATATGTTTGCGTCTGTATATTGCCGTTCCCCCCTCTTCAATTATATATACTCCCTTAACTAGATCCAAGGCTCCCATTAATATTAAACCATTAAGAAGAATTTGAAGTGAAGTTTACAGCATTTGTGCTTTCTACAATGTGAGAATTTCAGGAGCAACAGTTTGAACTCCAGACCTAGAATTGTAGTTTAAGATGATAATTCTGACAAAAGCCTGATTATAACACTTAAATATTAATGTATTTACTTAACCTTTGGATATTTGCCATAGCTCCTGTATTTGCTGCTACAGAGTATTTACGTTATGGGAGAGGGGGGATACCCTGTATAAAGGAGGCAGGAAATGTTGTATTGCTGTACATAGGTGACCATTTATACCTTGACCTAAAATGGTAGTTTCAGGTTGAATGTGTAGCTCTGACTTAAATCCTTATTATAACTTTTAAATATGTATGAGCATACATAACCTATGAATAAACACCAAAGCTAATATATTAAAAAGTGTGTACATTTTTGGGGGATATCCTGTATTAAGGAGGCACAACATGGCTTTGATTGACAGAATAGTAAAGAAAATTGTGACAGTTTTGCTTTTATCTCATTGCCTTTCCTTCTCCCCGGCACTCTTTCTGGAGCCTGAAAAGTTAATTTGAAGCAAGTCCTTCTCAGTAGTGTTCCTGTTTGAAAAGCAGTGCCTCCCACTTTCCACTCCTCAATGTCATCTTGTTTGTATTTGGGCTGAAAACCAAGTGTCCTCGCTTCCCTTAGCAAAAGAGAAGAACCCTTTCCAGACCTCAAAGAGGATTCCCACTCAGTTTTATCCCTTCTCTATCCTCCCCATGCAATGGCTTTTCTTCCTTGTTATTTTATACCCCTGGAACAAAAATCACGTGAGCCTTTTTGTGGTGGAAGTAAAAGTGTAGGTCTTTTCTCTTTCCTGAAAGAAAAGGCATGTGTATTGGCTTTCACTACCAGGCGAGAGAGAGGTTTCATGGTGGTGTGCGATTGTTTTGCATCAGAAGAAAGCCGGGAACTTCCTGAGCCTGTCAACAAGGTTGGCTATGCAAGTGGATTCCGGTTTGAAGGAAGTTAGCTGTGTAATTTCTTGGGCCTGGCCTAGGTGATGTTCACATCCTTGCTTTTTAACTCCCTTTTCTTAAAGATTTTGTTTGCATCCTCATGTTAATGAGTTGAAAAGTAATCAACTTTTAATAAGAAAGGATATTTCTTTTTAAGTCTTGTTGTCTGCCTTTAAGTTGTTACTAACATAACAACAAACTATCATTGTTCTGCTTTTTTCTGGTAAGATTTGTTCAAAGGTTGAGTAAGATTGTGTCTTACATTACTGTTTTTAAAAGATTGTGTCTTTACATTACTGTTTTATACAAACTTTTTAAAAAGTTCATATTAGTGAGATCACATCAGGAGCAAATCTACAACATGATAAAAGTGCAGGTATAATCCACAAATTCAGTCATATTCTAAAGAGAAAACCCACATTTTGCCATTTTATATAAAGGACAACACTTTAGTAGTCATTGCACATAATGGTACCTGGACATGCAAATATTTGGTATCCATGGGGGTCCAGGAACCAAGGGCTCATGTGTTTGCTATTAAAAAAAAACCCATAAATCAGTTCCAGTTTCCTGTCATTATGATCATCAGCTTCTTTTAAAATGTTAGCTTGGCCTGTAAATAATTTTCCCCCCTGTATTTACAGGGGAGCATTTCTATAGACACACATAAGCACACAAATATATTCCTAATTGTTGTTGGTGTTGTTAACTATCATTGACTTTAAAATATTTCCAAGTCACCCACCCTAATGTCAACAGCTAGCTCAGCTCAGGCCTTGCAGATTCAGGTCTGTGGTTTCCTTGATTGAGTCTATCCTTCTGGAATGCAATATCCTTTTCATTATATCTTCTACCTTGCTGAGCATTATTGTTTTCCCCCCAGTTAGTGTTTTCTCATGATTTGACTAAAGCACGACAGTCTCATTGGTAAGACTAGAAAAGCTTTTTTTCTTTTTAGCAACCCACAGTGTTATCTGTAGTACTGTTTTCTGCCACTGCATTTCAAATGAGTTGATTCCTCCCCGATCTGCTCTTTTCAACTTTCTTGCTTTCACAACCATGCATAGAAATGGAACTATGATGGCCTGTACAATCCTAACTTCAATTTTCAATTATATATCTTTGCGATTTGGGATCTTATCTAGTCCTTTTATAGCTACTATTCCAAGTCACAGTCTTCTGATTTCTTGACTGCAGTCTCCATTCTGAGTAATGATTGAGCCAAAGTATGGAAAAACTTGATTGATTTCCATGTTTTCATGATTTACTTAAAATTTATGTAAATCATCTGGGGTCATTATTTTTGTTTTCTTAATGTAAAACTGTTTTTGCACTTTACTTCAACAATTGTTTTTAGTCTTCTGCTAGTAGAATGGTATCATTTGTATATCTTAAATTGTAAATGTTCCTTTAATTTTCACACCTTCTTCCTCCAACTAATCTGGCTTTACATATGATACATTTTATTAAGTTGTTTTTATTTAGTTGTTTGGAGACATGTGAAGCTATAATTGGTGATTTTATCTCCAAAAAGTGTACTTTTCTGCAAGGATTAAGATTCTGAATGTTTGGTTAGATGATGTCCAAGTCAGAAAGTCGTGTCATTAAGACAAATAAAGTATGCCCATGAAGTGTTTAGGAAACAATGGCAAAGTTCCTTGAGTCAGGCCGTATAGGTCCTACTTATCATAGCAATATAAGTGATATCACAAATTCTGGTAGGCTGAAATTGCAATGGGAAACTCAGTGATTTCATAAGTTTAGCATATACTGGTCCTTCCCAGGATGGAGGAATTGTATGGCTGAGTTTCTGAAACCCAATGTAGCTATTACTTGCTCAGCAGACTGAATTTAAAAGTAAGCCAAAAAGGTTTAATAATTATATTTTCAACTAATGTTACTCCCGTCAAAGAGTAGAAAACACAGATTGGTGCTTAACGAGTATTTTTTGAAAAAGTTTCACACACATTTTGAATTCATACCCAAATTTATCTTACACTATGCTTTGTGTTCTTCACTATGCCCCTAATGTCCTTATGCAGGTAGACATGTGCAGAACTTTACTAATTCAATCCCAGTAAATCTATGTAATCAACAAGACCTGTACAAGTCTCAGGATATAGGGCAGTGTAGATCCAGCCTAAGAGACCAGGGATCAGATCTCCATTCAGCTAAAGAGACCTACTGACTAACTTTGGGCAATTGACTCCTTCAGCCTTAGAGGAAGCCAATGGCTAATCTCTGAGTAAATCTTTCAGAAAACCTATGAAAGGGTTGCAGTAAGATAGAATGATTTTAGAGGCATAATACAAACAATAATGGGTATACATGTGTAATGCAGTGTGATTCTGTGGACTAGGATAGTGTTTTTCATGCTATATGGTTCAGGGGATCCTCAAGTCATCCCCTGCCCCCCATGCCAGGGAAAAATACTACAATAGGACCCATTGGGTACAGTTGTTTGTTTCTTTCCTGGACACTTGTTAGAGACCAGTGGCCAGTGGTTTTAAATATAGCGTTAGTCTTAAGTGAACACTTTGTGTAATGCTGTACTTAGGATATTGATACTGGCATTAAATAAGGAGAAACATACAATAACTTACATCCTTTCCTAAAATAGGCTATCAAACCACATTAGTATAAAATCTGTACTGTTTGTGAGAGAAACTAGCAGCCCAAACTTACTTTATTGGAGCTGCTTTGCTTCTTCCTTGGGATAATTTGTAGATCTATAAAGGGTTGACTCACCTATTACAGAAGTAGATGTCTTCTGCTTAAATTTCCTTTGGCATTGAACAATCCTTGTGCAGAAAGGATAGTGCCGAAAGTATTTTTCTGTAATTAGGTGCCAGTCTATTCTGCTTTGGTCAGACCTCATTTGGAATACCGTAATCAATTCTGGACACCAAAATTCAAGAGGAATATTGATAAGCAGAATGTGTACAGATGACTAAAACAAAGATCCTGGAAACTGTGTCCTTTAAAGAGTAGTTTAAATTGCTGGGTATGTTTAGCCTGCAAAAAAGAAGATTGAGAAAAGGCATGATAGTCATGGTTTAATATTTGAAAGGCTGTTATAAGGAAGAGGGAGCAGAGCCGACTTGTTTTCAGCTGCCCTGGAGACAAGGACGTGAAGCAATAGGTTCAAATTACAGGAAAGGAGATTCCACCTGAACATTAGGAAAAACTTCCTGGCCGTGAGAGCTGTTCAGTAGTGGAACTCACTGCCTCAGAATGTGGTGGAGGTTTCTTCTTTGGAGGCTTTTAAATGGAGGCTGGATGACCATCTCTTGAGGGTGCTTTGATTTGCTTTTCCTGCATAGCAGGGGGTTGGACTGGATGGCAAATTTTTCCAACTCAGTGATTCTATGTATACTGTAAGTACTTTAACTATTTTCTCATGGATCTTTATTCACTGGATAACCAAAGTTCAAAATATTTTTCTTGGATCTGTTACATGGTTTATTTTTCTTAAACTTTGTTTTGGAAAGCCAAACTAGTGCAATTCTATTAGTAAAACGTGCATTAATTGTGTTACCTCAATATAATTTCATCCATTTTAAAAGAGCTACTTAACTTAGGCCTTTGTACGTAATGTTTGTTTGCATTTTTCCTGTGCTTGTTTGTATGCGCTTTAAAGTTGTGAGTTACAGTGACTCTATGAATTTCCTAGCTTCAGCTCAGAGTTTTTCCAGCTCCCAGTCCTTACAAAGTACAAATCTATTGGCCTTAAATTCTGTGGCGTGTTCTTCAGATCTTATTATGACATTATGGTTAGTTCATTTTTGATTTTAGCTGTAATCTATTTTTTTTAAAAAAATTAGAAGTCCATGGTTTGTGTCACAATTTGCTTCTGGTCCTGTATTTGCAGACAGAAGGAAGCTTCTTCATCTTCTTCCAATTATGTAGTCTATTTGATTTCTGTATGGGCTGTCAGGTTGTGTCCATGTGTATAGTAGTTTCTTTGATTGCCTGAAGAAACTGTTGGATTTACAAAATTAACCCAGTCTCTCTTCTGCTTCATTTCTTGATCCTAAGCCAAATTTTCTACAATCTTTGATTCTGTTTTGTTTTCTGCATTTACATTCTAATTGCTTACGATTCACAAGTCCTGTTTTGGTGTTTAATCAGTTTTGTCATGGACTCCAGTACAGAATCTTTCAGATTCTACTTCTGTCTCTGCAGTTGGAGAATAACTTGGATTATGATTATATTGATGTTTTTTTTTTACTGAAGCCTTGTTGATATGATTTGGTCAGACATTGCATTCTATCCTTTGACTATTTCTTCTACATCTCTATCCACTATTAATTCTATTCCATTTCCTCTTAGATTTTTGTTACTGAGTAAAACACTTTCCTTGAAGTTTCCAGTCTTTGAAGTGTCTTAGGTGAAAATGTTTGTGTGGATTTGTTCAGTAAGATATATATCCCTTCTCCCAGTTTTCATATCTATATTTAAGACGGAGGTGTTCCTTCAAGCATAGTTAAAAGATTCAGTTTTAACTGCGCAAGATAAGAGGACATAAATATGGTACAGAATATCTAAAGACCTATGTAAAATCCATTCTTTGTATTGGGAATCACTAAACTGAACCAAGTAGTGTATTCTTGGATTCTTGTGGCTAAATTCCTCAAATTCTCTATGCCATCAAAAATGAGCTCAGTAAATTATATTCACTCACACAAGCACGCACAGGATTAGTTTGGCACTTTTTCTAGAACAGGGATGAGGATTGTATTCCCTTCCAGATCTTGTTGCAGTTCTCATTAGGGTGAATCCCACTTCTGGAGAAAAGATAGTATAGAAATAAAATAAATGAAAAAAAAAAACTGTCCTAGCTTTCAAAGTCAATGTTGAAAGATGATGTGAGTTGCAATTCAATCTATGATGACATTTTGTCATCTTTCTTTTAGGGAATAATTCCATTAGTTTTTATTTTAATGGTCACTATAGCAGCTTACAAAAGTTTAAAATTAAAACAAGTTATAGTGAAAGCATTAGATACCACATTTATGTGATTCCATTTTTAAATCCAGTTTGTGATGTTTCAGTAATGACATCATTTGTTTCCGTAATCTGTTTACATTCGCTGTGATGATGATACTTTGTCATGTAATTATTTTTCTTATAAAAACGCTAATTAAAATGTATTCAGATGAATATACTGCACCTGCAGTGATTAATGTTGGAATGAAATGGAGAATGCTGTATATGTATATATGAAGTCCCTGTATGTTCTATAGTACTGATGTCTTCGTAAGGGAAGCACTAGATATATTGAAAAGGTTTCAGCAGTCACATTGTAGGTATGACAGCTTTGTATTCTTGGAGTGGCTATTCCTGTCATTAGTGGGGTGTTCTTCTCTTCTACAAATGAAGTATTGAAGGTTACAGTCTATTTCTTTCTCAGTGACTATTCAAAGCTTGGTTGAGTTTCTGTAGTGAAACATTAAACCTGTGAAATAGGATCTTTCATGACCTTCCCCTGAGAGTCTTTCAGAGCCACGGAGAAAGAAGATGTCATGGCTGTGAGTGCCTTCAGGTTGCCTGTCGACTTGGGGTGTTTAATTTACAATACCATAGTATCATATGAAATACACACACACACATTTTGTGTGACAAATCAAATATCATCCAATATTATAGTATCATATACAATATATATTAGACCCCCTTTAGCTCACCCTGTACATATGAGACTTTCAGCCGTTTTGTGTGTGTGTTCAGAATTGCTTTCATTTTCTAGACCCCCCCCCCCCCATGGTAACATTATATTCTTGTTGTCTTTCTGTAAAGCTCTGACTTTATAAATATTTGGTATGCACAAGTCCACTTGGCTAAGGATTTATAATTCAGAAATAACAATTTTCTTTAAAGGGTGGCTGGATCAATTCAAGCTTTCTTATGAACTATCAGGCTGCGTAATACTATGTAGCACTTACCATTATAAAAAATATGGGTAAGGTACAAGTACTTTAAAGACATCACCGGGACCAGATGGGCAGTGGTTCTTGCTTTTTCAGAATTCTCACAAGAGTATGACATACACAAGGCATTTGTTGTTTCACAATTAGAATTGTAAGATGTCTTACCTTACTTTGTTTCAAAATGGATGAGGTAACTTGGAATCAATCTATGTTTTGTGGGCTTGTTTGTTGGCATCTCTATTTTGCACCATAACCCATTATTTGCTTTTGATTGAGTAAAAAGGCTTTTAAAAAAGAAATAGCTAAATCAGCCTAGAACCATGAACTTGTAACACAGGCATGTTCGTAATCTTATACAGTCTTCATTTCAAAACAGTTTTTGTGTGTGAATCTTCCCAGGAAATTCCACAGATCCTAAGATAGCCATTGTGCAGCCAAATAAAGGAGAGCTACTTCCTTGAAAATTCTTAAGAATAGGATATTTTGTGATACTGAGAAGCTTGGGAGAATCTTGCTGAAGTATGGTTTGCTAGTACAAAACAGTAGAAATTGATTGAAAGCCACCACATGCGAGCTGATATTACTGCAAAGAATATCCCTCCCCCCAATTTTTTTTGTGCTAATTGTATGGTATTCCACATGTTAGTTATTTTATATAAACTGGCTTGTTCATCTTGTGCATCAACAGGCTACACATATATCCTTGGCATAGTACTTACTTAGGCGATCCTTCTTTGTTCAAGTATGATGGCCCTCCAAGTGTAGTGCCTTGGCAGGAGATACGTAGGTGACTGTAGAGCCCTATTCTTGACCCACATGTTCTTCCACAGTGAGGGCATTGGTTTTCAGGTGGAAGGCAGTCCCAGTAGGGTTGGCTTGATGTGTCTTTCTCTTGTCACATTTCTCCCTTTTGCCCTGCATTTGTACCTCTTCAAAATCCATAGCACTGTTGGTGTTTAGTCTGCTGAGGTGAGCTATAAAAGTAGAAGGAGAGGTGGATGGCTGCAGATTGAAACCTCAGCCCAACTGTTTCTGATTTGTCCTTTAGTCTTTGACTTATCTTATATTGTCATTGTTTTATATGCTTATGTATTTGTGTACTTTATGTGCATTGCACTTTGGAGTGCTTTTGTGAGCCGCCCCAAGTCCCTTTGGGGAGATGGTGGCGGGATATAAACTATTATTATTATTATTATTATTATTATTATTATTATTATCATCATCATTATTATTATCATTATTATTATTATTATTATCTATACTAAGTCAGGTGATTTGAAATGGTAACTACTTTTGTTCAAACAAGACATTCAAGTTGAATTGTGGCCCCAGGTACATGGAATGCTGCTTAAGTAGCTTTATTAGAAAGAAGAATACATAGATTGCATCCTCAGACTAACTTTGGAGGATGTATGTATTATAAAGTGGCATAGGGTTTAAAATGTTTTGTAAATTGCCAAAGGTTTTTCATCTTGCTGTTTCTCCAGGTAATATATAGTTTGTCTTGATTTCCTCTGTTTCTTCCACACATTGGTGCCTTGAGCTGAGCATTACAGGTCCAGCAAGGTCACTCAGTGAGTTTCATAGTTAAGCCAATATTTGAACTTTGGCCTCTTCTGTTAATGTAATTTTAAACTTGTACCAAACTGACTTGCTATTATCATTATTTAAATTCTTCTTGCAATCCACCTGTATACTCATGCATGCTTAACTAGTGCATTTGGAGTGTACTATGTCAGAGAAAAGGGACAGGAGTAGTTTTGGAACTTTGTTTGCTCTACCAGATAGTACAATTACAGCGAACCCACCATATCTGTTGACTTAACTAACAGTGGCTCCATTCTTTTTAAATACAAGGACGTAGTGATTGGTAGTGGCATTGGATGTTCCTGCTCATTTTGTTTGTGTGTCCTGTGGAAGCTGTTTGCTATCCTCTGATTGACGGCTGAAGCAAGCAGCTTCTTCAGGGACACTCCCAATTGAGAATGAATGAACCAATAGCGCCAACGTGTAGCTCCCTTTCCTGCTTTACTCCAAGAAGAAATGATCCAGAGAAGAGGAGGAGAGCAGAAGAATTGGGTGAGAATGTGAATCTTGGAAATACGGCTCGGGTATCTTTGTGGAATGTAAGAAGCGAGTGGTGCTGCTGGCAGGAGAAGATACAGAGAGGTGCCAGGGAACAGAAAGAATGGAGTGGTGAGACTTGGAATTGTTGCTGGGGCATCTTGGTGGAATGTGGGAAGAGGCCAATCTCTGTATCCCTGAAGAAGCTGCTCACTGCTGCCAATTGCAGAGTGGCAAGGTGAATGAATGAGCAGAAGTACCATTGCCTATGATGCCCTGTCCCCAGTGATCAGGATTTGTTGTGCTGCCTCCACTGTTGTCCTTCACCCAAGTTCACATTAGGAATTTTTTTAACAATCTTAGGGTTTGAAATTTGGGGCAGAGTAATGAAGCTGGGGGAGTCAAACTGCCATGTTTTGTGGCAGCACGAATGTTTCCCCATGCTTTTAGTGCCTAGGGCTTGTGGGGCTGGCAAAATAGGCATTGGAGGGGCCATACATCTCTTGTGCATTGCATTTTCCCCATCCCAAGGTTAGGAGGAATACAATGACAAGTTCAGGAATATGGGAAATAAACCCTATGGGATAGGTGATATCTTCAGCAGAAACCTGTTGCAAGCTATTGCAGAAAACTAACTGATAAGTAGAGTTTCAATACAAAAAAATAATCTATTTAAGTTAGAGATTTTCATACATTTATCTCTGGCATCTTGCTTTTTATTTTCTTACTCAAAAGACATATAATGGCAAAAAGTTAAAGTCTTTTCTCTTCTTTGTTTTATTACAGATAAACAAACTTTTCCTAACCAGTTTCTTGGTTTCATCTGCCTTTTAAAATAAGACATTATTTATCCTGAGATCAAATATTTTCATTTTCCTAGACTTCTACATTTTGGCCACAAACCACTATGGAATCAAAACTCTTCAAGCATGCACACAGCTTAAATGTGCTTAAATCCTCCTTGCATTAGTGCCAACATAGTCCTTTAAAAAAACATTGTTTTTAAATGTTGTAGAATTCAAAGATTAGCTTGCATTTTGATTTATTGTTATGACAGCCGGCCGGCAGGTTCGACTGCATTTTAGAAATTTTATAATTTTAAATTTTTAATAATTTTATTAATGATATTTGTATGCACTATTGATTCTACTTATGTCATTGTATTTATACTTATGTATTTTTGTCTGCATGTGGCACTTGGAGTGTCCCTTTGGGGAGATCGTGGCAGAGTACAAATAAATATCATCATCACCACCACCACCACCATCATTATTATAGTCTTAGCCTTCGAAAGCAGACTCTATCTATTTCATTCTATCAGTCTTTGAAGTGCTACAAAATCTCTTTACAAACCATTTAAATGGGTGTACTAGTAACCCATTTACATTTTTTAATAAGTAACTTCTATACCTTCCTCCTTTTTGTTCAGAGAAAATTTAAATATTTGTTCCGGGAAGATTTAAATTCAGACCTGTATAATAGGTGTTTTTGTGTTTTGGGGATGAATGTATAAGACTAGTGGGACAGATGTAAAATTAACTGTAGAACTGTAATAGTAGCTTACAATATTTGAAAAACAAACTCATGGTGTCTGGATTTTAGTTTGTATATGTGCATTATGAAATTTGTGTAATAAATTCCCTCAAATATTTTGTGCGCCAGTGTTATAGAAGCATGTTTGTGATTTGCTTGTGAGTATGTAACTTGCATGTTCATCAAACATTAACTCTAACTATAAATTCTTTGTATTGCATTAAAAACATAAGGTTACTCCTGATAAGGAATAAGACCAGGTTACTTTGTAGAATCCATGCAGTATCCAAATTGTACCTAAATTGCAGCTTATTTGTTCCTTAGTGTTCATCTCTTAATGATTGTAGGAAAGCAGAATCAGAAGGGTAGAGTAACTTGGCTATGTATTCAATAATTTTTAGTTTTTAGTTAATTGAAAATCATTCATTAGAGCTTTGTGGTGTGTTAAAAGGTAATGGATATTATGGGAAGGTGTTTTTCAGTGGCATGCAATAAGTGGCAACATTTGAGACCAAACATAGCTTCTATGCACACTGTCTCTTGGCTAAAGAGTTGCAGTGATCTAAAAGTATCTTTCTTTTTTTTAGGATTGTAAAAGATGGTGGATCGCTTGGCAAACAGTGAAGCAAATACAAGGCGAATAAGCATAGTGGAAAACTGTTTTGGTGCTGCTGGACAGCCTTTAACTATTCCTGGCCGTGTACTGATTGGTGAAGGAGTACTAACAAAGCTATGTAGGAAGAAGCCCAAAGCACGGCAGTTCTTTTTATTCAATGATATCCTTGTTTATGGTAACATTGTTATCCAGAAGAAGAAATACAATAAACAGCACATCATTCCCCTGGAAAATGTAACTATTGAGTCCATCCAGGATGAAGGGGATCTCCGGAATGGATGGCTTATCAAGACCCCGACTAAATCTTTTGCTGTGTATGCTGCCACTGCCACAGAAAAATCTGAATGGATGAACCACATAAACAAATGTGTCTCTGATTTGCTTTCTAAAAGTGGGAAGTCTCCCAGTAATGAACATGCAGCTGTCTGGGTACCTGATTCTGAAGCTACTATTTGTATGCGTTGCCAGAAAGCAAAATTTACTCCTGTCAATCGTCGACACCACTGCCGAAAATGTGGGTTTGTTGTCTGTGGGCCTTGTTCTGAAAAGAGGTTTCTTATTCCCAGTCAATCTTCCAAACCTGTGCGAATCTGCGACTTCTGCTATGACCTCCTTTCCACAGGAGAGATGGCTACATGCCAGTCCGCAAGATCAGACTCTTACAGTCCATCACTGAAGCCTCCTTTAAATGATATATCAGATGATGACGACGACGATGACAGCAGCGACTAAGCCGTGAAAAAGAGCATTTTCATGTTGCAACTGGTATCTGAACTTGAATTGCTGTATGAGGAAACCTCTCGTAACAGGTTCTTTTGAGAGAGGCCAGCCTAGCCATAAAACTTGCCTGAAAAACCTTCAGCTCAAATGTGCCTCAATATGAGAATATCTTATATCTATCATTACTTTTTTTCTCCAGGGACAAGACAGTTGTGACTTTATCATTTCCCAGCTTTGTATACTTGATTTCCTCCCTAGGTGTGAGTTAATCATCTTTCCCTTCCCCCATCTTCCCCACGAAGCAATTGAAAAATCAAGCACAAATTGTGTTTTCTTTTTCTACCAACAAACAATCCCTTGTTGTTTGTCAATGTTATCTTATGGTTTACTTTTCATATTAAGATGAAACTAAGCCTGCTCAAAACTATGGTATTTTGGTTAGCACATTAAATAGGACATCTTAACGAGACTTTTGAAACTGATGTTATATGATGACCCTTTGTAAAATAAATGCATACTGTAATGTCATTAACATTTTAAAATATTATGCAAGATGTCATACACCAAGCAGTGCCTTGTAATGACTGCGCTGTTGCAGGAAGAAACTAACGTGTTTTACCCTCTGGCATGCAGCAGACTAAGAAATATTTGGTGCTATTGACAATAATTGTTGTTGTCCCTTGCACAAAAAAAAATCATTAGGATGTTGGATAAAAACAGATACAGTACTGTTGTGAAGTCCCTATTATGAGCTCCCATAAATGTGGTTCATCCACAACAGGAACGAAACTTCTGGAATTAGTGACTTGTAAGAAATAGTTCTGATATTTTGTGACTTTCAAAATTAAGTGTTTATAGTTATCAGGTATTGGTGATTGAAAACTGTATTGCTTTGGACCATGGTATGTATTGTAATGTTTTTGATTTCATATTTATAAAACCTAATTTGTTGGATATGTCACTAATTTTTTAAACTTGAGGAATGGATTTTTAAAAATAACCAGAATGTGTTTTTGAAGCACAACATGAAAAAAATGTCCCAGTCATCCAGCCGAAAAATATGCTTTCAAAACGTCCATCCTCTATACACAGCTGACCTCGAGATAGAAATGAACTGCAGATGACTTCATTTAAAATATATAAATCCAGGAGCAGGACAAATAATGCAAAATGTGTTTCCAATAAAGTATTTACTTTTTACTGTTAACAACATTCTTTTCTATGATGATGTCAATTTTAGAGAATTATCAATTTAGCTCTGTGAAGTTTTGTAAAACCTTGCCTGAGACATATCTATATTTTTATATAACTGTAGTATATTCAATCAGTTTATGTTCAGTTCTCTGAGATAACTGTGCAGGAAGTCGGGAATTAGTACCTGAAAATTTATAAAAAGTGTTGAATGTTTGTACAAAAAAAGGAATAGTATATAGACAGTTTCTGCACTGTGTGCCTCATCAGGCAGTAGTTTGGGTCTATTTATTGAATAAACAATAATTTCTGCATCTTGCACTAGTATCCCAGTCCGTAATTTGGCTGCTGTAGTACAGATGTCAGTGTTGGAAAAAAGTGAGGTGATTGTATCGGTGATGTGGAACAATTTTCATTTACTTTGAGTGTATGTTGGGAAAGGTTTTGTACAGATTGTACAGCAACAGTGCCCAACAGATTATGCCTGTTCAGAGCAGTAGGACATACATTCAGCAATTATTTACCAGCTAGATTAGTCAATTGCTGAATGTTAAGTCAACACTTATTAAAATCTTCTTTAGCTGGAACTAACAACTAGATTTACATCTGGTTTTCCAGCTCATATTCAAATACCTGGACAGTGGTAACATCGGAGAGACTGCAGTTAGTTTGCATGGCAGTTCAGAGAGGAATATGTTTGATCACATTTCATGAGAAATTCCATGAATCCACACAACTTGGTCATATGACCTGTTCAGAAAGAGCTTTTGGAAAGATAGTGTTTAAATGCGACACCTAAAATATAATCAAATATTTTCATTAGGTTGACCATCTTATGGTATGCTAGAAAATATACATAGCAGTAAACCATGGTTGAGTATTACAATAAATCTTGGGTTTTCATGCTCTCCTTTCTCCTTCAATACAGTTACGCATTGACTGGAAGGTTTATTTTTAACTTACATGAATTTCGTGTGCTGTTTTATTTTCAAATTTTGATTAGCATGGAACATGCAAGCCTGAATCTTACTGAGGATTGTTTTGATGCTAACCCATGTTTTTGGCAATTTCTCAGAGTTTCTTTGCTTTGTTCTGCAACAGGCATAATAAACCAAGCCATAGATTATGATAACACTAAAAACCAGTGAAGCAATTGTTTGTAGTTGATGCCTGGAAATAGAGGATTTTAAAGAAAACCACAGTATGCAGTGTTTTTGTGTTTCTTTGGAAGAAGTCCACTGAAATAATTGAGGCTTCCCATCCAAGTTAGCATTGGTAGGAGCTGGCTACAAGGGTAATCAGTTTGTTTTGCTGAAGGATTAATTTGAAGATCTCCCCTTACCCATATCACAGACATGAACTATGCTGAGGTAGTTCTTCTTTCTTCTACTTATCTTCTATTTTCAGAAGACTGAATATTCAGTATTGAATGTCATGCTTGTAATTGCTCAGTTATCTTTTAATGCTGCACAAATGCTTTGGCACTTTCTACTTGCAGGAAAATTAATTCTTCGTTTGGCAAAATTCTTTGCCTATCAACCTCTATCCCCATCATTATCTTTGAATTGAATTCACACTATAATTCAATTGATCCTTAAAGCTGTTACCAAATTGACATCATAGGACAAAATAATCCTAGGAACCAGAGTTTGGAAATAGGTTACTGCTTCTGCGGTATTGGTCTGAATTTCATTATGTAAGATAACTGTTTGTCTTCTGTATTAGTCAAACTTTTAAAAGGGCTTAATAAATGGTTTTATAACTTGCATTCATCAGGCTGAATTGTTTTCTTTGTGAATGTCAAATATACATTTTTTTCCCTTTAACCCACATAATGTCTAAAGAAAAAGGGAGGTTTATAGTGCAGTGTTGAAAGAAACACACCAGTTTAAGTGATGCTTAGGAATAGACCAGTAATGTAAACCTTTCCCTGGAAAGCTTTGATTCAGAATATTATAATTTTTGAATTTTTTTTTCAAACAGGATGTTCATATTTGTTCCTAAGAAGAAGTTGACTATGGGCTTGGAAAATAGCCTAGTAACATTAGTTGTTGGAGGTAATGTAAATAACTAATATGACTTGCCTTACTGTCTAGAGAATCCTATGTTTACATATATACTAGATAACTGAAAAGAAATTTAACTGAAATTATTAATTCACTGTTAAATTACTGAGATATTAATTATGGAGATGGGCCTGTATTTTTAAAAACAATATAATATAATCTGTATTGTGTGCTACGCAGTAAGTAATTTGCCTGGAAAAGAACTATCCTAGAAAGACTCTTGCTCTTAGTTTTAACATATTTCACAATGCCAAATGTTCCAAAGGAGTATATGTCACGGGAATGAAGTGTAAACGTTGTAAAAACTACTTTATATCTCAGCAGTAAATAACAAAGAATATCATGTAAAAACCCAACAGAAACTACAATACATTTAATGCTAGGGTTTTCTATTGGGGAAAAAAACAGAAGTGTAATAATAGTATTTTGAAATTAGGTTTTTAAAACAAGTGCTGTGAGATAACTTAGTCAAAAAATGAGTTTAGGGTACTTCTCTAAGAGAAGGGAAAACTGGAACTTGGTGGTACATTTGGTTTATTTATGTCCCACAGTGTAGCCATTATGAAGTTTGTTCCAGGCTTGAAGAACAACATTTTTTTCTCCTCACAAAATCTTAAAAATGGTGAAGATATGAGAGAGATTTGGACACACAAATATTTGCAGGAATTGATGCAGATCACAGAATACAATTGGCCCTCCCCATTTGTGAGTGATATTTACGGATTTGATTATTTATGGATTTGATTATAATGTTCTTCCTGGGAATATCTAGGTTCTTCAGCACAACTGTGGTCAACTTCCACTGGATGCTGGAGGATGTGGAGATTCTTAGAGAGGTGTTCATTTGGGTAAAAAAAATATTTTTTGTTTACATTTCCCCTTTTTTTATGAGGGACTTGTGCACCTATCCCTGGTGAATGTGGCTGGATGTATTGTGCAAAATACTACCCTCTTGTCTTGAAGTCTGAGAAGAGTAGCAAACAGCTAGATGTTTGAAAGATGTTTGATCTCCCATTTTTATTTCTTCTGCCCTTGTCTTTAGGTTCCCAGAAGGAAACTGAAACATCTTGCACTTGGTAAAATTTCACTTGAATATCTGTCCCCGCCTTTCACTTTTCATTTTGGGATTGTAACGTAATCTACTGCACTTTACTCAAGTGTACTCAGGTACTTCCTTTGGCCTTCAGTCCCATTTTGTTTTCTTTACTATCTTGCCTTATGGAGAGTCCTCATAAACGTGGACATTTGCACACTGTTTTGTGATCTTTAATTTGGCCCAATGAAGATGTTATGCTGATGACAATTTTATCATTTTCCTTTGGCCAACACGACTACCTTCTCTTTTTGAATCACATCTAGGTGTGTCTCCAGTCAGCTGAGCCAGAACAGAAACTGAATTTAATTAGGGATTAGGTGTGTCCTGCTAGTACAAGTCCGAGGACACAACATGTGTCTTACTTGCACAACTGAACAGTCTGTTTAGTTGGAAATACGATATTAAAAGTCTGTAGAAAGAAGTTGACTTTTGTAATTAAAGCATTCATAGAATTCCTTCTCAGCAAATAGAAAGGGGATTACATTTAGTACATCTTTCATGTTCTGCCTTCATTTTGTACTGGTACCATTGATCTTCTAGGATTGTATTTTTCTAGGCTCACAGGTAATATATAAGGCAGGCTACTGACAAGGCTGGCTTAGGATACTGGAGGTTGTAGTCCATCACGTTCTGGAGAGCTCCAGTTTGAGGAAACCTGGTATTACAGTATAATGTTGATGTAACCAGTTCACTTCTTTAAAGCATGACAAAAGAGTCAAAACTGGGATTGCATGGTTTGATTCATGGCTAGGCAAATTAATGGGTATGGCACTGGATTTCAAAAGCAGATTTTGAAGTGTCAGTCAGTTCTGGAATGCTGCTGAACATTGAATGTAACAGGATTTAACAGCCTATACTTTTATCTTTATTCCTAAATTCATTAATTGGATTTCTTAATACAGTGCAGGATTTCTTTTTCCTTTTCAGCTGTACTCTTGATCTTGTTATTGTCTCTCAATTGGGAGTGGGAATTATGTGGTCTGCATTCAGACTGAGGGGGCTCAGTCCTGGATCTTCACAGGCCTCTATGGCTCCTGAAATCCCCTACCCATTTTTTCAGACATATATTACCTCTGTGTGGTTTGGCCCCTAAATCCTATTTCAGAGATGCCTGGACTGTGACTCAGTCAAGATCACTTTGAAAAATGACCAGAACTAACTGGAACATAATTTTCGATTTCCAAAAATTGTGGCAGTGTTGCCCATGTGGGGCTAAATAGAACTAAAACAGGTACTCTTGATTCTTAACTCATGCTCACCCCTTCCCCTTGTACAAAGATATTCTCCCTCACCCCCCCCCCTCCATTTATTTGTTCCTTGTTTTTTTCCCCAGGACTGGGAACAAAAGTGAATCATACTCTTTAAAATTTTATACAGTTTAAAAACTTCCGAAATATATAGGATAAAATATTGCAATTATTAAAACTACTAAAGACTATTAAAAACCAATCTCCAATGCCATATAGAACTGCAGTCCTGTTCTTAAAAACTCTCTGTCTTAAAAGCCTATCTGAATAAAAAGGTTTTAATTCAAAATCCTGCGCTGCTTGGAAAAGTCGTTTGTATTTACAAAGATGATTGTAATCCAGTAGGATAGCTCTATCTACAAAAATGACAAGGGATGGGTTTTCAGACACAATACAAAACATATTTGTTTGGCTTCCATTGAAGGTCAATGACAACATCCCCATCCAAAGCAAATGATTTTTTTCCCTATGTCAGGGGCGACTTGAGAAACTGCAAGTCACTTCTGGTGTGAGAAAATTGGCAGTTTGCAAGGACATTGCCCAGGGGACGCCTGGATGTTTGATGTTTTATCATCCTGTGAGAGGGTCTCTTATGTCCTTGTATGGGGAGCTGAAGCTGACAAAGGGAGCTTGTCCCGTTCTCCCTGGATTTGAACTGCTGACCTGTCTGTTAGCAGTCCTGCCAGCACAAAGGTTTAATCCATTGCACCTCTGGCAAATGATTATCTGCACTAAATTAATGATGATTCAAAACCATGTTGCTTAACAGGTTTTTTGGTGACTGGATAATTAACCAGGCATCTCCAAAATTAGTTCCTGCAACTATAATGTTTCCAGGGGACATCCAGTTCACAGCTGACATTTTATAACAAAAGGTTAATGCTAAATCTAACAGAAGGGCTGGCAAAGGGATGACCTTTACTTGTTGGAGACATTCAGATCTCTTTAGCATGCATGACAGAGAAGAAAAACTGCAGTGGGTTAAAGGTTGAAATGATGTTGCATAGTTTCCCCTATGTTTAACAAGAGTACTAACCACATCCATTTCACTTTTGACTGACTGGGATTGGATATCATGCATGAGACAATATGGCCAGCTCTAGGCATGTTGGAAGCCTTACTGAAAGTAAGAAAAAGGGAATAAGTTGTACATCTAAATTGTGTTTAGTTGTCCCCCTTTTAGATACTTTTAAAATTCAAACATTTTCTTGTTTCTGACATGTACACGCCAGTGTTTGGTTTAAAGACAAGTCAAAACGTCTCTTTAATGTGAGTATGCATTATGTCTGTTTTGTACAACCAAAAGGCACAATTTTGTGCTATGACTATAATTGTACCAGTTCCATTTTCCAATGAAGAAACAAGAAAACAGCAATTTATTTGTACAGAGAACAGGTAGGATTGGGGTATAATCTGGTAAAAAAATGTCCCCTTGGGGAGATAGGGTGGAATATAAACAAAGTGTTATTATTATATATTGGTGTGTGTGTGTGTGTTTATGTGTGTGTGTGACTATAATTACAAGAATCACCCAGCCAGCATTACTTCTAAAAATTCTGGGAGATGTAGTTCCCAAAAGCAATGCTTCTAAGCTTTAGGTTGGAGGAAATAAACCAAGAATCTTAGTGTCTAGAACTTGGCCGAAAACAAAACTTCTAATGCCAGATATCTCTGCTGTGGATTTGTTTCTTGCCCAGATACGTAAATCATAGGGAACTGATTTGACTGCAGTTATGTGTTCATAAACTCCTCTTGCAATCCCTACAGACAGCCTAGTTTGGGTGTGTTTGGAGTCTAGTGTCCTTTGTGTAAACAGGGAAGTCACAAGAACTTGATCCTACAAGCATTTTCTGGGGCTAAATTCCATTCTCTTTCATCAGAGAATACTGGCAAAGGACAAAATATGGAAATGTCAAGCTGTAACACTTATGGAAAGACTACAGTTTGCTACTCACTTTTTAAAAATTGTGCTATGAGATTGCTATCCTGCTTCTTGGCAGGGGGTTGGACTGGATGGCCCATGAGGTCTCTTCCAACTCCATGATTCTAGGAAGGCTTGGCCATCTTTTCTTCCCTGTAGTCAGAAATCATTGGTGTTTCCTCTGATTGGCTCAAGAGTTAGTGTGGTTTGCATCCTGGACTAAGAATCTGGAAGACTAGGGTTAAAATCCCCACTTGGTCATGGAAACTTGTTGGGTGATCTTGGGCCAGTCACATTCCCTTGGCCTTTGAGAAAGGCAATTGCAAGCCTTGCGTGAGGAAAACCTTCCAAGTAAGTTCAGTTATAGGTTTACTTTGAGCTTACCATAAGTTGGACTTGGACACACACTACAATAACAACAGATAAGTCCTCAAACCTTTTAAGCAGAGGGCCAGTTCAGATGGTAATTTGAAAAAAAAAATCAAATTCCTATGCATACTGCACACCTCTTATTTGTAGTGATTGATACACACACACACACACACACACACACACATATACACGAATGAGCAAGATGTAAATTAAGAACATTTTTAGCCAGCATAAACTTACCAGTATTTTAATTGGAAGTGTGGGCCAGCTTTTGGCTGGTGAGATAGTCAAGTTAATTAGGATTGTTGTTGTTGTGCACCTTCAAGTCATTTCAGACTTAAATGACTGGACAAGTGTAAAGGTAAATGACCTTGGAGGGCCTTATCCAGCCTGCGAGCCTTTGTTTGGGGAGTCCTGAAATAGGTGATATGATCAAGAAAGAACTGAACTGCAGGGAAATATATATTCTTTCAGGTATTTTGAATCAATTTGCAGAATTACTATGGCCAGTGGAAAGGGATCATGAGGGCTGTAATAGAAGCCCAAAGGTTCCCAGTCCTACTTTAGTGCAAGGTCTGAGAATGCCTGCCCTCTCTCTGTCTGTATGTCTGTCTGTTTGATGATGTGTGAAAGAGTATTCAGTATTTTTTGTAGGATACATTGCAGAATCCCCTAACCCAGCATTTCTCAACCTGGGGGTGGGGTCACAAGGGGATGTCAAGGGGGATCGCCAAAGACTATCAGAAAACACAGTATTTTCTGTTGGTCATGGGGGTTCTGTGTGGGAAGTTTGGCCCAATTCTATCATTTGTGGGGTTCAGAATGCTCTTTGATTGTAGGTGAACTTTAAATCCCAGCAACTATAACTCCCAAATGTCAAGCTGTGTTTTTCCCAAACTCCACCAGTGTTCACATTTGGGCATATTGAGTTTTTGTACCAAGTCCAGTCCAGATCTATCATTTTTTGAGTCCACAGTGCTTTCTGAATGTAAGTGAACTACAACTCCAAAACTCAAGGTGAATGCCCACCAAATCCTTCCAGTATTTTCTGTTGCTCGTGGGAGTTCTGTGTGCCAAGTTTGGTTGAATTCCATTGTTGGTGGAGTTCAGAATGCTCTTTGATTGTAGGCGAACTATAAATCCTAGCAACTACAAGTCCCAAATGACAAAATCAATCCCCCCCAACCCCACCAATATTCAAATTTGAATGTATAATGTATTCGTGCCAAATTTGGTTCGGTGAATGAAAATACATCCTGCATTTCAGATATTTACATGACGATTCATAATAACAGCAAAATTACAGTTATGAAGTAGCAACGAAAATAATGTTATGGTTGGGGGTCACCACAACATGAGGAACTGTATTAAGGGGTCGCGGCCTTAGGGAGGTTGAGAAACACTGCCCTAATCAGCAGTGTGTTATCTGCTTAAAGAATCTGGTAATAATATGTCTTGCTTCTGATGCAGCTGCTAAAAAAGCTAATGTAATTCTAGGATGCATCAATAGGAGTATAGTGTCTAGATCGAGGGAAGTATCACTTTATTCTGCATTGGTCAGATCTCACCTATAGTACTGTGTCCTTTTCTGGGCATCACAATTACAGAAGGATAGTGACAGGCTGGAATGTGTCCGGGGAAGGTCAACCAAAATGGTAAACAGACTGGAAGCCTTGCCCTATGAGGAACGCCGGAAGGAGATGGGCATGTGTAGCTTGGAAAAGAGAAGTCTTGAGAGGTGACAAGATAGCCATATTTACATTTACTGCTTGTAAAAGAGACTGGACAACTCACAGTGTAGATGCCTCCAATTCTGAAAGAATTATGTTGGTTGTCCAAGTTGCACTGTGCCCTTTCTAATAAGAGAAGATGAAGTTTCAACTGGGATTGGGATTAGGGTTCAATAGAAAAAGCTATGCTTGCCATTGGAAAGCATTAAAACTGGACAAGAGTGTTTTTAATTGTTATCTGCATGCCTGTGGCCAGTTTCGAATTGGAATTTTAAAAGAGAGGAGTTTCTGAGAAGTAGAAAAGGGAGTTGCTATGACTCAATAGAAAATAATTTTTTTTACAGTACAACTGAACAGGCCAGACCTATAAAATTCTTGCTATAGGAAACAAAGGTGTGAAATTGGGAGAGGGCCCTCTAAGGTACTGCTTGTAAAAATTAAGAGAGTGGCACCATGGAGTCCTTGTGTGGTGCTCAATGCTTATTTGGGTAGTAAGCACTGATTATACTGCAATTACGTTGTAAATAAAATATATATTACAGAGACAGTGATATACTGTACTTATCATGCACGGGAAATGAAACCTTGTACTGATGTGTCATTGCTTGAGGAAGTGGCAAATACATGGAATTTCATTTTAAATTGCAGGATGAAAACAAATGTGAAACTGTTAGGGCCCCTTGTGATCATGCATATTTCTCCCTTTTGCCCAAAGCCTGCCTCATCTTGTGTTAAAAGTTAATAATGTGATATTCTGTCCATATTGCTGGGAAGGGAAATATTATTTGAGATCTATGTCGTAGGATCGTAGAATCATAGAGTTGGAAGAGACCACATGAGCCGTCTTGTCCAACCCCAAGGAAAAGCACAATCAAAGCACCCCTGACAGATGGCCATCCAGCCATATCTATTCCGTATCTTGTATGGAATTCTATCTACAGCTTGATCTAAGGTTGTATAAGTTACTTCATGGGCCAAAACTCCCAAAATCTCCCAACCAGCATGGCTAATGAATGGAGTGGGACTTGGATGGGAGACCACTAATTAATATCAGGCGCTGTATTTCAGATGAAAGAACAGACCAAAGAGTATGTTAGCTGGCCCTGGTTGTTTCATATCTGGAATTTCCCTGTTTTCCCGAGTGTTATTTTTTTATTTACTGTCCTGATTTTAGAGTTTTTTTAAATACTGGTAGCCAGATTTTGTTCATTTTCATGGTTTTCTCTCTTCTTTTGAAACTGTTGCTTGCGGATTTCAATGGCTTCTCTGTGTAGTCTGACATGGTGGTGGTTAGAGTGGTCCAGCATTTCTGTTTTCTCAAATAATATGCTGTGTCCAGGTTGGTTCAACAGGTGCTCTGTTCTGACTGACTTATCTGATTGAATTAGTCTCCCACTCTGGACATTCCACAGATATATAAACCTGACTGCTTCTGGGACATGGCCATACAACCCTGTCCAAACAATATTCTTTTGAAATTTTGAAATTCATGGGGTTGTCAAAATCAACATACACACCAATGCCTTAAATCAAGAAATAGTTTTTAAAAAGATCTATACAGATACTCGCAGGAACACCTCAGCAAGCAGGAGTCCAAAAGTGGCAGGCGAAAACCCGGGTGAGTGACTCCCTCCTGGGCACACAGAAGACTGGGCAACTTGGAAGGCACTGAACAGACTGCGCTCTGGCACCACGAGATGTAGAACCAACCTTAAGAAATGGGGCCACAACATGTGAGTGTGGAGAAGAGCAAACCACATACCACCTATTCCAATGCAGTCTGAGCCCCGTCTCATGCACAGTGGAGGACCTTCTTATAGCAACACCAGAGGCATTCCAATTGGCCAGCTAATGGTCAAAAGACATTTAGTATAATGCCAAGTTTTTAGACTTTGTTTGTGTTCTTAAATACATTACAACAGTACCTTTGGTTTGCTTCTGATACAATAAATAAATAACATGCTCATACATGCAGCCCTGGGAAATTTGAATGTTTACAACATTTTGTGACATTGTGGGTGTTCCTAATAAATACATTGCCTGCTTGTAGATTTTGGTTTGTTTTTGGCCTCATAGACCAATCTGGATAACTATCTATTGTGAAGCAGCGTTTTCTGTAAAGGATAAACAGTGTCAGGTCTCGGTCTGTAGAATGAGATATCATTTGTGTTCCAAGTCATTTTCAAACTTTTCAAAGCCAAATGGGTATCCTAGCCAAATGGATTTTGTTGAAGCTAATGGGATTTGTAGTGAGAGTGCTAGTGAAATTCTGTTCTCAGTTACATTAATGTAAACTAAAACTAATTCCAAAGGATTATATTGGATTAATTTCAATGTCCGGCATTTCTCTTTCGCACATATCCACCGCCATAGCAACCCCCTCTCCTTTTTGCATAGAAGCAGCATTGTTAACCCTCTGGTTTTTAAAAAACCTCCACTGAAGTTCAAGAGATCTAGCCAGTCCTTTACATACTTTGATAAATATAACCTCTGCCCCAATACATAGAACTGTACCTAGCTGTGCTTTTTTTAAAAAGGTCATTAGAAGAGATTATTTAAAACATGCTCTAATGCAGGGACTATATTCTCATCTGTTCATGCATGGGGATTTATGTCTGTAAACTCTCCGCACATCTGGATGATGAGAAACGTAATAGTGGTTGCGTTCCCTGGCCTTAAAGATCCTGATACTTTTTACAAATTTGGTCTAAAAATATCCTAAAAAGCAGAGAGATGGTGCAGAATTAGGGAATTTGAATCGTACACAATTTAGTGTTTTCTGAGATAGGAAACTTATTGGACAACCATGGGCTAATTGCTCTCTTTCTCCTGGGGTGCATCTACACCAGGCATGGGAAAACTTTGGCCCTCCAGGTGTTTTGGACTCCTACTCCCACATATACCATGCAGCTGTGGACAAGTCTACATAGGAACCACCAAACACAGGAACATGAAAGGCACTGCAGACTACTTCAACCAGAGAAGTCGGCCATAGCAGAGCACCTGATGAACCAGCCTGGATACAGCATATTATTTGAGAACACAGAAATGCTGGACCACACCAACAACCACCATGTCAGACTACACAGAGAAGCCATTGAAATCCACAAGCACGTGAACAATTTCAACAGAAAGGAAGAGACCATGAAAATGAACAAAATCTGGCTACCAGTATTAAAAAAAACTCTAAAATTACAACAGCAAAACAGCAGAGAGGAAACAACCAGGCGCATCTTAACACCTCTCAACAAAATATTTTCCCAGGCTCAGCCAGGCCTTCAAATGCTAATGAAGGTGGTCAGTTGAAACATTCACACCTAGCTCCAGCAGAGAAGAGCTCTTTGCCCCACCCCAGCCATTCCACAGATATATAAACCCATTGTCCTAATTCCAACAGACCTCACTACCTCTGAGGATGCTTGCCATAGATGCAGACGAAACGTCAGGAGAAATGCCTCTAGAACATGGCCCTATAGCCCGAAAAAACCCACAAGAACCTACTGATTCCAGCCATGAAAGCCTTCGACAATACATTAAACACTCTCAAGTCTCAGAGGAAAGTAATGCAAACTTATTCTGAACAAATTTTGCCCATAAAGACAAAAGGCACACTGTAACAATATAATCAGAAAACATGTGTGTCATATTCTACAATCTTCTTTGTTTTGGACACTGTGTTACTTTTGAATGTAACACTGAGCCCACACTCAGTGCTTCACTACTGATAAAAAATTGCAACTGTTTAAACGAAATACATGCTTCTTTCATTAGCTGCTCAATTTCCAGTCCTTAAGTAGTTTTGGCAGGCTGACATGACAACAATGCTCTGCATTTAACATAATAGACAGAATCACAGAATCGTAGCATTGGAAGGGACTTTGTGCTATTTAAAGAGTGCAGTCAGGTCACTCAATATTTTTACCAAGCTGAACATGTCCAATTTATTCAAACTTTTCTCATATATTTTGTTCTCTACATCTCTTATTATCCTTGTTGCCCTTCACTGAACAAGCTCCAATTTTTCTATAAAAGGTAAAGATAAAGGTTTCCCCTGACATTAACTCTAGTCAAGTCCAACTCTGAGTGCTGATGCTCATCTCCATTTTTAAGCTGAAGAGCCAGCGTTGTCCATAGACGCCTCCAGGGTCATGTGGTTAGCATGACTGACTGGTGTGCCGTTACCTTCTTGCAGAAGTGGTACCTATTGATCTACTCACATTTGCATGTTTTTGAACTGCTAGGCTGGCAGAAGCTGAGCCTAACACTGGGAGCTCACCATACTCCGTGGATTCAAACTGCCAACCATTTGGTCAGCAAGTTCAGCAGTTCAACCTGCTGCACCACCAGGGTACTTTTTTAAAAATAAGGTGCCCAGAACTGAACACAGTACAGCCTCGCCAACAATGTTGTGTATATAGGGGAACTTTTACTTCCTTTGGAGCCTCTGGTGGTGCAGTGGGTTAAATATAAATATAATATAATATAATATTAAATATAAATATTAAATATAAATGTTTCAAATAATAATAAATAAAAAAACCTCTGAGTTGCTGAATTTGCTGACCAAAAGGTTGGCAGTTTGAATATGGGGAGCGGGGTGAGCTCCTACTGTTAGCCCCAACTTCTGCCAGCCTAGCAGATTGAAAACATGCAAATGTAAGTAGATCAATAGGTACCGGTCCAGCAGGAAGATAATGGTGCTCCATGCAGTCATGCCGACCACATGACCTTGTAGGAGTTTGTTTATTTATTTATTTATTTATTTATTTATTTATTTATTATTGCGCTTGTATACCGCTGTTTCTCAGCCTACATTGGCGACTCAACGCGGTTTACAACACTACAATAATCAGCAATATTCAGTTTAAAAAGCATAAAAACACATACATAAAACACAATATTGGGCCACCAATAACAAACCAATGCATCTCTTAACTAAAATCGCAATCCAATTTCCTCGTCTGTGATTACCAATCCTTGATCATCAGATTCATTGCATCGGATTAACCGAATGCTTGTTCGAACATCCATGTCTTCAGTCTTTTTCGAAACACCATCAGCGAGGGGGCTGATCTTACCTCTATGGGGAGGGCGTTCCAAAGCCGAGGGGCCACCACAGAAAAGGCCCTGTCTCTCGTCCCTGCCAGCCGCACCTGTGAAGCAGGCGGGATAGAGAGCAGGGCCTCCCCAGAAGATCTTAGGGTCCCGGTGGGCTGATAGGCCGAGATACGTTCGGATAGATAAGTTGGGCCAGAACCGTTTAGGGCTTTAAAGGCCAATGCCAGCACTTTGAATTGGGCCCGGTAGCAAATCGGCAGCCAATGGAGCTGGTACAGCAGAGGAGTTGTATGCTCCCTGCGCCCTGCTCCTGTTAGTAACATGGCTGCCGTTGGACTAATTGGAGCTTCCGAGCCGTCTTCAAAGGCAACCCCACGTAGAGAGTGTTGCAGTAGTCAAGACAGGATGTAACCAGAGCGTGGACTACCGTGGCCAAGTCAGACTTCCCAAGGTACGGTCGCAGTTGGCGCACAAGTTTTAATTGTGCGAATGCTCCCCTGGTCACCGCCGAAACCTGGGGTTCCAGGCTCAGCGATGAGTCCAGGATCACACCCAAACTGCGAACCTGCGTCTTCAGGGGGAGTGCGACCCCGTCTAACACAGGCTGTAACCCTATACCCTGTTCGGCCTTGCGACTAACCAGGAGTATCTCTGTCTTGTCTGGATTCAATTTCAATTTGTTCGCCCCCATCCAGACCGTCACAGCGGCCAAGCACCGGTTCAGGACCTCGACAGCCTCCTTAGTAGCAGGTGGAAAGGAGTGACAGAGTTGGACATCATCTGTGTACAGATGACATCGCACTCCGAAACTCCGGATGATCTCGCCCAGCGGCTTCATGTAGATGTTAAACAACATGGGAGACAGTATTGAACCCTGAGGAACCCCACAAGACAAAGGTTGTGGGGTAGAACAGGAGTCTCCCAGTAACACCTTCTGAGACCGACCCTCGAGGAATGAGCGGAGCCACTGCAAAACAGTACCTCCAAGACCCATCCCCGCGAGGCGTCCCAGAAGGATACCGTGGTTGACGGTATCGAAGGCTGCTGAGAGGTCGAGCAGCACCAACAGGGACACACTCCCCCTGTCGAGCTCCCGACGCAGATCATCCACTAAGGCGACCAAGGCTGTCTCGGTACCATGCCCCGGCCTAAAGCCAGACTGTGCCGGATCCAGATAATCCGTGTCTACCAAGAATGCCTGGAGTTGTGAGGCCACCACACGTTCCATGACTTTGCCCAAAAAGGGGAGATTGGAGACAGGCCGATAGTTGACGAATTGAGTGGGGTCCAGTGATGGTTTCTTCAACAGCGGTTTTATCACAGCTTGTTTTAAGCTGGCTGGAATTTTGCCCTCCCGAAGGGAGGCATTAACCACCACCTTCACCCACTCGGCCAATCCCCCTCTGGCCTCCTTCAGAAGCCAGGATGGGCAGGGGTCTAGGATGCATGTGGTAGCTCTCATTCCTCCAAGCACCTTGTCCACATCCTCGGATTGAACCAATTGAAATGAATCCATCAAAATTGGACAAGCAGATGCTCGTGTTACATCCTCAGAGACTGCCGTTAATATGGTATCCAGTCCAGAGCGGATCAAAGCGACTTTGTCTGCAAAGAACTGAGCAAAAGCTTCACAGCGAGCTGCCGAGTCATCAGGGCACCCATCCTGAGTGGTGGGTTTTAACAAGCCTCTGACAACTCGGAACAGTTCAGCCGGACGGTTCTTTGCAGACGCAATAGTGGCCGCAAAGAAGGTCTTCTTTGCGGCTTTTATTGCCGCGGCATATGCCCTTAAAAAGGACACAAACCGTGTTCGATTTGGCTCGCTCGGATCCGAACGCCACACGCTCTCTAGTTCCCTCTTCCTTCGCTTCAACACTGCCAGTTCCTCGGTAAACCAAGGGGCTGGTTTAGCTCGGCTACTTGAGAGGGGACGTTCTGGAGTGATCGTGTCTATTGCCCTAGTCATCTCCCCATTCCAGAGAGCGACCAGGGCATCAACAGGATCACCAACCGAGGTGGCGGGAAATTCCCCAAGAGCCATCAGGAATCCATCCGGATCCATAAGCCTCCTGGGGCGGACCAGCTTAATGGGTCCTCCACCTCTGCGGAGGTTAGGGGGTGCAGTGAGTCTAAAACTGACCAGGTGGTGGTCGGTCCATGGCAACGGAGAGATGGATAGCTCCTCGACACCGCCACCTTCCTCCCATCCCTGGCAGAAAACCAAGTCCAATGTATGTCCAGCACTGTGGGTGGGGCCAGATACCTGTTGGGACAGCCCCAAGGTTGCCATGGTAGACATGAAGTCCTGAGCCGCTCCCGATAAGGTAGTCTCGGCATGGACATTGAAGTCCCCCAGCACAAGCAGCCGTTGGGACTCCAATGCCAGGTCCGAGACCACCCCCGCTAGCTCAGGCAGGGAGACTTTAGTGCAGCGAGGTGGACGGTACACTAACAGAATCCCTAATCTGTCCCGGTCACCCACCCTCAGGTGGACGCATTCAAAATTTGTTGACTGCGGGATGGGGGCCCTGGTCAGAAGAATGGAATCTCTATAGACCACTGCAACTCCGCCTCCCCGCCCTCCGGATCTCGGTTGGTGCTGCACAGAGAAACCTGGTGGGCAAAGCTGGGTCAAATTTACACCTCCCGCTTCGTCCAACCAGGTCTCCGTGATGCATGCCAGATCTGCCCGTTCATCCAGGATTAAATCCTGGATGAAGGTTGTTTTGCCATTGACAGATCTGGCGTTCAACAGCACCACTTTCAATTCGGAGGGACCGCCATCCTGGTTACACCAACTTACCATATCAGGAGACCGACTTGGAATTACTAATGTTGTTCCACGTTCCCTAGGCCGAATTAGAGGTCTCCCTTTCCCGTATCTCCCCCTCCCCACCACGACTTCTATGGGGGCTCCCCGGTTAACGGAAGCCTCTCCCTCCTCCATGACGCATTCAGCAGCCATAGTATCAACCCATAGTTCATTGTTGACTGTTTGATATGTTACAGCTTCAAATTGCCATAGTCTTGTCTTCCATTCATTTCCAGCTCTTATTATGTTATACTCGGGTCTTTCTGAACTACTCCATTCCCTCTCTCTACCACAAACAAACAATGGACAATGCCATCTTAGAAATGGAGATGAGCACCACCCACCAGAGTTGGACACAACCAGACTTAATATCATGGAGAAATCTTAATTCCTTTACTTGGAAACTCTGCTTCTATTAATGTAGGTTAATGTAGGCCTTCACCTTTTTTGTTGCAGCATCACACTTCTGACTCATGTCCAACCTATCAATAACAATGCTGAGCCAAGTATCCTGCATTTGGTTTGATGGATAAGGGTTCAAATCCCCACTCAAGTCATGGAAACTCGATCCAACCATAGTTTGCATTTCTTTTCATAATAATGTTTTAATTCAACAGGAACTATTTCAGCACACATTTTAATTGTTCTGCTGAAGGCAACAGGACTTCAAAAGGCTTCTGGTAGGAACCATTTATGCATTTATATTATCTAAATGAGACTTCTCAGATGCCCTGTCGATGCTGATAAGGTTCCCAGAGGCAGATGAAGTAGCTGGAGAATTTTTTTTTCAGCAGAAAAAAATGTCTGAATGGGAATGAGTTAAAGCAGCCACTCCTCTCATCTTCCCCTTTCAAATTGTAGCCTCCGCAGCTGTGTTGCATTAAAGTCCCCAAAGAAAATCATGGATTTATACATAACATGTAGTTGTAGCCCAATAGCCTGTAATTTCTGTTCTGCGGGAGCAGCCTGTTCACCATGTCTTTGATTTGTGCATTTGAATTTTCTGGCTACAAATACTATACCCATTTACTTAAAAGAAATCCCTACTAAACTCAGGGGGGGGGGGGGTACATTTTGGGAAATAAATAACAGGACTGTGCTGCTGAAAAACAATGTGGGTTTTCCTAGATAATTCTGAACCAGAAATATTTCCAGTGTCCTAAACTGATTGGAATCTGATTTAGTACATTTAGATGGCATGTAGTTTTTACTCCATTTACATAAAAACAACAAGCCGATAACATTTCTATGTATGCATAAAATTTACTACAGGTTTCCTAAACACAGTTACTTGAAAATAGTTAATTAGAACTTTGAAGACTTTCCATTTGACTTTGATTACATACACCAGAACACATATTAACAGTGAAAAATAAAATAATTTTTTTTTCATTTGAAAACATGGTAATTAACAATGAGTATAGTACTTTGTAAAACAGTGCTTTTTTCTGACCAGTGTGTAAATTTATATATTTATTAATTAGAATCATAGAGTTGGAAGAGACCTCATGGGCCATCCAGTCCAACCCCCTGCCAAGAAGCAGGAAAATCACGTTGAAAGTACCCCTGACAGATGGCCATCCACCCTCTGTTTAAAAGCCTCCAAAGAAGGAGCCTCCACCACACTCCGGGGCAGAGAGTTCCACTGTTGAACAGCTCTCACAATTAGGAAGTTCTTCCTAATGTTCAGGTAGAATCTCCTTTCCTGTAGTTTGAAGCCACTGTTTCTAAATAATAAAAATATTTCTATCCACAACATACATTAAAGTCTTCAAGACATTTCATAAAACATAACTAAAATAATAACATTCAATTTAAAAAAGGTAAAATAGTTTTTAAAAGATAAAGTTAAAGTCAGCATGGCATAGCACTTTAACTAACTGCCAGTTGCAGTAAATCTTGCCAATGGAAAGGTTGACAGTCCAAGCCCAAGTTAGGGTGAGCTCCTGGCCATCAGCCCAGCTTCTGTCCACCTAGCAGATCAAAAACAGCAATGTGAGTAGATAAATAGGTACCACTTTAAAAAAAAGTGGAGAGGTAATTAAGGCACCCATAAAAGACATACCTACAACTCGATTGGGAGGCATCTCTTGACAACAAAAAAGTTCTTGGGCATGGAAGATGGATCGACAGCATCCCCATCCCTGTGGCCAGAGTCAAGAAAAATCTCCAGATGTCGGAGATGGAAAAAAGCCTATAACTCTGTTTATGTATCATTTGCCCTGTCAATTGTATAACAGTATTGAATGTTTGCCTATCTGTGTTCTGTATAAAATTTGTATGACGCTTTGAGTCCCCTGTGAGGTGAGAAGATTGGGATAGAAATGATGCAAATAAATAAATAAATAAATAAATAAATAAATAAATAAATAAATAAATAAATAAGTGTTGGATAACCACCCCCCCCCCCCAAGCCATGGAAACCAATGGATGACCTTGGGCAAGTTGCACTCTCTCAGCCTCGAAGGAAGGCAATCCCTCTCTGAACAAAGTCTGCCAAGAAAACATCCCATGATACATTTGCCCATAAGTTGGAGTTGACCTGCAGGCACACAACAACAACACATGGATTCAAACTGCTCTATATTGTTGCTTGTTTTAAAGCTATTTGACTTCCAGCTCTAGGGGGAAATACTGGATATATCTATATATCTATATCTAAATATACACATATACATACACACAGAGAGAGATTTCATGTCAGGACATTGAATCCATATCTGTTTTAAGAATAATAAATTTACTATTACATGTACTTCAAAGGAAGCCGAGCTAAGGTAGATATAAAGAAAAGCACTCTGTTGATTGCATAATAATTGTATTCCTGGGCTTTATACTTGGACCCTAAAATGGAAATCTTATTTGTGGCTGCTCAGAAATACTCTTAGCACATATAAGACATCATGCTAAGTTGCTTTTATGTTTTGTATTGGTGGGTCGGGCAACTCTTCCTCCCTAGTTCCTGCTACATGATTCTAGAGAACTCGTACCTATGGAAAAGATGCCACCAAAGCACTTGTAAATATTTATAACTTTATTACCTTATTTAAGGGGGATTTCCTCCACATGTTGCTGGAGGAAATGGTATCTGGGGCCCTGGACACTTGCTCTACAGAAATACTATGAATCTAGGGCCCAACAAAGAAAAGAGGAAGCAGGACAATCATAGATGCATCCACACTGCAGAATGAATGCAGCTTGAAACCACTTGAATTGCCATGGCTCAATACTAAGAAATCATGGGAGCTGTAGTATTCTCCTCCTCTGCTGAAGACTGAAGGTGTCTCACCAAACTACAACTCCCAGGATTCTAGAGCATTGAACCACAGCAGTTAAAGTGGTGTCAAACTGCATTCATTTTACAGTGTAGATGTACCCTATGACGTGGGAACAGGAAATCTGTACACACAGAAGGGAAATGGAGACTGCAAGTGATTTCATGATGGAATTCATGAGAAACCGGTCAACTATTCAATATGAGAAAAAGGAACAGGCCAAGAAGTGAAATGGAAGAGAGGCCTATAGTTTAACATTATGTGTTGCACAAAGTAGCTATTTATACATTGTCAAAAAAACAAAACAAAAAAAAAACCCAACAAGGTGGGAAGACATATTTGCTAGAAAATGTGCACGTATGAATTTAAATGCAGATTCAAGTTTAGAAATTACTGCAGGAATATAAATAGAAATATGATAGTACTCATCATGCCACCTGATTGTCTATTGCTCTCTGCTCCCATGCAGATTCTCCCTTCTCTTCTTTCTTGGGCTTTCCCCCTATTTACTGAATAAAAATCAGATCTTCAAATGTAGGACAGTTTGGAATACAGTTCCCAGTTCTCAAATGTGAAGGATTTGCAGCTGCCTATTTAAATGTTAGCCTGCCCTCTACAGTATTGAACAGGATTTTCTCCCTGCAAGAGCTGGTTTAGCATCAGAATGAGGCTGTCACGCATGAAACCTTGGGTGCATCTACACTATAGATTTAATGCAGTTTGACACCACTTTAACCATCGTTGCTCAGTGCTATGGAATAATGAAAGTTGCAATATTTTAACAAAATATTTAGCCTTCTCTGCCAAAGAATGCCATAGCATTGATCCATATCAGTTAAAGTAGTGTCAAACTGCACCTATTATATGATGTAAATGCACCCCTTTTTGTTGTCATTTGCTTTCAAGCCATTTCTCACTTATGGCAGCCTGAAAGTGAATCCATAACAGGACTTTCTTGGCACGATTTGTTCAGAAACAGTTTGCCATTTCCTTCCTCAAAGGCTGAGAGAGTATAACCTGCCCAAGGTCACTCAGAGGGTTTCATGGCCGAGCCCGAATTGGAGTCTAGATCTCCATAGTCTATAATTCATACTACTACACTACACCATTTGTTTTTAAGGTGCCATAGTGTAAAAAGAAGAGAAGGGGAGGAGGGAGGAAAAAATTGGCACCTCAAAACCCATTAAAATAATATCCAAACCTCAGGTGTAAATACACTGGAAATTGTCTCCAGGAATGAGATAGAGCTGAATTGATATATGGTCACTTGTTCCAATCTATTAAAAGGAGTTTGAATAGAGTTAGTCTATTACTGTCACTGATGTGGTTTTCATTATTATAATACATTCCAATAAGCCTTAACAAAGGGCCACCTTAAAGAGCACAGGTTTTCCTGAAAGCAAAATACAGAAACAGGTAGCCTATCAGCTTTGTAAACATCTCTGCTAGATGCTTTTATATTTGTGTACAATATAAGATAAATATAATGGTGTATGGGAGACATTTTCTAAGCAATGTTGTTTTCTTTATAATTGTCTGTTGTAATCCTGTGACAATTCCATTCTTCTTTTTCTCTTAATTTATAATCTGATTTTTCTTCCAAAATGAGATTAAAGGTGTTTGCTGGTGCCAGAATGTTTGTTAACCATTTCAACCATTACAGTTGTCTTTTGGGGTATTTCATCTGACTCTACTCCCACCTCCAGTATGCATTTATACTGTGTGCTTTTGGTAGTGGTCTCTCATCCAAGTGCTAACCAGAGCTAATTCTATATAGCTTTCAAGGTCAGACGGAATCTGGCGCTATACTGAAAACCAAATTGTAACTCTGCACAAATATATTTAGCCAATAAAAGTTACAATTTTCAAAAGAGGTAAGTTGGAGTATTACTTCTTAAAAAAATACTGTTTTGAATGGTTTTAAACAATCTAATTTTAGTGTATGTGGCCTTGACATTTTGGGATGTGGGTCAGAAAAAAACTAAAGAAGAACCACAGAACTGCAGTACTATTATATCGTAAAGGTAAAGGTTTCTCCTTGACATTAAGTCTAGTCATGTCCAACTCTGGGAGGTGGTGCTCATCTTCATTTCTAAGCAGGAAGGGGTTGGACTGGATGGCCTTGATGGTCTCTTCCAACTCTATGATGCTAAGTCATCATTGGGACCAATAAACAAAAATGGTAAATGAGATATAGAACCAACTTATCCACAAATAACAAGAATATAGCTTTTAATAGTTGTAGCATTACAGAAAAATAGGAATGAATGGTTTCTGTGTTGTTTACTTTTAGATTCCAAATGTTCATTTTAAAAGGCATATCAAAAATATTTGCACTTCAGTTCTGATCGGGTTACATTGCATAAAATGAAATTAAGCTTACAGAATATCTGTATTTACATCGTGTGATGTCTCAGAGATTGGTCTCAAGTCAAAACATGAAATTAATTTATGTTTCTTATACACAAAGTCTGAAGGTAATTTTTAATAATAATTTAATGAATGAAACAACATTGTGTACAGAAAATTAAGATATCAGTATCTCAGTCACCCTTCTGGAAAAATTCAGATTTTGGAGTATTTTGGAATTCCCATCAGGGGACGCTCAATCTGCACTACTGTGTCCAGTGGAAATGACTCCTTGCTCAAAGTTCATTTGAACTACAGCCTAACAACATAATTTGGAATTAGATAGGTATCTTTTATAACCCTAGCCTCACCCGATACTGCTATTCAGCTTCTTGCTCAGGCTGCCAATTTTATGGCTTCTGCTAGTTCTGCTCTAGAACAGCACTAATTTGACTATAGATGTCAACAGCAGAATGCTAGAAGCTATATTATTCCATCATTACCTCACCATTAAAATCTTGAATGGACTACGATAATGCTCAACTATTTTTCAGTTTTACAAGCTCACTGTAAAAACTGTACCAGTCAAATCATTAGCTTCTTTATACTTTATTTTTTGTGTGTTTCTTCTAGATTTGAGATGCCTTCTATGACATCGCCTTCATTTTCTTTCAGCTTTATCCTCTTTCTAGTTATTTAGTGGAGGGTGCTGTGAAATCTAAGGATTTTTATTAATATCGTCATCTCAAATCCTTATGTGAACCTGTCCTTGCCCATTTCGTTCTCCAGGCAGCAGGACCTCAAGTCTTCCACTTGCTATTCTTCCCAGTTAGGTTAGTTCGCAAAGGAACTGCAGACAAGGCAAAGTGCTCCATCTATATTTGGAATAGCAACAAGGTCTAATTATATGAAGAACACACTGCATTTATCACTGAGAAGGAACAGAAGGTATTTGAAGGGAAATGGTTGAAGACAACAGTATCATTGGACGTGCTTGCTGCAAACCCAGCGGAGTTGTCTGTCTGTAGAGAGGTCTGTTAGTCCATCTATAGATCTCCAAGCGCACTGGCAAGCATAGGCCCGCGATCCCTTCTTCTTTAGCATCTTTGCTCTCAGCTTGCTGAATTCAGGCATATTATTCCTAAGAATAAAGAGCATTCCACTTTAACTCTCCTTTAGCATTACTAAAATATCACAGATATCTAGAAACACCCTAACAGTGAACAGAGTGTGCTTCACTTTGTGCAAATAGTGTGTGGCTCTCACTGTATGCCACATTATAGACAGAGTTTTATCAAAGCCTCACAAGCAGTATTTCGGGCACTGTTTGTGTGGCTTGGGATATCAGCACATGTGTATTTGTCCAAGCAGTTGCAGTGGAAAGGGGCAGAGAAAATCTCTCTTCTGCAAGCAGAAGCTGAGTTATGAATTCTTTAGGAAGAAACCCTTGAATAAATATTTCAGAATTTAGATATTCATACAGCAGTGAGGGTAGAGCTGACTTTATTCAGTGTTCTGAAGGAAAGCATGAAAAGAATAAGTCTATGACATGTTATAGACAATCTAATGTGCGTGTTTTTAAAATATCTGAAATATTTTATTGCTTGTGTTGTCATATATTGTAGTGAGTCACTTTGGGATTTTTAGATTTGAAAGGCAGTTATAAAAATGTCTTAATCGAAACAAAACAGGAGGTGTCATTCAGTTCTTATATTAATAGCTTATCCTCCTTTGTTGCTATGGCCCATATATCTGCAGTTAGAAATAAACCTCTCTCTCTCAGCTTGATGTAATGTGCTCTTTAGTATATTTAGGACAGTATTGTAAGGAATAAACAGCCAGATATAGCATGGCCAGATTGGCCAATGCCTTTGCCTACAAACATCCAGGAGGGTGGCATTAACCATTTTTCTCCATTATTTTCCTATTAGAATTAGCAACAGGGCCTGAAATTAGCCACAGATAAAAACAAAGGAAAATATAAAAACAACAACAGCAACAATTTTATTTATATTCCTGTCCTATCTCCCTGAGAAGATTCAGGGCTGTTTGCAACAGATATCGGCAAACATTCGATGCCATGAGAAGCTGAACAAAGACAAAATAAGCAATAATAAATAAATAAATAAATAAATAAATAAATAAATAAATAAATAAATAAACTTTATTTATATTCTGTCCTATCTCCCCTGGGGGACTCCGGGCAGATTCCAACTAAGAAAAGGCAAGCATTCAATGCCTCAATAACAGTAAATACAAATATAATGACCCAAAATAACCCCATATAAAGAGAACTTAAGCATAACATCTATAATTTAAATAAAACATAATAAACTAAAAATTATAACTAGAACAGAAGTTGAATATAAAACATCCAAATTAATATAGGTAAACAACACGAAGGTTCATAGATGTGTACAAATCCCAAAAACAAATCCACATCTATATCAAAAATATTAACACATTATACTGCAATATTAATAGAAATATTATATGTAATATATAATATATAATTATATTATATATTACAATATATTATATTACAACATTATTAATATTACATATAATATATCAGCACAATTATATTACCATGTTATTATTTCTATACATTATTATATTGTATATATTGAGGGGCTCCCAAGTGATGTTGCAGGAGACATATAATTTATATAAAATATATAAATATGTAAGATAAATATATCTTGCCTGTGCCACTGCCATCAAAGCCTTTGAGCCATTTTGCAAACCCAAGATACTACAAAATTCCCACTATTTCTGTATGCCAGTCTTTCCCAACCTGGTATCTTCTAGATGTGTGGGTTACAACTCCCATCCCGTCCACCCAGCAATGAGAGTGGTAAAAAAAGAAGAAAAGCTTAGAGCTGTATTATGAAGGGCACCAGATTGGATAAGATAGCTACATACTATGAAGTATTAAACTGAGATATAGACTAGATCATGGAAACACTGAGTGTCAGCTGTGCCACATGGTTTCATGCAACATATCCACTAAGTGTCAGCGGAAAACACACTTAATGTTCCTAACAATATTGTCAACAAATACACACCTGAAAAAGAGGTAATCACATGATTTGTCCCACTGATAGTCATCATAATGTGAAACACGGAAATCACAGGCAGTACAACGTAACCTATCACACGTTCTGTTGAAAGGAAGAAGAGGTGAACGTAACTGATGTTTTCAAATGACTTTAACACAACACATATTTTTGAAAATATACTGGCACGTTAGGAATCTTGTGATATTTTTAAAAAGTCAAGCAGTAACAAATTTTTCTCAGGAAATAGGGCACAGAATTTCGCAATGGAAGCACTTGGAGATAAAGGCAAACCATGGGTTGCAACTGCTAGAACCAGTCTCTCTAGCCCCTCCCACATAGCTGTATAAAATCCACACTGAACTGGATTATATGGCAGTGTGGACTCAGATAATCCAGTTCAAAGCAGACATTATGGATTCTCTTCCTTGATATTCTGGGTTATATGGCTGTGTGGAAGGGCCCTCCTTTCCTCTGTCTCTCTCATGCAGTTGTAAGGAGAAGACTAGAAGCTTCTTATCATATTTTGCTGTCTGAATACACTTCTTTCTTCAGCACTACTTTTCCTAATACATTCATATGTATAAGTGCATTTAATATACCAATCCATCAAAACTCATAATAAAAAATACGGGGTTTTTTTGTTAGTTAAGTACAGTATATGCAGGAAGGTAACAGTGCCCCATGCAGTCATGTGGCCACATGACCTAGGAGGACAACGCCAGTTCTCCGGCTTAGAAATGGAGATGACCACCACCCCCAGAGTTGGACACAACTAGACTTAATGTCAACGTGAAACCTTTACCTTTACTTAAGTATTGGATCTGATTCTTTAAGACCACATTAAGCTGTCTTCCCTAATTCTGAGAGCTTTAGTATACTCAGGAATTGAAGTTTTGACTCTTTTGGAGTAGGTTTATACTTTTTGTGCATTCTCTTATTTTAATTTTAACACAGTGTGACTGCTAGGTAATTCCAAATGCAAAATAAAAAAACATAAATACTAGGCACTGTAAACAATTTCCACTTTTAATTTTAGATTTTTCCTATTGAATGTGGCCCCCTAGTGGCCTTCTCCTTTAAAAAAACATTCAATGTCTTAAATTAATATCTAACCAGGAAATAGAATGAAAAATTAAATTAATATCTAATAATAATAGATATTAAATTAATGTCTAACAAGGAAACAGAATGAAGGACAGATGGTTAGGTTCATATCAGTTTCCTATTTGTTTACTTGTGAGACCATTCTACCTCTCATTTCTATGTTAATCTCAATTAAAGGCAAAGGTTTCCCCTGACATTAAGTCTAGTCGTGTCTGACTCTGGGGGTGATGCTCATCTCCATTTCTAAGCCGAAGAGCTGGTGTTGTCCACAGACACCTCCAATGTTATGTGACTGGCATGACTGCCTGGAGCGCAATTACCTTCTTGCCAAGGCGGTACCTATTGATCTACTCACATTTGCATGCTTTCGAACTCTTAGGTTGGTAGAAGCTGGACCTATCAGCGGGAGCTCATCCCGCTCTCCATATATGAACCGCTAACCTTTTGGTCAACAAGTTCAGCAGCTCAGTGGTTTTACTTGCTGCACCACCAACGTTTTAAAATAAACACCACAGAAGAACATTGAGCACTTTTTATATGAATTGCAGTAGTATTGATATCCTGCTTTTTATGACCCAAAGAAAACTCAATGTGGCTAATATTAAAAATCATAACAATGTATAAAATGAAACCTAAAGCATATAGATTTTTAACAACAACAAATATTTGTTATCTGCCTCTCCTATGACTTAGGTTTTAAATTACATAGCAAAGTGTATATTATTAGATATTTTGGTATGTTTTAAGTCAAAAACTGAGTTAAATACAGAATTAGATAGACCAGTGGCTCATCTGCAGCAGGCAAGTTTTCAGGCCATACTAGTTTAACTAAAATTTACTACAAGTTGGATTTTTGGATCTGTAGCCCCCAAAATAACTTTCTCAGCTGGAAGAGTTTATCAGTACTTTTGAATTTAAAAAACCCCTACCTCTGTGAAATACTTGTTCCAATACCAATTGGTGCAGTGCTCCCGCCAAGGTATACTGGACAACATCTTGAAGAATTAAAAAGGAAAGTTAAAAACTGTTTTATTTTGAGGGATTTCAGTAACTTTTTCAATAAACCTAGTACTTCTGAAACAACTAGGTGACATGTCAGTTCAGAAAAAGACAACAACCCTGTATACTATTGTAAGTAAATATTTCAACATGGTTTTCAGACATAATATATAGGCCAAATATGAAAATGGTGACATGCCTTTAAGTCACTTGTCTACTTATAGTGACTTCAGGAATTTCATACGATTTTCTTAGGCAAGGATTGCTCAGATGTGTTTGCTAGACTTTCCCCTGAAATACAGGATACAACGCCTATTTTTCAAGAATGATAATACAAAATCTTACATTTTCAAAAACGATTAATATATATTTAAATTCATGGAATATTGTGCACAGCTGAAATAAGAATTGGATGCTACCCATTTCTTCAGAGAATTATCAAAAAGGGAACTGAACCTAGGCCGGATTGAAATTACTATGAAAAGTGTGTTCTTTCTCCAAACAATGTATGTTTTTCTGTAGCCTTCTCATATTTTTGGGAATATGCTATTCCTTCAGATGTCTTCTAGAGCCTCTAGTTCATCTGTTATAATGCAAAATTGGGCAGGCTGCAGCTTTATTGAGTTCTGGGTAGAAAATGTGAAACCCTGGCTCACAGAATGGGAATATCCCCAAGCATAATCCAAAAATGCAGCCATCAATTTGTTCTAGAAGTTTTAATTTCCCTTATGAATAGCTTGAAGAGATATGAATGGCCCATTCAAAATCTTTAGTTCCTCCTCTAAGCCTAAATAGTTTGGATTACAAAAGGAATAATTTACAAAAATATCTTGTTTCTAGAAGACAGCTGGCAGGAAGAGAATCAACCCATTTGAAATCTGATCCTGGAGGAGACCTGTATGAATACTGTGGACTGCCAAAAGACAAATAAATGGGTCCTAAATTAAATTAAACCTGAACTCTCATTAGAAGCCAAAATGATTAAACTGAGGCTATCATATTTTGCACATATCACGAGATGACATGAGTCAATGGAAATGGTTATAATAGTTGGTAAAGGCAACGTCACTAGGAAAAAAGGAAAACCACATTACAAGAGGATTGGTTCAGTCAAGGAAGAATGCACTGAGTTAGCAAGACTTTAGCTGGGCTCTAAGGCCCCCTTCTACACAGCTGTATAAAATCCACATTGAACGGGATTACATGGCAGTGTGGACTCAGATAACCCAGTTCAAAGCAGATAGTGTGGATTATTTGCCTTGATATTCTGGGTTATCTGGCTGTGTGGAAGGGACCTAAATAACAAGGAGCATAATAGATGAACCAGGAAAGAGTGAACATGGAACAGCTTAGACCAGGAGTTCTCAAACTTTTTAAACAGAGGGCCAGGTCACAGTGCCTCAAACTGTTGGAGGGCCGGATTATAATTTGAAAAAGCATGAATGACTTCCTATGCACACTGAACGTATCTTATTTGTAGTACAAAAGAAAACACTTAAAAACAATACAATAATTAAAATGAAGAACAATTTTAACAAATGTAAATTTATTAGTATTTCAATGGGAAGTGTGGGCTGATGAGATAGGATTGCTGTTGTTGTGTGCTTTCAAGTAATTTCAGACTTAGGTTGACCCTGAGCGAGGGCCGGGTAAATGACCTTGAAGGGCCGTATCCGGCCCCCGGGCCTTAGTTTGAGGACCCCTGGCTTAGACAATGCTTTTGGAAAATGAGTTAACAGGAAGTTACTGGTAATTATATGTTTTCAATTATTGTGGCATTGAATTGCTGCCAATTTGTAAGTCGCCTTGAGTCACCTTCGGGCTGAGAAAGGCAGCATAGAAATATCGTAAATAAATAAATAAATAAATAAATAAATAAAGTTCCTTTGAAATCCCTCATTCATAAACTGAAACCAATCTGATATCAAATAAGAATAATAAAGAAATTTCTTCTCCTCCCTCTTATTGTGAGCTTTACAGTTCAGTGCAGGAGGCACAGGAACATCTCAGATAATATTATGTTGACTGCTAATCTGCAATCCCTAATTTGACTCACCACTCAGCTCTTGGGACCTCATTTCTGTTCTATTAAACCCCAATAGCAATGTTGAAAAGAAACAAAAATAACAAAAGTTAAACCCCAAATGTAGTACCAGAACTGAATCAAGCATCACAGTGCTAGGTACTGTCCACCTTCACCACACTATAATTAGCTGGGAGAGTCATTTAGTTGATTAAAAACTGGTAACCATTTTCACTGAACTAATTTCTTTATTTTTTACTTATTTATTATCAGATATGTATAGGGTAAATTCTAAGCACCACTGTGGTGTAGTGGTGCTAGATGACAAATCAGAGGGCCACAGTTTGGTTTTCTACTTGGCCACGGAAATCCCTTTGGTGACCTTGGGCACGTCACACTCTCTCAGCCACAAAAGATGCTGTGATAGGTTTGCCTTAGGGTCACTATATCCTGCAAATGACATGCTGACAACAAATAGGATACAACAACATCAAACAGAATAAACTGTGCCGTAAAGATAATTACGTAGTTATGGATACATGTCATCATTTCTTTCTTTATTGATGCTTCATAGTGGCCCTTTCCAAAGAGCTGTACAAAATCCACATTGAACTGAATTATATGGCAGTGTGGACTCCAACAATCCAGTTCAAAGCAGAAATTGTGGATTATCAGCCTTGACATTCTGGGTTATATGGCTGTGTGGAAGGGCCCACAGTTGCTGAATTTAGCTATTTATTAATCCCTGAACATTTATTTGCTCCTGTCCCCTTTACTTACCTTTTACCATGGGCATGAACAGTAGTAATATTGTTTTCAGATGCAGGGCTGGATGACTTAGATGTTTGTTTCTAACAGAAAGAGGAAGATAGGAACTTGTTAACTTTTCTTTTAATAAACCACAGATTTATGTTATGTTCAAATAACAATGAGGCGGGATAATTCAAATAACATCATTAATGGGGTGCTGTGAGTTTTCCGGGCTGTATGGCCATGTTCCAGAAGCATTCTCTCCTGACATTTCACCCACATCTATGGCAGGCATTCTCAGAGGATGCCTGCCATAGCACAGCAACCCAGTGATAGCACAGCAACCGAGTGATTCTGGCCATGAAAGCCTTTGACAAAACATCATTAATTTTCTTATTAATCTAGTATCATTATTAGCTATTACATATCTTGAATAGCTTTTTTTGAACAAAAAGACTGAAGGAGTTTGCCAGTGAATTAGCTCAATTTGACTGTAATTTAAAGACAACGATTCTCTTGGGGGAAAAAAACAAATGGACCCATAGATCTGAATACGATTATTTGTCCCACTAAAACACATCTACTGAATCAATGAAATGTATGTAAGTACTACCTTAACAACACACACATTCACCCCATTGGTCTAATTTAGTTGGATATACTTATAACTTACACATAAATTGATAATTATATTGGAATGATATGGCTCATTTTACATGGATTCCAATGCCTACGCAATCAAAAGCCTTCTTATTTCAACACATTTGCTCTGCTCCTCTATTTTGATTGGATGCCCACAATATCAAAGGAGGATTATAGGAATCGACAATTTAGATCAAAGATGGGAAATCTCTTGCATTTAATTTCAGAACTTATTCTAATATAAGTGAAATCAAAGAAAAAGACCAATAAATAGCAGCACAGTCAAGATTAGAGCTCTGACTGTGAGTAATAAATCCTTTAAAGAAACATTTCAATATTGCTGAATGGGGTAAAATTCATTGAAAAGCTAAGAAATCTCCAATATCAGTGTTGGAACTCCATTTGTAGTCCTTGGTTTAGAAGCTCCCCATCCTGACACAGGGCCCTTCCAAACAGCCATATAACCAAGAATATCAAGGCAGATAATCCACATTATCTGCTTTGAATTGGATTATCTGAGTCCACACTGCAATACAATCAAATTCAATGTGAATTTTATACAGCTGGGGCCTAAGTCACTCTTCTCAAAAAGCTATTGCCTCTTTTCCTTTTCTCTGAAGTTTAGTGTTGACTTACCACCAGACTTTGGGCAGAGCTCTTCTCATCAATTATATCTTTAATTATGTCATCTAAATCTTCTTCTTCGCTAGCATCTTTGGAAAATCTAAAAAGAAGAAGAAGAAAAGAAAAATACCATTTTGCAAAGTTCCTTGATGGATCAATGGTTGATAAAGAAGCTTCTTTGAAAAGTCTGAGGGGAAAATATGTGAGTTACGGCGCCCCCATATCAAAATGGCAAATACTACTGGCCTTCTGAACACCAGGATCTGTTGAACACCAATAAAATCAGATCAGAGTCATATTGAAGGAAATAACTGTCAGTTAAACCTGTGACTGAATATATATCTCCCTCAAAATATTGGGCTAATAATGTCAGACTGTATTAGAGGGTTGACTGAAGCTCTTCTCTCTTATTTAATCAGCTGCTGAAGCAGAGGTTTGATCCTATACTTTTCTTAGCAATATATTTAAAAACTGTAATTGTAATTTTAATTCTTTAATTTAATAATGCTTGAACATTTATTCCTTCTTTGTTCTTTCACTGTACCTTTAATTAAACATTCCTGTGAGTCACCTTGTCTCATTGTGAGGATGAAAGTAAAATATAAATCCAAGAAATAAATCTTCCAAAACTTGCCACCTGGTGACAAGAAGACCAGTCTTCAAGAAGAGCTATAACTTACTCAAACACTCAGCATCCACTTTGGGGCTACAAAGTTGAATCCACGACATGCGAGTGTAGAGAAGAGCAAACCACTGACCACCAGCTGCAATGCAACCTGAGCCCTGCCACATGCACGATGGAGGACCTTCTTGTGGCAACACCAGAGGCACTCCAAGTGGCCAGATACTGGTCAAAGGACATTTAATCAGCTACCAAGTTTGCAAAATTTGTGGGTTTTTTTTAATCTGTTTGTTTGTTTGTTTTGTTCTGTTGGAAATGTAATACAATGTTCTGGTTGCGGATGACACGATAAATAAAATAAACAAGCATCCACTTTAACCTCCAGTACAGGCTGAAATAAAGATATAATAAATTTGAACTGCCATATATGACATGGTTATTGTGAGCTGCTGTCTCACTCCCAATCGTCTCCTTGTCTCATCTGTAGTATGGATATAATAAAACTAGAAACACTGCAGAGTTGCTACAAACCACTTTCCCTCTCATTCCTAACAGTTTGCAACATATGAATAAGGCAGGACATTTATAAGCCACTGTGGCTTTAAGCTTGTGAGCTGTCTATTGTCCACACAACCATGAGTAGTCTGAGTGGGAGTGATCAAAAAGTACAAACAACACACTTGAAAAGGTTCATGTAAGATATTTTGCTGCTTGAGGCAAAGGCATCAGACTGCCATCCCTTCAGCTAAGACACGTGAGGGGGAAAATATAGCATATCTCCTTTTGTGTGTGTGTGTGGAAATAACAATTTAGCAATAGCAAACTAACAATTTTCTCCTCTTTTATTTCCATCAGATGTAGAGGCTTGTGGTATCTTAAAGACTAACAAGTTTTATTTCTGCTATTTATGAAAGCCTGTGTCAATTAAATCTTTGATTAAAATCCTACAAGATCCTCTGCTTTAGAATCTTTGTTTTCAATGCAACAGGGTTCTCTATTGTTAGTTATTAAAATACTACAAAATCATCTCCTACCATTTTACTACCTCAAACTGATAGCACTGCTGGAATGATCAGAGGGTAAACAAACTTGAGTGATTAAAGACCAAGGTTCACATTATGAAGGGAATGAGTTAGCAGCTTGTTCACCATGCATTCCCAAAAGGCATGTGCAACATTCAAAGGGGTGAACTGTGACAAGAGATGGCCAGCAACTATTCATGGCAGAGCGAAGTCAGTGAGCATTTTTCGTATCAGCAACACAGTGCTCTGTGTTTATAGGCACTCATGTCCTATTCAAACATGAGCATGTTCATTGATGGAGATATTAACTCTGGGGAAAGGAGTCAACTGATAGGGGATGGCAGATACCAGATATAGTGTATATTCATTCTAATTGCGGAAGTGTAGAGAGGTAAACAAAAATGGGACGCTCCAGGAAGAATGAAATGAGTCTGGCATCACAAGAAGTCCCCAAAGCTTGAGAGGCCCCAATTCCTTCTAACTGTCCAACGAATATTGATCTCTGTAGGGATTAGAGGAGGTGAAGAACACCAAGCTATATAGTGAGATGTTCTGGGTTGCTTGGCAAACCAGGGGTATCTCTACACAGAAGGAACTCTTGGTTAAGAAATATAGAAAGAACATTTAGTATCCTCTCCATTAATATTGTTCTAGGCATGACTCCACATGATGACTTTGAGTTTCTTGCATGTGTGGTGCATGTAGGAACCAAAGGTAGCTTCCAACAGGGCATGAGGGTTGATTAGACTTGTAGGGTTGGCAAGGCATTTATCCCATATAGTCATGTAGAAGTCCAGAACAATTAGTCAAGAAATCAGCCCAAAAACCCTCAACTGACTTATTCATGGGTCAATGAGACTACTGTGGCTTAACTCTTATTTAAAAAGGATCTATCCCCTCCTATGAATAGAATGGCTAACATCAACAGCTCAGTCTGTCCTAGAAGAATCTAAAAGAAGTACTGCTAACATCTGAAACTGTCTCCACTATGGGGCTACAAAGTGGAGTCCACGATATGCGAATGTGGAGAAGAGCAAACCACAGACCATCTACTATAATGCAGCCTCAGCCTCGTCACATGCACAATGGAGGGCCTTCTTACAGCGACATCAGAGGCACTCCAAGCAGCCAGCTTCTGGTCAAAGGAAATCTAGTATAATAGCAAGTTTTTGTAGTTTTTAGAAATACATTATAACTGTATTCTCAATTTGCTTCTGACACGATAAATAAATAAATCCACTATCATAGCATGTCTGGCTTTTTTGAATGCCTGGTTGGGGAAATGTCGGAACCAATCCCTGAGACAACTCTGATGCTTTCCCCTCTCCATGGAATGACCCTCACATTATCCACGAGTCATATCACAATCCATTATTTTGGCTCTCAAACCTTTCCTCTTCACTTACATGAATATACATGGGAGTCATACACAGCATACCTAAATCACGTTGCATTCTGCAGCTGTCACTTGCTATGCTTTTTTCCTTAGGTTTCAGAAACTAGGTGAACAGTAGAAAAGCAGTTGAGAAGTAATTTGGGAAGCAGCCAGATGGAGTGGAGGAGTGTGTGAGAGAGGGAGACATGGTATGCCTAAAATAAGTGAAGCAAGGAGATGGCAGTGTTTCTCCATACCGTTGGGCATAGACATCCAATGTACTACTTCTTCAACTGTGGGTTCCGACCCCAAATGGGGTTCTCTGAGCTCAATGTTGAGGTCATGAAAAAAATGGCAGCAGTAAAAGTTTTCTAAATGCCATCCATTTACATAAATCCGTCAGCAATAACATGCAGATTTACAGTGAACTCTGCAAACAATGCTTCAGCTGTACTTCACAAAAAGAAAAATCAGTCTGTTTAGCAAGCTTCGCAAATACTGATTTGCTATTATTAAATGTTTGATTCTTATACCTATTTTATATACCTGGGGTCCACATAAAATGTCTCAGGTGAAAAGGGGAAAATGAGTGGAAAAGGTTTAAGAAGCCCAGATTGAATGCACTGGCAAAACATACAGCAGAGGTTGATAAAAATGGCAACTGATAGAAAAGCTCTCTCTCTGTATAGAAAGAGGTTAGAGCCGCGAAAAAGTTAGGAAAACAGGCTTTTTTCTTTTTTCCAAGAAACCTTCCTTTTCTGGAAAAATTGGGAAAAAAATCTGGAAAATAAAGAAAACCTGATATTTTTCTTCTGAATGAAATATTGAACCCAAGGTGTTTATGTATTTCCTGTTCAAACCTTACCTAAAAACCACATAAGAGGAAGAGTTTATGTAAGACCATGTACAGTATCAGTTCGCTACAGCTCCTAGTCCTGGTTTCCTTTTTTCATGCCTCCTTGACTCAATAGGGAACTAAACGGAGATAAAAAGTTATATGTTTTAGCAATGTTTATGGTTTCTCTTGCTTTCATTGGTTTTGGTTGTTCCTCAAACTGGCAAAACCAGAGCTTCTTTGTGGCTCCTTATAGTTCAGGACTTTGTTTTCAATTTGGAAAAAGAAATAAAATTTGAAAAGGAAGTATAATAGCTCAATCAAAAATTTAAAATTACATTTTAAATTAAATATACTTTTAATATATCAAACATAATAGTTTTATGTCAAACCAAGTTATATATACTGAAGCACAGTTAATTTACTCATGTCCAATAAAGTATGTCTTCTGCAGATGTTTTCCAGTGTGATTTAATGGTATTCTTGGGCAGAAGGTTCATTCATTTCAATAGAGTTCACTATCATTTGTGAGATCCGGGAACATAACTCCACAGATACGGAGGTCATAATGTTATGCATTTTATGTTCCTAAATTAACAAACTGACCTCTGAACTCTAAAGAATGTTAACACTGCGTTTTTTCAATTTTTCTGAAAACATTTGCTTTCCTTCAAAACATTTCACCCATTGCTCCAGAATTTCCATAAACCTTACACCTCTATATGTATTTGTGTTGCAGGGTAAGAAATAAGATCATCTGTAGCAACAGAAGGACAGGAATGGGATTAAGAAGTTGGCACTAGTTTCAGTCTGAATTTGGTCATGTATGGACTAAAAGCATGATGCATGTATACAAAACCAGGGACCTGCCCTGCCCTACAAAATATCATTGGTGGGTGCTGTGGTAGAGAGATATAAAGGCCTTCTAGGAAGTTGCAGGACATTATTAACATTGTTCATTCAGGGCTCTTCCACATAGCCATATCACCCAGAATATCAAGGCAGAATAACTCACAATATCTGCTTTGAACTGGGTTATCTGAGTCCACACTGCCATATATCCGTTTAAAGCAGATAATGTAGGATTTTATTCAGCTGTATGGAAGGGGCCTCACCGGGCTACAGTCACTGAGGCTGATGAGAGTTGCATTCCAACAACATCTGGAAGGCTAGCTTTAATGGAAACATTTACACAACACACATTCAGTATTTGCACAGGGTGCTGAGAGCCATAGGGTGAATCTACACTGCAGAATGAATGCAGTTTGACACTTGAACTGCCATGGCTCAGTGTTAGGGAATCACTGGGACTATAGTTTTAGAGTCTTTAGCCTTGTCTGTGAAATAGGCCTCCCCAAACTAGAAACCCTAGGACCTCATAGCATTGAATCATGGCAGTCCGAGTGAAGTCAAACTGAATTCATTCCACAGTGTAGATGCACCATAAGAAAAGAAAGACTTAAAACAGTGTTTACTTGGAAAGTAAATCTCAAGAGGATTCTGAATAAGTATTGGTTTTATATGAAGGTATTGGTTTTTATATTGATTTTATATGTTTTTTGTATGATTTTTATAATTTTATAACTTTGTTTTAAATGTTTTGAGTATATATCTTTGTTTATTATATGTTTTATATTGCTTTCTATTGTGTTGTTATTTGTTTTATCTGATGTTTTAAGAGGTTAAAGTACTTTACATGTGTGTTTTAATTGTAATCTTGGGCGTGTCACTTGTAAAATGCCCCGAGTCCCCTAGAGGAGATGGTTGGTGGGGTATAAAAATAAATTTATTATTATTATAATTATATTATTATTATATTGTTAATGGCATCGAATGGCTGCTTGGTTGTAAGCCATCTTGAGTCATCTTTGGGTTTGAGAAAGGCGGGATAGAAATACTGCAAATAAATAAATAAATATCTTCAGGATTGCAGTTTAACATAGCAGCTTTAAAACAAAATCAGAGATCAATAGGATTGTTTGGCAAACTAAATGGGAACCGGGACTCTTCCACACTGTCATATAACCCAGAATATTAGGGCAAACAATCCACAATATCTGCTTTGAACTGTCTTATCCGAGTCCACACTGCCACTGTACAGTGCAGATCAGGCATGGGAAAACTTGGCCCCTCCAGGTGTTTTGGACTTCAACTACCACAAGTCCTAACAGCCTACCAGAATTCCTGAGCTTAGCTCTGTCTCTAGTCTAGCTCCTCATTGAGGACTAGAAACTTGATGACACAAAGGCTTGTGCAGTGCAGGCTTGTGCAGTCCTGTTTGGGTATCATCCAGCACGTCAAAAACTTAAATCTAGAAATAGTTTTGTAAGATCTACAGAGACACTTGCTGGAACACCTCAGCAAACGAGAGTCCAAAAGTGGCAGGCTCAAACCCAGAACCTCAACCAATGGCTGATACCAAATGAGAGACTTCCCCCTGGGCACACAGAAGACTGGGCAACTTGGAAGGTGCTGAACAGACTGCGCTCTGGCACCACGAGATGCAGAGCCAACCTCAAGAAATGGGGCCACAAAGTGGAATCCACAACATGCAAGTGTGGAGAAGAGCAAACCACTGACCACCTACTGCAATGCAACCTGAGCCCGGCCACATGCACAATGGAGGACCTTCTTGCAGCAACACCAGAGTCACTCCAAGTGGCCAGATACTGGTCAAAGGACATTTAATTAACTTCCAAACTCACAAATTTTGTATTTTGTCTGTTTGTTTGCTTTGTTCTGTTAGAAATGTAATATAATTTGACTGGTTGTCCTGACACGACAAATAAATAAATAAATACTACCACAATTCCTAACAGCCTACCAGAATTCCTGAGCTTAGCCCTGTCTCTAGTCTACCTCCTCATTGATGACTAGAAACTTGATGACACAAAGGCTTGTGCAGTGCAGGAATGAAACGCAACAATCCCCTTCTTCAGCCTTGACTGAATTGTGGGAGCTGAATTGTTAGGAATAGTGGGAGTTGAAGTCCAAAACATCTGGAGGGCCCAAGTTTGCCCATGCCTGAGATAGGGCTTAAGAAGCAGGCACACCCTGTCTCTAGTCTAACACCTCATTGAGGACTAGAAACTTGATGATACAAAGGCTTGTGCAGTGCAGGGATGAAACACAACAATCCCCTTCTTCAGCCATGACTGAATTGTGGGATCCAAACTAAAATATGGATCAGCATTTTGACAGCTGAACAGAGAAAAGGAATTAAAATGCCACAATTAAAAAAAAATCATGAGTGGATGGGTAAAGCATGTAGAACTGAAAATTTACAAACTAGTTAAAACTGTTAGGAATTGTGGGAGTTGAAGTCCAAAACACCTGGAGAGCCCAAGTTTGCCCATGCCTGAGATAGGGCTTAAGAAGCAGGTACACCCTGTCTCTAGTCTAACTCCTCACTGAGGACTAGAAACCTGATGATACAAAGGCTTGTGCAGTGCAGGGATGAAACACAACAATCCCCTTCTTCAGCCATGACTGAATTGTGGAAGCTGAACTGTTAGGAATTGTGGGAGTTGAAGTCCAAAACACCTGGAGGGCCCAAGTTTACCCATGTCTGAGATAGGGCTTAAGAAGCAGGCACACCCTGTCTCTAGTCTAACTCCTCATTGAGGACTAGAAACTTGATACAAAGGCTTGTGCAGTGCAGGGATGAAACCCAACACTCCCCTTCTTCAGCCTTGACTGAATTGTGGGAGCTGAATTGTTAGGAATAGTGGGAGTTGAAGTCCAAAACACCTGGAGGGCCCAAGTTTGCCCATTTATTGCTCATCATCAGGTCTTTCTTTAGCTGCCAGAATGTCCAAATGCCTGGTCCCACATCCAGGTCTTCAGTTTTTTTTCTAAATGAAAAAAGGGAAGTCGCTGATCTTATGTTCTCGGGGAGTGAGTTCCACAGGTGAGGGGCCACCACCGAGAAGGCTCTGCTCCTCGTACCCGCCAGCCTCACTTGTGATAGAGGCGGGGTTGAGAGCAGGGCCTCCCCAGAAGATCTTAGGTTCCGAGGTGGGACGTAGAGGGAGATCCGTTCGGACAGATACACTGGGCCGGAACCGTATAGGGTTTTGTAGGTCAAAACCAGCACTTTGAATTGTGCTCGGAATTGGATTGGCAGCCAGTGGAGCTGACATAACAGGGGGGTGGTATACTCCCTGTATGCTGCTCCGGTGAGCAATCTGGCTACCTCTCGCTGGACTAGTTGGAGTTTCCGAGCAGTCTTCAAAGGCAACCCCACGTAGAGTGCGTTGCAGTAATTCAATCGGGATGTAACAAGAGCGTGGACCACCGTGGCCAGATCCGACTTCCCAAGGTTTTAATTGTGCAAAAGCTCTCCCGGCCACCACCGAGACCTGGGGTTCCAGGCTCAGCGATGAGTCCAGGATCACTCCCAAGCTGTGAACCTGCATCTTCAGGGGGAGTGAAATGCCTGAGATAGGGCTTAAGAAGCAGGTACACCCTGTGTCTAGTCTAACTCCTCATTGAGGACTAGAAACTTGATGCAAAGGTTTGTGCAGTGCAGGGATGAAACCCAACAACCCCCTTCCTCAGCCATGACTGAATTGTGGAAGCTGAACTGCTAGGAATTGTGGGAGTTGAAGACCAAAACACCTGGAGGGCCCAAGTTTGCCCATGCTTGAGATAGGGCTTAGGAAGCAGGCACGCGCATGCGCAGTGTTCGCTTGGCCCTCTGCACTGATCCATATGAGGATCAGGTCCACAAGTCAATGGAGACGAGATGGGGCCTGAAAAGCAGCTGTGCGCATGCGCAGTGCTCACCGAGCTGTCTCTCCCCCCGCGGCCGCCTCCACCCCTTCTCTTCCTCCTTCTCCTCCTTCCTCTTCCCGGAAGCGTCCCTTTTCCCGTCCCTTGGCCCCATTCCTGTCCGCGCCGTCTCTCCGCGAGAGGCGGCAGAACTTGCTTTCCACTTCGTCCAGCAGCTCATCCAAATCGTCCGCCATTTTGGCCTCTGCTTTCGGCTCCCCCTCCCGTCCCCGCCGTTGCCATGGTAACATGAGCCTTGGCCACGCCCCCTTCGGCTTGGGAAGGAGTTTATCCAAAACATTTTAAAAAATGCGGAAGGTGAGGGTAATCTATACATGACAAAGCACAGCAGGAATAATAAAAACATAAATAATATATATTTATTTTCAAAAAAAGATGACGTAGTCGGCAGGATTCGAACCTGCGCGGGGAGACCCCAATGGATTTCTAGTCCATCGCCTTAACCACTCGGCCACGACTACAGAACGTATAGGAAAGGTTCCGAAGAGCAAGTGAGCTCCCTCTTAAGGAGGCTGCTGTGCCCTTCATACAGATTCCCCACAGTTTCAAGTGGTAGAGTTAAGTATTGCTGTGTCAATACACAAATGAGATTGTGATTCCCCACAGAGATAGATGAGTGTAGGATTCAGAGTAAGCCCCAGTTTTTGAATCTAAAGTATGGGGCAGATTTCTCATCAGAAATTCATATTTTACACAAGTCACCAAGTGTATTGTTGGAACTTCAACAATGCATGTTATGCAGATGATACCATACTATTGGCAGAAAATAGATCTCCGCAAACTATCCGGAGTTTTGGGGTGTGATGTCATCTGTACGCAGATGATGTCCAACTCTATCACTCTTTTCCACCTACCACTAAGGAGGCTGTTCAGGTCATGAACCGGTGCTTGGCCGCTGTCTCGGACTGGATGAGGGACAACAGATTGAAACTAAATCCAGACAAGACAGAGGTACTCCTGGTCAGTCGTAAGACCGAACAGGGTACGGGGTTACAGCCTGTGCTGGACGGGGTCACACTCCCCCTAAAAGCTCAGGTACGCAGTCTGGGAGTTCTCCTGGATTCATCGCTGAGCCTGGAACCCCAGGTCTCAGCGGTGGTCAGGGGAGCTTTCGCACAATGAAAACTTGTGCGCCAGCTGCGTCCGTACCTTGGGAGGGCTGACTTGGCCACGGTAGTACACGCTTTGGTTACATCCCGCTTAGATTACTGCAATGCTCTCTATGTGGGGTTGCCTTTGAAGACTGCCCGGAAGCTGCAGCAAGTCCAACGCGCGGCAGCCAGATTACTAACGGGGGCTGGGTACAGGGAGCACACCACTCCGCTGTTACGCCAGCTCCACTGGCTGCCAATTAGCTTCCGAGCACAATTCAAAGTGCTGGTGTTGACCTATAAAGCCCTAAACGACTCCGGCCCTGTTTACCTCTCCGAACGTATTCTCCCCATCAAGATTACTAAGATCATCTGGAGAGGCCCTGCTCTCGGTCCCACCAGCCTCGCAAGCGCGGCTGGTGGGGACGAGGGACAGGGCCTTCTCGGTGGTGGCCCCACGACTCTGGAACTCTCTCCCTCTGGAGGCCAGAACCGCCCCATCCATCCTAACATTTAGGAAACGGGTGAAGACGTGGCTGTGGAGTCAGGCCTTCGAGGAATGAGACAACACCATAGGACTCTGGATGGAAGTGGATATAGATCCATCTTATTAGGACGACTGACCACTGTAGTTTTATATTTAGTGTTTTTAAAGTTGTTTTGTAATTTGTGATATATGATATTTTAATGAATGTATATGTTTTTATGGCTGTAAACCGGGCTGAGTCCCTCAACGAGGTTGAGAAGCTCGGTATAGAAAACTGTGAAATAAATAAATAAATAAATATTACTGAAGCCAGTCAAGAAAGTGAGCACAGCAAAGTTTAGGGATGGAGAGAAGAAAAACAATGGCTACAAAGGATTTTATATTTTATATTTAAAACAGATGTTAAAATAATCCAAGATTTTCTTTGGCTCTGCAGTTTGGCCCCACTTTCAATGCATCGTGGGAGTTGTAGTCTTACAAAGACTTTCGCCTTCACTGCCAAAGAATGCTGGTGTTTTACCAAACTGCAACGCCCAGGATTCCATTGCATTGAGCCAGAGCAGTCAAAGCATTCCTCTTTGGGGGCACCTTCACTAGGCCTGGGCAAACTTGGGCCTTCCAGATGTTTAGGACTTCAAACTTGGGCCCTCCAGGTGTTTAGGACTTCAAACGTGAGCCCTCCAGGTGTTTAGGACTTCAAACTTGGGCCCTCCAGGTGTTTTGGACTTCAACTCTGGGCAAAATTGGGCCCTCCAGGTGTTTAGGACTTCAAACTTGGGCCTTCTAAGTGTTTAGGACTTCAAACTTGGGACTTCTAGGTGTTTTGGACTACAAACTTGGACCCTCCAGGTGTTTTGGATTTCAACTCCCACAATTCCTGTTAGGTTGAAGTCCAAAACACTTGGAGGGCCCAAATTTGCCCAGGCCTGGAATAGAGACTGCAGTCAAGAAGGCTGCATTGTTGAATTTCTGAATCCATATTATCTCTAGGTTCTTGTAGGTTTTTTCGGGCTAAAGGGCCATGTTCTAGAGGCATTTCTCCTGACGTTTCGCCTGCATCTATGGCAAGCATCCTCAGAGGTAGTGAGGTCTGTTGGAACTAGGAAAAGGGGTTTATATATCTGTGGAATGACTGGGGTGGGGCAAAGAGCTCTCTGCTGAAGCTAGGTGTGAATGTTTCAGCTGACCACCTTCATTAGCATTTGAAGGCCTGGCTGAGCTTGGGAAAATGTTCTGTTGAGAGGTGTTAAGATGTGCCTGGTTGTTTCCTCTCTGCTGTTTTGCTGTTGTAATTTTAGAGTTTTTTAATACTGGTAGCCAGATTTTGTTCATTTTCATGGTCTCCTCCTTTCTGTTGAAATTGTCCACATGCTTGTGGATTTCAATGGCTTCTCTGTGTAGTCTGACATGGTGGTTGTTGGTGTGGTCCAGCATTTCTGTGTTCTCAAATAATATGCTGTGTCTAGGCTGGTTCATCAGGTGCTCTGCTATGGCTGACTTCTCTGGCTGAAGTAGTCTGCAGTGCCTTTAATGTTCCTTGATTCGTGTTTGGGCAATGCTGCATTTGGTGGTCCCTATGTAGACTTGTCCACAGCTGCATGGTATATGGTAGACTCCTGCAGAGGTGAGAGGATCCCTCTTGTCCTTTGCTGAACATAGAATTTGTTGGATTTTCTTGGTGGGTTTGTAGATTGCTTGTATGTTGTGTTTTCTCATCAGCTTCCCTATGCGGTCAGTGGTTCCCTTGATGTATGGCAGGAACACTTTTCCTCTGGGTGGATCTTCATCTTGACTCTCGTGGCTTGTTCTTGGTCTTGCAGCTCTTCTGATGTCGGAGGTGGAGTCTCCATTGGCCTGGAGAGCCCAGTTGAGGTGGTTCAGTTCATCTTGGAGGAGGTGGGGTTCGCAGATTCTTTTTGCACGGTCTGCCAAGGCTTTGATGGTGCTTCTTTTTTGACTTGGGTGATGGTTGGAGTTTTTATGTAGATATCTATCTGTGTGTGTGGGTTTTCTGTAGACGGTGTGACCCAATTGTTGATCTGGTTTGCGGATGACTAGGACATCTAGAAAAGGCAGTCTTCCTTCATTTTCTTTTTCCATTGTGAATTGGATTTTTGGGTGGATGCTGTTAAGATGGTCCAGGAACCATATTATCTGCTTTCAACTGGATTATAAGAGTCTACACTGCCAGTCCAAAGCAGATAATTTGCTCTGCAAACCGCCTTGAGTTGTCTGTGGGCTGAGAAAGGCGGTATACAAATACAGCAAACAAACAAACAAACAAACAAATAATCTGGATTCAGGAATAGGATTATATGGCAGCGTATTTGGGGTTGCCTTAAGAGTTGTATTTTTTCTATAACTTTGTTTCCCAAGCTCTGAATGTAGGGAGCAACAGCACCACCTTGTTGACAACATGCTGAACAACATGGGAATTGCTGTGTGTGTTTGATCAAGATTGGGAAAGGCATACGGCAGGGTTGTATACTCTGACCCAACCTATTCAACTTGTACGCAGAACAAGTTGTGTGTGGGAAGGCAATATTCCAGCCATCTTAAAACAAGCTGTTATAAAACCGCTATTGAAAAAACCATCAGTGGACCCCACTCAATTCGCCAACTATCAGCCATTTTCCAATCTCTTCCCTTTTTGGGCAAAGTCCTGGAACGTATGGTGACCTTTCAACTCCAGGTATTCTTGGAAAACATGGATTATCTAGATCCGGCGCAGTCTGGCTTTAGGCTGGGACATGGTATCGAGACAGCCTTGGTCACCTTAGTGAATGATCTACACTGGAAGTTAGACAGGGGGAGTGTGTCCCTGTTGGTTCTGCTGGACCTCTCAGTGGCCTTCAATACCGTCAACCACGGTATCCTTCTGGGACGCCTCGCAGGAATGGGCCTTGGAGGTACTGTTCTACAGTGGCTCTGGTCCTTCCTGGAGGGCTGTTCCCAGAAGGTGTTGTTGGGAGATACCTGCTCAACCCCACAGCCATTGTACTGTGGGGTCCCGCAGGGATCAAAACTATCTCCCATGTTGTTTAACATCTACATGAAGCCACTGGGGGAGATCATATGGAGTTTCGGGATGTGGTGCCACCTGTACGCAGATGACGTCCAACTGTCACTCCTTCCCCCTGCTACTAAGGAGGCTGTTCAGTCCTGAACTGGTGCTTGGCCATTGTGACAGTGTGCAGGTACAACTGTACCAGGAGCTCCAACTTTGTTTGCTTTGCATTGAATGTTTGTTGTAGTCCTAAGTTTCAGGGACTCTGCAGATAGGTGGCTTCTTTTGGCTGCAATCATAGGGCAAGCCACCTGTCAATTATAGTTAGGTTCCCTGGTCCCGCCCCCTTTTTGGGTTTCAGAGGGAATAGGAGCCATTTTGAGTCAGTCCACACAGAGAAGCTTTCCATGCAGGACATAATACCAAGAGCTCCTGTAGAAAGCTTTGTCTTCTATGGCTTGGCCGGGGAGATACAGCCCCACAGCTTGGCCGGAAGATATACAGCCTTACAGTTCCTTCGCTGAGGGACTTCAGTCAGCCATCATTGAAACCTGAACTCCTTTTTCCCTGGAAGTCTACAAAGCTCTGCTTGATAAGGGTCACTCGCGGAAGCCAGAAGCAGTTGGTAGCGGGTGCAGGGGCTCCACGCCAACAGAGGCAAAGACAGACTGCCCAGATTAGAAGTTAAGGATTTCCCTATTAGCTAAAATACAGTTTATGAAGATAGTGCCTGTTCCCTGTGGACAAAATTGAGAGAGAGCCAATAGACTGTTAAGAAAGCTTTAAAGTACCTGTTTGTTTTTTATTAATAAAGAAAATTGTTGAACCTTTAAGCAATCTAAAGACTCTGTTTTAAGGAAATCCAAGGGCCTTTAATCTGAGGCAGCCCCGGCGTCCCATTGGGCACACAGAATTTATGTCCTGTCTACAGTCTTATGCACAGGCCCAGCGTGCGACAGCACAGACGGTCTGGATGAGGGCAAACAAATTGAAATTGAACACAGACAAGGCAGAGGTACTCCTAATCAGTCGAAAGGCTGAAGAGGGCATAGGGTTACAACCTGTGTTGGATGGGGTTATACTCACCCTGAAGGCGCAGGTTTGCAGCTTGGGTGTGATCCTGGACTCATCGCTGAGCCTGGAATCCCAGGTTTCAGCAGTGACCAGGGAAGCATTTGCACAGTTAAAGCTTGTGTGCCAGCTGCGCCCGTACCTTGGGAAGTCTGACTTGGCCATGGTAGTACACAATCTGGTTGCATCCTGTATAGACTACTGCAATGCACTTTACATGGGGTTGCCTTTGAAGACTATTCAGAAGGTTCAAATGATCCAGCGGGTGGTAGACGGGTTGCTAACAGGAGCAGCACTCAGGGATCATACAACTCCTCTGTTGTACCAGCTCCATTGGCTGCCAGTTTGCTTCCAAGCACAATTCAAAGTGCTGCCTTTAGTCTATAAAGCCCTAAATGGTTCCGGCCCAGTTTACCTGTCTGAACAAACCATCCTGGAATTTAAGATCGTCTAGGGAGGCCCTGCCTTTGATCCCACCTTCCTCGCAGGTGCACTTGGCAGGGACGTGAGACAGGCCCATCTCAGTGGTGGCCCCTTGGCTGTGGAACTCCCTTCCCAGGGATATTAGATCAGCCCCCTCCCTCCTGACCTTTCGGAAAAGAATAAAAACCTGGCTCTTCGAGCAAGCTTTTGGTAACATGGCACAATTGCATAAATACAGTATGATGAAATAATGAACATGGAACAGCTTAGACAATGCAAATGGATAAGAAGTTGAACTTATAGACATTAATTTTTATAGTTTTAATTTGTTTTTATATGGATTTTTATTATGTGATATTAAATGTTTTTAATTGATATGTATGTATGTATGTATGTATGTATGTATGTTTATGCTGTAAATAAATAATAAATGTGTGTATGTGTGTTTGGGGGAGGGGGGACGACAGGGACGGGACGACAACAGTTTGCTTCCAAGCTACTAGCTGTTCCAACTACTAGCTGTTCTTTGTGTGTGTGTGTTTCTTTAGCTAATGCCTCTCAAGGTGCATGGTCTTCAAAGTCCATGGCACATGGCCATCATTGTCTGTTTCTACACATCCATAAATGTGACAGAAAGGGAACAATGTTTGTTATTTTGTGTTTGATTGGTAACCCAAGGAAACAATCAGAAGAGCCCCAGTGAAATGCTCGAAACAATCACTGTCTCTTCGAAGATGAATGACAGAAGGCCTGGTGCTGCTTTTCTCTTGCCAAGATCACTCAACATTTGTCAGCCTCCTAAAAAAGAGTGAAGCCTACAGGCCTTAACAGCTACAGGCAAAAGTCTTTCAGTTACAAGGTGTTTTACAATCCCCTTGATACCACAAGTAATGAATTACAAGCCCTCTTTCGGTTCTCTCGTACTTGAAGCTTTTCATACTGTCTCTGTGTTCCCCTTCCTCCACATCTCCAGGCTCCCATAATATCACTGCCTTATAATGACAGATGTGCTAGTCGGGGCAGTTGTGAGCCCTTCAATGGCTGAGCCCATGGAAGAAACCGAATCGCACCAATGCAGCTCTAAATCTCCCTCCCGCCCAAGCGCACCGAGCACTCCCTTGGTTTAGGTCGCGGTGTCATGTAGGTAAATTGAGTCCAGAAGTTGTGGATCCTCCAGTGGAATTTTTTTATGTTCATCCCTCGCAGCTGCGGAGAGTTTAGACTAATCGCAATTCTCCCTGGTATCCCATCATCTCTGTAATTTGAAAAAGGATCAGGAGGAGCCCGAAGGCTAGGAAAAAAAGAATTCTGAAGAAACGTTTTGTCTCCAAATACTTCATCACATGTGGAAAGGGAGGACCAGTTACTTCAGTGCGGGGACTTAAGCCGTGCCAAAATCAAAGAAGTCTCTGATAATCTTTCTCATGTCCCTCAAATATGCAGCACATTTCTTGAGTTACAAAAAACAAAACAAAAAAACATTTGCCTTCCAACCTGGTTCCTGACTGGCTCAAGCAACGTGCCTCAGTGACAGGTATACCCAACAATAGGATCAGAAGGTGCATGATCACCAAGACCTTGCATTATCTCTGGCCAAAAAGCCCTAGTTACAGATGCAGACCTTGACATAAATTCAAAAGCTAAACCCATAGTTTAGGTCTTCAGAAAGTGTTTTGTCCCCATGACAGACAGCTGAAAGGCAGAGAAAGGCCTCTTATATGCTGATCATTTAATGCAGCTTCAAATTATCTCAAAATACGGCAGAATTAATGCATCACTAACTGTAGAATTGACACCACTTCACTGCCATGGCTAAATGCTATGGAATTGCAGGAGTTGTAGTTTTCCCTTTTCGGCCAGAGTGCCAGTGCCCCACCAAACCTCAAAGCTCTGGATTTCATAGCACTGAGCTGTGGTAGTTAAAGTGATGTCAAACTGCATTAATTTTACAGTGTAGATGTGCCCGTAATCTTCATCTGCCTTCAGCGGCTACAAACTGGGTTCAAAGTTCAAAAGAAGTTTCTGCCCAATGACTCATCAGGGAGGCTTGGGCAAAAGAAACAAGCTGCAGCAGTTTTTAGCTTGTGTGTCCTTCCTTTTTCAAAATCTTTTGACATCAGAATAACACTCAATCTTGCTTGGACACATATGTCTCAGTTTGCATCTATGAAATTTTTGAAGGGTATGGAAATCTAGGGGAAAGATTTACCATGCTGTGCAGATCTAGATCCTTGTGGGTTTGGCAGCAAAACATGTCAAAATGTCTTAAACGTAACACTATAATCTTCACATCCTCTGAGGATGCCTGCCATAGATGCAGGCAAAATGTCAGTAGGGAATGCTTCTAGAACATGGCCATACAGCCCGAAAAACCTGCAACAACTCACTATAATCTAAAGTGTTCTAATTTTAGGTGGGGATGGAAGTAAAGAGGTCATAATGATGTTTGAGTGTGCGTATGAGATAAGGGCCTTCTGGTGGTGCAGTGGTTTATTTGTTTGTTTATTTATTTAAAGTATTTATATTCTGCCCTTCTCACTCCAAAGGGGACTCAGGGCAGGTCACAATACACACATACACAGCAAACATTCAGTGCCATTTTTAGACATGCAAGACAAACAAACAGATAGAGGTATTTTGGCATTTCAACTTCAGCACCTGGAGGTTATGCTCGATTCTGGCCACAGGGGGTTGCTGTTGCTTTATCCGCTATGATACTGAGTCATTTTGATTGTATTTCCTCCTTGTTCTTTGATTACCCGCATTTTTATGGTGTTGTAAGATACCTCCCCGTTTTAAGCGGTCTCTCATTTCTCTACTCACAGCTCAGCTGTTTTCGAACTGCTTAGGTGGACAGTAAGATAGTTGGGTGCTCAATCCGACTTGTGCTTTGAACTTGCCACCTTCTGGTTGGCAGGGATCTATTGCTGTTTGTGATTAACCAACTGTGCTGCAGCCCGGCCCTGAGCTGTTGAACTGCTGAGCTGCTGAACTTGTTGACCGAAAGGTTGGTGGTTTGAATCTGGGGAGCGAGGTGAGTTACACCTAGCTTCTGTCAAACTAGCAGTTTGAAAACATGCACATGTGAGTAGATCAATAGGTACCACTCTGGCGGGAAGGTAATGATGCTCCATGCATGAACTTGGAGGTGTCTACGGACAACGCCAGCTCTTCGGCTTAGAAATGGATAGGAGCCCCAATCTGCAGAGTAGGACATGACTAGACTCAATGTCAGGGGAAACCTTTACCTTTATGAAATATCAGCTTGTAATAGAAATGTTGGTTTTGGCCTGAACCATTTTAGAAGAATTTTTAGACCATTTTTCTGTTTAAGATTTTTTTTAAAAAAAAATAGTAAGAAGCAACACAATGGTACCACCAGCTCCTATGTTATTAACACAACACAAGTGACTTTTTTGTGTCAGGAACAACTTGAGAAACTGTTGTGAGAGAATTGGCTGTTTGTAACGACGTTGCCCAGGGGACACCTGGATGTTTTGATGTTTTATCATCCTTTTGGAAGGTTTCTCACATGTCCCCACATAGGGAGCTAGAGTTGACAGAGGGAGCTCATCCATGCTCTCCTTGGATTCGAACCTGCGACCTGTCGGTCTTCAGTCCTGCTATCACTAGGATTTAACCCATTGTGTCACTGGGGGCTCCAATCAAGTTACTGATATGCTTACTGTTTTCATAGAACAGTTCAGTAAAAAGCATGCAATGTAAGGGACTGATTTTAAAAGCCCACTAACAATGTTAATAGATGAGCAACAATCATCCCACTCCATTGACCTGAAGTAGAAAAGTTACCCTACTTCATATCTTTCAGAGTTACTGGACTGTAAATTCCATGGTGGCCTTTCTGGCTGGTAGGATGATGGGATTTGTATCCAACCAACTGGGTCAAGATTGGGCTAAACATTTACCAATTTCAGTCTGCTCTATATTGCTTGACCGAGCAATTCTGCACAGCGTATGTGGAGTGCACTGTATTTGAACTGACAACACAAGAGGTTAAAAATATTGCCACCCGTTGCCAGTCTCTTAAGCCGTCCAATATGCCTGTTTATTAAAAGACCTGGAATATCTCCCTGATGATTTCAGCTCGCCCAGGAATAACATATTTTAAGTGGTTACAGCCACACAGGAAAAATTATTTTTGGATAAGTAGGTCAGTCCTGTAACCGCACAGGTGTTTCGGCGTGTACAAGACACAGCAGGAAAATATTTTTAAATAAATAAATGTTGCAATGCAAATTAAAGAGAGGGGGGAGGGCGGGGGAAAACCACCTCTCAGCCCCAAAGCAACCCCTGCCCATGAGCTAGTATTCTTTTTAATGAATCTGGCACCGTTTCAACATTTCTGCTCATAACCATGACTGTTTGATCTCTATGAGGCATAGCAAACAATTGTAAAAGGGTTTCTGCCAGAATAAAAAAGCACAGTTGGCTTATGCTGGTGTATATCAAAAAGCTCCCACTTCTAAATCAGCAATAATTATGAGCACCATTGAAAAAAAATAAATACACCACACCTGCTTTCTCTGGCTCACTGTTTTGACCCTGTAGGCTGGGGATGGCAATGAGGGAAAAGAGAACGGGAAAGAGAAAAAGGAAGAGAGTGATGTCAAGACTGTATACAAACCGAACCTGCTGTTTGAGAGATTTAGGAAGATACAGTACAAGGTGCACCCACATTGTATAATTAATGCAGTTTGACCCCACTTTAACTATCATGACTCAATGCTATGAAATCATTGAGTTGTGGTTTTACAAGGTCTTTAGCCTTTTCTGCCAAAGAGTGCTGGTGTTTCATCAAACTCCAAATCCCAGGATCCCACAGCATTGAGCCATGGTAGTTAAAGTGGTATCAAGCTGCATTAATTCTACAGTGTAGATGCACCCATGGTCAGGAGAAGCCACTTGTTTTATGTGGCTTAGTTTAAACCCATACAATCTCAGCCATTTGAAATTATTTTAACTTTTATAGATCTATCTTTAATGATACTGGGATTTATAATTTGGTATTTTGAATTCTCTGTTAGAGAACTCTAATGCTATAGTTTAAGAATGCCCTAAATCAGGCATGGGCAAACTTTGGCCCTCCAGGTGTTTTGAACCAACTTCCACTATTCCTGTTCGGGCCTTAAACTATTTCCACTCATGACCCCTTTCCACCTGATAATTTTTTTTAGGGTAATCTTTATTGTGATTTTTCCTTTAACAATGAAAGAGGGAGAACAATCAGTGTGATAGAAAAGTTGGAAATTGATAGATTGGCACGAAAATATAAGAGGGGAAAGGGTGTGGATAGGTGGTGTCGGGAAAGGGTTAGGGTTAATTTTTTACATGACCCATGTAAACAGTGTATTTTAATTGTTGAGACATATGTTTTTAATATTTATTTATGTATGCATATAATCTATTTGGAGCCCCCTGTGGCACATGGGTTAAACCACTGAGCTGCTAAACTTGTTGACTGAAAGGTTGCAGGTTTGAAACTGAGGAGCACCATGAGCTTCCGCTGTCATCCCCAGCTTCCGCCAATCTAGCAGTTCTAAAACATGCAAATGTGAGTAGTTCAATAGGTACCGCTACGGCAGGAAGGTAATGGTGCTCCATGCAGTCATGCCGGCCACATGACCTTGGAGGTGTCTATGGACAATGCCGACTCTTTGACTTAGAAATGGAGATGAGCACCAATCCCCAGAGTCGGACATGACTCGACTTAATGTCAGGGGAAAACCTTTACCTACTTATCTTTATAATCTATTTATGTCCTGGCATTGAATTTGCCGTTTGTATGTTGTGCTCCGCCCTGAGTCCCCTTCAGGGTGAGAAGGGCGCAATATAAACGATTTAAATAATAAATAAATAAATAAATAAATAGATGTATAGAAAATAGCTATAAAAACCAAACATTGCAGGTGCCTCGCTAAACTACAAATCCCAGGTTTCCATAGCATTGAGTCAAGGCAGTTAAAGTGGCATCAAACTGCAATTCTCCAGTGTTGCAGCGTGAATAAATTTGCAGCCACTTCTAAGTACATTTTCCTGGAATCATGGTTTTTTTTGGAATGAATAGTTCTGCTCTTCTGGAAATCTGATTCTCACAAAGCTGGAAAGGATAAAAGCAGAGGTTTATTGCAATGCTTTCGAAACAGTCAACAAATCTCTTTTCTGAAAATATTTCTGAACAAACAGGATTTATTATTACAATATACATGTAATCTGTTAGGAAAAGAATAATGATAACAGAAAACCAGGTATAAAATACTGTGTTTTGTTTAGGAAGGAAAGGTAGTGTTGCCAAAAAAAGTATAATCAGTTCTATTGATTTTATTCAAAAGTATAGTATATCTTCACCACCAGGGGGCGCTGCAGGGTGGTATTTAAATACAATCTTATTGGAACTACATGTGAAGCAGGAGTTAGTCTTGCTGTGATGACTAGCTAGACAAAAAATGGGGACCTTTTCGTAGAATGGGGAGGCAACATCATAAAATACATAAACATGTTGTCTGTTCAACTCACAGATGACACACAACTTCTGGCCTCAGTCTTTTAGTGTAATTGCGTAGAGTGTGCAGGCATAATTTTAAGATCAGGCAATGTTGCAGTAATTGGAAAACACTTGGAAAAGGTCACTGTGCAAAACACAGGAAAATTTAGTGGTCAACAACGCAAGCATAAATTATTTGGATTCTTTGAAGTTTTGCCCGTTGCTGGGAAGTGCTTGAAAGAAAAAGTTAACGGGTGTTATGCTTTTTCTTGGTGTGGGTATCTAGAAAATAATGTTTCTTAAATGCCCAACACACCACATTTTACTATTCTTATGCCTGAAAAAGAGCCAGCATGATGTAGTGGTTTGGGTTTTGGAAATCTGGGAAATCAGGAGTTGAATCTCTGCTCAGCCATGAAAATCCACTGGATAGCCATGGGCAAGTTGCTTTTTTGAACTCCTCTGAATAAATCTTGCCAAGAAAATCGTGTGATAGGGTTGCCGTAGGCTTGCAGACTTGAAGGCACACAATGGTAATACTTGAAAAAAAATGTGTTGGGTTATGATCCCATGGTTACTAGAACAGGGATGGGCATTATGTGCCTTGTTGATGTTATTGGGCTCCAGCTTTCATAAATTGTAATCCAGGGTGATAGGAGCTGCAGCTGAACTGTTGGAAATAGCAACTTTCTTCAAGCCTCCACTAGTTATTTGTTATGAATATAATTCAGGTTGCTTACTGAATTGTATATGTGTGTATTGGCATGCAGTTTTCCCTAACTCTATGTTGTGGGAGGGGCAGCAGACCATGTGATCAGATCTGGGACTGTTCAGATCTCAGGCTCCATTTTAGAAACAGTATGCTTTTAGAAGTCAGTAGAAACAGACTTTCTAGAGACTCTATTAGACTCTCAGACCAGAGAGATGTTTTAGACGAGGCATGGGCAAATTTAACAACCTCAGGCCCATTCCTTTCCCCCCTTAACTGCTTAGGAATTGAAGTCCAAAACACCTGGAGGGCCAAAATTTGCCTGTGCCTGCTTTAGACTTTTGACTGTTGATTACAAGAAAGATGCCCTGTGTTTTCTAACACAGAGAAACTACTTCAAATCCTATCTGTAACTGGATTGTTATGCAATGTTTCGATTTTAGTATGACGACTGACCACTGTAGTTTTAAATATATGTGCTTTTTAAATGTTTTATTGTAATGCGTATTTTGATATTTTACCGATTGTATGTGTTTTTATGGTTGGAAACCGGGCTGAGTCCCTCTTATGAGATGAGAAGCTCGGGATATAAAACTTTGAAATAAATAAATAAATAAATAAATAAATGTACCCTTATGCTGAATACATGAAGTTTTGTGAGTAAACTTAAGCTTCAGCTTCAAGTAGTCCAATGGGGGCAGCCAGGTTCCTAACTGGAGCGACTCACAGGGAGCATTGTTGTTGTTTATTTGTTCAGTCGCTTCCAACTCTTCATGACCTCATGGACCAGCCCACACCAGAGCTTCCTGTTGGCCGTCACCACCCCCAGCTCCTTCAGATATTCAATATTGGTTTGAAACAGCACTATAAATGGTCAGTGTAGATGGGGCCTAGGATAGCAGGGACAGCCACATTTAATTCCCTAAGACCTCATGGTCATGGCAGACAAAGACTGGTTAACTGAAAATGAAAATATAATGATTTAACTGATATGAATGCCTCTTAGAAAGGCATAGGCAAACCTCAGCCCTCCAGGTGTTTTGGACTTCAATTCCCACAATCCCTAACAGCCTACCGGCTATTAGGGATTGTGGGAATTGAAGTCCGAAACACATGTAGGGCCCAAGTAACCCATGCCTGCTCTAACATGAAAGGTGAAAAGGACAGTGGATAATAGATGTGAAGTATGAGGTATATCTGCTGCTGGTCGCTAATGACTCCCATGTTAGTGAGGTAGTGAATCACACCCAACTTTGTAAAAGAGCTGTCCAATGTGCTGATCTGTTCTGGGAAAATGATTTAGAATATTGGTTAGCTCCTTCAAAATTTGCCAAACCGCTGAGCTGCTAAACTTGCTGACTGGAAGATTGGCGGTTCAAATCCAGGAAGCGGGGTGGGCTTCCACTGTTAGCCCAAGCTTCTGCCAACCTAGCAGTTTGAAAACATGCAAATGTGATAGATTAATAGGTACCTCTACAGCAGGAAGGTAACAGTGATTCATGGCGTCTTTGGACAACGCTGGCTCTTTGGCTTAGAAATTGAGATGAGTAACACCCCCCAAAATCGAACACAACTAGACTTAATGTCAAAGGGAAATTTTTACCTTTACCTTCAAAATTTGGAATAAATCTCAGAGCATGTTTATCAGAGCTGCTCCTCTCCTAATATTTGGCCCTTTTGTGAATCAAAGAAGCTGCTTTAGATATTATTCGTCAAATGGGTGCATTAGGGGCTACTGTTATGGACTTCTTGGAGGTTTCTGGTAGAAATATATCTTTAGGTTCTAGATTTTTAAAGTTCCTATCCTCTTTGTTGTTTATTTAGACCTTGGGGGACATGAGAGAAGCCTCCTCGCAGAATTGCAAGACATCCGGGCGTCCCCTGGGCAACGTCTTCATAGACGGCTGATTCTCTCACCTCAGAAGCAACCAGAAGCAACTTGCAAAATGTAATACAATGGTATGGTTGCTGATGGCACGATAAATAAATAAATTTAGACCTTGTTGTATTTGTAATTTTTAATATGTGGTTTGTGCATATAAGATATGAACTTGCTTGCAGCATTTTCTTTCTTTAATAGTTTTGGCCAATTTGGAATCAGATTTTTTTAAAAAGACTTAAATTATAAGTGTATCTTGCTGGATATGATGATTCTTTCATAGAGTTTCTGGCTTCTCTTTGGATAAAATTAGAATCATTTCGTTCAATGGTAAGGGTGGGTTGTGCTCCAAAACATGCAAAGATTACAAAGATACAAAGCAATTGAATACAAACATAGTTTTTTTTTCACAACAAGCACATAGAAAGGGGATGGAATATATATTTCTGCAGTCACTATTTAAGTCTCAGTACTCTGTGGGAGGTTTGAAACATGCTAGAGTGGTCACAATACTATTTGATAAAACCTGTTCTTTTGATGTTAAGAGAGTGGAAAGGGACCCAGCAGGCAGATTTCTCATATTGCTGCGGTCTTGGGCAGGAAAGGAGTCATGCCGGGCACTTTCTAGTCTCCAAACACAAATCAAACTAAGTGTATGCAATCATTTCTACAAACTTTAAGGGAGGTAGTAATAGGAGAAATTACAACTAGTGGAGATGCAAATGAGGTGTTAAATAATTATTTAGACCAGCCTTATCATCGAAGGAGGAAGCATTTAAAAAAGATTCCTGCTTTTGTAATTCATAAAGGAAGCCAACTTGGTAGATCCCCGGAGGACCATGCAGCCATGTGATAGGGAGTGAAGATGCATCTACACTGTATAATGAATGCAGTTTGACACCACTTTAATTACCGTGGCTCAATGTTATAGAATCATGGGAGCTGTGATTTGCCAAGGTCTTTAGCCTTCTCTGCCAAAGAGTGCTGGTGAACCACTGCAGTTAAAGTGGTGTCAAACTGCATTAATGTTACAGTGTAGATGTGCTCTATACCTTTTCCTCTAACATTCATTATACTTATTCTTGAATTTACTATTTCTTTGTATCTGCTTAGAGAAATATCAGATGCAACAATCAAACTCATAATGTACCCTCATCATTTTTCACTCTTTTTGATTGACAGTTTGGACTAGAAACATACACAACAAAACTTTGGAGTTTAATTCAACTCATTTGATTGATAAACTGTTCAAAATGTGTATTATTGACATCAGCAAATTGTTGGAGAGGTTGAAATGTCCAAGGTTCTGATATTCATATGTGGATAGAGTGCCCCCAATATTGTTGTTGTTGATGTTTTTAAAGACCTAGTGTTGAATCAGATTTCAAATATCACAAACCAAACCATCTGAGGCTGGATCTTCACAATTTAATAAGATTTTGTAAGCTGCAATGCTGCATTTCTTTCTGAGAGAAAATTATGAGAGAAGAGACGGAACCTTTCAAAATGCAAAAAGAGGCCTGGAGTGAAGGAGAAGAGGTATTTGGCTTGTTTGACGAAGTTCCGAATTTAATCATATAGGCATTCTGTTTGGCAGGGTGAATTAAGGAGGGAGAAAGCTGTAAAAGTCTCTCATTTTAATGGCACATTTACCCATAAATCTAATGTAAAGAACAGTTTCAGAATTCCCATGGTAAACACTTAGCAGTTCTTTGAAACTTATGCTATAGTAATGCATATAGTTTGCCACTATAAAATTAAGATTAAGTGAGCTGATTACTTTTTATGTTGCATTAGCTTAATATTTGAATATTTGCAGATGAAATTACAGTCTACATCAGGCATGGGCAAACTTCAGCCCTCCAGGTGTTTTGGACTTCAATTCCCACAATCCTTAACAGCCTGTTGGCTGTTAGAAATTGTGGGAGTTGAAGTTCAAAACACCCGGAAGGCCCAAGTTTGCACATGCCTAGTCTACATAAGTGGTAGGTGAAAAAACATAGCTTGTCATCATCCTCAAGTACTCTTTAATATGATAAAGCATAATGGCTGTGATTCTACATTGGGATTCTGTACAAACAAAAGATAAAGGATCTGCACACACACACAAAGATAAAAATTATCTTTATTATATGTATAGTTTGTTCTCAAGTTTACAATAAAGACAAATAAGGTGAATACATAAGATGCATTGCAACTGTGTCTTGCTGGCTGCCTCCCTGCCATTCAATGGCCAGAGGAAATGATAGTGCTAGAATTCCACTTTAACTAAGTACATCCTATCAGATCCTGAGGTTTTTAGTCTGATGATGCATTCACGCTCTGTCTGAGGATTCTAAAGAGCCCTCCCAAAAAACTACAAATCCCAGGATTCCATATTAAAACAATGGAATTATTGAGTTGGAAGAGACACAAAGGCCATCCAGTCCAACCCCCTGCCATGGAGGAATACCCAGTCAAAGCACCCCTGACAGATGGCCACCCAGCCTATTATAGTTTGACAACACATTGGAGCTTTTTGGCTGAGAATTCTAAATATGCCTTCTTAAACTATAAATTGTGAAAAGCCATTGGATGTCATTGTAGCACTTAGAGTGGATTCAGAGTGCTATAATTCTGTCTTATGAAAGCTTCTCCCTCCTTCCTCTCTTTGTCTTCCTACTCCCTCTGCCACTTCTCTCTCCTTCTCTCTTTCTTTGAGAGCTTTCCCTCTCTCCTTGAGACCTCCCTTCCCTTCTCCTTTCCTTCCCACCCAGAAAGCTACCAGGGAAGGGGAGAGATTCTTTTCTCTTTGGTATGATGATCTCTTTTGGAAATTATGCCGAAGTTGCAGGCTGTCCACCTCTGCCTTGAGCTAAAGCCTTTGTAATAAAACATCTGACAATGGATAGTGGCACTCCAGGCAATTTACCATATTTCTTTGCACGCTTATTATCTTAGGGACCATTCCTTCATTATGTATGAGAGATTTCTGGAGGCCAATCATAAGGTTGAAATTAAGTTGTCTGTACATTTATAGGTCCCATTGTGCTTTACACATTTCTAGATGGCTTTTTGGAACACAATGATGTGGTTTTATTAAGTGTTAGCTAAGCCCTCTGGTTGTGAGAGTTCATAACATTTTCAGGCCTTGAAATGCTACCGAGCAATAACGGTATGCAAAAAGCAAAAGCAAAAGCAAAAACAAAAACATCCCTAGGATTTGTTTTTTTTTAAAGTGTGTCTCCTTGGAGTGTCAATCATGAGGAACCCCAAGGAGTGTTTCATTGTAAGCTATGATGTGGCAGTGATGATCCCTTGCTTTATAAGAACTCATGCAAGTGTCAAGTGGCTACTTACATACCAAGGTAAAGGTAAAGGTTTTCCCCTGACATTAAACCCAGTTGTGTGCAACTCTGGGGGTTGGTGCTCATCCCCATGTCTAAACTGAAGAGCCAGTGTTGTCCATAGACACCTTCAAGGTCATGTGGCCAGCATGACTTCATGGAGCATTGTTACCTTCCCACCTATTGATCTACTTACATGTGCATGTTTTCGAACTGCTAAGTTAGCAGAAGCTGGGGCTAACAGCGGGAGCTCATGCCGCTCCCCAGATTCGAACCTGATCAACGGAAAATACTGGGAGGGTTTGGCTGGCTTTGACCTTGAGTTTTGGAGTTGTAGTTCACCTACATCCAAAGAGCACTGTGGACTCAAACAATGATAGATCTGGACCAAATTTGGCAGGAATACTCAATATGTGAACACTGGTGGAGTTTGGGGAAAATAGACCTTGACATTTGGGAAATGTAGTTGCTGGGATTTATAGTTCACCCACAATCAAAGAGCATTCTGAACCCCACTAATGATAGAATTGGGCCAAACCTCCCACACAGAACCTCCGTGCCTTGAAGGAACTCGCTTGTGCAAGCCTCCCTCCAGCCTCACATGCTCTACCTCACCCACACATGCATGATGCCATGTGCTGAGCACATCTGCCCTCCCCTCCATGTTTTGAGTCTCAGAAACAGCCCTGCCAATCACAGCAGAGAAGGGCTTTTGGTGAGAGAATTCGCCATTTGTTTCCAAAAAGGAAGAGAAAGACAGGCAGAGAGATCTTCAGCCTTCTTTGCCAAATGGGTTCCTAAGACCATCAGAACTATATGTTTTCTGATGGTCTATGATTTATTTATTTTATTTATTTATTTATCATGTCATCTGCAACCAGAACATTGTATTACATTTGTAACAGAACAAAACAAACAAACAGATAAAAAAGCCCACAAATTTTGCAAACTTGGTAGCTAATTAAATGTTCTTTGACCAGTATCTGGCCGCTTGGAGTGCCTCTGGTGTTGCCGCAAGAAGGTCCTCCCTTGTGCATGTGGCAGGGCTCAGGCTGCATTGCAGCAGGTGGTCAGTGGTTTGCTCTTCTCCACACTCGCATGTCATCTATGATGATCCCTCTGATCCCTCATGACCACCCCCCGGGGTCCCGATCCCCAGGTTGAGAAACACTGCTCTCAAAGTTGCTGAACTATATCTGCCATCATATTTCCCCACAGGCCAGACCAAATGGGTTAATGTTAGCTGGAGTCCATCAAAATCTGAATGGCCACAAGTTCCACAGCCCCGCTGTAGCCTCCACAAAATAGATTTGATTCAGTGCCTTTATTGTATATTTTACAAATGCTTTCGTTGTATTGTAGGGAATGTTTAAGTTATAAAAACAGCAGGTTAACTGGGAATGACAAAGGTCAAAACGGAGCCTTATATCATATAGTTTATAATAATCATTATGACTGTGCTTATTTTCCAGGAGAAGGGGAGCAGGATCTATACAGCTGCACCTGCAGCTAGACTATATTTTCTTTGTGGCTGTGACAGAAAATGTGAATCATGGATTCTTGCAGATTTTTCCTGCATACATCATTGGCTCCCTCTGATTTATAGCTATTCCTAGAGGACTGAGTTCTGACCCTGAGTAATAAGTAAATTGTGATGCTCTGGGATATGAGGATGTTGTACTTATAATGTATAACAAAAAGAAGTTTAATGCTGTAGATTACTCAGCCCTGCAGCCACAGAGAACAACTGAGTGGGAATGCTTCCATCTTGACCATAAAAGCTATCAAGCTGCATTCCTCACAGATGTTTAAATTTAACTGGTTCCACTTTAAGTCGAGGCTCCAAGCAAGCCTGAAATCAGCAATGGAATTAGAGGACTTGAGCTCATCTCCCCCATGAAGACAACCAACGGAGGACTGTAGGAGCCCATCCCTCTCACAGGACATTGAGAAAATACTGCTCAGGTATCAAGAGCTGGAGGCCCCTGTGGTGCAGTGGATTAAACCACTGAGCTGCTGAACTTGCTTACCAAAAGTTTGCAGGTTCGAATCTGGGGAGCAAGGTGAGCTCCCACTGTTAGCCCAAGCTTCTGCCAACCTAGCAGTTCAAAAACATGCAAATGTGAGTAGATCAATAGGTACCACTCCGGCAGGAAGGTAACGCCGCTCTATGCAGTCATGCTGGCCACATGACCCTTGCAGGTGTCTATGGACAATGCCGGCTCTTCGTCTTAGAGCACCAACCCCAGAGTTGGACACAACTGGACTTAATGTCAGGGGAAAACCTTTACCTCTATCAAGAGCTGAGGAAGTACCAGAAGCTAGCAAAGCTTCTTTTTGGATGACAACTCTTGGAATCCCCAGTCAATACAACCGGTTTCTAAACTCTGGAAAATAATACAAGGCCTGATAATGCTCTGAGTGTTATGAATAACTTTTCAATGACTTTAAGGCATAGGTTCTTTTTATTGCAATATTTCCAGCAAGAGAAAGAGTATCAGAACTTTTACAGAAGAACATTTCAACATAAAGACTCTATGTAACTACATTGGATTCACAAACAACCTCCAGTTACATTAGCATTCACATTACCCATGTAAAAATTCCCTCCTCCTCATTCATACATCACCACCTCTCCATTCTGTCTCCTGGAGAAGAGCATCTCTCAGGCCAGGCCCTGCTTTCTATTCAGCCTGCCAACACACAGTTCCAAAACTTCCAAAACATCAAAACTTCTAAAACACCAAAATGCATCCTTTTTGCCTAAGAACAATGCAAAGGACCAGATCTCTACAGCAGAAACTGACTCCAGGCAACAAATGTATCCAAAGCACACTTCTTTCTCTTCCTATGAGAAAAGAAGTCAAGTGTCCAGAATCCTGCTTTTCCATAGCAGATCTGACACTCTCCAAGGTACACCATCCCTTTCAATAGAGCATGACGGGTGAACAGTACTGCTGTCTGTCACACTTGAGAATTATTAGATTGAGTCTTTTATAGGAATATTTCTGCTGATGTTGTTCCAAAGTTGTAAATGAATGATAGATGTTTTTTCCATCTTGAAATATCCTGGCTTCATCTCAGTTCCTGGACAGATGTTGACTTTGCATAATTGGGTTTCCCTCTCAAGGAGCCTTGTTGGCTTCCTTCTTAATGTAACCATTGTCCCTAATAATGTAAACATGTTGTTTCCCCCCAAAAATTCAACAGTTAATAATTGTCACAGTTCTTATCATTGTCAGCAGTTCAGCAACTTTTAATTACAGTTCCTGAGTGTAGTTGTTTTCCAGGCCTCACCTTCAGAATGGTGTCTCCAAAATTATTAGCTATCATTCATTAATCTTTCATACAATTCTATTCAAACCATATATCATATTTATCCATGAGGACCTTATCACATTATTGTGCTAAAGCAGAAACTCCCACTTTCCTACTGTCTGACTGCCTCCTGCATAATTCTGGGGTTTGTAGTTTAGGGAAGCTGAGCATCTCTATGGCTGAGAATTCTAAAGCTCCCCCCCCCCAAACTACATTTCCCAGAATTTTGCAGGAGGCTGCCAGACGATAGGAAAATCGGAGCGCTAATGTAATATCATCCTGATAGCCGACTTTTTCAAAGCCATATCCGACTTTTTCAAAGAACATGAATGCTAGGATTTTCTATGCAATTTCCAATTTTTATGTTTGATTGCGAAAAGTGGACCGTGGAAGAAGATTGAAGGAGTAAAATCGATGCATTTGAAAAGTGGTGGAGGAGAAGAATTGTGTGGACTGGTAAAAAGAAAAATAAATAAGTCTTAGAGCAAATCAAGACTGAACTCTCTTTCAAAACCAAGATGACTGAACTAAAATGGCTGTACTTTGGGCACATTACAAGAAAACATGGCTTGCTACAAAGGTGAATACTGCTCAGTAAGGCAGAAAAAAATAGTAGGGGAAGAGGAAGACCGCATTCTAGGTGGAGAGGCTCACTCAAGGAAGATACGTCCCTAAATCTGAAAGACCTGAACAAGGCAGTTGATGGGAGGTGTGAAGTCTCAGCCTGGTTTCCCCCCTCTGTTTATTTCCCTGGAGGTGGACTGTTCCATTCTGCTAAGTTTTAGGAGCTTAGGATCCCCCTAGAGGCCAAGCTCTGATGGTTCAGCCCATTCTGGCTCAGAGCCTGGTGGAAGGACCTTTCATTCCATTCTGTTTGGACATAGCCTGAAAGTGTCTAGTCTGGCTTAGCAGTCTGAACAGGCAATCCTTAGTACATACATGCCACATAGAACACAGATGTACATGCCTCAGAGAACATAGAGAATAGTTGTATTTGCCTAAAGAACATAGATAGTACATGCCCCAGAGTTTATAGAGAGTGCTTACCTCATAGAAAATATAGCTATTGTTACCTCAGAGCACATACCACCATTATATCTCATAGCCTCCTGTTATTTATATTTACCTCAGAGTTATACCTTATACCTACCTGTTCCTTATTATTCTAATTCTATACCATCAAGAATCAAACTGCACCTTTATACCTTGTTTCGATTCACCTTGATTGTTCAGTAAAATTAATTGGTTAAATTTAGTTTTGTCTCTAGAGTTTTATTTTGGGGGAATTAAAGTACATATAGGGCATACTGATGGTCACTGGGAAAATAGCCAGACACATATAGTTTTCTCATCATCTTCCCGGTTGTGCCATCACAGGAGGGTAATTTGGAGATTTCTCATTCATGGGTTTGTCATAAGAGACAGTTGACTTGACAGCAGTTACTATAGGTAGGATGCTAGAAATAATAGCTTTGCCTGATAGCCTGTATTAAATTACAACAACTACAACAACAACTTTATTTTTGTACCCTGCCTCCATCTTCCCAAAGGGCCTCATGGCAGCTTACAGGGGTACAAGCCTGAGCAATATAGTTAAAATATGATACATTGAAATTCAGAAAACACATCATAAACAATATAAAACAAACAGACATATAACAGAATATAAAAACAACCATTGAACAACAAGCTGTGACCTAAAATAGTAGCAGTTTCTGGTCTTGGGCGGGCTGGCTTATGCAAATCAATTATGAAGACAGGACTAATGAATAAAGTGCAAATATTAGATGGCAAAATTAGGGATAAAGGGCAATATAGGGTAGAACTTTATATCTCTGGACAGGAAACAGTAGAAAAGTGCAAGGACTAGATTTTATGTCATAGCTGGGGGCTGAAATCTCCTGTATTGTCTTACATTAAGGTCTAAACTTATGTCAGTTTACTGACTTATCTATTCCAAGAGGAATGGTTGTTCATGCTGTCATAGTATATACAGTAGAGTCTCACTTATCCAACATAAACAGGCTGGCAGAATGTTGGATAAGCGAAAAAGTTGGATAATAAGGAGGGATTAAGGAAAAACCTATTAAATGTTAAATTATGTTTTACAACAAATCAACAGAAAAGCAATTCAATACATGGTAACACTATGTAGTAATTACTGTGTTTATAAATTTAGCACCAAAACATTGCAATGTATTGAAACAGCTGTGGATCCGGGCGGGAGGCAGACAGCGTTGGATAATACAGAATGTTTGATCAGCGAGACTTTACTGTATATTTGAAATTCCTGCTGATTGGCCTACAATTTTCTGGCTGAGGGATACTGGGAGTTGCAGGAAAAAATACCTAAGATTGCTGTGCACTGTAACCCGAGAATTTTTTAAAGCGACACTGGGATTTTATTGTTATCCAAAATGTTTTATTTTCAACCACTAAGGAAGGATTTTGCCAGTGTTTTTTGCATTAGTTGTAAACCATGGATGTGGGAGCACTCATAAGTTGTGCTTTCTTGATGAGCCTCAAAAAGGATATCACAACCTTTCCCTTTCCTGGGGTTCCCTTTGCAATGGCTTTCCTTTAATGGCCTGCTGCTTCGACCTGATTGCAACTATTTTGTGACTTAGTCATTTATGAAAATGTTTCTCTAGAGGAGTGAAATAATTGCAAATAAACAGCCATTCTTCCAATTGTAAAGATATTTGTTAGCCCTCACCCTTGATTTATCTTGCATTTTTGCCAAATAATGTGCTAATGGATCAGAATTTGCCTCTCTTGTTCCTCAATTGGAATCTAAAATGGCCAATCCAATTTTATTTAGTCATTTTGACTCAAGGGAGCAAGATAACTTGAACTTATGTTCTCACTAGATTTGAAATCATTGTAGTGTTACATTGCAACACTGGGCGTTGGGTAGTTATTTTTAAACAGAAAAATAAAAAAGCAGTTACTTAATGTGTAATTATTAGTTTGGCATTTCCCTAGGGCTTAACCAGGCCCTGGTCTGTTTCTGCTTTGTATTACTGAACTCCCTTGCCAAATATTTCCAAATCGTATAGATTTAGATAGGACATGTTCCAGAACTTGTAGCATTTTTGTTTCGACTTTTATAGTATTGCTGGTGTAATGAAAATAATACTTTGACAACTTCCCAATTAAATTGTAATATTCACCTGTAAATAGTTAAATAAAATGTCTAACCAATTTGCTCCCTCCTTAGACATATTAAATAGAGGTGGGATTTGAAGCTATTTGTATTCAGATTCGTTTTTACACTTCATTGTTATTCAGTCTCTTAAATCAGTGATTTGCACAGCACACTGAACTAATTTATCATTAGATTCATGAGCTATAGTGATCTCCAGTTCCATATGTTGCCCACTCTCCTTTTCTTTCTCTCGTTTTTGCACACTAAGGGAGGAGATCAAATGGTACCATTGTCTACTCAAAACTAGCCACAGTTTTCAGATAGATTTGGACTCTGGCTAGATAAATTCTCACACTGTTCAGGATCAAACTGTAGTTTCTAATCTTGGGTTGTTCACCAATCATAAGCTAAATTAGAACTGGGCAACTTATATGCATTCGTCTTTCAACTCCCACCAGAACTAGCCAAACCCTGAAGGGCTGTAAGAGTTTATTTCAAGACTATCTGGAAGGTCAGATGTTTTCGAACTGTGTTTTAAATCATGAGTGAGGAACCCATGAGGGGGTCCAGAGGCCAATTTCCCCTCATTATCTATTACAGTGTTTTTCAACGTAAGGGTTGGGACACCTGGGGGGGGGGTCATGAGGGGGCTTCACAGGGATCACCAAAGACCATCAGAAAACACAGTATTTTCTGTCAGGCATGGCGTTCTGTGCAGGAAGTTTGGCCCAATTCTATCATTGATGGGGTTCAGAATGCTCTTTGACTGTAGGTAAACTATACATCCTTGCAACTACAACTCCCAAATATCAAGGTCCATTTTCCCTAAACTCCACCAGTGTTCACATTTGGGCATATTGAGTATTTGTGCCAAGTTTGGCCCAGATCCATCATTGTTTGAGTCTACAGTGCTCTCTGAATGTAGGTGGAATACAACTCCAAAACTCAAAGTCAATGCCCACCAAACCCTTTCAGTATTTTCTGTTGGTCATGGGAGTTCTGTGTGCCAAGTTTGGTTTAATTCCATCATTGGTGGGGTTCAGAATGCTCTATGATTGTAGGTGAACAATAAATCCCAGCAACTACAACTCCCAAATGACAAAATGAATCCTTCCCAACACCACCAATATTCAATTCGGGCATATTTGTGCCAAATTTGAGCCAGTGAATGAAAATACATCCTGCATATCAGATATTTCCATTACGATTCATAATAGTAGCAAAATGACAGTTATGAAGTAGCAGCAAAAATAATTTTATGGTTGGGGGTCACTACAACATGAGGAACTGTATTAAAGAGTCACGTCATTAGGAAGGTTGAGAAACACTGATCTATGAAATCTGAAGTGGCTGAAAGTCATAGGCACATTTTTTTAACATTTCAGAATTCTTTTTAATCCAAAGGGCTTACTCCAAAATCTAGATTTAAATCTTCAAAATCTCACTCCCTTTAGACCCCATTTCTCAAAACCTTGTAATGAACATCTGGGTGTTAGTAAGAAAATGTGTACAAATCAAGATAGATAATGTCTACTTATTATGTTCTCTAGCCTCGAAGTTGTAATGTTGTCAGCTGAAAAAGGAATCCTGATGTGTCTGGCGTGATTTCTTTGTAAGATATTCATTTATAACATCAGTTTATCACCAGGCATTCATCATAGCAGCTTAATACATCTTGACCCAAGTAGACAAATATTCAGGGCAGGATAATAAATATACTTCAAAGAGTACTTGCAGAAAGAATTTAGTTCAGCACAAATTGATTCGATACATTCTCATCATATAGCAATTACACAGAGCCAAATGATTGGATTTTGGCAATTCTAGTTTTACAGCTTGGATCCAGATGTGGGCACTACTGGCTGCTTCCTGGCTTTAGCCATTGTGGCATATGTATATATATTAACCAGGAAACTATCTTCTACCATTGTGGGTCTGCTCCCCTTCTATATGATTGCCAACTCTGAATGTAAGCCATTTATATTATGCGTCAGCTGTACCTGTACCTTGTGAAGTCTGTCTATATGGTGAAAATCTAGACTGGCCTAGTTAAGGCTACTATAGTTTGCATGTTCAACTATTAGCAGATCTCAGGAGAGGAACAGTCAATGAACCATTTGAATAGAACAGAAAACAGTTCAAATGATATTTAAACCTATTTAGATATATTTCATGTCTTAAAGACAACAAAAACGCACACATTAATATGGGGAATCAAAACCGATATCACACTAAGTAAATATCTAGGTATTAAATTGGAGCTGAAATATGAGGAATGTCAGGCCCATTTGAGCATCAAAAGAGAAAGTATTTCACTTCTCTTACCACATTCAATAAAGTCCTGTCTGAGGTTTCGACTTGCTGTTTTCCTTCCCTGACAGATCTAATGAGGTAGCTATACATAGAAAGATATGTTATCTCAAATATCTACATATCCTCTTAATTATTACTTAAGGAGTTATGCAAGGCTCTGACTACGTTTTTGTACTTTTAGCTTTGTCCTATAAAGAATGGCACCCAAATTCAAGAGCGAGGCATCCCTCCATCACGTCAGTCTTTGACAGATGTTTGCACCTCACCAATGGATGCTGCTTTAGCCTATTGATTGTTGGTGATGAACTTCAAATGACATAATTCATTTAACCTTTCCCCTCTTGCTGTGCTAGTGCAAAAGTAACTGTAAATCTTGTTGACTATTACTTAAATGTGCGTTGGCAGCAAGTCAAATTTCAGCTCTCACAACATGGGAACAATGTGTGCTGCAGAGCTAAAACCCATTAGCTGTCTCTTTCATTTCTCATGGTGCTCATAGAACACGCTCGGGTCCCAAATGGCCAGCTTTTACAAATATTAATACAGGATTAACTGGCACTAGCTCACAGAAAGGCAGGGAGTTTCAGAAAAACATCTACTTCTGCTTCATTGACTATTCTAAAGCCTTTGACTGTGTGGATCATAATAAATTGTGGCAAGTTCTTGGTGGGATGGGCATACCAAGCCACCTTGTCTCTCTCCTGAGGAATCTGTACAAGGACCAAGTAGCAACAGTAAGAACTGACCATGGAACAACAGACTGGTTCAAGATTGGGAAAGGCGTACGGCAAGGCTGCATCCTCTCACCCAACCTTTTTAACTTGTATGCAGAACACATCATGCGATGTGCGGGGCTGGATGAATGCAAAGCTGGGGTGAAAATTGCTGGAAGAAACATTACCAACATCAGATATGCAGATGACACCACTCTGATGGCCGAAAGCGAGGAGGAGCTGAGGAGCCTTCTAATCAAGGTGAAAGAAGAAAGCGCTAAAGCTGGGTTGCAGCTAAACGTCAAAAAAACCAAGATTATGGCAACAAGAATGATTGACAACTGGAAAATAGAGGGAGAAACCGTGGAGGCCGTGACAGACTTTGTATTTCTAGGCGCAAAGATTACTGCAGATGCAGACTGTGGCCAGGAAATCAGAAGACGCTTACTTCTTGGGAGGAGAGCAATGTCCAGTCTCGATAAAATAGTGAAGAGTAGAGACATCAGACTGGCAACAAAGATCCGCCTAGTCAAAGCCATGGTATTCCCTGTAGTCACCTACGGATGTGAGAGCTGGACCTTAGGGAAGGCTGAGCGAAGGAAGATCGATGCTTTTGAGCTGTGGAGTTGGAGGAAAGTGCTGAGAGTGCCTTGGACTGCGAGAAGATCCAACCAGTCCATCCTCCAGGAAATAAAGCCCGACTGCTCACTGGAGGGAAAGATACTAGAGACAAAGTTGAAGTACTTTGGCCACATCATGAGGAGACAGGAAAGCCTAGAGAAGACAATTATGCTGGGGAAAGTGGAAGGCAAAAGGAAGAGGGGCCGACCAAGGGCAAGATGGATGGATGGCATCCTTGAAGTGACTGGACTGACCTTGAGGGAGCTGGGGGTGGTAACGGCCGACAGGGAGCTCTGGCGTAGGCTGGTCCATGAGGTCACGAAGAGTCGGAGACGACTGAACGTATGAACAACAACAACAACAAGCTCACAGTAATGTATTTAATTACATTCACTCTTCAGCAATATTTCATGATATTCTATAACTCAGGAAGGTAATTAATTTTGCCAGTTGAAGAAGTAGTGGGATGCGATGGGACAAGTTTCCCTACTCCTCCAAGGAAAATTTGGCAAACTGTTTAGAGATGGCAGATAAGATCTTTCCCCCTCTTTGTGTGTCAAATGACATGGAACGATTCCTCAGAAACATCTGTATTTCTAGGCAACGAACGGATTCTACATGCTGAGTACTGCTTTAAACAATTGCATGGATCCAGAGCTTGGAAAAAAATTTTTTAACTACAAACCCCAAAACTGTTGGGAGGTTCTGGAAATCCCAAGCAAAGAGTAACTTTTAATGAGTAGCAAAACGTTAGGAACAAAGACCAAATGTGCAAATCAGTTTGACCAAATATCTAATACAGTAGAGTCTTGCTTATCCAAACATCCCTCATCCAACATTTTGTATTATCCAACATAGTCTGCCTCCTGCCCAGATCCACAGCTGTTTCAATACATTGCGATATTTTGATGCTAAATTCGTAAATACAGTAATGACTACATAAAGTTACTGTGTACTGAACTGTTTTTCTTCCCCGGTTGATTTGTTGTAAAACATGATGTACTGACATAAACCAATCTGAACTGTATGTGCTTCAGATTAAAAGGGATTTATCTAGTCCATATCATAGTAAGATATAGTCCAAAGTACTTTGGATATTAAAAATAGGTACTAAAAAGTCAGACTCTATTGTCTCCAGGATTATTTATTTCGTATCAAAAGCATTGCATAAATTAGTATAAAACTGATAAAAATAGAAGGTGTGCAGGCGATTAAATATCTTTTGACCAAAAACGGGCAACAGCAACGGTATTGTCTGTAGCCTCCAACAATTCCTCCTCTGTATATGAGGCAGGGCACAGTGGACAGGCATACAGATGTGGAGTTGTCTGTTCTGCTCCACAGACACACAAGGTATGGGATTCTTTTAGGTAGTGCCTTTTTGCCAGATTGTCTTTGGATCTGCCCACTCCGTTTCTGAGTCTATTCAGGACTTCCAAGTTGCCCATTCTTGGTTTGTCCCTGGTTTAACTGCCCAGAGGGATACCCTTGCTGTTGCTGGAGGGACACCAAGAGGAGTGGTAGTTCTCATAAAGCTTTTCCTTGATTTGAGACTACTGGGAGGAGGCTGGTAGCCATGTAGTGGATGGCTTTTACAGTGTTCAACCTTATTTCTCTCACATTTAGCAGCAACTTCCCGTCGCACATCGGGGGTGGGGTAGTGGCAATGCCAGCTAGCTTGTAGAGTTTATCAAAAGGTGTAGGTTTAAGACATCCTGTGATTATTCTGCATGTTTCATTCAATGCTATGTTCACCTGCTTTGCATGGGCAGACCTATGCCAAAAAGGGCAGGCATACTAAGCAGTTGAGTAAGATAAGGCTAGGGCTGATGTTCTTATTAATTTTGGGTCTGCACCCCATGTGCTGCCAGTAAGTTTTCGTAGGATGTTATTGCATGTAGCTACTTTGTGCTTGGTGTTCAAGCAGTGTTTCCTATATGCTAGTGTTCGATCTAAGGTGACACCGAGATATTTAGGATGGAAACAATGTTCAAGCTCTTGACCTTCCCAAGTGACTTTCAATTTCCTGTTGACTTCACGGTGGTGTAAGTGGAAAGCACACACTTGCGTTTTGGCAGGGTTAGGCTTCAGGTGGTTATCTTTGCAGTAGCTGGAGAGATCTCTCAAGGCATTAGTAAGTTAGATTTCAACTGTTTCAAAGTCTTTTGCTTGTGTTGTTAGGCCAAGTTCATCAGCATATATAAAACTCCTTGTGAGTCGTGGTTGTGGTTATCCAGGATAACCTTATAAGAAAAACACCAAGGTGCTGAGAAGAAAGGAGAGTTAAACATTGCTCACTGAAACTCCGTTGTTCAATCTGGGACTAAAATCAGACTACTAGTACTTTCCAATCACTGTTTTTATGGGGCAGAATTATGTAGGGTCACTAAAGTTATATCATCAGTTATCATTAAAATACATATATTAAAAGACATACGGCAAAAATAAAAAAAACATTAGATAAGATTGAAAGGATATAGATATCAACATGGGCCTGGTTACAAGATGATTTCATTTATTTATTTATTAGAATTATTTATAGACAACCTTTTATCATAAAACATGGAGGTTTGAACAATGAAAACAATACAATCAAACAAAAAATAAATCTGGCAACAAGGAAGCTAACATTCAATAAATCTGATACTAGAGATCAGTGCCTGGGAGCATCCCATTATTACATATGCTATTATGAACTACCAGAACACCTGTACCAAAGCAGTGCTCATGATATCGTTAAGTGTTGATCCTATTTATCAATAGATGTCATAATATCTATCTCATTCACTTGGATAAGATCTGATTTGGACATGGCAAAGCATACATTCTTATAACATTTGTTGGGGTGGTTTCTTGAAGTGATCACTGGTCCTACAGTCACTCATACAGACGTTTATGTTAATTTTATGTTAAATAATTGAAAAAAAAACCAATATATGTAGTTTGATTTTGTATTCCTTCATAGCAGGAGGTTGAACTGGATAGCCCTTGTGGTCTCTTCTAACTCTTTGATTTGATTCAGTTCCATTCTATTCTGTTCTATGAAGCAGACTTCTTTGTGTAACAGCGGGGTGCAAATCTTAGATGTATTTGCTAGACATTAAAGCTGTTTACTTCTGAGTAAGCATGCACAGGATTAGATGGTGCACATTGACCCCTGGGATGAATAAAGTACAGCATAATCCTAAGAAAAAGTCAGGTTCATGGTATTTCGGAGAGATTTTTTTCCAAGGTAAATATATGGAGGTCAGGGAAAGAGGGACAACAGGGAAATGGAAGAAAGTTAAACTCCTGGCCATTTTCCAAGCTCAGACAAAACAGATATGAAAGATAACAGTCTGAAGGAAAACAGTTATGACTTAAGGAAATGATATTTGGATGAAGCAAGTGAAGGGATCTGAAATCACCATGGATGAGAGTAATATCAGCAGTTAAAGGGAACCGTATCCTTAAATTATTCATAACATGCATTATCATCAGCAATACAGGTATGTCAGAGGTATATCCATCCTCAGTTCAAGATAAGACATCACAGAAGGGGGGGGGGGAGAAAGAAGATGAACATTTCTTTGTGACAAATTATAATTGCACCATTTAAGGTTCACTTAACTAGAGTAGGAAGTAGGAAGGTCACTTCCAATTCTTCTCCCAGAAGAAGGCTATTTTATCCTCCCTTTCAAGTAAACCAACACTTCAAAATAAGTTTGCAGAATTGTGTCCTTTGGCAGCGAGTGTGATTCCCTACTTTAAATCTTTTTATATATATATATATATATATATATATATATATATATATATATATGGTAAAGGTTTGTCTCTAGACCATGGCCATATAGCCCGAAAAAACCTACAACAACCCAGTAAAGGTTTGTGTCTGACACTGCTCATCTCTATTTCTAAGCCAAACATAGACACCTCCCAAGTCATATGGCCATCATGACTGCATGGAGCACCCTGGTGGTGCAGTGGGTTAAACCACTGAGCCACTGAATTTGCTAACTCAAAGATTGGCGGTTCAAATCTGGGGAGCAATGTGAGTTCCTGCTGTTAGCCCCAGCTTCTGCCAAACTAGCAGTTTGAAAACATGCAAATGCGAGTAGATATATATACACACACACATATATAAGAGGCGCTGGTGTCCATTTGGGAGCCTTTGGTGCTTCTTACACAGATCCATAATTCTCACTTCCCAGCCTAATGATTTAAGTGCAAAATTATGCTTTCTGCATTATTAGAAACTACAGAGTAAATGCCAAATAGGTCACACGATCCTCTATCAAGAAAGTAGAAGAACTTTGGTGAGATGGAGGTGAAGGGGTTTTCAAAGCCTGTGAGGAAACATGCATAGACACCAATTTGAAGAGAACTGGCTGCTACGCTTGGTCCCTTTAAACCTGCCTAGAGCTGTAACCCGAGAAGCCCAGCAATGCTGCTAGGATCAGTTATTAGTAAATGCATAAGCTGTTGCTGAGTGTGAAGCAGGCGCTTGGAGCTCAGCCAGTAATATAGTGTTGGACTTGTTCCTCCAAGTGTGCCATAGAATTATTTCCCTCAAGACAGTCCACGTGCTCAGCTGGATTTGACAGAAACTGTAATAGAAAATGACCAGCAGAACGTAAGCAATCCAATATCTCCCCAGGCTTCCCCGAGGAGTGTTTGCTCGCAACTGTTGCTTTGCCAAAGGCAACAGAGCTGTGATTCTTGACTGTTTTCTATCAGGGATGCCTCCAGCAAGCAGCGCTTGAGTTGACTTGGGAGAGTCTCTGGTGCCTTTGAAGTCATAGAGGATTGTGTTGATTAAAACAGACCTTGAAAGGGATGTTCAAGCCTATCCAGTAAACTCACCAAATCCTTTTTACACGAACATGACTATCATGGGAGTCGTTTTCCTGTGAGTTCGTCCCATGGTGCTACTATAGGGTTTATAGGCCTGCCTGCATGGGCACAGCCAACTGCAAGCAAAATAATCACCCAATTCTCAGTTGGACAATGATTTTGTGTGAAGGAAGACTCACATGTTTCCTATCCCACATAGTAGTGGACAGATCTGTTAGTTTTCCTTTCCCCTTCATTTGAATGTTTAAACCTCACATTCTTTCTATCTTCAGTAGATGTTTGGAGATGTTGATACATTCTTCAGAAATAACTTGATGTGAAAATTCCCTCCTCATTTGTACCAGCCAGATCTGATAGGTTTAGCCATTTCCAGCATGGAAAGGGTCAAGTTATTCCAGTTTGCCATATAACTAATAAAATGCCCATCAGGAAAAATGAGATAGGATTCTTAATTCATAGTTGGGTTCATAGGAATCCAACTATATCACAGTTGGATATATATAGATATTCAGAATTGAATAATCAAATTATAATACAACCCTTTTATCTATAGAGCCACAATTTCACTTACTTGTCAGAGTGTTGAAGCTTTGCCAGTGGAAGGATTGCTAGATCAGCAGACACTGTGTTAAAAATCGGGACTCTGCAAGCTTTTAGTTACAACAGAAAACTAAGTTTACTAAGTACATGTACACACGTCCATTCACAGCAAGCAACAGACAGGAACTACTAGGCACAAACAACAGACTCTGAACATCTGCTTATCTGACTTCTGGCTGAGACCAGATCCTCCCTCTTCTTCCCAGCCAGAGAACACGCTATCTCATTTCTGTCAAGGTTACATTTTCTCTGCCTCAGCACAGTACTTCTAATACACAATTGAACAGGATAGAATCCATCTTGAAATACATCTTAATCCATCTTGAATTACATAGAAACACATTGAAAAACACACATGCATAACGAAATAATCCTGACAACTGTTACGCCAAAAAAAAATCCCCCTTGAAAATATTTTTGGGCCTCTATATGTCTGCTCCCATGCAATTCTATGATAGGCTTCTAACCCAAACATAACCAACATATAGGGTTGTCTAATATTAAGAGTTTCAAGCATCCATGGGACATTTTGGGATGTATTCTCCAAGGACACAGGGGTTAGACTGGACTCAAATCCCTGAACTTAGATGGACAAATGGCTTTCTTTCACATGCCAAAGTATCTTGCATTCTTCCCATCCCAAATATGAAAACATTAACAAATTTTGTTAATTTCATATGAAAAGTTAAACAAAACTAAACTGCCACCCATTCATAGAACTTGCAGAAGCAGTTAAATCTTGGAAGAATACAAGTTATAAGAAGACTCAAAAGGAAGAGGCTCCAAAATCAGGATGAACTGTATCCCAGAGGGAGACCTTGGCTGATTCTCCTCTGGGTCTTCTGCAGGGTTCACTTGGCAGCACCAATGACATGATGGTGACCTCCAATACTTCATAGATGAAAAACACGACACATGTAGGCAAGCAATGTTAGAGTGTGACAAGATGACAAATGCAAGAACCGAGGATGAAGATACCAACTAGGAGAAACTGCCAGAGTGTATTGGGAAGGGGAAGACTGCACCTGTTTCCTCCATTCTCTCCTTACTAATTAGTTATTTCAGTTCAAGGATGCATCTACACCAGGCATGGGCAAACTTGGACACTCTAGGTATTTTGGACTTCAACTCCCACAATTCCTAACAGTCTCAGGCCCTTTTCCCCTTCAGCCACTTAAGCAGAAAAGGAACAGGCCTGAGGCTGTTAGGAATTGTGGGAGTTGAAGTCCAAAACACCTGGAGGGCCCAAGTTTGCCCATGCCTGATCAACACTGTAGAAATAATGCAGTTTAACTGCCTTGGCTCAGTATTGTGGAATCATTGTAATGGTTTTTAGCCTTCTCCATCAGAGAGTGCTGATGCTTATCATACAGTAACTGTTCTGATTCCATAGTATTGAGTCATGGTGGTGGAAGTGGTAATTCTCCAGTTGTAGCTACATCCCAAATTACTTTACACCCTTAATACAGTTTAAACCAATAGAAATAAGCTGAATAGAAAAGGGGAGACATGGGAGGATGAAAGAGAAACTGGGAATCAGCTGAAAACATAAGCTGTTAGAAAATTAATTGGGACTGTTCTCGACAAATCGGGCCATTTAGAACAGGCATGGGCAAACTTTGGCCCTCCAGGTGTATTGGTCTTCAATTCTCAGAAATTCCAGCGAGTTTACCGACTGTTAGGAATTGTGGGAGTTAAAGTCCCGCAATGAGTCGCCCTTGGGCTGAGAATTGCGGTATATAAGAGCAGTAAATAAATAAATAAATAAATAAATAAGTCCAAAACACCTGGAGGGCCAAGGTTTGCCCATGCCTGATTTAGCAGTAATGTGATCAGCATTTGTATTAGTGCCAGATAACTGGTTCTGCACCAAGGACCAAGGCAGTGACATCTCCGGCCCATCCTCTGTTCGAATATCAGCCAGCATGCCAATGGCTTAAATCAAGAAACAGCTTCCTAAGATCTACAGAGATACTCGCAGGAACACCTCAACAAACAAGAGTCCAAATATGGCAGGTGAAAACCCGGATCCTCAATCAGTGGTTGATACCGGATGAGAAATGCCCTCCTGGGCACACAGAAGACTGGGAGACTTGGAAGGCGTTGAACAGATCACAAGGTGCAGAGCTAATCTTAAGAAATGGGGCTACAAAGTGGAGTCCACATCATGTGAGTGCAGAGAAGAGCAAACCACAGTCCACTTACTACAATGCAGTCTGAGCCCTGCCACATGCACAATGGGGGACCTTCGTACAGCGACACCAAAGGCACTTGAAGTAGTCAGCTTCTGTTCAAAGGACATTTAGTAGAATGCTAGGTACAGATGTCAGTCCTGCTTAAGGAGCCAGGCAGAACTGGATATGTTACTTTTTTGGACTATTCCCAGTTAGTACTTAAAGTGGCCATGCAGGTTCAGGGATTATGTAATTTGAAAGGTAACTTTTCCAAGATCTGGTTAACAGAGTACAGCATACCAGATTTCGAATCTGTTATTTGTACCTCTAGATAGCTGTTGCACTAGAAGTGTCTAAATTATTCACTCAGAAAATCCAGATTCTGTAAGTAGTTGTACATAGGTTTCGGCCCTGCTTACCTATCCGAACGTATCTCTCCTTATGAACCATCTAGGACACCAAGCTTTGCTCTTCACAGATGTGTTTGGCGGGGACGAGAGACAGGGCCTTCTCAGCGGTGGCCCCTTGGCTGTGGAATGACCTGCCTAGGGATATAAGAGCGGCCCCCTCCCTCCTGACCTGGTAAATATGAAACCATTGAATGACCTGACAATGCAACTGGAGAATGACTTTGGTAAGGAGATGTTTATGATAATGTTTTTGACCCTGTACTGTTTTTTATACTGTATGCTAAATGTTTTTATTAGTATTTATGACTATTTTAATTGTCGTGGCATTGAATTGTTGCCGACTGTGAACCACCTTGAGTCACCTCCAGGCTGAGAAAGGCAATATACAAATATGGTTAATAAATCAAAAATAAATAAATAGGTGGACTTCACATCCATTTCACACATTTCTCCCAATTTATTCTCATTCAGAAATGACTGTTTAAGAATTCAGATGTTTTTTAAAAGTCAATATGATTATCAACACATGTTAACTGAAATAGTTTCAGGCCTGTTTATAATTTATTACAAACTTTTACACACTTTTTGCCTTGACTGCATTAAAAACCCAACAAGAAACTTGCACCCATTTGGAAAAAAACTCCCCAACTCATTGCACTGTGGTTTTCAGAATATTTCCAGCTGTTTTACTGAGAAGTTAATTGCAAAATTTGAGATGTGTACCCAAGAGGAGACCACAGTTATGGATCGCTGAGCACAGCAAGGGCCTGATGGACTCGGCAAGTGAAGGGGAGGTTAAAAACATGCACCTGCAAACACTACAGGAGGTGAGGTTGGAGAGACAGTCTCCGTGCAGGCAGGTGGCTGGACTGTGTTTTGAAGTGTAAGGTGAGGGGGTGGGCAGAGGGTGAGGAAAGAGACTGCCCAGGATGCATATTTGGAAAATATGCCGCAAATACATATTTCATTGACTAGTTTTTCTTCAGTTTATATATATTTTAGATGGCTATAGCAGCAACTTTATGTTTTTTAAATGTTTAAAGGGGTATTACGGGAGGGTGTAAGAAGAATTAGGGTTTAAGTTTTAAGGCGGCCCCTTTCTCAGGTGTTCGTCCCCTGTTAGAATGACTAACCAAACAAAGTTTAGTTTAAAGACGAAAAAGCAGAGTAAGGTCAACTATGGGTCCCATTAGTGCTCATCTGCAGTTAGCATCACATCACCAAGTACACAGATCAAATGAAGCATATCCACAATGGACAGTTATGGCAATTTGATACCACTCTAACTGCCATGGCTTCATCCCATTGAATCCTGAGACTTATATGTTGATGAGGTCCTTAGAACTCTCTAGTCTAGTACATTCCTCAGCTATGCCATTAGAGCTTACTCACCTCGAGCCACAAAGAGAGGTAAGTAAGTAATAATAATAATAATAATAATAATAATAATAATAATTTCTGAATAGACAAGTCTTCAAGAACCTTGCGGGATGTCTAATACTAGGATCTTCTAGAAAAGTGTTTCTCAACCTGTGGGTCCCCAGATTTTTGGCCTTCAACTTCCAGAAATCTTAACAGCTGGTAAACTGGCTGGGATTTCTGGGAGTTGTAGGCCAAAACACCTGGGATGCACAGGTTGAGAACTACTGCTCTAGAAAGAAGCCATGATATTTGAAGTACAGGGCCCCCAGTGGCGCAGTGGATTAAATTGCTGAGTTGCCAAACTTGCTGACCAAAAGATCGGCAGTTCAAATCCGGGGAGCGAAGTGAGCTCCTACTATTAGTTTCAGCTTCTGCCAACCTAGCAGTTCAAAAGCATGCAAATGTGAGTAGATCAATAGGTACCGCTTCTGCTCCGTGCAGTCATGCTGGCCACATGACCTTGGAGGAATCTACAGACATTTCTAAGCTGGCTCTTCAGCTTAGAAATGGAGATGAGCACCAACCCCCAGAGTTGGACAGAACTAAACTTACTGTCAGGGGAAAACCTTTAACTTTACCTTTATGGCCACTGTATCAGCAGGGAATTATTTTCAAGATAGTCATGTGGATACCCGAAACTGTAGAAAAAGTGAACTCTATATTTTGACTATAATTGGGCCAAAAGAATCAGAAGGCTTTTGTGAGAGGGCTGAGATTACAAGGAAAAGGATATTGCAACTGGTAATCTACTTATACAGACATTTCTAAGCTGGCTCTTCAGATATCTGAGGGGTATCTGGAGACACACAAGTTTAGTTCAGTTTGGTTCTTGGGAGTCAAATATTCCCAAGATTCATACCAATCTGGAGCTAGTCCCCTTGACTCAAATCTTAAATGAAAACTGACATTAAAAATGCAAATATTCATGGTTTATATTGGAGGAAATACAGCATGTTTTAAAATGGTTAAAATTCACTTTTTAATAGTTGAAGTTTACTGAATTTGTACCCCTTATGCAGACAAATAGATGGTTTGTGTGTTTTCTCCCTTTATACATTTTTCTAAAGAAGGGAAATGTCAATAGATGATGATGATGATGAACTGGAATAAATGTTCAGTTGGTAGTCCCATAGGAAAGGATTGCCCATGTATGTGCCTTCAAGACCCCTTCCACACAGCTGAACATATTCCCACATTATCTGCTTTGAACTGGGATATATGGCAATGGGGACTCAGATATCCCAGTTCAAAGCAGATATTGTGGGATTTTATGCCTTGATATTCTGGATTAAATGGATGTGTGGAAGGACCCCTCGTTGCCTGTTGACTTATGGCAACTGTATGGATTCCAAAGGGTTTTCTTAAGCAAAGAATGATCAGAGGTGTATTTGCCAGTTTGTTCCTCTGAAATATAACCCGTAGCACCTGTTATATAGAGTGACATAAAATAGTATTGCTGCATTTCATGTGTGAAAAAGTAAACAAGGTAACTAACACCACTGAAGCGCAAATGCAGTGATGGTACAAAAGAGTGCATTACCATTGCACTGCCTTTCAGAATATGGGAGAAGCTGTTTACAAATGATGTAACCTGAAAAAGTGAATAGTGTGATAAGCTCCTATGTGCACAATACTATATATCACAGGGCAGAGGTGTGTGTGCATGTGTGTATAGGTATATTTTCTTTCAAGCCACCTGCCGATTTATGGGGACCCCATGAAGTTCATAGGGTTTACCTAGGCATGAAATACTACACATTCAGTTTGCAGACTTCATTCAGGAATCTTGCCACTGAAAGGCAGCAGCTAAAGTCCTGGCAATTTAAAAGCAAAATCACTTTCTCAGAATCGCTGCGGTTCTTCAGTGAATCTATGGCTTGTGTTAGCAGGCTGGATCTTAGCTCCTGGTAGAGTGGACAGTGCAGGAGAATATGCGGTATGGAGTCTAGCTGTCCTGTGCTGCAGAGGCAGACCCTCTTGTCGCTCGGGAGGCCATTGAGTCTTCCTCTATGGAGCGGCGATGGCATGATGTTAAATCTAGCCAGCATGTAGGCTCTTCTGTAAGAGGGGTTGGTGAGCTCTGAGATGTAAAAGGCTGGATTTCCCTGTGTGTATGGAATTGCCAAGTTAATAGGTGAGCAGGATTTGTTTGCCAAGCTCAACAATTGGTTGTGGTCCCTTTCTAGCAGCCTCCTTTTGATGAGGGTAAAAATCTCGGAAAAAGATAGTAGAGTCAGGAAATCGCTGTCGTAGCCCAATTCCCCGATCTTTGCTAGGACAGTTGAGCACCATTTGGAGTGGTGGAGTTCGCTCAAGGTGAGTTGAGTCAGAGAGTCGCTGGGACTTTGATAGTGTATAGATAGCCAAAATTTAATGATGATTAGCCAGATAGTAGCCTCAATAGAATATTGCCCAGATTCAAGACAAAGAACTGCATACGGGACACAGTTGGGGGCACCATATAGTTTATGGAGGAATTTCGAATGAAAAGATCTGATGGCGCTGTTATTGGGGGTTAACCAGATGGGTGCTCCATAGAGAAGTTGTGACATCGCCTTTGCTTTGAAGACTTGCAGAGCTAAGGGGATATATTGATTACCCCTGGAGTGGAAGAACCTCCTGGTCGCACTGCTACTCGATTTGGCCCGGGCCAGTGTATATTTTAGGTGGGTGGACCATGGACCATGACAAGTTGTTGCTAAACCAGAGACCTAGGTATTTGAAATGTTTTACTTGCTCAATATAGTGGCCCTTTATCTTCCAGACTTGTCTTTTGATGCTTTTCCCAAACGCCAAGATTTTGGTTTTGTCGTAGTTCACCTGCAGTTCGTTCGCCTCGCAAAAATCAACAAATTTATGCAGGAGTCTTTTTAAGCCCACATGAGAGAGGGATAATAGGGCTGTGTCGTCCGCAAATAGCAAAAGGGGAACATGCTTTGGGCCAATCTTGGGGCTATGCCCGTCAATTTGAGCCAGGGCTGTAGGGAGATCGTGCAAAAAGATGTTGAAGAGGAGTGGGGCTAGTACGCACCCTTGTTTGACTCCCTTTTGAACCAGGATCGGGTTTGACAGGCATCCCTTGTGGTCTTTCACCTGGCAGAGGTTTTGGTTGTGCAATTTCTTAATCAAGAAGAGGAGTCTTGGGTCTATGTTGAGGGCTGCTAGTTTTTCCCACAACTTTTCTCTATTCACAGAGTCAAATGCCCCCTTCAGGTCCAAGAAGGCCACGTTTAGCTTATTAGGGCAATTTTTTGAGTATTTGTTGGCTAGGTGGGCCAAGATGTGAGTCTGGTCTAATGTTGATTTCCCCTTAGCGAATCCTGCTTGTTCTGGGCCAATTATGTTGTTTTGGTTGACCCATGATTCTAGCTTAGTTTTCAGGAGCTTGGCATACATCTTCCCTATTATGGAGAGCAGGCTAATGGGCCGATAGTTCGTTGGATCGTTTTGGTCTCCTTTTTTGAATATTGGGACCATTATGGAGGAGGTCCATGCCTTTGGCATGTACCCCGTTTCGTTGATCCTTGTGAAGAGGTTTGCTAGTAGATTTGCCCACCACAGTGGGTTTGCCCACAGGTGATCGAGCGTGGCATGAAATACTCAAAGGTAGTTTTGCCAGTCCTTCCTGTGAAATATAGGTTGCAACTTTGGGATTGGTGGGTGGTTTCCTGTCCAAGAATGAACCAGGTCTGGCCCTACTAAGCTTCCAAAGTTAGATGGCATCTGGTGCCTTTAGGGGTTTGCTTGGGAAGGATTGCACTTGTCAAAAAGCAGACAAACAGGTGGATGGGCTTTTGTGAAAGAGAGCTTTTCCAATTGAAGACTATCCAAAAAAGAATATGCTTAATTCTACTACGCTCTTTAGATCACTGCAATTAAAATGGCAACATTTTTTTCACATGACCTTACTCGCATAACATGGGAATTCATGCTGTAAAGAGGATTTAAAAGCAAAAAATGTTTAAAATCTGATTGACACCTTCAGCATCTTGTAATTACATAAACTTGTACTACATTACAGGAGCTGATGCCTCATTTTCCCATCTGTTCCCCCTGCCATCCCACCAGTCTTAGGAGGCAATGAGGAAAGATTACACAGTGGAGACTTATGCAGATTTTCCATTGCTTTATTAGGTGTGTCTGATGCAAAACCTTCTAAATAATGGCATTTGCTGTAAGTGTTCAGATTAGTAAAGTTCAATGTGATCATGTATTAGCAGTGTCTGGATTATTTGGTAATGCCTTGTCTCTGCTGGCAAAGTCGGGTGGAAATTCCCGAAGCATTGGGGAGGTAAGGATGCTCAACCAAGAAAGTCCTACAGCTGTGTTACTGAGCATCCGAAACTACAGATCTAATTATAAGCAGGCACATCAGAATGACATATCTATTTGGAAGCACTCTTCATTGGTTCAAATTAGTGTTGGGAATTGTATGGTCCTCTGGTTAGTGTTGGATTCCCAGAAGCCCTGGTCAGCATTGCCAAAGAGCTGCATTTCAACAAATATTGGAGGGCTACACAATTGATTTATTTATGAACAATGTGATCTCCATATCTATGGAACTGATAGCCATGGTTTCCTTCATCCCCATCCAACAAATATCTCTTCCCTAGGCATTTCCTAGGTCCTTCAGTGTGACTCAGTATTCTTGGACCAGGGTTCTCTATTATCCATGGTTTTGCTTATCCATGTGATGTCTTGTAATTAGTCCCTGTTTTGTTGGTACTTATATACTAAAAGGATTACTTTTATGGTATACCACTTTAAACATTATTTGGAAAAACAACATACAAATCCCTTTCTGGAGGTTGAGGCGCTGCATGGACACCAGTCAAACCATTGGTGGCCATGGGCATATCTACATTTAAGTCAATTTTAATCTGGCACTGAAGAATTTATTTATTTATTTATTTATGACATTTACATCCTGCCCTTCACACCCCGAAGAGGACTCAGGGCAGTTTACATAATAGGTATTATTTCATGCCCAAACAACAACAGTTAAAAGCAATTAAACAACAATTTAAAACAACATTAAACAACATATTTAAACATTATACGACTATTGTGCATAGATCCAAAGTCAGATACTCAAATAATCATATTACTCAATCTAGGGTCAGTTCCAACTGCATTGCCCAGATATTTATGCTGGGCCAAATGCTTGCTCTCAAAGCCAAGTTTTCACTTGTTTGCAAAATGACAGGAGGGAAGGAGCCAATCGAATCCCACTAGGGAGGGATTTCCACTGTTGAGGGGCCACCACTGAAAAGGCCCTGTCTCTTGTTCCCTCCAGTCACACCTGTGAAAATGGTGGGACCTAGAGCAGGGCCTCCTCAGAAGAGCTTAACCTTCATGAAGGTAGTTTTGCCATGGACATGATGACATGATCATTGTTCATTGGTTGGTTCGATGCTTGCTTTTATATTTTGTTATAATGTTTTATTTTGTTTTATGCTGCTTTTGTGTATTTTAATGTGTTATCTTTTAACTATGTTGATCGGACTTGTCCTCATCTAAGCCACTGCGAGTCCCTGTGGGGAAATGGAGGCGGGGTACAAAAATAAAGTATTATTATTATTATTATTATTATTATTATTATTATTATTATTTGAAACACAACAAGATGAGTCTACAGCAGACAAGATCACTCTGTTGGCTGTTGTATTGGATCTCACGTCAGACACTTCCCAAGTGTCTAGGACTGTGTGATGTATTGGTGAATAATGTGTGCAGACACCAATAAGGTGGCCTTCTGCAGCTGGCAGATGGTATTTTTGTCAACGTCGATTGCGTTTAAGTGCAGGCCAAGGTCTTTTGGCACTGCACCCAGTGTGCCGATCACCACTGGGACCGTTTTGACTGGCTTGTGCCAGAGTCTTGGCAGTTCAATCTTTAAATCCTCATATTGTGTCAGCTTTTCCAGTTGTTTCTCTTCAATCCTGCTGTCACCTGGGATTGCAACATTGATGATCCATACTTTTTTTTTAACACGATCGTGAGGTTAGGAGTATTGTGCACCAAAACTCTGTCAGTCTGAATTCAGAAGTTCCAGAGTAGTTTGACGTGTTCATTTTCTGTAACTTTTTCAGGCTTGTGATCCCACCAGTTCTTTGTCGCAGGCAAATTGTATTTGTGGCACAAGTTCCAATGAATCATCTGAGCAATGGTGTTATGCCTCTGCTTGTAATCTGTCTGCGCGATCTTCTTGCAGCAGTTGAGGATGTGATCTATTGTTTCATCTGCTTCCTTGCAGAATCTACACTTGGGATCTGTTGTCGACTTTTCAATTTTGGCTTTGATTGCATTTGTTCTTATAATAATAATAATACTTATCTGAAACACAAAAAGATTAGTACACAGCAAACAATGGTTGTTGCTATTATTATTATTATTATTATTATTATTATTATTATCCTGGAACAAGTTTGAGACCTGGATGGCGATTACATAAACCACATAGCACTGATATAGTACATTAAGGGATTTCTTTCATGTGCTTTTGTGGGTGTTTGTTGTTTGGCTGCTGCAGTTTGGAGCTGGCTTTGAACAGCATTATATAGGTAAAGGTAAAGGTTTTCCCCTGACATTAAGTCCAGTTGCATCTGACTCAGGGGGTTAGTGCTCATCTCCATTTCTTAGCCGAAGAGCCGGCGTTGTCCATAGACACCTCCAAGTTCATGATTGCATGGAGAGCTGTTACCTGCATTATATTGTCAGTGTAAATGGAGCTTGTATGATGAGGAAAAGCTGTATTCTTCAATAAGTCTTGTTTTCCAGTAGAATTGTATTTCTGAAATGCTTTCATGAGATTGTCATATAATGGTGGCAGTAGAAATAGAAGCATCAAAAAAGCTTTGTGTCTTGTCCAGTACTATTGCACAATAGCTTGATAGTGGTATAGTTTTCAAAGAAAAAAAAAGATTTACTGTTGATTAAAAGATACTTGTAAAAAAAAGAAAAGAGAAAGCCTTATGTCTGACTTTTAAACCAAGGTTTAACCAGAAGTGTGTATTTGCTCTGAACATTGAATGAGACATAATGTTTGTTGTATGTCAGAGTGTTGAGCAGACTCTCAGGGCAAGTGGTGGAACCCCATTGCTTGCGACTCTTAAAAGTGGATTAGACAGCAGACTCCAAATTACCCTGTAGGGAGCAATCTTGCACTGACAGTGTGATGGAATAGATGACCTCATAGACCAGCTGTGAGGGGAAAAAGTCTAACATATGAGTTTTTCTTCTCTCATGAAGCTATTCTGTGATACACCACCAAAGAATGAAAGTAGATATAGAGTAAAGTCTTTAGAAGGTAATGTTTCCTTTATTAACCATTAGTGCTGAGTTGTTTTATATCCAGTCTTGCAGATTTATAATGCTACAAGTTGCAGAAGTGGTTTACTCCCCATTTATGCAGCAGGACAGGAAAGAAGAGATGGGACAGAACTCTCTCTTCCCATTAGGCTCAAGCAAAAGCGAACTGCTACATCTTTTCCTAGCATGTGTGCCATTCCTCTTTAATTATTAAAATCTGGAAAAAATGCATGTGATAGCATGTTGAGGAATCAGGCTTCAAGGCAACAAGAAGGAGGACAGGGAAGATCCAAGAAACTGCAGACTAGCCTTGTTTGACTTCAATATCAGGAAGATACTGGAACAAATTATATAACTAGTCTTTAAGCATCTTAATAATTGCATGGCAATAACAGTGGTGGTGGTGATGATAATGATGAGCAACTCTTTATTTACAATCCACCTTTCTCCAAAACTGAAAATCAGGACTTTAATAGATGCAAGCAATCATAGGTTTTGTCGAAGGCTTTCATGGCCAAAATCACTGGGATGTACGTTTGAGGATGCCTGCCATAGATAGATACAGGTGAAACGTCAGGTGAGAATACTTCTAGAAGATGGCCATACAGCCCGAAAAACCTACAACAACCACATCTTAGGTAAATGTAAAGGTTTCCCCTTGACATTAAGTCTAGTCGTGTCCAACTCTGGGGGGTGGTGCTCATCTCCATTTCTAAGCCGAAGAGTGGACATTGTCCATAGACGCCTCCAAAGTCATGTGGCCAGCATGACTGCATGGAGTGCGTTACCTTCCCGCCGAAGTGGTACCTATTTGGTATCTACTCATATTTGCATGTTTTTGAACAATGGCTTCAAACTACAAGAGAGGAGATTCCATCTGAACATTAGGAAGAACTTCCTGACTGTGAGAGCCGTTCAGCAGTGGAACTCTCTGCCCCGGAGTGTGGTGGAGGCTCCTTCTTTGGAAGCTTTTAAGCAGAGGCTGGATGGCCATTTGTCAGGGGTGCTTTGAATGCAATATTCCTGCTTCTTGGCAGGGGGTTGGACTGGATGGCCCATGAGGTCTCTTCCAACTCTTTGATTCTATGATTCTATGATTCTATGCTAGGTTGGCAGAAGCTGGGGCTAATAGTGGAAGCTCACCCCACTCCTTCGATTTGAACCGCTGACTTTTCAGTCAGCAAGTTCAGGAGCTCAGTGGTTTAACCTGCTGTGCCACCGGGGGCTTAATCACACAATTAGAAAAGGCTGTATTCCAGTCCAGTTTTGTATATCCAAGATTACAAAACTCAAGCAATACCACAAGAAAGCCATCTAACTTTTGTTTAGACCTACAAAGAAGGTCCTTTCACCATTCTCCACAGTGGTCTATCCTGCTGTTCTGCTCTTGCAGTAAAAATTCTTCTTAGGACCTCATCACGTGCAGTCTGGGCTCCACTAGCATGTGCTGTGGAGCCCAGAGTCCTACAGAGGCCCTCACATGATGTAAGGGCATTTCCGGTGGGACTCTGTGGGACTCCGTTTCTGCAGTGCATGGAAACTGAGTCCAAATGGCAAAAGAGGGGAAAGATAGGGAAAGGATGTGGGATGGTTGGCCATCTTAGAAGACAAGCCTTGGTGGTAGGGAACCAAGTAAGATGGTTCCTTCTGCTTTTCCCTACTCCCCCCTCCCCAACACACACTCATGAGATGAGGTCCTTAATGTTTAGCCAGAGTCTCCTTTCTTGTAATTTGACTCTATTGATTTGTGATCTACCCTCTGGAGCAGCAGGAAACAATTCCTTGAACATTACATCCCTCAGGTATTTAAATAAGGCTCTCATATTACCTCTCAATGTTCCCTTCTCTCAGTTAAACATCTTCAACATTTTAATCAATGACTTAGATGAAGGCCGGGGATGAGGAATCCTTAGCAAGTCAGTAGACAAGTTAAGATAGATGGTTGACACTTCAGAGAACAGGAATAATATTCAAAACAATCTTAATGGAATGGAAAATTGATCCAAAACTAATAAAATAAGTTCAGTGACAATTGAGTTATGAGCTCTGCTTGGAGAGAGAGGTAGCGAGAGAATCAAATGCAGATGTTTGGGGTGACTGATAGCTGGATTGGCATTATATGTTCAGAAGAGTTTGGAACTGTATTTGATCGAGCTCGAATGAATTGATAAGATTGTGTAGTTTTCAAAAACACCAAGAGTTAATATAGTTTTAGGGCCCCTTAACACCTTGGACTGCAAGAAGATCCAACCAGTCCATACTCCAGAAAATAATGCCCGGCTGCTCACTGGAGGGAAGGATATTAGATGCAAAGATGAAGTACTTTGGCCACATAATGCGAAGACAGGATAGCTTGGAGAAGATAATGATGCTGGGGAAAATGGAAGGAAAAAGGAAGAGGTGTTGACCAAGGGCAAGATGGATGGATGGTATCATTGAAGTGACTGGCTTGACCTTGATGGAGCTGGGGGTGGTGACAGCTGATAGGGAGCTCTGGCATGGGCTGCTCCATGAGGTCACAAAGAGTCGGAAGCAACTGAATGAATAAACAACAAACAAAAGACACAGTTTCTGACCAATCTGAATGGGGGGGGGGGGGTTCTGGGAATTACAGTACAAACAACTTCTCAAGCTTTGCATAACTGCTATTTCTGAACCAAAAAGAGCGATGAAGAAAGTACCATTTGGGGTGTTAGGATTAGAAATGGGGCTCTTTGAGAGGCAAGGGTGGCAATGGCCAAATTAGCTTGTTTAGAGAGCTGGCTAAACAAAAGGATTAACTAATTGGGATATCCTAATCTGAACTTTCTTATAAGAGATAAACCTGTAAAATACTCTGTGGTGATTAAATATGCGCAGAGAAGTCCAGTCAGTCAAAGTCTTGTATAAGAGAAAGTATCACAAAATTCCCACTTTCCTAATATTTGATATGTTCCTCCTATTAGCTCAAAAATTCAAAAAATGCCCTTGCATGCATGTTTGTTGAGGTGGCTATTCTAATACACTAACGACAGAAGACAGCTTCTCACCCAACATATAAAGTCATCTGTTATTTTTCCAGCTCGGGAAATTGTTAGTTTTTTAATGCTGCTTTTTCAGCTGGAACAATTTAGTGAGCCAGGATCAATGTGAAATGCAGTACATCAATCATCTCCTATAGATCACAAACCAAAAGCCGAAGGAGGAGGAGGAGGAGGGAGGTTTTGCTCATCGGCACTAAATCAGACACCCTTCCAACTGTTGCTCACCCCTTTCTTTTACACACAGAAGAAACAAAACATTTACACAAATTGTTTTGCATCACTTGAGATATTATCAGAAGTAGCTCACATTTAAAACATAGTATTTCCACTGCATGTTGTCTGCCACCTGATTATCTACTGCCTTGAATCCTAGCTGTACTGACTCATTGTGTGGTGATAGTATTGGGCATTTTATCCATTCTCGATATAGTTGGCCCTGGGTAGTCTTGAATTCCTCATCCATGTATTCAACCACTCTTGGCTAGAAAGTAGTTTCAAAAATGTAAATATATTGTATTTACATATTACTTGTAAGCCGCTCTGAGTCCCCTTCAGCGTGAAAAGAACGGCATATAAATTTCGTAAATAAACAAACAAACAAATAATAAAATTCCAAAAGCAAAAACCTTGATTTTTGCCATTTTATACAAGGGGTAACATTTTACTATACTATTGCATATAATGGGTCTTGAGTGTACACAGATTTTGGTATCCATGGGTATTAAGGTATTACTCCCCCCCCCCCTTCTGCAGATATTATGTTCCTTCCATGTGCAACAAGTCCTGGCTATTCGGGGGCTTGGGATAAGAATTATGCAGTCTATCTGATATTGTTGGGCTGGAGGTTCCAGCATTCTTCACCATTGGTTAGTTCTCACTAGAACTGGTGGAATCTGTAGTTCGACAATGTCTAGAAGGCAACACGATTCCCAATGCTATTTTACAGTAGTACAATATTTTTCTTGTGATATGCTTACTAAGCTAGATGTATTTATCAAATATACCTGGTAATCCATGAGGACCACATGCTTTTGCCCGGTGTCTCTTAGGATTGCACACATAGAAGAGAGGTTATGTTCACCTTGATGGTTTACAGTTGTCAAAGCCTCCAGCATAATATAGCCAACATTTCTTTGTGTGTGTATCTGCCTTCACGTCACCTGTTGACTCAATAAATTTAATAGGGTTTTCCTACGCAAGAAAATGGGCAGGGCATTAGCACAGCTGGTTAAGCACCAGTTGCAATAGATCACATCAATCAAAAGGTTGGCAGTTTGAAGCCTGGGTCAGGGTGAGCACCTGACCTTCAGCCCAGCTCATTGTCCACCTAAGTAGTTCGAAAACAGCTGTGAACTGTGAATAGAGAAATTAGGCATCACTTAAGGTCCTCCTTTCACCCCTACCAATCTCACAAGCTCGTCTTGTGGGTACAAGGGAGAGAGCCTTCTCCTCTATGGCTCTCTGACTTTGGAACTCTTTACCTGGAGAGATTAGGAAAGCCCCTTCACTAGAAATGTTCAGAAAGAATCTCAAAACCTGGCTCTTCCGCTTCGCCTTTGGTGAATAGGTGCACACCACGACATTTTGCACCCCTCAACGTTTTTTGTTACTGGAACTCGCGCCCTCCATATGGGAAGTTAAGCCTCACAACTCTGTGTGTTTGTGAGTTCCCCGTAAATATCCTGCTCCTATTTTATCTCATTAAACTTTTTAATTGTCTTATCCTTTACATGCAGCCCGCCCATTGTAATCGTTATTGTGACTGTGCTTATTAGAATGTTATTTATGACTTTTTTTTGTAATTCCGATGATGTTGTTGTTGTTCGCTGTTTATGTTTTTGATTTTATTGCTGTAATATGTTGTCTAGGCCTGGCCCCATGTAAGCCACTCCGAGTCCCCATCGGGGAGATGATGGCAGGGTATAAATAAATATTATTATTATTATTATTATTATTATTATTATTATTATTAAGCGGGGAGGTATTTTATGGCGCCATAAAAAGGAAATACCAGAAAATGCTAGCAATCAAAGAATGGAAGAAGTCCGTGATCAAGGGCTCTTCGTCATAGAGGATGGAGCGACAACACCCCCTGTGGCTAGAATTGAACACAACCTACAGGACTCTGAAGTTGGGAAAAATGCCAACATATACCTCTCTCTGTTGTCTCTCCTGTCTGTTTAACGGTATTGAATGTTTGCTGTGTATGTGTCCTGTGATCTGCCCTGAGTCCCCTTCGGGGTGAGAAGGGTGGAATATAAATACTGAAAATAAGTAAAATAATTATATCTTCTGAGATGGATTTGCCAGGTCCTTTTTCTGAAATATAACCTAAAGCACTTGGAATTCATTAGCAATCTTCCATCACACTGGCATAATGTGTGTGTGTATATATATTTATATGTGTGCGTATGTGTGTGTTGTGTGTGTGTGTGTGTGTGTGTGCGTGTATATATCCATACACACACACACACACATACTCACACACATATATAAAATATGGAACCTGCAAAATACAAATATGAAACCTGCAAAATATCAGTATTTTGCAGGTTCCATACACACACACACACACACTCAGAGCTAAGCAAATAGAAGTGTTCCTGGACATCATTGTGGAGTTGGAGAAGAGTTAGTGATGGGCAAAACAAGGCTGCTGGGAGGTGATTACATGTGGTACATAGGACAGTGATTATTGGGGAAAGGGTTTAAAATCTTACAGTGGAAAAAGAAGGGGAGATATCATTCAATGGAAAAGGGGATTAAAATCTGGCAGCAGTGGGAGAGCTTTTGTGGTGGCAAGGTGATAAATGAAATGAGGGGCTGGTGCATACAAGGACATAGATACATAGGGGTAGCAGAGGGAAAGGGTTACTTAAGGAGCAGCTACAAACTTCCAAGTAAACACACTCCTACTGAACTGGAAATATGTATACTTGTATGCATTATGGGGAGAAAATGTACAGCGAAGGTTTGTTCCATTAATAAAACTTCATTTAAATACTGTTCTATCTCCCCAAAGGGACCCACAGTGGTTCTTGTCCTTATTCTGAACTCAGTTTGCCCAAGGGAAACCTATGGCTGGTTATAGCAACTCAAAAGACCAGTATCCACTAATTGCAGTGACGCAAATGTATCTAAACATATAGAAGTTCAATGTATACATACAAATATCAGCAAAACATAGGATTGTTACATTCACATTTAACAGAAATAATTTGTATTGCACTCATAAGATGGAAACCCATATGTGCATTTTTTGTTTGTATGTACTATTCGCATGCATGTATAGGCTTTGCTCCATAGTACTATGCTGCTGACACAAGTGTAATAGAAAATCCTGGTAAATTGACATCCCTAATGCAGGAGTGTTATGTTTAAGTTTCACAGAGGCATCATAAACGTCACAAAAACATTTATTTGGAGGGAGAGACTAAAATAAGATGAGGGAAAGCAGATGGAAAAATTATAGCACAGCAGACTTAACAACATATTGGGTATTCTCTGGCATCACCCCTTATTGTAACATTGACAACTTCACGTGAATAGTCAGAAATGGGGAGCCCCACATTCTAGAGTTATTTATATCATCTTGAAAATACTTGTGAATGTTCCAGTGAGATAATCATGGGGTCTATAGGGAGTATCTTTAGTGGGAAACAAAAGGAGGACTATGTTTCATCAGGGGTGGGGATTATAGTGGTATGGACTGATCATTTTACTTTACATGCTGTTATCAGAAATTTTATCAGTCAACTAAAATAATGCAGCTTTTTTGATGTTACTTAAATTTTAGACAATTTAATACATCTTTTGCCTACATAAAATTTTTATTACTCTTTGATGATTGCTTAAGCGTATTGCAATGTATGCCTTGCTAAGACTGCATGCTATAGCATGGGATATAAATATTTTAATAAATCAATAAATATGCTCAGGTTTCTTTGAAACTGCATGTGGGGAAAATATCTGTGATTACTCTTTCCAAGAATAAGTCTTCTGGTTTTGATAGATCTGTATATCTGGCCATCGGGTTAATCAAAATAACTACACTTGTGTTTTAAGAAATCTATATTAGATGTAATCCTTTATGTTTTCTGAGTAGACCTAGTGTGTGGAGAATAGGGAGACTAATGTCTGAACATTTTGCCACATGTATTGACTTCTACAGGGGTTAGACATTTATTTGTTTGCTTTTACAAAAAACCTGGAATCTAAGGACTTCATCACACTGAAGTAGGGAAGTGTTTGTTAGAGTAGAGCTCAGTCTGACTCAGTTTTGAAATGAAACTGATGATTTCCCTACCTTTACCACACTGTTAAATGCATCCGTGTTACTCAGTTGTGCACAGCATTCTTTCAGTAGATTTGCCATCACACTGCAATCGCTAGGCATGAAAAAAAATCCTCTCTTTGAAATGTCAGTTGTTATATGTCTTCAATTCCAGAAGCGAGGAAGCAGAGAGAGAGAGAGGGAGGGAAGGAGGGAGGGAAAGATGTGATGCACTCTCCCCCCTCTCTCCCTCTCTCTTGGCTGCCCCACAGAGAAGGGTGTGGACCTTGAAAAACTATAACTCCCAGGACTGTGAAGCATGGAGCTATGGTATTTAAAGTAAAGTCCAGCTGCATTCATTTCACAGTGTAGATGCACCCAGAGAAGGTACATGGAAATGCAATTCCCAATACTTTCTCTTTGTGTATATTTTACACACATTTGTGATCTATTGCATTATTTTTAACACCCAACTCTGTAGAGAACTTAAAATTATAAGGACAAATTTGTGACATAAACCAGCAGTGAGCTGCCCTTTTAAACTCTTATTAAAACAAAATGTTGTACTGTGAATGAATAATGAATGGAAGCAGCAATAGCAGCTCAAGAGACGCATGCAATCAGCAGGGAGCATATTATCAAATCCTCACAGAGGCATCTCAGGCTTTCTCAAACTTATTTATCCTGCTGCTCAATCAAACTGATGCAAGCCAGGTACCATTTCAATCCTTCCATCTTGTATATGTGTGTGCAGCTTCAGCTATGGTGTGTGTGTGTGTGTGATCTTTAAAAACCAAACACATACCCAGACATTGATGTCACATTCATTTCATGGTGTGTTGATGTGAAAATAGTCCTTCAGCATAGGACTCAGTCATATATTCCTCCTCCCCAAACTCAATATTATTATTGCTCTGTCTTCAAGTATCATTAACAACAACTTATTTCTTTTGCTCATCTCCTTTGGGAGGACATAGCTGAATCAATACAGGATTGTTATTTGAACAAGACACCTCTCTTCTCCTGTTTTCAGACCATAATTTGGTTGCATTCACCACCAACAATGAAGAAAAATGTGTAAGGGAGCCCATGGCTATGTAAATATACATCTCAGGCAACACTTAGGACCTCATAAGATGGAGATTGTCCTCACTTTCTACACAAGTTAAAGATGGAATCCTGTATATCCCATCAAATGACTCACAGCTCGTTCCATGGATTGCCCATGGGACTCCGTCTCCACAGTGTGTAGAAATGGGTGGATTTTAAAGAAGGTCTGGAATTGACTTCATTTGTCTCCTTGTATTTAGAAAGAGATACTTTTTCATGGGAGTACCTATGCTTGAGAGACGAAGCAAGAATGACTTGAGTATCTCATAGAGTACAGTATGACCTCCATACTCATGATTTCACCTACCTGTATCTGACAAAATATGGCCTTTCTAGGGATTTTCTAGGTCTTTCAGGTGATTATGTCATATATTTCTACCAAAAGTCACCACTGAGTCACCCGGGAGGAGCTAAAAATTCTATGGAGAATATCTCTCTAGGAGTGGAAACCTCTTTAGGACTTTTATAAGTCCTTCATTGTTAACTTTATGGCAATGTCAAGTGAAAGTCATTCATTTCAATAAGGTTTGCTATTATGCATAGCTTTCTTTTTCCACTGTATGTTCAGGAATGTACAGTGGAAACAGAAAACTATGCATAATAGCAAACCCTAATGATCTTCTGCTGATCTAGGGGTCGCACTATACAATAATAATATATTTGTTGATATGTAGAGTTTGCTCTTCTTAGGATCTACTACTACTTGTTTTTTTCCTGCATAAGGTAGTTGCTTTTTCTGTGTCCTAGGAAGACGCAGCAACTTGTCTGCACAATTATTGTAAGCAGACCCACATTCATAAAAGTCAGCACCAGAGACATTTATAAACCAAGTTAGGATTTTCTTATGACCTGTCTCTGAATAGATTTCCAAAAACATGCAAACATACTGTTTTATTACAGCTCCCAGAATATTAATTTTCTTTCAATATACACAAACTCATTACTGAATGGCTCTACTTGACACTATAAATACCCAATATTTTCCTATAACAACGTAGTACTTTCCTGTTTATGTCTCCCCTCCTCTCCTTGTTTCTCAGGTCTCCAAATTTATACTGCAAGCTGTTTAGAACAGGGAAATATCTCCTATGTATAGTGATAACGTTATATAAACATACTGCAAGTATCTGCATATTTATCTTTATTTAAGAGAGATATGCAGATACGTACGTACTTATTTAATAGCCAATTCCAAAAGAACAGATCCATCTAATTAATGAATTTTACATAGAAGCTGACTTACTATTCAGCAATTTATTAAACGGCTCAATTGTAGCTGGAATAAGCAATTACATTTAGGTGATAATTGTCTATATATGGATACATGACTCATGTATGACATTATGAAGCCTTCAAAAACTGCACCACAAGAGCTGCTGATGTATGTCTTCATGCCACATTGTTCTGGAAAAGAGATGTCAGATGGCATCTCTGGCCTTCCCCAGAATTAAAGTTGATCTGGCAAAGAAGTTGCGGCCCATTGTCTGGACTCCTCTAATATTCTAATGCGGCTCAAGCTTTTCTTCAAATTTTACAGTAAGGGATTGTCTACAAGGGTGAACATTCTCATCCTGTATATGTTATTGGCATATAAGATGATGTTCTTGAGGATTTGGATCTAATTCATTTTTCCATCCCTGAGGATTTAAATCTGGGATTTTAGTAGCTTTAGCAGAGTCAGGTGGGTTGGCAGAGTGGATGGCACAGAAAGATGGGAGGTTCCCTGATCTATCTGCATATAAATACCAACCACTTCACTAAGCTTAATGGGGTTGGCCAATGTATATATATTGCATGTAGACATTCATATTGAAGGAAGATGTTGACAAGCTGGAATGTGCCTAGAGAAGGGTGACTAAAATGATCAAGGATCTGGAGAACAAGCCCTATGAAGAGCTGCTTAAAGAGCTGGGCATGTTTAGCCTGCAGAAGAGAAGGTTGAGAGGAGACAAGATGGCCATGTATAAATATGTAAGGGGAAGTCATAGGGAGGAGGAAACAAGCTTGTTTTCTGCTGCCCTGGAGACTAGGATGTGGAACAATGGCTTCAAACTACAGGAAAGGAAATTCCACCTAAACATGAGGAAGAACTTCCTAATTGTGAGAGCTGTTCAGCAGTGGAACTCTGCCCCGGAGTGTGGTGGAGGCTCCTTCTTTGGAGACTTTTAAGCAGAGACTGGATGGCCATCTGTCAGGAACACTTTGAATGCAATTTTCCTGCTTCTTGCTAGGGGGTTGGACTGGATGGTCCACAAGGTCTCTTCCAACTCTGTGACTATGATTCTAAGTCATGGTGGTGCCCTAAGTTGATCCCATCACTGGGTTTTCTTGGCAAGGTTTGCTCAGAAGAGTTCTGCCTTTGCCTTGGTATGAGGATGAGAAAATGTGGCTTGCTCAAGGTCACCCAATGGGTTTCCTTGGTCTCCAGAATCCAAGTTCAGCAACACTGAAACCAACTGTAGCACACTGGCTTTCTGTGATAGCACAAAGTAACAACAAATCAAAGTAGGGCTGTAAAGATGGAACTGAAGACGTCTCCAAGTTTCATCCACTATAACCCATTTCTTTCTTCTTGGTATTTCATTTTCTTGCCTACCCCCTGGGTCAATTAGATTTTGAGGTTCTGTTCTTGTGTCCTGTCACCAAAATGCATTTCCTCACCTGGTTCTTTGCTCAGCCACTCATGTTTATGTTCTCTGAAGGGCAGTTTGAAGTTAAGCAGGAGCCATGTTTCTCATAAATCTTAAGTAGAGACCCTTTACGTGAATTAAAGTATAACTCACTCCTTAGAGGTTTAAAAATGTTCCAAAAATAACTCCCAAACCTTTGCCAATGTTGATATTGCCAGAATTTCCATGGAAAGCATTATTGCTACGGAAGGGTTGATGCCAGTCAGCGTACGAATAATGGCCGTCCAAGCCCTTCTCCTCTTCCTGCTTCAGCTGATTTGTGGCAGAGTTTTCCTTTTGGGGGGACAGGGTGGAGTGTGGGAGAAATTATTAGGTTAGTGAAATGAAATCATGTTCCCAAGTTCAGGAGAATCATCAAGACTTTATTTATTAATTTTTTGCAAAAAGCCTTTGACAAATATGTCTCACCAGAGACTCTTAAGGAAACCAAGCAGTCATGGACCAAGATGTGAAGTGCTGTGACAAGTTCACAACTGGCTGGGGAATCGAAAGCAGCAACCAAGGGCAGAAGTATCAGCTGAGGAGTATGGAAGAAAGGGAGCATAAGGAGGTGAAATACCCATGACCAAAAATGGAGGAAATGCATTACTAAAAAAGTGGGAAGTGGCAGATTTGCATGGGGGTTATACATGGTAATTTATGATAATTTCTAAGTATGGGAACCTACTGGGTATCTTTGGATGAATCATACACTTTACACTTTAATCATACACTGTACCATGAAGCTGTGGACAAGTCTACATAGGGACCACCAAACGCAGCGCCCAGACACGCATCAAGGAACATGAAGGCACTGCAAACTACTCCAACCAGAGAAATCAGCCATAGCAGAGCACCTGATGAACCAACCTGGACACAGCATATTATTTGAGAACACAGAAGTGCTGGACCACTCTCCCAACCACCATGTCAGACTACACAGAGAAGCCATTGAAATCCACAAGCAGGTGGACAATTTCAACAGAAAGGAAGAAACCATGAAAATGAACAAAATCTGGCTACCAGTATTAAAAAACTCAAAAATTACAACAGCAAAATAACAGAGGGGAAACAAACATGCACATAAAATCACTCTCAACAAAAGATTCCCCCCAGGCACTTCCAAGCCATTGAATGTTAATCAAGGTGATCAGCTGAAACATTCACACCTAGCCCCAGCAGACAAAAGTCCTTTGTCTCACCCTGGTCATTCCACAGATATATAAACCCATTTTTCCTACTTCCAACAGACCTCACTACCTCTGAGGATGCTTGCCATAGATGCAGGCGAATCGTCAGGAGAAAAAAAAATTGCCTCCAGAACATGGCCATATAGCCCGGAAAAACCTACAACAACCCAGTGATTCCGGCCATGAAAGCCTTCGACAATACATACACTTTTAGTTCCACCTCCCTCCCCCCCCCATTATAGATTTGCCTTTGGGTTACCATAAGATGGAAACAACTTGAAAGCACACATCAGCAACTATCGCAGATGTGTATGTAAAGAGGTTTAGGAATAATTGCTATAATTTGTATCTGATAGTATTGGCAGATTCTAAACTGATGACTACCTCTGCATTTGCTCAGTCTCCTGCCCTATTGCATTATCCGACTGTAATTCCAGTTTAGCTACCATGACTGCATCCTAAGGTATTCTGGGATTTATAGTTTGGTGAAACACAAGAGTTTGCTTGCTTAGAATTCTAAGTACTCCTCCAAAAACGGCAAATCCCAGCATTCCCAAGTTAAAGTGGGAAAGTAGTGTTGTAATTGTGTAATGTGAAAAGTCGTCAGGCTCTATTGAGGAAGAATTCCAAGGCTTTCTCTTCTTACAGCTCTCTGGTATTAAAAAAAATTGTGAAAATTTTCGAAACACAATTTTCTATTTTGCCCCAGAAAGTCCCAAAAATGCCTTTTAGAGGGTATTTGGGTGCAAAATATTGTTTTTTGTGTATAAGAGCAGGTGTGGCCCTTCAACGTTTTCTGGAGAGGTAATAGTCTTCCAAAATTACAAACCTCTCTTCTAGATTAATGCATATTGTCTGGCATCATTCGGCATTTGTGGATTTCCTCTAAGTACAAAATAAACAAGTGGGAGGAAAGGAAGTTTTTTTTCTGTTGATAAAGCATATTTTAAAGCTATGTTTTTCAGGGCAAGTCTACATCAGGCACATAATGTCCTTTGGTCATGAGAGAGAAGGAAATGCACATAAGGCACATAAGAGAAACTTTTTACTATAGCTCAACCCTTCTTGTTGTTATGGGGAAAGTACTGGTGAAGGGGGAAAATGATGATGGACAGCACTCTCTAAACATGTCTTTGAAGCTTGATGGTCTTGGAGGGAAACCAGGTTGTTCCAAAACTGCACTTTTTCAAAAGCTGTTGAATAAACCTTTTTTCCCCCTAAAAGAATATATTGATGTCTTTGAAAGTTCCACTTGTATGCAAAGGAAAGAATTGCATGAGAACTTGTTTTCATACCCTCCATCCCAAACAAACTTTGGTTACCTATCAACAGTGGTAACTGGTGTAAGGATACCAGAAACCAATGTAAATCAGGTACGGATAAAGCTTTCAAAAACTTTAAGTCTCCTAAACTTTTAATGCTAGCTAGAAAGGGATATTTTTGTTCTTCACATTATATTTGGCTTGTGTATTACTGAATAATTCAGCAAAACACAGTTGCCCGTACCCAGCTCCATTTGCATGCACTACACTATACCACTCTTAGCTTACCATCACCAACCTTCTCTTAAGCAGACCTTCAAAAGGTGTCTCTAGCAGATGCAAGAGACAGTGCACTAATGTTCCTGTCATAAAAACTTAATTTACTTTTTTTTTATCATGTAAGAAGTGACTAGAAAAACTGCAAGTCACTTCTGGTGTGAGAGAATTGGTCATCTGCAGAGACATTGCCCAGGGGACACCCGGATGTGTTACCATCCTGTTGGTGGCTTCTCTTATGTCTCCGCATGGAAAGCTGGAACTGACAGATGGGAACTCACTCCATCTTGCAGACCCGAACCATTGACCTTCAGGTCAGCAGTTCAGCCGGGACAAGGGTTTAATCCATTGGGTTGTTGTAGGTTTTTCGGGCTGTATGGGCATGTTCTAGAAGCAATCTCTCCTGATGTTTCACCTGCATCTAAGGCAGACATCCTCACAGGTTATGAGGTCAAACTTTACAACCTCTAAGGATGCCTGCCATAGATGCAGGTGAAACGTCAGAAGAGAATGCTTCTAGAACATGGCCATACAGTCCTATAAACCTACAACAAAACAGTGATTCCAGCCATGAAAGCCTTTGATAATTCATCTACATGGATTATTCATAGTGCTCCTCAATTGTTAAGATTTCAAACTACTGGAGTGTGCAGAATATGGGCATCAGTAGTTTAGTTGAACCTAACAGTCTGAAATGTCATTACTTTCCAATTACTGTGGGAGGGAGGTGTTGTGCCATTTCCCAGCTTCTTCAGTATGCACTGAGCTCAAGCTGAGCCCAGCCAAAATCATCACAGTAGAGGAGAGGGTTTACAAGTGTGAATTACACCAGTAATAATATGCTGTGAATCCTATTGTTAACCCTAAATAGAACAGAACGTTAACAAGTAGGATTGTGGTGTGAGTTGGCTCACCATCACCAATTGATCCAATGGTTCTTAATTTGGATTAAAATTAAACCATGGTGTAAAATATATTTGTAATCTCTTCTTATAAGTATCTGGGATGAATTTTATTTACTTATTTATTTATTTACAGTATTTATATTTTGCCCTTCTCACCCCAAAGGGGACTCGGGGCAGATCACAGCACACATATACGGCAAACATTTGATGCCTATTATACAATGACAAGACAGACAATAGATAGAGGTATATATAGGCTTTCCCATCTTGTTTGTAAACTTCCTCTTTTTTTCTGGTTGAAACGCCTGCCTAAAATACCTTTGATGCAGTTCCTATTCATCTGTTCACATTTGTTTTCAAACTGCTAGGTAGGCAGAAGCTGGGCTAAAGGTCACGTGCTCACCCTGATCCAGGCTTCAAACTGCCAACCTTCTAATTGGCAAGATTTATTGCGGCTTAGTGATTGACTTGCAGTGCTAAAACCCTGCCAGTTTTGGTCTTGAATGAGCAACCAACTGATCTCTCTTTGTGGAGGCAAAAACAGCTAGAACTTTTTGGTTGTTCTGGATCAGCACATCAACCTGTGTTTTTTGGACTGTCCTTGTGAGACGTGGGAAGTAAGAACTTTGCTCTATCTTTATTTTTTGTACTTTTTGTATCTTTCTGTTGACATTAATCAAATTAGATTATGTAGTATTGGAAGAAGATCCAGCCACTCGTATAATGCCTCCTGGGTTTTGCACAAATCTGTGTCTTCAGATGAAAGATAAATTCTGGTCATCCAGGTACCATAAAAAATAGGGCAGATAAATTTAAGTTCCTGAAAACCTTTGGTTCAATTGGTTAAACACTGGGTTTGTGGCCAGAGACTCAGTTTACAGTGAAGTCATTACTGTTTATTTTCTTTAAAAATTATATATTTTTTAAACAAGATCTGGAATTAGAACATTATGGTGGAGAATGCACTAAAGTAAATGATTGCCTTGAAAGGAGGAATAGCTGCCATCTGACTTAATTTGTTAACAAAAATTAACAGATCTTACTAGTTTATGTTATAAACCAGATATAGAATTGTGTGTATGGTTCATGATGAGAGGAGTATCATATCTCTGCAAATGTCATCTGTAAGCAAGGAATGCTGGCTTTTCGACTGTACTTTGAATTGGGAGATAGTTGCATTATCTGCTTTGAAGTGGATTATCCACATTAAAACAGTGGATGTGGCTCTTAATGAGTCATGCTGCATTACCACAGGATGTCTATTACCTACACCACTGGAAAACTTACACTGTTTAGCCGGTATTGTACCACTTGACATCTGTTGGGAAGTAGCAGCCAATAATGAAAGGACCAGGGCAGTGACATCTCTGGCCCATTTTCTGTTTTCTGTTCAAATATCAGCCAGCACGCCAATCCCTTAAATCAAGAAATAGCTTTCTAAGATCTATAGAGATACTCACAGGAACACATCAGCAAACGAGAGTCCAAAAGTGGCAGGCTAAAACCCAGAACCTCAATAAGTGGCTGATACCAGATGAGAGACTTTCTTCTGGACACATAGAAGACTGGATGACTTGGAAGGCACTGAACAGACTGCTCTATGGCACCATGAGATGCAAAGCCAATTTTCAGAAATGGGGCTACAAAGTGAAGTCCATCACATGCAAGTGTGGAGAAGAACAAATCACAGACCAGTTACTACAATGCAGCCTGAGCCCTGCCACACACACAATGGAGGACCCATTTACAGTGACACCAGAGGCACTCCAAGTGGCCAGCTTCCGGTCAAAGGACATTTAGTATAATGCCACATGTTTAACTTTGTGTTTTCAAATACATTTTAAATGTACCCTCAATTCACTTCTGACATGGTAACTCCCCCCCCCCCCCAAACTGGATTATATGGCAATGTAGACTAATGTAATCCAAAATAGATAATGTGGATTTTCTGTTTTGATATCCTGGATTATCTGGCATTATCAAGGATTACAGACAAAGTGAATTCAACAGGTGGAGCCTGGGTGATGTGCAACACATGTTGAAATTCCTGCTCGTAGACAACTAAAGGTACATGAGCCCTGTCAGAATGAAAACAGAGTTCTTGTATCTTTAAAAGTTGTGCAGAGAAGGGAATTTGAGCAGGTCTTACTTCCCATGCAACCTGGCAATAAGCTGCATAATGCTCTCTATCACTATAGGTACAAGAATTGTCTCTAGTTTTTCTCTAGCAATCCTATACGCTGTTAAAGGCCATATTACATGCTCCAAAACAGGAACATATGGACTGTAATTTTCAGCAACACGAGGAAGCATAGCTAATGCTGAAGAAGGCTGTGAGTTTGACAGCTTTTTTTCTCAACTGAGTGTGTATTTCTCCGGTGTGTATGTGTGGGAGACTAAAACTGTCCCATATTTAGTTTTTATTTAAAAGCTGTCACTCCTGCAGTAACAGAACCTCATTTTGAATCAAATCATTATTTTATTTATAGGGTTGTCATAAGACTTGATTGCAAATAAACAGCAACAACAAACAGAAGGTTGGACTAAATACCCTACAAAAACAAATCTGTAAAATGTTGTGTGAAATGATCTATTGCCTGCTAAGGCAACAGTTCTTGTCTGGACTTGGGAGCAATGCAGGATCTGCCCTAGCTAGTACTTGGATGGGAGACCACCAATGGATACCAGATGCAGGAGGCTGTATTTCAGAGCAAGGAGCTGACATACAGGACAGACAGATAGAGGTATGTGTGTGCATTTTTCCAACTCCTGCGTCCTGGAGGTTATGCTCGATTCCAGCCACAGGGGGTGCTGTCGCTCCATCCTCTTTGACGATGAACCTTTGATCAGAGACTTATTCCTTTCTTTGATCGCTGGCTTTTTATGGGGCCATAAAATACCTCCGCACTTAAGCGGTGCCGAATTTCTCTATTCACAGCTTGCAGTTGGTTTAGAACTGCTTAGGTGGACAGTAAGCCAGTCTAAAGGTTGGGTGCTCACCCTGACCCAGGTTTGAACTGTCAGCTTTTCATTTGGGAAAGATCTATTGCTGGTGATTAACCAGCTGTGCTAAAGTCTGGCCTTTTGAAGGCGCATTCACATTTAATAAGACAAACTGAAGCTTCTGCACCATTCATACTCTTTCTCTTTTATTTCTCTTCCCTTTTTTCCTACACCTGCTATGTCCAGATGTTTAACGTCATGGCTATGAGAGGGGCAGGCCGCCTACAAAATCATTAGAGAAATAAAGCAACTGCTGCCTCTTTTGGCATAGGCACATCTCTGGGCATCAATGGGCTCCTTTTCCCACTGCTCACCTTCAGTTCAAAGAGCGACAGCCATGTAGGAAAGTTGGTGATACATAATCATCATCTCTCTTTCTTATTTATAAGGATGTGAAAAAAAGAGAAAACCAAACAGTCCTGGCTTAGTAGTTACAAAATGCCTCAGAAGAATACAAATTTGGAAAACCAAAACCACACCTGATTTTTCCATCAAGATCTTAGCTGTTCTTATTTTGGTTCTGAAAAACCACTAAGAGCTTGCAGGGAAGCAATAATTCATCATCCATCTCCAATACAAAGCAAGACTTCCTTATGATGGCCAATTTCCTTTCAATAGTGGGATTAGTGGTTTTGTTGGCTTTGGGTACTAATCAAGATTTAAAGCTCTCAAAAAGAAAAAGGATAATGTTGGGTGTTCCCAAGAGCAGAAAGAAATAAAAACACTCTCCCTCCCTAAATATTTAATAATAGCTTTAACGTGATTAAAATATGTGGTTGCAACCATGAATTTTATGGGTAGAGTTGATTTTGGTTCTATAAAACCTGGATATAATTGTGGCAAAGACAGCCTGGTTATTCAATATGGAGAAAAGATGCCTGCTGACTTGCCAGTTTACAAGGGTCATGCTTTTCCTAGTGGATTTTCCACTTTCTAGGTTCAATCCCAGCTCATATTAAACAGCTCTGGTCAAAAAACAACATGCAAACTGAGCTGTCAAACTGATTTTCCTGTAAATGTATACAACATGTGGCAGTATGATGCAGTTCCTGTTGAAACAAACCACTACAGTCCTGCCATTTGGCTTAGGAGTTGGCCAGGTTGAAAGCAGTATGATCTGTCTCTCCTACTTCTGCCCTACTTTGGCAACACATCAAATAATTATCAAGATGGCAAGCTTGGCTCCAGGTGTTTTGACCTCTTCATGGATTAGAGCCTAAACAGCTGTCAGCATGGCTGGCTCAACAGATTTTCCAAACTGGAGTGAAGTAGAAGATGTTGGACTTTCTCCATACAGCTTGCCCTATCATTAGGCATAGTGAGGGGAATGTTTTGTGTGCTAGAAGTTTGCGACAGCAATAGTCGCCCCGTCAGGGCTGAGTTAGCCATTGAGCCAAATAAGCACATGCTTAAAGCACCAAGGGAAGGAGGGGACACCAAACACATTGTTATTGCTGGATTTACCATAGAGCATAAGGTACAAATGTTGCAGCTGAACCAGGCCCCACACAAAGGGGCTTTCACAATAAAAGACTTTGCAATTAGAAAAAAAGTAGGAATTTTTTTTTCAAGTATCAATAAAGTAATAATAATAATAATAATAATAATAATAATAATAATAATGATAACAACAACAACAACACTTTATTTATATTCTGCTCTTCTACCCATGGGGACTCAGAGCAGATTACAGTGTAAACAGATACTTGCAAACATTCAGTGCCTTGTTACAATACAATGAGACACACAAACACAAACAAAGGCAGAGGCTTCTCCTTTCATTTCTCTACCTCTGGGGAGGTGCTGTTCTCCATTTCCAAGCCGAGGAGCCTGCATTTTCATCTCTTGGTCATGTTACCGGCATGACTGCTTGGAGCGTCTTATTAAAGTGGAGGTATACACAAATAGACATTATTTTCTATTCCAAAGTTTTGCTTCATTTTGAAAAATAAAAAAATGATTTTGCAGCTGGTAGTTGCAAATATACTGAATTGGGTTATATATGGGGACATCAACATATTTTAAATGTTTATTCCTTCTAGAGATCTTAACCCAGCCCCGAGCCCCCTGGTTGTAACTCATGAACTCCATGGTGTTGTAGCACAGAATTGTCCATGCCCTGGAGCCTTTATTGAGGCCTTACACTAGTCTATTGCCACAGGGGTTTCTATCTCATTGCTAGAATTAAAAAGCCAGTCCAGGCAGCCTTTGTGTGGGCACTGACTAGGAAGTTCCACCTTTTTCAGAGTTCCAGATCAGGTGGAGATTATCCACAGGTAGAAGAGGCTCTCCTTTTCACACCTCTAATTCTTCAATTGAGGAGGGCGATGGTACAGGAAGTACAGCGGACGATGCTAGTGCATTCTCCACTCTTTTCAATGTTTGGTGAGTAAGATTTATAATTTCTTAATAGAGTTTGGGACTGGCTTGTATTTTATTAAATGTGAGCGCAATGAGGTCAAAATGAAATATAAGATGTGCATGATGTTACTTGGTTGATGTCGAAGGTAATGGTTTCTGGTTACTTTTTAAAGGGCTTTTTAGAGGCGTTTTGACAGGAATTTGAAGACATTTATACTATTCTCTTACTAACTCTAATGTTTCTTTTTCCAAAGGAAAAAAAAGAACCAAAGTAATGGAAAAACAGTGAGCAATGAAATGCACAAGACAGCTAAATGTTATACTAAACAGGGGAATAAGTGATGAGAGCACTTCTTTAAAACACTATAATGAGTAATTATTTAAAAATTATTAATAATGAAAATTCATCTACAAAACTTTCATGAAGTGAGTGAGCCAAGTGGAGTGGACAGAACATTGAGTGATTATGTATTGAGGAAATCCAAGATGCAAATGGATGGAAGCTTGGAAAACTTACTCTTTTTGCATACGATCCCTTTGCATATTGATTTTTCAAATTAATAAGGCTATGTCTTTACCTTTTTGGACTACCATTTGCAGATGTCCCCATGCTGGTTGTGTGTTTTTTTCACTGAGTTGTAGCTCCGTAAAAGTAATGTTTCTAAGTTCTGCTATAGACCTGATCAAAACAGAAAAAGGTGAAGCGGTTGACATCTGGAATGACATATCCCTGCACATCTGCTTGTGAGTTTCAAACATACATTAGAGCCAAAGAGTGATAATATTTTGGCCCAGTTTTTTAGGAGAGACAGCAACCTTTTTCTTATTTTGCATATTTATTGCTATATGTATAGAGTCATATTCAAAGCTTGGCTTGGGTTTCATTTACTAGAAACATGCCAACATTTTTCTCTTTGTTTCTTGCTGGAATATTGGCTGTGTTGTTGGTCTTTCTGGCAGCCTCATATCCACCAGTAAATTTGGCTGAGAGGGGAGCATGTCACCAATTAGATGAAGCTACCTTTTGTTTCTCTGACGGTTAAGAATGGGAAAGTAATTTGATGTAAAATATAATATTTAAGACCCTATAGGGAACCAGGTTTATACTCCTTTTTTTTTTTTTTTACAAAAACAGAGCCAAAGAAAAATCTCAAAGAAGTATAAATATTAGAATAAGCTTCTTCAAATCTATGCTGCCTGATTCCATCAACTAATAGAGTTGTCTGGATAAATGGTAGAGCAGAAAAGTCAAATTTCTTAATAATGCAGTAAAACAAATGGGATTACCAGAGAGTAGATTTGATTCTTGATAAAAAAAATTATTGGGCCCCCCAGTTAGTTGTCAGTGTGCTCAAACACTAATAGGGAACCCTCTTTCATGTTCGTTCAGGTAGAAACTAGATCTATACAAGGTAGATCCATATAAACCGCACCTCAAGTCTCATGAAAGAAGAATCTCTTAGTCCCAGAGGATCCCATGGAGATGTTGAACAAAAGGGAACTACTGAGCAAAACATTAACATGCAGCACGCCCACCTTCCAAACAGCCTCCTGATCACCTACTACAGGGGTCCTCAAACTTTTAAACAGAGGGCCAGGGCACAGTCCCTCAAACTGTTGGAGGGCCGGATTGTAATTTGAAAAAAGCGTAAATTCCTATGCACACTGCACATGTCTTATTTATAGTGCAAAAAACACTTAAAACAATACATTAATTAAAATGAACAACAATTTTAACAAATATAAACTTATTAGTTTTTCAATGGAAGTGTGGGCCTTCTTTTGGCTGATGAGATAGGATTGTTTTTCTTGTTGTTGTGTGCTTTCAAGTTGTTTCAGACTTAGATGGACCCTGAGTGACTAAATGACCTTGGGGGTCTGTATCTGGCCCTCGGGCCTTTGTTTGAGGACCTACTATATGAATATTCCAATAGCAACAGCAACTTCTGGGGGTTTTGGCTGGCAGCACTAGATCATGAATAATCAAAACCACGAGTGTGGAACCCATGAAAGTGAATGGGTAACTATTTTTAAAGCAGATTTTGAATGAGGCATTGTATTTGCGGCACCTTTGCCCCATCGGACATGTTTCCCAAGGCCCTGAGCATGTATAACTGGAGAGCAAGAACCAGAGAAAAGGAAGTTTCCAAGACCAACTTCAGGGCTCTTGGCTGAGTGTCAAATGAGTGCTACATGGTGATCACTATAGAGCAGTAGTTCTCAATCCGTGGGTCCCAGATGTTTTGGCCTTTAGCTTCCAGAAATCCTAACAGTTGGCAAACTTGCTGAAATAGAAATAGAAGGCCACAGGAGTTACCTGATCTTTCCATGAGTAGGAAAGATTATCTACCCCAACATCTAGTAACATACAGGGTGGAGAACTTATTGCAAAACATTTTGGAAAAAATTTGGTAGTTAAAGGCACAGTATGGATTCAGTATCCCTTCTCACCACTCCACTCAAAAACATTACTTTTAAAAATTGATTTCCATTTAAAAAAGGTCAATAGTTCATTATGCATGTGTTTGAATTACAGAATTTCACCCCTAAAAGTGAAATGGTTTCTGTGGCAAACAAAGTGGAAAGGCAAATGGGAAACTTCTTACTGGGTATTCAAAGACAAGCATTTGGACAAATGCACGGCCATAGCCACAAAATATTTTGGCTGTCCTTTTGGCAACATTTGTGGAGGAAGTTCGTTTGAGTTCATTGGGGATGTGGTAACAGACAACAGAACAAGACTGGAACTCAAAAGCAAGGGAGAATTCACAGTTTGGCCATTAATCTGCTATATTTTGTCAGCAAGCTTAGCATTTCTTTTTCGTGTAAAGGTCATTATTTTCCTTAGTGTTTCACGCAATGGGTAATGGCAATGTCTACATGAACAAACAAGCATTTAAAGTAAAAATAATTCTAATTTGAATTTGGCAACAGAAATCAAATTAATTTGATTACAGTGTAATTGGTAAGAAAAAATCAATTATTTTTAAGTATAGGCACAATCTTTCTTTTATGGAAAAGCATGATTTTCTTCTTGTTTTTTATGCAGACTTTCTTCAGAAGTGTAAACATTTTGAATTTTGAAATTCTTCATGACAGTCCCTCAGAAGGTACATCTCAAGGACTATCCATCTCTCTGTCCCCGTCTCTCCCACCTCATACTATATATGAGCATCTGTACACATACAGAAACATAGATGTTGCATTGCAATGGACAGCTCATGATAATGGGGACATTTATACTGAACTATTATAGCACATGATGTTAATTGCTGTGGCTCCATCCTGTAGAATGTTGGGAATTGTAGTTTGGTGAAATTTTGGCTGAGAATGCTGAAGGCTACAGAGAACTCTTATTCTCAGGATTCCATAGGATGGGGCTATGATAGTTACATGGATGTCAGGTCAATATAATTGTGTGGAGTAGGTACACCAAATCTTTATATATAAAATCTCAGCCTGCATATGATTGTACTTGCAAAACTCAGAAAGTTGTTGATCAATTGACTTGACATTTCAACACAACATTGCATTCCAATATGCCCGTGTTTTTATAGTAAAATGAAATTTTGACATAACATTGCATTTGAATCCACGCGTATATTTAGTGTAAAACTAGAAGTCTGGGAATAGACAAAGTGGAATCTGTGTGCCCAAAGCAATCACTTACAGCCTAGTTTTCATTTTACCTCAGCAGTATAAGAAATGAAAACTGAGCTCTAGCAACCAATTGCTACGCAGCTTTCCTTTTACCACAGCAGTAAAAGAAACATCAACCTATCACTGAGCAGCTTTCATTTTACCTCAGCAGTATAAGAAATAGCAACCAATCACAGTGCAACTTTCCTTTTATGTCAGCAGTATAAGAAATACCAACCAATCACAGAGCAGCTGTCCTTTCACCTCAGCAGTATACGCAATGAAAACTGAGCTCTAGAAACCAATCGCTATGCAGCTTTCCTTTTACCACAACAATAAAAGAAACAACAATCCATCACTGAGCAGCTTTCATTTTACCTCAGCAGTAGAAGAAATAACAACCAATCACAGTGCAACTTTTACGTCAGCAGTATAAGAAATACCAACCAATCACAGAGCAGCTGTCCTTTCAGCAGTATAAAAAATGAAAGCTGGGCTGTGATTGGTTGCTATGTCATACCACTCATTCCGACCGTCATGGCGTTTGAGTACTAACAACTTCCAATACGCCTTGTGTTTTCTATGACTACCAATAAAGCACAGGGGAAATCTTTGCAAATGTATGGTTTGAAATTAAGAAAACAATTGCTTCTCTCATGGGCACTTAGACGTTGCACTCTCCAGAGTTGGTAAATCATCAGATCTTTATGTTTATGCAGAAAACAGACAAATCAAAAATGTAGTCAATCCACTAGCTTTACAATTAATAATGGTTTCTGTAAAAAGTCACTTATTCTTTCCTTTCCTTTCCTTCCACGTAGACACAGCAATGCATGGCAGGGTATTGAATTGAATGATATGTTTTCTCGGTAAATCTATGTTCGCAGCAATACTTTTATTTACTGTATCATTTATTTCATATCAGACTGAGCCACAGTGAAGCGTGATCGGGTTTTGCTAGTATCTTACAGTTGTGGGAAAAAATCTACCCCTATCATCCCATTACTGTAGATTTCTGTTAAGCAGACAGCAACCAGGGAAACCTGAGGGAACTGTGGAACGTAACACACCATTCCTGGTAATTAACAAGCTCTGCTATTTCAATCCTATCAATCCTGGAAGCACAATGTGGGTCTGATAAAAGCACAACGTGTTTTTATCAGAAATATTTTGAGCCCGGGGAGTGCTATGTGTGTGTCATAGCACTCCCTCTGCCCACACCCCCACATGTGTGCACCATTTTTCAGAGATCTTGCTGCTAATAAATATTACAGGTATGAAAACAGTCTCCTATTTGCCCCAGGGCTCTTTACAGTATGAGTTATGGCACTATGGTTCCACTTTAATTGCCAATGCAACATCTTATGGATTCCTGGGATCTGTAGTATGGTAAGGCACTGGAGCTCTTTGGCAGAGAAATCAGAAGGCACCGTTCTACATTGCAAATCCCAAAACTCCATAGAATGCAATCATGGCAATTACGCTGGAATCATAGTGCTATAATTGTGTAATGTGACACGGTCCTCAGAAACAATTTGAATTTCTCAAGCATTTCTGTTAAATGCTTGAAAAACCTCAAGGGGCTCTGTGAATTTACACTAGGAATGTTCACAAAACACCAGATGGTTTTCATAGGCTCCCTCCCTCCTTCTAATCCACCTTTTACAAAGTTAAGGAGTATTTTTTGTCATTGTTCTTACTTGGGAGGGATAGGAAGGGTAGTGGGGAAGAGCCCCTGGTGTGTCTCATCCAAACTGAGCTGATGCCGAGTGACTTTCTGAACCCCTATTTTCAATATTTACTTCATCCTAGATGAGGATGAGGATGGTGATACAGACAAGAATATGTGAAAAATGGACATTATTTTGTATTACATGTACTGTATTAAAGGGGGGGAAAAGAACAGGCAGAAAAGGAGATAAATAGTTCCTCCATATTTTCACCTATTAAAACCCAAAACATGCGTAATTTCTTTTTGGCTTCTCTTCATTTCGACGGCAGAAAAATGAGCCCTATGAAAAATCTCCCAAGAGAGGGGAATTGTTTTTATGATCTCAATGATTTCTTCATTATCCCACATTCCTAGTCATCCTAAAACTAAAAATTAATAAAAACCTTTTCAGAAGAACTTTTCACCCCCTCTATAACTGGCTTTTCACTTTTGCTTCAAAGCTGCCCCCTATTTATTTTGCTGGCTTCTAAAGTATTGTTTGGGGATTAAAGGCAATAAATTCTCAAAATAATTGCTCCCAGTTTGTTGTGTAACATTTTACTTATATTCCCTGGAATATGCCGTCTGGAATCTCTGGGTACAATTGATCAGGGGCGTCTCTAGTACAGCCAGTGAAATGAAGGGGACCTGAATTAGAGCAAAGTGGAGGTATCTGCAACTCCCATTCATTTCTTGATACCTTTACAGGACATAGGGTAAAGGTAAAGGTTTCCCCTGACATTAAATCTAATCATGTCCAACTCTGGGGGGTGGTGCTCATCTTCATTTCTAAGCCGAAGAGCCGACATTGTTCACAGACACCTCCAAGGTCATGTGGCCAGCATGACTGCAAGGAGTGTCGTTACCTTCCCAGAGAAGTGGTACTTATTGATCTACTCACATTTGCATGTTTTCGAACTGCTAGGTTGGCAAAAGCTGGGCCATACAGCAGGAGCTCACCCTCTCCCTGGATTCAAACCACCTACCTTTCGGTCAGCAAGTTCAGCAGCTCAGAGGTTTAACCCACTGTGCCACCAGGGGGCTCTTCTACGGGACATAATCCAAGTATATATTGCCCTGCACAAACTTTGCGGATTCTCTGTTTTGTAAATGATAACATTTGTGAGCATGGTGCTGTTTGCAAATGGAATGACCCAAAGCGACTGACTGGTGTGATAAGTTCTTATAAACGACAGACACAATACAACACAGTGCAGAGATGTACATGTGCATGTGCATGTATGGGTCTTCAGGTCACCTGTTGAATTTTGGCAACCCCATTAATTTCATAGGGTTTTTTTTTCCCTAAAGGAAAGGAATACTCAGAGATAGTCATAATAGTCCTTCCTCTGAAATATAGGCAACAGCATTTGGGATTCGTTGGTGTTTCCCTACCAAGTTCAAACTGAGCCTGGCCCTGCTAAGCACCCAAGGTCTGGTACCTTTAGGATATTTGGGCTACAAGGGACAGATAACACTTGCCAAACAGCAGACAAATATGTGGATGGGTTTTTGTGCAAGAGAGCTTTTCCATTTGAAGAGTATCTGAAAAATAATATGCTCTGAAATGACCCTGCTTGTATAACATAAGAATTAATGCTGTAAAGAAAATTTCAAAACCAGATTGACACCTTCTGTGCTGTATAACTGCATAAATCTGTACTATATTACAGGAGTTGATGCCTCATTTCCCCAACTGTTTCACCTATCAGTCTACCAGTCTGAGAAAGCAATGAGGAAATCAATTTCATAGGTTTGTTTTAATAAAGGAATACATAGAGATAGTTTTACCAATTTCTTCTCCTGAAATAAAGGGCACAATATCAGGTTTTAATTGGTGCTCTCCCATTCAGATTTGAACTCTAGTACAGGCACTTCCCAAATGATGAGCAAGGTATGTTCTGTATTGTCGAACACTTTCATGGTCGGAATCACTGGGTTGCTGTGAGCTTTCCGGGCTGTATGGACAAACGTCAGGAGAGAATGCTTCTGGAACATGGCCATATAGCCCAGAAAATTCACAGCAACCCTATGTTCTGTATGTATGTTCTTAAGTTGAATTTGTATGTAAGTCAGAACACACACACACACACACACATATATATAAAATAAAACTTTATTTGTACCCCGCTACCATCTCCCCAAGGGACTCGGTGCGGCTTACATGAGGCCAAGCCCACAGCACATCAATAAACAAAAGCGGTAACAAATAATCAATACAGAACAGTTAAAATAAAACTCAAAAACAAAAAATGCACAATAAGTAATAATAACAATAACAATAACATACAGCATTTAAAAACCTATGGCCGGGCCAAATGTAATAATTAAAATTTAAAATGCTGGGCATGAACAAGGTAGGGTAAACTAGGATAGGGTTTTTAAGGAAAGATGAGGACATGCAGACAATCCTAAATCAATATTAAAGTGCATTTGAGGACATATTGCTAAGAGTTTTCCTTATTCTGGAAAGGCACACTGGAACAATCACGTTTTCAGGCTCCTCCTATATATATGTTGGGGCATATATATATTTGGTTGGCTTAGGAAAGGGTTCTAGGTATGGGCAATCCATGGTTCTAGATGGTTCTAAAGTACTTACAAAATTAAAGTTCTGGTTTTGAAAACTAGGGGGCGTTGGTGCTTTGCTTCTACAGTGTTGCTAAAGTTTTGGTGGTGAAAATTTCAGAACTCTAACAAAACTTTCAAAATGTCATTATTATTTCATTATTGGCAATTTTTATGACAGAACCAGTGAAGAACTGCCATTTATAACAAAATTGTGAAAGTTTTGTTACAGCAACCCAGTGATTCCAGCCATGAAAGCTTTCAACAACATATTATAAATATACATCAGATCCATATACTATATCTCACAACTACCCCACAAATCTCATTTGGTCACCTTGAAATAATCACAGCCTATAGTCTCACATACTTCACAGGATGATTGAGGAAAAACATGTAATGCTCTTTCAGCACCAGGAGATATATGGAATAGAATCAGTAAAATACATAAGGTCAGAAAAAAACATGCCCATAATAAAGAACTTATGCTCCTCAAGGAACTTGGCTATTTTTCCTTGTTGGGAAATAAGACCCACCGAATTAAGAGGTAGATTCATAGAAGTCTGCATTGCCAGTGGTCAGTTCGTAAATGTATTGAGAAATAATTGACAGGGAATAGATGTACTGGCAACGTAAGTAAAACACTTCACCATTGACTTGTGGTGGATTGGACATGGAATGAAGCTTTTGTGAGTGCCCCAGATTGGACCACGCCAAACGAGAGTTTCCATTTGAGTATGCAACAGCTTCTTCTTTTTGTTCCATCTGGGTTCAGAACTGCAAATGCCACAAGAAATGTTGTTTTTGTGGCACTTCCAGGCCAAACAGAAGCAGGATGCATTACAAAATCCTCCAATAAGTCGTATTTTTTCATGAGCTTTCCATTTCTGCAAACCTGAGAGGCCTGCATAATCATCCTAATTTCGTACATGTCGATCTGAACAACTTGTAAAAGGGGAGCTGGAGGAGGAGTGTGGATGAACAGACTGCAGAGAAGCCACGGTTAATGAAGAGTTCCATCGTTCTATGGCACCTTAAGGATACTACGGCCCTTCCTCCACAAATTCATGGTAATCCTCAGTCAGTACAAAAATTCATATGGATACAGCTAATGAAAACCGGCACTCAAAGCAGCATTTTTAATTTCTCACCACGGTCCATTTTAGACATTCCCTTTAATGACTAAACCAGCCCTGCTTTTAACGTAGATGACATGTTAAAAAGAAATGGTACAGAACTATTTGAACATGCTTCATGTCTACTTTAGTCCATTATGAGGTTTACAAAAATAAGCCAGCATGGTGCAGCAGGCATGACACCATAGTGGGTGCTATTTAAAGTATTTAATGTATTTAGTTCATACCTTGCATTTCTCCCAGGATGGGGTCCAAGCCAGTCTACATTCATTTAAAACTAGATTATGTTAAATCTTATTTTACAAAGGTTATACAAGAATTAAATAACAGTTTGCTAAGCAGGGCTAAAGGGTTAGCAATCAAGAAAGGGGCAAGTATGCTTGCTATTTGCCACTAGGGGGCAATACAGGTAAAGATAGGTAGTTAGGGTTTCCTCCACTGCTTCTACTTTATGTATATGTGATTATGTGTGCAAGTATTTATGTTAGGCAAATCACTCAAACCATTTCATATTCTTACTCAAGAGGCTCTAATTCTTGCTTATTTACTGCCCATCTGTGTTACTCAATTATGGATGCCCTTGGGCAGCTTGCAAAATAAGGGTTTACACATGAGAACTGGCATGGTGTGTTGGATTTGAGCAAGTGATTCTCAACCTTCTGAATGCTGCAACCCCTTAATACAGTTCCTCATGTTGTGGTGACCCCCAACCATAACATTATTTTCGTTGCTACTTCATAACTGTAATTTTGCTACTGTTATGAATTGCAATATAAATATCTGATATGCAGGATATATTTTCATTCACTGGACCACATTTGGCAGAAATACCCAATATGCCCCAAATTTGAATACTAGTGGGGTTGTGGGGAGATTGATTTTGTCATTTGGGAGTTGTAGTTGCTGGGATTTATAGTTGACCAACAATTAAAGAATTTTCCGAACCCCACCAATGATGGAATTGAACCAAACTTGGCCCATGACCAAGAGAAAGGGTTTGATGGGGCATTGCCCTTGAATTTTGGAATTGCAGTTCACCTAAATCCATAGAGTATTGTGGACTCAGATAATGATGGACCTGGACCCAACTTGGCTCGAATCCTCAAAATGCCCAAATGTGAACACTGGTGGAGTTTGGGGAAAATATACCTTGACATTTGGGAGTTGTAGTTGCTGAGATTTATAGTTCACCTACAATCAAAAAGCATTCTGAACTTCACCAACGATAGAATTGGGCCAAACTTCCCAAACAAAACCCCCTTGACCAACAGAAAATATTGTGTTTATCTGCTTTGAACTGGAATATATTACAGTGTGGACTCAGATAACTTCGTTCAAAGCAGATATTGTGGATTATGTGCCTTGATATTCTGAGTTCAGTTTCCCCTGTTTATATATTTTCCCAATAGTGTAGATACCTTCCTTTGTATTAATTTTTGGGTGGAACAGAACATCCCCCAGAGGTCAGCCTTAGTTGGTTTATTCCCTGCATAGAGCTCTGGACTCCTCCACTTTTCCCCTGCATAGAGCTCTTTGCTGGACTCCTCCCTTTTTTCTACAGCAGAACAACTGTGATTTAGGTTTGGGATTGTCTGGCAATCCTAGGCCAAAACAAGCACCCTTAGCATCTGCATTCAGCAGTATTTTTATACCAGCAGTCCCAAGGACAACAGAAGCTTATGACTAGCTTATGCTTCACAAGAAAGAAGATTGAGACAGTAAACCATCGCTTTGGAACAGAGGCAGAACACTTCAGAGAGATGACTGCAGCCAGCAAAGGCTCCTTTTAATGTATTGCTTTAAGTTACCTTATGATAGTCCTGGGTGGAGTTAACCCTTTATTCATTTTGTTTGCAGCAAACTCATTTTGGTTATATTTTCACCTTGCCTAAAGTGCATCTGTCTGCTAAGGGTCTTAATCTTAACAGAAGGTATACATATAGCCCCCGAATAAAGCCAGACACTATAGCTTTCCCATAGGCTCGGGCATGCCATCACATGGGTTATATGGCTGTGTGGAAGGGCCCTCTGTTAGTTAGCCTTCAGTTCATAACCTGTAACCAATTCAGCTTCCTTCCTCTTCCACTACTGGCCCTGAACAGAAGGAGGAAAAAACTGAGCTCTGTACCATCACAACATTGGTGACAATGCACTCCAAACCCACAAATGAACTCCCTTGGCTGACCAGAAGCTGAAATGATGGTCTTTTGTACCCACCCCTATGTTTCTTGGATTCAGTCATGTCGAGAAAATAAATAAAGCCTTGGCCTGCTTGTACTCTAAGGACCAGTACCCTAATCTTCTTTGGCTGATCACAAAAAAGGAAAACAATTAGGTCAACATTTCAAATTGGCTGGTGTTGATGTCCTTGGAAGTGGTGGTTAATGGCTCAGGTTCACCAAACTGTGGTAAACTCTTAATGGGAATGATAGAAGCCAGTGTTATGACCACTTTCTGTTTGACAAATACCCTCAAAGCACATGGACGTGACCAAAGAGAGATGTTTCAAAGGCCAAGTGGGAAAAGTTCTAAGTTCTATGCTAAGCTGGAGGGCTTTGCTCAATTCTTTTTAAAAATCATACTTTTAAAAATGGCTTGAAAATTATACCCTTTGCACTATTTTCATATTGGTTTCGGTTGGGCATGATTCATTAAAACCCATTTCATTTTTAGGTTATTTATAGATGGATATCATTTTTATTCAGTTTGGTAAAAAGGGCAAATGATTATGTTTGGAATCGGAATAGCATGGAATAATGAAAGATTCCATCACATCAGCATCTTGAGCCATAAAAGAGCTTTGGAAAGTTACCTTGGGGACTGTAACTCCCAGAATTCACCCCCACCAGTATGACCGGTAGCTAGCTATGCTAGTTGGAGAAGCTGCAATTTTAAGGAGTGGTTTTTCCATGCTCTGATGCTTTCATCCATTTCATCATTGGCCAGCATCCTGCATCAGCATATGTGGAGCAACTCACCTCTGTATTTCCCTCTACAAGACAGTTGTCAAGTCCTGTCGCATGCAGTTTTGCAGTTTGGGAAAAGGAATTGGGACCTAGGAAGCAACTTAGGCTAGATCTACACTGCCCTAGATTCCAGGATTTAATCCCAGATTATCTGGCGTTGTAGACTCATATTGAATAGACTCATATTCAAAGCAAACAATCTAGGATCAGATCCTGGGAAACAGGGCAGTGTAGATCCAGCCTAGGTTTCTCTCCCCCAGCTGCAGGAATGGGATGGCTACTATTTCATTGCCACCATTCCCCATTTGATTGCTGCTGCGGGTGGTAGATATTGTGCAAGAAGTCAGTGAATGCATATTTAATACAAAATGAAAAAGCAAAAACAAAACAAAACTCAAACCAGATCTAATATTGTATTGTTGAAGGTTTTCATGGCCGGAATCATTGGGTTGTTGTAGGTTTTTTCGGGCTATATGGCCATGTTCTAGAGGAGAATGCCTCTAGAACATGGCCATATAGCCCGAAAATACCTACAACAACCCAGATCTAATATTGTTGTTAACTCCAATCAAGTCACCTTGGATATATGACAACGAGAGGCCACCAATTCACCCTATCATCCACAACCCTATTCAGGTCTTACAGGGCCAGAGCCTTGATTGAGATCTATACATCTGGAATGGAGTCCCCCTCTTTGTCTTCTGTCTTTTATCTTGCAAAGCATTATTGTATTTCCCAGTGAACCAGGTCTTCTCTTGATATGGACAAAATAGAAAACACTCTCAGGTTAGTCACCTTGGTTTCTAGGGAGAATTCGGGTTTGATTTGCTCTAGGACCTAGTTATTGTCTTTTTAGCAGTTCACGGGATCTGCAGTGCTCTTCTCATACATGCTTGTAAACCCATATTAAGTGGGAATGTCACTGGTAGGGTGATAGGCATAGATTTTTCCAGATACCAAGGAAATGTTCTACAACCCCACTGGCTGACAATCTGCTACCGAGGACAATTCAAAGTGCTAGCTTTAGCCTATAAAGCCCTAAATAGTTCTGGCCCAGCTTATCTGTCCCAACGTATCTCCCTCTATGAACCACTGCAGAGTTTAAGATCATCTGGGGAGGCTCTGTTCTTGGTCTCGCCTCCCTCGCAGGTGCGATTGGCGGAGACGAGAGACAGAGTTTTCTCAGTAGTGGCCCCTCGACTGTGGATCTCTCCAGGGATATTAGATCAACCTCCTCCCTCCTAACCTTCCACAAGAGAGTGAAATTGTAGCTTTGTGACCAAGCCTTTAGAGAACTTGTGCAATAGATAGACTTGGAACAAAGTGCAATGACCATTGGAACGGCCCGGGTTATGCTCGTGGATTACGTATTTAACTCTGAATGTCCTTTTAAAAATGTTTTAATTGTTTTTAATGTCCTTTTAAATTCTATTTTAATATTTAAGTGTACATTGTGTTTTGAGGCATTGAATCGTTGCCTGTACGTAAAGCCGCCTTGAGTCCCTCTGGGGTGAGAAACATGGGGTAGAAATGTCATAAATAAATAAGCAAACACATACATTCAGCCAGAAGGGAGCCATCACTAGACTCAACTTGTGTGTGCATCAAAGTACATCTATATCTGATAATCAATAAAAGTACACATAAGCATATGTTTATTTTCGTTGACTCTGTTGTTGTTTTTGTTATCTATTTTCAAGTTGACTCCAATTTGTGGTGACCCTGTCAGAGAGATTTCTTGACAGAATTTATCCAAAGTTGGTTTTCCATTGCCTTCCTCTAAAGCTGATAAAGTGTGACTTGCCCAAGGTCACCCAGTGAGGTTTCCATAGCTGAATGGGAATTCCCAAAATCCTAGCCCACCTTAAAAAGCACTGAACTATGCTGGATTTCCATGTGCCTTTACGGAAAACACAGCTCAGAAGATGCAGCTAAGAAACCACAAATCAAACAGGACAATTTTAAAAAAATAAGTTGATACCTTTCGCATTCAGCATTCAGTATGGTGATTATCATCTGCATCACATGTCTTCAAAATGATCTCTAGCTGCTCTCTCACCATGTGATTGTCATTTATCACCCTAAGGACAAAGGTTAAGCCCTTCCTTTCTTTTCTTTTTCAGTGAGTGAAGTTAGTTCTCTGGTCCTCATACTTCCTTAGAAAAACCCCCAAAGATGAATTATTTTAATAATGCCTTAAGGTCTTTTGTGATGGAAAGATTATGCTTCTTGTGTTAAAAGAGAAAGCAACAGTACGTCTATTGGGTGACATACTACTATTTGTTTCTGGCAGGGCTTTAGCATGTTATTGATTCTCATCCCACAGCGGGCTTGTCAAAGAACAAATTCTTTCACGCACTCAGGGCAGTGGTTAACATAACATTCCTCCATTTTAGGCATCCTTTAAAGGCTCATCCAAATAGCAATTTTAACTGGCAAGTGATTTTATTTAATAGCTGAACCGCTAAAGCTCGCTTATATATTTTATTGAATCCAGAGCCAACTGTCTTCTAACCTTTTCTGTTCCAAAACAGGACTTCCTATGAAGTCTTAATATCAGATGATGTTTTTGATTCCATTTTTTAAAAAGCAAGCACTGATTTCTGAGCAGAACCTTGTTTCTTATCACGGAAATGTGTAATCTGGGAATGTTGACGGAATTTTATAACATAGACATAATTCATCATAACCCATAAGGTAGTTGTTACTAGCTTTGTTTTAAACAGACATATGTATCCCTCCCCTCGCCACAATACCATGCTGCCATTTCTTGAATGAATGCACTTTTGTAGGACTAATTGGGTTGGAAAAATCCAGAAGAATTTGTTAATACAGAAGAACAGTTCTGGCCCAGCTTACTTGTCTGAACATATCTCCCTCTACGACTCACCTCAGAGATTAAGATCTTCGGGAGAGGCCCTGCTCTCAATCCCACCACACTTGCAAGTGCAGCTGGTGAGTATGAGTGACAGGGCCTTCTTAGTGGTGACCACCCTAATGAAATCAGATTGCCCCCCTCCCTCCTATCCTTTAGGAAAAACTTAAAACATGGCTGTGGGACCAAGCATTTGAGCAGCAGATGCAGCGATAATAATGAGAATGATTTATTGGACTGAGAATGGACTGATCTGGATTATGATTTGAACTTGCGTAATTTTAACTGGATGTTTTATATCATATTGCTTTAAATGTAACTTAGTTGTCTTTGTTTGGGCATCTAATGATTGCTGGTTGTGAGGCCGCCCTGAGTCCCCCTCCGGGAGTGAGAAGGAAGGGATATAAATGTATGAAACAAACAAACAAACAAATTCATGGATGACACTCTTCTATGGACCATTGTGAAAGCGCTAGTTGAAGATACTATGTTCTTGTGCAAGGAAATGTGCAACAACGTTTGCTAACATGAGACCTGGGACTTTATCACATGAACCTGATGTTCCGCCACTATTGCACTAGTTTAATTACAGAAGCACACTGGATTTTCATCAGTATTTATCACTCTAACTCTGCTCTACCGCATTAGAACTGCTTTGTTGATCCATGGTTGTGCAATGTTGTTTTGTTTGAGCTTTTGCTAGGCAATGGTTTTATAAAAGCATGCTCATTCACATCACATAACTGCCTGAGTTGTGGAACTACAGTGAAAGGAACATTTCACACATAAATCCATTGTGGAAAAGCAGTGTGACTAGGAGACATTGACAGATTTTATCTGTTAATGAATTGCCAGGAACAGATGGGATACAAAGCAGTTATAGTTTTTCATGGTTTCAATGCATAGCTATGTTATTGTTTTGGTTGTAATGTATTGTTTTATATGATTGCGAGGCATTGAATCTTTGCCATTCATTATGTTGGAAACGGCTTTGAGTCCCCCTAGGGCAGTGGTTCTCAAGTGTGGGTCCCCAGGTGTTTTGGCCTACAACTCCCAGAAATCCCAACAAGTTTACCAGCTGTTAGGATTTCTGGGAATTGAAGGCAAAAACATCTGGGGACCCACAGGTTGAGAACCACTGCCCTAGGGGTTGAGAAAAAGGGGTATAGAAATACAATAATAAATGAATAAATAACAATAAATAATAGTGCATTATTACTCACTGTATGGTGTCATAGAGTGAATAGTAATGCAAAAACTGGGAAGACATTTAATGTTAGTGCCATGGGGAACTGTGCATCTATTTTGGGTAATAGTAGGAGATCCTATTGGGAATCAACATGAACATATTTATTCCCAGGGTCTGATGTTCCCCACCTTGCTTTCCTGAATGCTTTGCAGGAATTTGTAAACTGCAAAAAGGAAACAATTGTGCCCTGGTTGCCATGTGTATAGACTTATGGTGGAGATTATGGAGTGGCATTTAAAAAGGGAACATATTTTGTCCACTTCAACTATTCATTTCAATTCATTGGGAATGTCTTAGAATCATAGAATCATAGAGTTGGAAGAGACCTCGTGGGCCATCCAGTCCAACCTCCTGCCAAGAAGCAGGAAAACCACAATAAAACCACTCCTGACAGATGGCCATCCAGCCTCTGCTCAAAAGCCTCCAAAGAAGGAGCCTCCACCACAGTCTGGGGCAGAGAGTTCCACTGCTGAACAGCTCTCACAGTCAGGAAGTCCTTAATTTTTTAAAAAATATCTAGTTCAATATCCCAGGATCTTGTAGAGGCACCTAGATAAAATCATGTGAAAGCAATTTAAATTGATTATAATTAGACCGTATAAAATAAAGAAACCAGTTTAATAACTGGCATAGGTTAAAATGTATGCAGATTTGGACAATTTATTTTATTTAATGATATACATTCTTCGTCTGAACCATGGCTTGTATTATGGTGATGACAGCAGTTAAACACTCACCCAGTTGATATCAGTGGAGCGATCAAGAGTGGACCATTAGACAGTGCAAGATCTGGATTAGGTTAAATATGCTGCTATGGCAATTTTAACAAATTTTTGCATGTGCCTCAGATGCTAAAATAATGTACCTAGCCTTGCAACTAAGGTACCTTCCTTGAGTGGGTAGAGTACATCATTTACTGCTCTGCCTTAGGCTGCAAAATGCCTTGGGCCAGTCCTGGTTGTAACTTCAGATGTATAACTGCCTTGAATCATTGATGTAGTGTCCCATCCAGGGCAGCTGAAGGTGTAAAAGCTATGCACCCAGAAACACAAATAGGAAGGCAGTTAAAAGCTTTTGTCTGAATTTCTCATGTATTGTATTTCATTGATCATTGTTGGATTTATTCAAAGAGATTTCCCTGACAATCTACATTTTCGAAACACAAGACAGTGAGGAGGCTTAATGTTATGTGAAAGGATTTTTCTAGGATAACTGTTTCAGCCCTTTTTCGTATTGAAGGGGCGACTTTGATCTTTCAACTGTGAGAAGTAAACTGGGTGTGACCTTCCGTCATCAGCTAATCATCTCCCTTAATGACATCTGCTAACTTTCTTCTGATATTAGATCATGCTCTTTCTTTGTACTGTCAGCGATTTTCATCCAAGGTCTAATTATTTCACTTTACGTGGATAGGGATATCATGGGAGTCGCTTACGTTCAGTACCAAGTTCATCTCTTTTTTACATATCAAATTACTTAAACTGATTGTAGCATTTTCAATATTTTCTCACACACTGTTGGGTTTTTTCCTCTTTAAAAGTTAATCTTTGAAGCGGAAGTATGGCTTATTTTGATTTGTAGTTTCTACTAGAATAGCTCCACTAAATCAACTGCATTTGCCTTTGTGTTTATTTAGTATTCAGTTGAGAGAATGCTCTAACGATAATTGATCAGTGGGAGTCAAGCCAATATTTTACCTTCATAGCTGTCCTTCTAGCCTTTATTGCCTAAAATGAGCCACTTTTCAGGTAAAAAGGTAAAAGTTTCCCCTTGACATTAATTCTAGTTGTGTCCAACTCTGGGGGGTGGTGCTCCTCTCAATTTCTAAGCTGAAGAGCCGGCGTTGTCCATAGACACCTCCAAGGTCATGTGGCCAGCATGAATGCATGGCGCGCCGTTACCTTCCTGCAAAGCAATACCTATTGATATACTCACATTTGCATGTTTTCAAACTGCTAGGTTGGCAGAAGCTGGGGCTAACAGAGAGAGCTCACCCCACTCCCTGGATTCGAATCACCGATCTTTCGGTCAGCAAGTTCAGCAGCTCAGCGGTTTAACCCACTGCACCACTGGGGGCTCCACTTTCCAAGTAGTTGTCCTTTTTTGGGAGGTAGATCATTTTCCCCCAGATTTATAATTTGCCAAACACTATTTTTAAGGGGATTATTGAAATACCGTGCAATTGCTCACAGATGATCCAATATTGCAAGTTGTCAGGTTTTCTAGAGCTGATACAGGACATAATGAAAAGGGCCTATATAATGATTCCTTAAGTCTTGTGAGAGAAGGGCTTATTGAGAGATCTCAGGGTTTCCATTAGATTTCCATCTCATGGGAATCTCAAAACACATGCAGGTCTTAGGGCCCTTCCACACAGCCCTATATCTCGGAATATCAAGGCAGAAAATCCCATAGTATCTGCTTTGAACTGGGTTATGTGAGTTCAAAGCAGATAATGTGGGATTTTCTGCCTGGATATTTTGGGATATAGGGCTGTGTGGAAGGGCCCTTAGGATGGCAGATCAGCAAATTGAAAACTTTGCTCCACTATTGATGTCAATGAGGCTGGATCTGTGCTGTCACTAGAGTTCATGTCATCTAGTGGAGTATTTCATGGTATCACTCCATGGACTTCCTCCCAGAACACAGCACAATATTGTAGCTAAAATTCCAGAAAATAGTCAAAATACGAAACGATTAGCTATAAAAACAACTGTGTGCTTGTGTCAATTCATCTAAGATTATTATAATGTTAATGTCTTCTGGGACAGAAAAAGCAACTGTGGTCAGTCTAGAGTCCAATTTTCTGTCATAGGAAATCTTTGGAGACCTCATGAACTTCACAAAATGCAATCTCAAAGCACACACACACACACATATTTCTCACTAAAGTGACTGGAAGATCACATCTGGTTTTGAAAAGCATTTTTGTTTTGAAGTTTACACACTATGCAATGGAATGGAGGAGGGAATGCAAAAAGATGAAATGCTATTCTCTTTGTAGCCAGAAAAGGAATGACTGAAGACAACGAGCAATGCAAAATACAGCTTGGAAGAGCATCTGCAGCCCTAGGATGAGACATTGCCTAACTTGGCTAAGGTTATCACAGATACAGACCTTAGATATTATGAGGATATAAATTAGGAGAAACTGCTAAGTTAAAGGAGGGCGGGGAGTTGCGTGCGTGGGAACCCTAAAAGTGGATGCAAATATCCAATGAGGATTGTGTGGACCATTCCACTGCAGAATGCTGTCTAACTATTGGAGAAAGCAAATAAATGGAAAACCAGAAGAGAGGATTATGAAATTGAGTCTCCAGAAAGACTGGTGTCAGAGCATCCCCAGCATTTTTCAGTTACTATGTATACTTGAGTATAAGGTGACCTGAATATAGGCAAAGGCACCTAATTTTACCACAAAAAATTGGGAGAACTTATTGACTCGAGTATAAGCCTAGGGTGGAAAATGCAGCAACTACTAGAAAAATAAAAAATAAAAAGAGGTACCCATAAAATTCCATAAAATTCCATTAATTGAGGCATACAACTTCTCCTCTCCTCTTGGCACAGCAACCCAGCTGGGTTGCTGTGCCAAGAGGAGAGGAGAAGCTGTATGCCTCAATTAATGGAATTTTATGGAGTTTTATGGGTACGTGGCCTCTCCTCTCGGAATAGTAACCCAGCTGGGTTGCTGTGCTGAGAGGAGAGGCCACACACCATCTCCTCCTCTTTTGGCATAGAGATCCAGCTGGGTTGTTGTGCCAAAAGGGGAGGAGGCACAAAGCTGGTAGAAGCCCTGAAACCTCAGGCCTTCCCACCAGGATCCTCATTCGAGTATATGCCAAGGGGAGCTTTTCAGCATAAAAATGAGCTGAAAAACTAGGCTTATACTTGAGTATATACAGTACTTCTGAAATTTTTGATGGTGGCACCAATTGTGACGGTGGCAAGCTCAGTAGGAGCCACCAAATCTTGATGGCTACTGCTGAATGTTAGCAGCAGATGAGGCATGTGGGGTCAAGGCTGGGCAATTCCTCTCCAAATAATAATTCTATCCCCCTCTGTTTTCATTCAGACCCTAAAAGGTTTGCATTGCAGAAAGCCAGATATTGGATATCATTCACCCCTAGAACTCATATTTGCTGGGTCTTGCATTCCTTGGGTAATTTTCTGTGGATGCTTAAACCTCCCCCCCCCCCATTTCTCTTATGGGGGGGGGAGTGCTTTCATTCCTCTCTATATCTACTGTCCTGAGTGTTAATGTTTAATATGTTTTACTGAGTGTTTAATGGGTTTTACTAGGATATGGAGAGCAAACCAGTGTACATACTGGGATATTAAAAAGCCACAAAGAGAGGAGGCTAAGAAATAATAATAATAATAATAATAATAATAATAATAATAATAATTTGATACATAACATGATTAGTACACAGCAAACAAGATCACTATGCTGGCTTTTGTATTGGAACACACGTAGGACACTTCCCAAGTGTCTAGGACTGTGTGATGTATTGACGAATAAGGCGTGCAGATACGAGTAGGGTGGCCTTTTGCAGCTGACAGATTGTTGTTGCTGCTGCTGCTGCTGCTGTTGTTGTTGTTATTATTATTATTATTATTATTATTATTATTAACACAAAAAGATGAGTCCACAGCAAAGAAGATCACTCTGCTGGCTGTTGTATTGGATCACACGTTGGACACTTCCCAAGTGTCTAGGACTGTGTGATGTATTGGCGAATAATGCGTGCAAATCCCAGTAAGGTGGCTTTCTGCAGCTGGCAGATGGTAATTTTGTCAGTGCTGATTGTGTTTAAATGCAGGCCAAGGTCTTTAGGCACTGTACCAAATGTGCCAATCACCACTGGGACCACCTTGACTGGCTTGTGCCAGAATCTTTGCAGTTCGATCTTTAAATCCTCATATTGTGTCAGCTTTTCCAGTTGTTTCTCTTCAATCCTGCTGTTTTTTAACATGATAGTGAGGTCAGGAGTATTGTGCTCCAAAACTCTTGTCTATTATTATTATTATTATTATTATTATTATTATTATTCCTCAACCCTCATTGAAATGATTTGCTTCAACAGGGCTACTGTGGGTAACTGATACTTTGGGTTTGTTTATGTCCTTTAACAGAAGAATCACGTGCAAGTCTTCTCAGAAGTAGGCTTTCATAGCTCTGTTAAGTAAGGCTTCATCATAGACGAATGTGGACAGGATTGCAGCCTCAATGAAGTCCATACTTTTAACAATGTAAGGAAAATGTAAGATCCTTAGCAACGTGTGTAATGGCTGTTAAAGATACAAGCTGAGGGAGTACTTGGAAAACAAATGACCATTTCACCAGCGAAGTAAAGGAAACAATCCCAATGTACTCAGTTTTCATTTTTGGGCTCCGTGCCATATGTGTAGGCTTGTTCCAGATAGGGTTATTTGCTGGGGGAGGGGGGAATTTTTCTTCTTCAGAAATATGGGGATGGCTTTTCATCACTGCAATGTTGTTCTCACTCAGAGCCTGCTCTTGGGGATATATGTGCACTTGTTCTGTGTTAACGACTTCTTTCTTCTACCCCTATAAAATGAGAACTAATGAAAAACAAACATTGGTACATAGAGCAGGAATGAACATTTCAGAGGCGGATACATTAAGCAGAGAAGTAACCAATTGGGGTTTCATGTTGCCCTCTGACATGTCCTCTTCTCATGTATCATGTATTATAATGGACAGCTAAATTACACACACACTCACACACCAGAATGGAGGGTTCTGGTCTTACTATTAGGTTGTGTGTGGCAATTTCCTCAGAGAACCACTTAACGTTTGTTCCAGGGTCTTCTATTAGAAGATGGAGCTGAGCTTATGATAGCTTGCCCTCGATTCCCTAAACTGGGCAAAGCAATCACATATAGTTGAGCATGATACCCTGACAATTGGGCTCTGAAAAAAATTGTCTCAAATAAAGATTGCCTTCATTTTCCACCTAAAGCTTTCTTGGTTTCAGCTGGGGTTGGGAATGTTTTTTTTTTCCTGTCGAGACACCATGGTGTGGTGGTCTGAGCATTGGACTACAACTCTGGAGACTAGGGTTTGAATTCTGCTCAGCCATGGGGACCTACCAGGTAGCCTTGGGCAAGTCACACACTCCTCAGAACATGATAGGTTCACTTTAAGGTCTCTTTAAGTTGGAAACAACTTGAAGGCACACAACAACAAGGTTCATCAATGGAAACTGATTGTAGACTGAACTCAGCAGTCTGTTTGATGATACAGTGGCTTGTTTACTTGCTCCTTAAACAAGCAATTAAACTGACTTGTAGAATTTATGAAAAAATATACAGTGGCAGCATTTGAACAATAATAAATAACAATAAAACTTTATTTATATACTTCTCTATCTCCCCAAAGTGACTCAACAAAAGGCAATGATGTACAAACACACCAACAAGGAGCAAGCAATATTTCCCAATTATGTACATCACCCTCGTTCTTTGCATTTTATTCACCTTTCCTAGCTGTTAACTTATTAGGAGAACATGTAAAGATGTTCTGAAATACAGTTCAAAACTTTTTGTTGCATGTTTAATATGAAATCATTAGAAGTTTATAGTACATTTTCTAAGCAAACAATGTTTTTCAACCTAGCTCAACTTCTTTGAAGATTTATGGTCATCAAGTGTTGGAAGTCCACATTGAGCTACTACAAAGCACCTGGAATAGATCTATATTCTTTCTACTCCTAGGTTGTGATGTGCATCACTGGCAGTTAAATATAGGACTGGTTTTGTTTTGTAAATTCAGTGTCAGTGCTGGACAGAAATGGAAAAATTTCTTGTTTGGGAAATGACTCTGCAGCCATGCTGGGCTGAATTGTAGGAATTCAAGGAATTGTAACCCTCAAATACTTTTTTCCAAACTAGTATTCTCATGGCTTTCAACATTAATGCGGCAGAAAAAGGTGTAAGGATTACTTACTAGACATTTTTTTGCCCTACTTCTAATGTTACTCCTGATAGCAATCTCTCCCCATATATCTTCTGTAACTCAGCAGAATCACTTGAAGAATATTTTTAATCTTTTAGCTGCCAGACAATTCTAGACCAATTAATCTACAAGTATGTGCGTTTGGGAGATAGTATTCTCCAGTGACTCAGCAATGTAACAGATGGCAAAATGCTTAATATTTATTTCCATTTCACATCTCTATTGGAGCTAAACCCAGATATCTTATTTTATTATTCTGACAGCCAGGCAACATCTGTTGAGAACACTGTCAGCTGAATTACAGCCTCCCTGGCAGGTCCTGGGACGGACAGCCTGAATTAATTTCAGCAGTCCCAAATACAGCTCCATGTCATTGTCTACCACAACACACCGCTTTTATTGCAGAGGCTTAATTTACGGATGCTGAACAGCTTTATATCTATACCCTAAAGAGTCCAAACTTATTCATATTGACACAGCCCCTTAAAGAAGGCTTTGTGCATTACGTTACAATAACACTGGATTTGTTTCGCCTCATTCTTCAGCCTTGGCGAGTAATTATAAAAGAAATGATGACACACTTTAGAGCAGGGGTGGGGGATGGGTGACTTTCCAGATGTTTTTGGACTGTTGCTTCCATTGCTCCTTTCTAATGTAGCTAATAGTGAAGAATAGTGGAGGATGCAGTCCAAATAGTTGGAGGCACATGTTTCACAGAGCTGATTTTAAGGCTGTCTTTATAGTACTCTACCACCATATTCTTGATGCAAGTCACTTCTCGTGACCACAAGATGCTTCTGGTGTCCACACTCTGGGACCATGAGATGCAGAGCCAAACTTAAGAAATGGGGCTACAACATGCGAGTGTGGAGAAGAGCAAATCACAGATCACCTATTACAAGGCAGTCTGAGCCCTGCCACATGCACAATGGAGAACCTTCTTATAGCAACACCAGAAGCACTCCAAGTGGCCAGCTACTGGTCAAAGGACATTTAGTATAATGCCAAGTTTTAAACTTTGTTTCTGTTTTTAAAAGCATTACAACTGTACCCTCAATTTGCTTCTCACACTATAAATAAACCATATGTTTGTATGAGATTCCAGATTCCTATATAGGTTTGACTTTTAGAATATTAATGACTGAGATGGAGAGTGCATCTTCACTAACATGAAGAGGAGCACACCACCCCACTGCTACAACACCATCACTGGCTGCTAATTTGTTTCCAAGCCCATTCAAGGTACTGGTTCTGACCTTTAAAGCCCTAAATGGTTCAGGTCCAATTTACTTATCCAACGGCATCTCTTCATACCAACCGACCCAAATCCTAAGATCATCAGGGGAAGCCCTACTCTTGCTTCCACTTTCATCTCAAATGTGGTTGGCGGGGACACAAGAGAGGACCTCGGTGGCTGCTCCATGGCTTTCAAATGCTCTCCCTAGAGAGATCAAAATGGCACCCTCCTTACTATCGTTTAAGCAACAGCTGAAAACGTTTCTGTTCAAACAAGCCTTCAGCAAATAAATCTTATCCTGAAAGTTCAACCTTCACTGGGCAGTGCTAAGTGCAATAAGATATGACAGGATAGTGCAATAATGTATACAATTTTAAATGTCTATTTATGTTCTACCTTGATTTCTTACAATGATTTATATTCATACATTTGTCTGTTGTTTAACTTTGTATTGTGTTTTTAACACGCTGGAAGCTGCTTTGGGTCCCCACTGTTGGAGAAAAGCAGCATATAAATAAATATATTATTATTATTATTATTATTATTATTATTATTATTATTATTGCTGGTGGAGAGGCAGCTCTGTAGTGATTGCATGACCCACAGACCGATTCGGGTTTACACAGCCTTGAATTGCATTAAGAGTCATGGGATACTCTTACTCTGGAATTTTCCCCAAAACTTTCCCCAAAACTACTTCAAGAGGTGTTCAGCACCATTTTTGTGCCTGCTAAACCACAAATGGCAGATTGATGGGGCAAGGTAAAGGTTGTGATTGAGCAATGCTGAACCGGTTCTAGCACTGCTTGGCTGTGCACCCATCATCTAACTCCTGAGATGATTTTGGGGGCATGTAGTTTAGCTCCCAATGATGCTGATCCAGAGCACCCCACCCTGGATCAGTATTGCTATTTCTGAACAGTGAAGATGCACCTGAGTCTTAGAGCCAGGGTTCATAGAATTGAAATACTTGGATGTTTTGATTAAGGACTTCATGCCATGAGTGGGGGGAAAGTAGGGGGAACTGACTTACTTTATTCCCTACTGCCTGGATCAGTCTTCTGGGATGGTTGGTCACTCCACATCCTTTCCCCGACTTTCTCAGTTTTCTCTCTTTTTTTCTTCCAGTTTGAAGTCTGGCCTTTGTTTCCATGTGCTGTGAAAACAGGGTCCCACGGAGACACCCTGGAAGTGCCCTTATGCCATGTGATGTCCTCCATAGGACCCCATTCCTGAAGCTCATGAACATGGATCCCAGACTGCATGTGATGAAGTTGTAACAGATACAATTGTATCCACCCACTGTTTATCTTTTTCATTGAATGGAATCAAATGACATTTTTATAGAATCTTTTAAATCCTTGGTTGTTAGATGCAATGTCCAGTGGTGTCCTTGCCTTGGTGGAACATCCCCATTAGAACAACGAGGAGGTGAGAGGCATGTAGATCCCACATGCCTAGGGTTAATAGAATATACATTGGAGAGGATGTCCATAACTGGTTGTGTGACAAAACACATACAAACTAAAATCTCCTCTTCTACACTCCCATTAAGTATATTTCCTTTCCATTAAAGATATAGGAGTTATCCTGCAACTCTACAATGCACCAACCATGGAATACCTCCCATTCTTTCACTCCCCTGAATTATTCATACCACTTGAAAATAAACTCTGAATGGTTTCCTCACCCCATGGAACAGATATGGATGGAGGGTGCATGAGGACTACATCAAGAGTGGTCTTCTCACCCTTCCAAAATTTGTAGCAGACTTCTTTTTTCTATCTAAGACCTGACTGAATTTGGCCCAGATTTATTTATTTATTTTCAAATAATTGTTTTCAAATACATAGCACATCTAGGCAATGTGTAAAGATAGCATGATAAGATAGCATTGCACGAGTTAAAGATAGCATTATAGTCCACACCATACAGTGTAATCTGTGGCCATAAGCAAAAGGAATCAAAACCATGGGTGTTATAAATCAGATCCATTTTCTTATCTTGATTTAGGGAGATTCTGTGGGGCAAAGCAGAAAAACATGAGGGTGAGATAAGGGAAAAACGGAAAATGTTTATTTAGAAGCTAAGACCACCTGGATAAGATTGCACAAGACTTACAGTTTAAAAGATGGGAATTGCATATGTTTTCCTGGAATATGGGCTGTCATATCAATTTGGTGACCACAAAGATCAAACAGTTTAAACTTTGCAGTGATGTATAATGTAGCTGTGAGAAGTAACATACATGTTTATGGAGAAGCTCCTACATTAAGAGAGTATGGCTATAAGAATGAAGTAATCCCAGGAAATTGCCATATAATATACAAAGCATATCTAGGTTTGTTAATGCCTCCTGGTTTTTGCATATGTGTGCGTGTGAAACAAACTGGGTAGTTTCTATTGCTGAGAAATTGGGACACCACAATAGAGTTGACCATTGTTGTTGCCTTCATGTTGGCATCAATTTGTGGACCTTATGACTAAGAAACTCCCAAGAGCTCTGGCCATTAACAGCCCTGTTAGGGGACCACAACATGAGGTTAAAGCCCCCTGGTTGATTGGGGGCTTTTGGAGCCACCTCTGTTGCATTCTTGGGCAATGACCTTTTGGTGTTAAATAAGTAGATAGTCATTATATTTGTAAGTCATTTCATACACTAAGCAGAAGGCAATGACTTTATTCATTTGTAAGAAGGAACAAGTGAAATCATTCACCCAAATGGATTCCTTGCATGATGCCTTCAGATCCAATGGAAAAACAAACAAAACCTCACTGAAACTGCCGTACATGGCTAATTTCATTACAACAGTATAACAGTCACCTCTTGTTTTCTTAAAATGATATTATTGAAAGATTGGTCTTTCTGTTTATAGTTACTTTTTAAACTCGTATCCATAGCAAGCCCTCGCTCACTCACCATTAGAACCAAACTTGACGTGGCATCAGTTGGTTTAATATCAAGGGGGGAAAGGATGATTAAACCAGTGCTGTTATTATTTCCAAAAATCTTTCAAAATGAATTGGCAGTGGTTATTTCAATAATTAAAGCTTACAGGATATGATAGGGAGGGAAATGGTTTAAGACAGTACACACTTTTGAAAAAGACACATTCACTTTCAAAAGGCAGACTAGTCTGTTCAGTGCAAAGTGATGTAGAAGTGAGTCTTCTTCACTTCTGTGTTGTAAGCAACCACAGTTTGCCCTTCAGGGGAAAATAACCACAAATCTATAGCAAAGTAACACCTTTATTAGGATTAGCTGTAATGCCACAAGGTCCTAATAAAGGTATTAGGCAACTGTTACTTTTGAATTATTTCCAAAAAATATGCATATCACTGTGCTGGGTAGCAGCAGTTCTATGCGATTGCAGACTTAATTAGGAACAAGACCTGTTTCATTCAGGGGCCACAACATGAGCTCAAAATTAATCATACCATGATGTTTTCATAGGTACCTTCCAATCTTCTAATAAACAGAAATGAAGAAATAAAGGTAAAATAATAAAGCAAACAAATGGATTTCAAATGATCCTCAAGATCTGCTCCAGTACTGCAAAGTATCTAGATTTGGAAAGTACACTTAATAGTTATATCTTGGTTTTATAAATATCCTTCAGTATAGAAAGCATGCTTGAGGTGCAAGTTGGCAGTACCACTATTTAGGACCTCTTCACACGGGACTAAAACAGCCCCATTTTGGCTAGGCCTGGCGGGACACAGATGATGCTCAGCCGGTACCACCCATATTTATCCCAAAGTGGAGGGGGAGTGCTGGAGTGGAAAGCAATTCTTTCATCATCACAGGGAGGTGTGTTTTGGGTAGCTCCAATGGAGCTACCTGCACTTTCCTCCCCTTTCGCTTGTATGATGGGGGAAAGGGTGGTGGGTCAATGCGTGTTGCCACGCTTTCTCCCATCTGATGATGATGATAATAATCTATATAAATAAAATGTAATGATCGTTTGTGGGATTAACATAACTCAAAAATCACTGGACATTTTGTTATTACAGTTTATGTGTGTGTTGGTATCTCTTATAAAGGGTTGGTTTAACTTCTGGTTAGTAAAACTGAATTCCTGTGGCACAAAATGCTGCATGTCTAAAAAGTGTGTCACCAAATGAAATGTTTGCAGAGCTGCGATAGAGATGCTGACAGAAAAGTCAGTTTCATTGGATTCAGTGAGATTTACTCCAAAAAGTATTCAATCAGTTCATAAAGGATCAATGAGTTTATGTCAGACAAAGGAATGATTTTTTGGAAATGCACATCTCTCTCTCTCTCTCTCTCTCTCCTCACATACTTTGATGATCCAGATGATAAAGATCTTGCAGTATCTACATTATATGTGCCACATGTACATGGAAGTGTGCAATCATACCTTCCTAGAAAGGAAGGACACTGGTGTAAAAAGATTCTAGGAATATTAGGAAAATATTAATGTAACAAAGAAGATTGCCATGTCAAGAGCATCTCAAGCCCTGAAATCTCAAGGTCAAAACTGGAAGTGGCTTCTTTTGATCTCTTGCACTTGTCTGGATTCAATGCTTTGGGTGTAGAACTTAGTTTAGACCTTGTTTGAAAACAGAGCTCAGAAAATTATTTCTGCTAGAATCTCTCATTGAGCATGGCTGGTAGGCATGAAAAATTATGGCTCAGGGATTCTGGGATTTGTGGTCCCCAAACCCATCTAGTATGAGCACTGAATTTTTAAAAAGCATTTCATCTCTTTTACTTTGAGAACAATGTCAACATTTTTATTTGCTTAGGACCTAAACAAAAGTCATTGCCAAATTCACAAAGGATAAAATAAAATATCAGTGATTTGTGGGAAAGAATGAAAATATAGAACTTTCTCATTATATTCAGCCACCATACTTAGAACAGCCAACTATTGCCATGATCTATAACATTTATCTAACGGAATCTTGTGAAATCAGATTTATAGACTGTTGGGAGAAATTGTGAAGTCAAAAAATGTTAGTTGCATCATATGGCTCATGTACTTTTGGACTGCTACCATTCTCCTTTTAGACAGTTGATTGTAGACAGTCAAAAGGAAATCTACTAAAGTGAACCATATGTTTGGGAAGGAGAGAAGATATGGTCTGCTAGCCATTGCTACCTGAGTAACAGGGAGGAAGGAGAAGGAGGGTGGGTGACATGAACTCAAGCCCATCCACAGCTATAGGTGAGGAAGCAAAAGAGCACATAAGGCAAAGAGGAAAACCCAAAGGGGATTCTAAAGACCTTTCTCTACCTCTATAGCCAAATGTAGGCTCAGTTATTTGCAGAAGCATGGCTTACATTTGTCTTCCTCCAATAGTCCCCTATTGAAAGAAAAAACAGGATATAAATAAACAGTTGCTCTTTAAAGTTTGCATTTTATTTTTACTTGGCACTTTTACTTGCTGTTTCCTTGAGATTTTGGACTGCCAGCAATTTGTTTACATGCATATAAACTTGCTAGGAGTTTTAATTACTGGCACCTAATGCTAGCTCATATAAAATCATATGGTGAGTTGGATGCATTCGTAGTAGGCACCAGGATTTAGTGGAAGCTTCCAACTGGAGGAAAGGGAGATTTTATTTATTTATTTATTTATTTATTTATTTACCAGTATTTCTATCCCTTTCCTTCTCAACCCCCGAAGGGGGACTCAGGACGGCTTACATTTGGCAGCAATTCGTTGCCACTACATATAACAAGATGTGGTCTTTGCTGATCTCTCCCTGTGTAGCTGCTCATGCTGTTCTAGAGAGCTCCACAACCTTCAACAGCTGCTTTTTAGGAGGAACAAATGGCTGCAAGGAGGGGTTGCCTTTCAAGACTATTCAGAAGCTTCAAATGGTCCAACGGGCAGAAGTCACATTGCTCACTGGAGTGGTATAGAGGGAGCATACAACTCCCCTATTGCCTCAGCTCCACTGGCTGCCAGTCTGCTACCAAACACAATTCAAAGTTTTGTATTTAGCCTATAAAGCCCTAAACAGTTCTAGCCCAGCTTACCTGTCCCAACATATCTCCCTCTATGATCCACCTTGGAGGCTAAGATCACCGGGGAAGGCCCTGCACTCAGTCCTACCCCCTTTGCAAGCGTGACTGGTAGGGATGAGAGATTGGGCCTTCTCAGTGGTGGCCTCTCGTCTATGGAACTCCCTGCCCAGTGAAATCAGATTGAACCCCTCCGTTCTGGCCTTCAGTAAAAACTAAAAGCATGGCTCTGGAATCAGGTTTTCGGTCAACAATGGGGGCAGTCCAATAGGAGACTATAATTAATTTAATGACAACCCAGACTGGCTCTGGAATATGATCTGGATTATGTGATTTTAATTGTTGTTTTAATTTATTGGTTTTAATGTTTTGTTTTTCATTGATGTATCTATACATGCCACATTGAATTGTTGCCTTTGTAAGGCCGTTTTGAGTCTCCTTTGGGGTTGAGAAAGGCGGGATGCAAGTATAGCAAATTAATAATTAAATAAATACATAATTTCTTCTCCCCCCCCCCCCCCAGCAAGCTCTACTAACCATTGTAGATCTATTCCATAGTTTATGAATGATACTCAAACTTACAAGGAGGAAGGGAGGCAGGAAGGAAAAAAGAAACGTGGTAGCAACTTTAAGCTCACTGCTTCAGATGTAGTATAAAATGATATTAATATCTAACACCTTGAAGTGCATTTCTTGTTAAGGATCTGAGAAGAAAGAGACACATTTCTTTTCACCTTTGAAAAGCAAGGAGTATTTTGGGCTCTTTAGCTGTTGTTGAGCCTCAGCTCATATTATCCTGCAGTTGTAGTGAGAGTTGTAACTTAGCAATTTCTGGAGGGCTACATGTTCCCCATCCCTGTCATAAAGGATTCAGGAAATTACCACAACGTACACTATGTTCTCAGCAGTTTCCAGCACTGGCTTTGATGGAACGCAGGAAGACATAGCCAAAGACAAAGCTTCCATCTATTGGCTTCAGCCTGGCTTTTGAAATCATCAGAAGGATGGTTGAAGTTGACTCTTAAACAGGAAATAAAGACTGGGCCAGTTCCATTAACAACTTTTAATGTTAGCTTTAATGAGTCAGCTTCTCATTTATATTCATGAGAGCTTGATTGCTAACTAGTAACTATACTAATTCAGGATTTTGAGAATTTGGTGTTTCGTTGTGGCGATATTCAAGATGAACCTCTGCAGATATAACATGAATAACTAGTGTTTATATTATTTCTGTTATTTTCTCCTTTAATAAGTGAAAGCTGTCTCATGCCAAAAAGTCAAACATTTTATATGATAAAATATTGCCTCATCTACATTTTAACTAGTTTTTTTACAGTACAAAGGGAAAGGAGGGATGAATATAGTGAATGAGTGCTACTGTGGTGGATGAACTGTGTACAGCAGGCATAAGTTGTTAGGAATTGTGGGAGCTGAAGTCCAAAACACCTGGAGGGCCGAAGTTTGCCCGTACCTGCTGTACAGCATAACCAAATTCTTAAACTAAACATAGTCCTAAATTGTTGTTTGCATGGGCCTGAATCCTTTTGTCTAGTCTCAACTGGAGTAGACTCATTCAATCAATTGCTGAATGGAAAGTGAACATGTAGGTGAATCCCATTGACACAGCGCCCTTCTACACTGCCATATAATCCAGTTTCTGATTCTAGATTATCTACTTTGAATTGGATTATATGGCAGCGTAGACTCATCTCATCCAGTTCAAAGCAGACAATTTGGGATTAGATACTGGATCATATGAGAGTGTAGATCCAGCCTCATGATTATCAATAGGATTCATAACACAGAATTTTATACAAGGCATTTGTGGCTTACCACCCAAGTGCAACATACCAGGCTTATGAAAATTAGCACGTTTCTGTAATCCATAAATCAGTTGATTTCAGCATGCACACATTGTCTTGAAAAGGAAAGGAATATTTCTTGCAATTTCAGAGATCTGTTCAGAACTGTGTTAGTTACTTTTAGTGCTTTTATCATGCAAACCAAGAATGGGCAACTTGGAACTCCCTGAACAGACTCAGTGGCAAAATGGCACTACCCAGAAGAATCCTCCACCTTGTGCGATTGTGGAGCAGAACAAACAACTCTGCATCTATTTGCTTGTCCACGATGCTTTGCCTCATGTACAGAGGAATAATTGTTTAAAGCAACAAACAATGTGGCCATGTGTGCTCCCTCTATTTTATCAGCTTTTATACTAATTTATGCAATGCTTTTGACATGAAATAATAATATCACATTTTCTTTTGAAAATACTCTGTGTTTTAGTGATCTATGACTATATGATAAAGATTGGTTGGCTGAATGATAAAATCGGCAAGATAGAAAAGATCCCCACCATCTGTTCCATGTAAACTTGAAAACATTGCCTAGATCACCCATTTTAGTTAAAACATAATGTTATGTTTTTAGCCAGTATGGCTATTGGTGCATTAGTTACTACTTAGAATACTAGTCTAAGAATGTTCTGCCATTGAGAAAGTATAGAACGTAGCAGAAGTCCTGAACTGCTCTGTTCATGTAATTGTTATTCAATGACTCTCCTAGTATAGTGGTGTTGTGTTTTGATATGAACATAAAAGGAGCTATCCAAGGTGCCAACCCCATTTTGGGGATAGGATTCAGCACTTGAACAATTTAGTTCAGACGATAAGTCATAAGCACATTCAGTGTCCTCTGGATGTAGAAGCCAGCATTCACTACTTCCCTCATTCCTGTGATTATAAACATCCTTATTTTCTGTTTCTGTGTATAGTATCTTATCAGTACTGTGTATGGAAGGAGTCCTCAAACCCTCCACTTATTGTGGTGGAGGCCCCTTCTTTGGAGGCTTTGAAACAGAGACTGGGTGGCCATCTGCTAGGGGTGCTTTGAATGTGTTAGTTACTTTTAGTGCTTTTTGGCAGGGGGTTGGACTGGATGACCCATGAGATCTTGTCCAACTCTATAATACAACCCATTTGGGGTTTTAAGAGCATAACTCTTAAAAAACTGACACTGAATTCCTGTGCATTCATTGGTGTTTGTTATTGAATTAGGTCCATTACTACAGTTTGCAATCTTCAACATTAACACAGCAGATAGGTGCCACACAATCTTAGCTTGATCTGTCAAATTTAAGGGGTACAGATTAGGTGTCCTTTTGTTTTAGCTTGTCAATAAGGAAATTATCAAAACTCTCAATGTTCATATTTGAGAGAAAAGGGAATTGAAACAAGAATAAATAGGAGAAAAAGCAAAACTGGCAGATTTCCCATTTGTAGATCCAGGTGCTGTGAAGTGCTGAAATATGCTAACCCAAACCTTCAATTTCTGTTCAAGCTCAGCTTTAAAAGGTCTGCATTCACTCCATTGATTGAGACATATGTTGAAGGATTGCTGGATCAGGCCACTTTATTTGGCATTTTGCTCTGAAAGTTTTCATGTGGAACTCATGACTGAGGAATGAACACTTGGAACTTTCATGAAATGTTGGTTTTGCCAATATGAGTAACATTTTTAGTTTATGAAGACATTTTTTTCCTCCCTTTTCTTTCTCTTTTCATTCAAAGGCGAACATTTGTCATTTCATTTATTCAGTGGTTCTTGATGTAGGAAATGTGTTGTCCGGAAGTAGGTTTCCTATGGAAAAACCCAGCATTTTCTGAAATCATTATGGAAATACTGCCAAGATAAATTTTTAAAAGTTGAGGTCATAGTCCTCCTGCACATGAAATCAGGTACATAGAACATTGCTCAAAAGTTTGTTGGCCTTTGGATGCCAAGTAAAGGTTGGCACTTGGCCTTCTGAGTCAAGTTTGATGATGGATTGAAAGGTATTTCTCTTTCTGGTTATTTTAGGTCCACCATCTGAAATAAATAAATATCATGGAATACATTACCTGGTGATGAATATCCATGTTTGAAAAACATAACACAGAACTTCAGACCAAGAACAATAATGAAGCATGCTATGGCCTAAATGTGATTGTTAATCTCAAGTAGGGTAGATCTATTACTAGTTTTCCACTGATTCTGTGGGTCTTCTGTAGCTGGGACTAAGCCTAAATGGTTGTTATTTTGGGTTGTTGTAGGTTTTTTTAGGCTATATGGCCATGGTCTAGAGACATTCTCTCCTGACGTTTCGCCTGCATCTATGGCAAGCATCCTCAGAGGTAGTGAGGTCTGTTGGAACTAGGAAAAAGGGTTTATATATCTGTGGAATGACCAGGGTGGGACAAAGGACTCTTGTCTGCTGGAGCTAGGTGTGAATGTTTCAACTGACCACCTTGATTAGCATATAATGGCCTGGCAATGTCTGGAGCAAACTTTTGTTGAGAGGTGATTAGATGTCCTTGTTTGTTTCCCCTCTGTTGTTGTACTGTCGTAATTTTAGAGTTTTTTTAATACTGGTAGCCAGATTTTGTTCATTTTCATGGTTTCCTCCTTTCTGTTGAAATTGTCCACATGTTTTTTTTTACTTTTTATTCCCTTGAAACAGGTCACAAAATCCAGTGTTTGGAAAAGATTTGGGGGGTGGGGGTGGGTATGACTCCCAGAACCTCCCAGCCAATGTAATGCCTCCTCATTTTGGTAGCTGTATTTCAAAAATGCTACTTTTTCAAAGATATGGACCTAGTGGCTTCAATAAATCAGTAATTCTTATAGACAGAAAGAGTAACGTGATAGTTAGAATTAAAGATGTCATTTTTAAAAAATTTAGCCTTTTCCCTCCCACTTTGTCCCATTTCCATACTGGTTTGCCTTTTTTTTAATGAAGGGTCTGCATAAAATCCACCTGCATTTTGAGATTCAAATTCATGCCTATTTGTGTGCTAATCACTTGTGCTAAGCTCACCTGTTTTTGCAAACACTTTTACCAGGTATATACCTTTTTTTGTATTCTGCTTTCTCCAATATACAAATATATATATATATATATATATATATATATATATATATATATATATATATATATATATAATTATTATTATTAACTTTATTTGTACCCCGCGAGCATCTCCCGAAGGACTCGATGCGGCTTACACAGGCCGAAGCCACAAAACACAATACAATAGAGAACATAACAAGTAATAACAAAGCAAATCAAAAATCAAAAAAGCAAATCAAAATCAAAAATTAGCATATTATTATATATAAAATTATATATATATGCGCATTTTTGGAATTGCAACACAAAATTCAGAGAAGTTTAGGTAACACAAATGCATTTGAGTTTACAGAATACTTTAGGAAATGTCTTCAAAAACTATGTTAGTAAGGGTGATGAGGTGCTGTTTGAAGGGCCGGTGTCTGAGTGGGAGCTCAGCAGTGCCCAGCAGCTCTTTCAGCTGAGCTTGGAGGAAGAGCCAATGGAGAAGGCTACCACCTCTTAGCCTGCAAAGCACGTACAAGCAAGCTCATATGAGCGGGCAGAGGAATGATTAAGTGTTCCGGCTCTTTTGGACCTGCAAAAGGAGAAGTTTCAACTTCACATGTCTTCCAGGTTAGCAGAGAAATGAGCTAGCAATAGGCAGCACATGAGAAGCTAGCCTAAAAGGTGTTCAAAAGTGGCTGACAGCAACACCAGCATTTCAAGCTGTGACCATAGGCTGTTGGTGATCTCTGGACTGTGAACTATTTAGTAGACTCTGGCATTTGGATTTGTAAAATAACTCCTGCCTCTGTTGGAATCAACTTTGGAAGTTGGAACAGATTATCGGCTTCTCTGATGTTGTTGCTTTTCAGTTGGATTCTGTGGCTTGAACCTGGACTGTTTTGGGAACCTCCTATTTGGACACGGGGTCTGGACTCTGACAAGAAGTGCAGATCAGTTTGTATTAAAAAGTGAGCTAACTAAAAAAAGTCCATCCCAAATTAATTCAACATTCAAGAGAGATGGCATTGGATAATATTCTTAACCTTTATGATCCCCACACAGTCCAAAGCCTATCAGGTGAAAATTAGGGTGACATTGACCCTAGACTGTCTTTAAAGTCAAGCCTAGAAAAAATGTTGTGAGGACATCAAGGGATATTCCTATACCCAAGATATTGAGATCCTTCAAGGAGAATGCAAATGTAGTAAATTATTGAAATACCACGAACTGAAGTTCTCAAGAGGTTGTCTACAACTTGGTGTGAAAAAAACATTTAAAGATTGAACCTCTTGAGCAGGGCTGAACTTTCTGTCGTCATCTGTTGCAGCATAATGGAATGACTGCTGTATTATGACACTTGTGGAAACAATCTGCTGTGGAAGGGAATAAGATAAAATGAAATAGGAGGCAGGAATAGTTCATAAGTTTGGTTGAAAGACCAGGGGCCCATTAAAAATTAGTGATATCAATTCACCTTTACTGTCTGTTGGGATTCTATCCTAAGCAATAATGGGATTTCCAGTTTAAGGAGAGGCATATTGGATTCTTAGTGAAAATGCTCTTATGGCTCAACTGTAGGCTCGTGCAATTCAGCTGGAGGGTGATCCATTTTTGGTATCTGAATTTTGTTGAGTACCCAAATCTGTTTTTCAGGAGCCTCCCAAAAATCGGCTAATGAGAAAATCTGTTTTTGGGTAGGCAGCCAAAAGATCCGGGAAGATCCAGCCCATGGCAGGAATGGGGAACTTACGAGGCTCCCCTTCTCTTTCTGGGACCCTTTCCTAATCCTTTTCCCCAGCATCATTGTCTTCTCTAAGCTTTCCTGTCTTCTCATTATGTGGCCAAAATACTTCATCTTTGCTTCTAATATCCTTCCCTGCAATGAGCAGTCGGGCTTTATTTCTTGAAGTATGGACTGGTTGGATCTTCTTGCAGTCCAAGGCACTCTCAGAACTTTCCTCCAACACCACAGTTCAAAACCATCTATCTTCCTTCGCTCAGCCTTCCCTATGGTCCAGCTCTCACATCCCTGTGGTAACCTATGGATGTGAAAGCTGGACAATATTTGTGTAGTATGAGTGGATAATGTTCCTGTTAGATCACGTCCCATTCTTGAAGCAGATCTTGAAAGCTTATATTAAAGAAGAATGAAAATATAATAATTCTACAAAATCATGCATATATGTATATATAATTTTTGCATAAATAAATAAGCATGGAACCCTTTGTTCAGTTATGAATGACTTCAGCATGCCGTTATATTTTCTCTTCTAAGTTGTAATTTTCCAAGCTCTACCCTGAACTGTTTCCAGTTGATCATTGCATTCTTTTACTGGACCCAGTCCAAGAAATTATATTGCTACCATTTCTGTGGCTACTGTAGCTCCCTATGGTGTATTGATAAGATTTGTACCTCACTGTGGTGATGGGAACTCTTTTCCTATTGAGAGGCGAATATCTTGGAGTAACCCATTGGAGACTGTGCGGTGGTAATAAAGCTAGTGGTAGCTGGGGGCCAGAGTTTCAAGTGGATCCTAATGAGTATTAAGATGCATTTTTGAAGACAGATTTCACTGCACTTTCTCTGGAACCATGTAAAAAATGAAAAAATAGACACTTTTTACTTTTATTAATGGAAAACTGCAGGTTCAGTCAAGACACTAATCAACACCACATTTTAAAAAAACTATGGGCTTCAATTACTGTAAAAGTAGATTGGATAAAAATCAAGGATGTGGTTTAGTTCTTCCCAGATACTAAAAAAGAATGATCCAGCAACTTGTGGTTCTTAAGTTTTCAGGAAAGGCAACAAATGACTGCAACTTCTTTGGAGCCACATCAACGAGACCGCAAGTCATCCATCTTCTGAAAATCAAGGCGTCCAAAAAACCCATCAAAGGACTTTACAAACGTGTCATTACTATTCCAACCAAACTGGCGTGAAAAACAAGTACATCTACGAGGTAACCCACAAAGGATAACTGAACTACAGGCTTAAATGGCCAATTTGTATTTCTCAGAGCAGATCTAAATGTAATTGCGTTAATGTTCAATTTCACATTAGCCAAGTTCAATGATTCTTTAATATCTTAAAGAACTTCTTTCCTTGCTTCCCCTCTCCTGCTCTGAATTTCTTTTCAGATCTCTCCTGGTCTCTCATTGCCCTCTTATTTATGTTTGTGTAGGCTGACCACTGCAGCAGCATGGACACTGGCCTCTCTCATCACTCATGTTCTGCAAAGGTGCAATGGCTTGCTCAACTGAAGATTAAACAAAGGCCTTGCAAATGCTGAATCCTAGCCCATGATTCCAATTAAATCCTCCTGTTAATTTTTAGAAGAAGGAAAGGTAATAATAGAGCTTTCAAGCAGAACATGGAAAATTTACTTCCATGGATTACTATTACCAGGACTTCTTAGTTAGTGTAACTACTGGCTAGGCTAGCAAGAAGATTCTGGAAATTTTATCTCAAAAGGTATTTTTTCCAAACTGTAATGAAGCAACAATTGTTTCCACAGAGAAGATATGTCTGACTCATATCTATGTCCTGAATAGTATCCTGGTTGGAGATTTTAAGCTCTGGGGCCTAGAAGACATCTATGCTCAATTCACTGTAACAGTTTAACTGGACTCAAGTAGACAGCAGGTTTAAAAACAGCTCTCAAATTTATATCATAATCATAGGCAACTAGTCATGGGTGAATATAATTGCTTTCCAGAGACAGAGTCCTGGTGGTGGGTCTGTAAGTGACATTGAAGACCTATTTTGTATCCTCATATTCTTTCACACTGAGGACATAGATTACCAGACAGAAGGTGGCCATGACAAAGGTTGGCTTGATGTGCCTCCCTTTTGGCGCATTTCTTCTTTTTGCCCTCTATTTGTGCCTTTGCAAAACCCATGCACCACTGGTAACAACTGACCTCCAGTTAGAACTCCAGAGAGCCAGATCTTCTCAGTTCTCGGTGTTTATCACACATTTTTAAGGTTAGCTTTAAGCCTGTCTTTAAACCTTTTCCACTGCATTTTCTGATCTCAAGCTGAAAATAAAGTAACTGTTTTGGGAGAGGTGATTGGGCATTCGGACAGTGTGGCCCATCTAATGACGTTGATGGTCTTCACTTCTTCCAGAATGGTGATGTGTGTCTGCCTGTCTTCCCAGGAGAATTATATATGGAAGATACATGGCTTATTATTATAAGCATCCATAGCAAGAAAACAGACTCATGCATCCAGGCCCCCCTCTTCCTTCCTTTGTTTGAAATGGCATGCATGGCAGGAAATATAAACCTCCTGTTTATAATGATGATGATGATGATGATAATAATGATGATGATGATGATGTAAAACTTTATTTATATTCCGCTCTGTCTCCACAAATGGACTCAGGGTGGATTCCAAACATAAAAGGCAAACATTCAATGCCCGAATACAACAACAATACATACTAACAAAATTTAAACAACCAAACATATAAACACAAATTATAACTTAACAACTAAAATTAAATTAAAAAACACGGCCTGTTATAACAGACATAAGACATTTATGGTTCTTATTACTGGTAATTGTGATTTGATGTTCAAATCAGATAAGTTACTTTAGTATCCAGGATTATCAAGTAATTACAGTTTTAACAAACCACAATTTCCCATGTTAAGATGAAACAGGAAACTGTGGTTTGTTGGTAGCTATACATCAATACCTTAAATTCCCTGCCTGTGCTCAAAGCTTACCTTGTTGAATGACTGGGGGATTCTGGGAGTTGGATCCAAAAAAGTAATCGCTCCAACTTTGCTCTTCCATTTATTACCAATTTGAAAAAGATTTGGTGTGAGTCTATACTTCCTTTGTCTTTAATTAAGACAACAAAGTATTTCTTTTAACTGTTTTGTGTTGTGATCAATGGCTTTCAGACCAAAAAACATAAAATGCCAATTTTTCAAGTATAATTCCAAATCTATATGTGGATGACGTTTTGTTTGGTGCTTGTAATCTGCATTCCTGTGGTAAAAGTGCTAAAAGGTTTGAGGCTTGTCAATGAGTTAAATGATTTCACTAAAGGAGCAAATTTGCTTGCTCTTAGCTTCTGTATGCAGACATGCTTTACAGCAGCAGAAACCACTTCTGTTAAACCACAGAGAAAACTGTTTATTTTCATTGTGAAATGATCTCATAACATGAAGTTGCCGCCACTGCCAATAACAATATAGGTATATTATATTAATTTTAGTTCACTCAATAGTAAAACATCATATATTCCTAGAGCTTGGCACATTAGGTTGTGATTTTTTAAGGTTATTTATATTTATATTCTTCCTTTCTTCTACAAGGGACCCGTTATTTATATTAATTCAACAATATTGAATATTTATAAAATGAAAATAATGTCATGATCAACAGTATTGTTTGAAAATGGCTAATTAGTTGCAGTATGGCTCATTATCTTACTTTTTAAGATGTTGCACACTTTACGAGTCAGTGGAATGGAAGTTGGTACTGATGACCCTGAGGTCAGAAAGTGCTCTTTTTGTCTTTTAAAGCTGACCCACTCCAACCTATGTGAACTACAATGTCTATCAAGTTGAGAAAAACTTCCCTAATGCACACAAATAGCATTTTTGATGGAGTTTGTCATCTTGTGCATTGTTATTTTCTTTCCACCTCCAACATGTACAGTTCACTCACCCTTCTAACGCTTTGTTAAAGATTAATAAAGAATGATGTACGTTAAGGCAGTGGTTCTGAACCTTCCTAATACGGTGACCACTTAAAACCACAAAATTATTTTTGTTGCTACTTCATAACTGAAATTTTGCTACTGTTACGAATCATCATGTAAATATCTGATATGCAGGATGTAGTTTCATTCACTGGACCAAATTTGGCATAAATACACAATATGTCCAAATTTGAATACTGGTAGGGCTGGGGGGGGGGGGGAGGGTATTGATGTTGGCATTTGGGAATTGTAGTTGCTGGGATTTATAGTTCACATACAATCAAAGAGCATTCTGAACTCCACCAACAATGGAATTGAACCAAACTTGGCACACAGAACTCCCATTACCAATAGAAGATACTGGAAGGATTTGGTGGGCATTCAGCTTGAGTTTGGTAGCTGTAGTTCACCTGTATCCAGAGAGCACTGTGGACTCAAATAATGCTGGATCTGGATCAAACTTGGCATGACTACTCAATATGCCCAAATGTCAACACTGTTGGAGTTTGGGGAATTGACATTTAGGAGTTGTAGTTGTTGGGATTTATAGTTCACCTACAATCAAAGAGCAATCTGAATCCCACCAACAATAGAATTGGGCCAAACTTCCTACACAGAACCTTCATGACCAACAGAAAATACTGTGTTTGCTGATGGTCTTTGGTGACCCCTCTGAAATCCCCACGTTACCCCCCAGGGGTCCTGACCCCCAAGTTGAGAAATGCTGCCCTAAGGGACACTGATCCACCGCAAGTACATCAAGAAGTGGATATCTATGAAGATCAGTCAATGACAATTCTTATTCAGAGTGTTATGAGGGACCCAAAGCATATACAGATCATATTTCTGTCTAACTGAAGCACTGCATCCTTTCTCTCTCTCTCCTTACTCTCAATCTGGTACTGCAAAAACAAAAAAATACATGTGTTTTGCAGGGATCAGGGATCTCTGATTCAATACCTAGTATCTTCAGTTCCAAGGAATACACAAGCCCACCTTTTTCTGCACTCCTCTTTGAAGAAAGAAAAAGTAGAATAGCATAAAAAGCAGGATGGAAAAGGTGGGAAGAAACGTTATCATTTAATCTCAAGAGCATGGAATCGTGACAGCAAAATAAGATTAGAAAGGGGATCTGTTGTTGTTTGACCCCAAAATGTTATGTAAGAAAGTATATCAAATAACATAATATATTAACCAATCCAGAAGAAAACCTTGTACAGACAATACAAACCCTATACTAACACCACTTCTCAGGTTCATATCTGGTTGAGGACATAAGCCTTTACTATCTGGGGGCCCTTCCACACAGCCCTATATACCAGAATATCAAGGCAGAAAATCTTACAATATCTTCTTTGAACTAGGTTATCTGAATCCACACTCAGATAATATGGGATTTTCTGCCTTGATATTCTGGGATATAGGGCTGTGTGGAAGGACCCCTAGAGACCCTAATTACAGAATAACGTGTAAAATTTTCCCCAGCCTTAAGCCTTTTCCTGGAGCCCCCGGTGGCGCAGTGGGCTAAACCCCTGTGCCGGCAGGACTGAAGACCGACAGGTCGCAGGTTAGAATCCGGTGAGAGGCGGATGAGCTCCCTCTATCAGCTCCAGCTCCTCATGCGGGGACATGAGAGAAGCCTCCCACGAGGATGATAAAAACATCAAAATCATCCGGGCGTCCCCTGGGCAACGTCCTTGCAGACGGCCAATTCTCTCACACCATGTGGCTCCTGACACGACAAAAAAAAAAAAAAAAAAAGCCTTTTTCTAAGGCAGCAAGCCTTCCAGAATCTAGAGAAGGAGAGGCATTCAACCTGACAAATTCTAACATATGCTAACAAATAATTCACCCAAATCATGTTCTGAATTTCAGCATTAATACTGAGTTAAGTGAAATAGTTAAAGAAATTTAGCAAATGAATAACACTGAGCTAATTCCAAGTTCTATAAAGTCCTTCTTTAGTTGCTTACTCTTTTAAACAAGACTTTCTAAGTATCTGATTAAATATTTCTCCTCTTCTGAGTTGTAAAACCAGAAGCCTGTCCTTTTGGAACATTGTTTTCTATAAACTATTTTGAGTTTTACAGTCACATGCAGTCTCTGTGGTTTAGAGTTAATGTTTTAAAACTAAGTGTTCCTACAATTCAACTTCCTGAACAGAAATCTAACCACTTTCTTTCCATTTTGTCTTTTTCTCAGTTATGCTTTTAATTTATACATAAATGCATATTGTAAAATGCTTGTTTTAAAGGGGATGTGAGTTTGCTTATGGTCAATTCATCACTTGCTTAGAAGATAGCTGAAAAGGTTTTTGACCTGTATAAGATAAATACGCCCTATGGCATTCTTAAGCTACCATATATGGTTGTTTCTTAGTACGCATGTGATTTCTTGTAAATCAGGTGATTTCGAAGAAATAGAAACTTTGTAAAAACTCTTGTGCGCATATGTAGACAAACAGATAAACTTGTGATTTCTTGTAAACAAGGTGATTTTGAAGAAACAGGAAAACTCTTATTTATTTATTTACAAGATTTCTATCCTGCATTTTGCAAGCCCGAAGGCGACTCAAGGTGGCTTACAAATTGGCAGCAATCTGATGCCATAACAATCCACAATATACAATTAAAACATTTTAAAAAGCATTATAAAATCAATATAAAATCAATACAATACAAAAACAATTAAAACCATATAATAACCAATGTCTTCCTGTTGTGTGCATGCATTTGTAAAATACTATCAAACTAAATTGTTGACTATAGGGGGTGGCAATTTCTGCTCCTTCCAGCTCAGCTAGGCTGTCATTTTTCAGCCCAAATAAAACTTTTGATACTGTGATCCAGGCATGTAGCCGGGGGAGGGGGGGGGGGGCTTGGTGGTTTGCGAAAAGGCCTTACTGGTGCATTATTTAAACTGTTATGTTTATTCATATCATGATCTGATCACCACACTCAATATATCCCATATGCATGGGGGTATTTGGGGTAATGATACAAAAGGTTTGCTAGGGTAGACCCTTTTTCACTCAGACTCAGCCCCCCCTGAAACTCAGCCCCCCCGAACCCCCCCCCCCTGAAAAAAACTCACCCCCCCCCCCCAAATCGAAATCCTGGCTACGGGCCTGCTGTGATCCGTAGCCTCCTTGCTCCGAAAAGACTGATTGGTATTCCATAACAGTTTATTATAATGTCATGGGACCATACAAATGCATGAAAACATTCTGTACTGATTTTCCTTTTTTTTTTTTTTAAAAAAAGGCAACATTTGTGAATTCCAGAGACACAATTTTTTGTCATGTCAGGAGCAACTTGAGAAACTGCAAGTTGCTTCTGGTGTGAGAGAATTGGCCGTCTGCAAAGACGTTGCCCAGGGGACGCCTGGATGATTTGATGTTTTTATCATCCTTGTGGGAGGCTTCTCTCATGTCCCCGCATGAGGAGCTGGGGTTGATAGAGGGAGCTCATCCGCCTCTCCCCGGATTCGAACCTGTGACCTGTCGATCTTCAGTCCTGCCGGCACAGGGGTTTAACCCACTGCGCCACTGGGGGCTCCTCCTAGACACAATGTACTAACTCAAGTTACCCTTGACTATCAAATGTGTGTCTTAAAATATTTTCCTAAGGTCTGAATATTTGGGTACGAAAACATAGAGCTGGGGCGAGTAAGTAACCTTTGCCCCGCAGTATCCTCTAGTCTGTATATTTCAAATTAATATTTGGAGGATTGTATTTGTTATGAATGACCCTATATGAATCCAGAACTCAAAGGTGCACCCTTTGCAGTTTGAGACCCCTTTAATTGACATGGTTCAATGCTATGGAATTATGGGGATTTAAGTTTTATAAGATCCTTAGCCTTCCCTGCCAAATTGTACTTGTAACTCACCAAACTACAAACTACAGCTCCCATGAGCCATGGCAGTTTAAAGCGGTCTCAAACTGCATTAATTCTGCTGCATAGATGCACCCTAAGACTATCCAGGAATCCTGCTCGGTGGCTGCTCCTGGACTCTGGACCTCTCTCCTAAGAGAGACCAGGATCTTCCCATTTTTGCTCTCCCTCCAGTGGCAGGCAAAATATTTTTGCGTGCTCAGTCTTTACATACTGAAAAAGGCTGAACTTTGAATGCCACACGCTATTGGTGTTAAATGTTTAAGGATTTGTATAGAGCTAGTCTGAATGCATTTTAATATATTTAATATTTTAACTTATAAATAATTGCTTTAAATCTCATATTTATACTTCCATTGATTTTAACTTGCATTGTTTTAATGTTGTTAGTCTCCTTACTATCAGGAGAAAGAAGGGATAATAATATGAGAGTTGAATGAAAAGTAATGCCTCCACCTTCATAACTCCTCAACAGATGGCAGTACTAGTATGTGGCAGGTATTGGCTTGTTCAGTAGACTCTCCTCTACAGTTCCGCTTTGGCAGGAAGCCTTAGCATTGAATGGTTGTGTTGCTAAAGTGCAAAGTATGGAACCCTGTGCAGACAGTCAGTCAATGTGACTTAAGCAATATGCAGTCATTAAATTCTTGACAGCAGAAGTTGTCATCTCAAAGGAGATTCATCAGAGAATGCAAACTGTTTATGGTGATTGTGTTTATGTGAGTACTGTGCATCATTGGGCAAGTAAGTTTAAAGATGTTGAGGTGGGAATATCTGACTTGCGTGACAAACAAAGAGGTGGACGTCCTGTGATAGCAACCACTGAGTTTCACAAGGAAAAAGTTGACAGATTGATTCAGGATGATTGTCGTATCACTCAGAGAGAAATTTCAAGCATAATCGGCATTTCACAAGAATGTGTGGGTCACATTATTGCTTTGCTTGGCTATTGGAAGATCTGTGCATCATGGGTACCCAGAATGAGAGAACTGTGAGACTCTGATTGCAGAAACAGATTGTCGACTTCTTCCGTGATGACTTCAGAAAACTTGTTCATCATTGGCAGAAATGTATCCAATTGTCTTATGATTATGTGGAAAGTGAATAGTGATAGTTAAACAGCACGTTCTAAGTATTATTTCTGTGTTTGATTTATTAAAATATTCCCATCCAAACCCAAGTAACAAAGGTGGAGGCATTACTTTTCATTCAACACTCGTCATAAGGAGAAGAAGGAAAAGAGAAAAAAGATGGAAAAGGAGAAGGAAGAGAAGGAGAATGGGGAAGAAAATAGTGGGGAGAAGGAAGTGAAGAAGAAGAGGAAGAGGAGAAGGAGAAGGAAGAGGAAAAAGAAAAAAAGCAGTAGAAAAAGAAACATAAAACATTCCCTCCAGCAGGGAAGAGCTCTTTGCCCCCCAGCCATTCCACAGATATATAAACCCATTGTCCTAATTCCAACAGACCTCACTACCTCTGAGGATGCTTGCCATAGATGCAGGTGAAACGTCAGGAGAAATGCTTCTAGAACATGGCCCTATAGTCCGAAAAAAACCCCACAAGAACCTAGTGATTCCAGCCATGAAAGCCTTCGACAATACAGAAACATAAAAGTTTGTGGTATTTTATTTCATGCTACAGTCTCGCAGCACAAACCTATGCATGCCTATGCAAAAATCCTACTTTTCACTGAATTCACTGAGACTTACCTCCAGGTAAATGGGTATAGGATGGCAGACTTAATTAGCAATTTGGGACCAGTTTCTTCACACACAAATGCACCCACACAAAGTGACGGATTGCCGTGTCTGACAACCGCAGCATGACAAGTGCAAAGGAAAGCAAGACATAAATTAACCAAAGCTTATCTGTACTGTACACCTAAATTGGTTTAACAGCAAACATTCCTTCCTCCCCAGGAAATCCTGGGAACTGGAATTCTCTAATGGCAATTAGAGTTATGTACATGCAGGGCTTGGCAATGTCACAGAACTATAGTTCCAAGGATAATTTGGGATATTCTAAGACTTAAAGTAGCATAAAACCAATTATATGTAGTGTACTTCCTCAAGAGATGGGAAAATATTGCATCTGCTGCTGCTTTGACTCATTTGTATTGTCTGTATCCGTATAAAGCAGAGGAGAGTCCCATTTGAAACATGAATGAGATATAATTAAAGAGACATGATAGAGTCTAATATTGAATTTATATTAATAGTACTTAAACTCATAGGATGGCTATTCCTCAATTCAATTTGTGTTCTACTGTTCAACAAAATAGTACCCTGAATAAATTTCTATGTTTATGCAATAGAGATGTGGGAATAAATAAACTCTCATGTGTCGTTGCATGGGCAGGCTGGGGCAGAGGCTTCCTATGACACTTCAATTGCTCCGTGTGATAAGTTCGTAGGTTACACACATATGCAGTTGAGCCTTTGCCTTCTTAAAAGTAAGCTTATATTGGCTTGGTTAATTTCAGACTACACCCCCTTCCACATAGCTGAATAAAACTTCACATTTTCTGCTTTAAACTGGGATATATAGCAGTGTGGACTCAACCCAGTTCAAAGCAGATATTGTGGGATTTTCTGTCTTGATATTCTGGGTTATATGGTTGTGTGGAAGGGCCCTATGTATGCAAAATGAAATTTAAACTCCTTCTGCCGCATCCCCTTTTCTTCTGAGTTTTTTTCTATTCCATGTGAACATCAGCAGCAATGAGGCTCATTTCTTTCTACCCCACAAATTGAATTTAAGGGTGAAATGTGCAGTTACAGGGTTTAAGCCCCTGTTCTATGTGGAGTTGATATGGATCAGGCTTGATCTAACATAGGAGAAAGAAAGTACAGAGGCTGACCTTCGTGTGAACTGCCTTCAAGTTAACTTTGACTTATGGCAACCCTATGAATGAAAGTGACTGGCATGACTCTGAAGGAGTTGGGGATGGTGACGGGGAGCTCTGGCGTGCTGGTCCATGAGGTCATGAAGAGTTGGAAGCAACTGAATGAATAAACAACAACAGCATGAATGAAAGAGTGCCAAGTCACCCTATTCTTAATAGCTCTGCTTAGGTTTTTAGACTAACAATGCTATCACAGCAGTGCTTTAAAGTGGGCGGATATGCATTTCTGCCACTTGCAGAATTCTGGGAAATGTAGTTTAGGGTGGGATCTTTTGAATCCTCAGCTACAGAAGTCTTCGCCTTCCCAGACTACATTTCCCAGAATTCTGCAGGTGTCAGAAATATGGAATTACCCATTTTAAATCCCTGGTGTGATAACATCATTAGAGCTCTTCCATTGTATCCTAATGGAATGCGTTCTTTCTATTTTCCTTCTGCTCTCCAGTTTACCAAGCATTATCATCTTTTCTAATGAGCCATCTCTTCTCATGATATGGCCAAAATATGGCAACATCAGTTTAGTCATCTTGGTTTTAGGTCTGGTTTATTTTTGGACCCATTTATTTGTTGCAGTCCACGATATCCATATAACTTTTCTCCGGCACCACATTTCAAATGAGTTTATTTTCTTCCTATCAATTTCCTTCACTGTCCAGCTTTCACAACCATAGATAGAAACGGGACACAAATCACCCTAACTTTACAGTGATATATTTAGGATGAACAGCATGCTCTATATTTTGCCTGATTTATAGCTTAGCTTGATGTCTATGCAAAAGAAATTGTTACATCATGAAGGCTTTTCAAACCACAACGAGAATCTCAGGACAAGAGTTACTATGAAAAAAGTCCTCAGGAGGGTTAGTGGTTGCCCATTATTTCAGAGTCCCTTTGCAGTTAAAACAGTGCCAATCTTCGGAGTGATCACCTACACATCAGTGAGCTTGAAGCTCGACCCTTGTCAAGGACGAGGAAGGTAAAATCCCCCTAGAATGTGATTTAACTTCAATGGCTGGTCCCTCTCTTGTGATCTGAGTTGACCTAATTTCACTTTTGTCCCTCATTTCCCCAGTTGAAAGGGATCATGGATGATTGTTAGTAAACACTAATGAACTGGCTTTCCCAGCTAATGGCTTTGTGTGCTAATCCGGGCTACCGGCAGCACAGCCGTGCCTTGCAAAGATGGGCCTTCCCCCTTCTAAGCCGGAGCAGATCTAATGGTGATAAGCTTTGCTGGAATTCCTGTCTGGGTGTTCCGTGTGACCTGGGTGGCAGGAAGAAGTCAGTGGGCATCATTCAACACCCCGGAGTGTCAATTTCTTTTCAGCTGTGTGTGCTACACTGGAGACATGACCAGCCCTGAACTTTTTACCTTCTCCTCCATGGAGTCTTTATGACAAAGAACAGAACCATGTTTAGCAATCGGGAAAATAAATACGGAACCATCAGAACAGGCACCGAGTTTACAAGATGTTAATGACCAATTCAAGCAGATGTGGTTCTATTTCTTGGAGGACCATCTAACAGTCATTTCAGATTCATTTTGTGATTTAGCTATCGGGTTTTCAATTGGTGCCGGCAGCACACACAGTTTTACTTAAAATGGATTCACAAGTCATTGTGGCATTGAAACATCCAGCTTAGAAATGCAAGGCTTATTTTTGCTGTGGCACATTGCCTGAAAAAGCAGATGAATGTATATCGCCATTCCCATTACAGTTTTACTGAACCATGCTTATAAACCTATGTAAAACTTGAGCCCCAGTCTGATTGTTTTGTAATAAAACAGGCATATGATGTTCACTGAAGAGGACTAATGCTGAAGGGTTTCATAATCCATCCTTTCCAAATCCAAGTGTAATTGTTGTTTATTCATTCATTCAGTCGCTTTCAACTCTTCATGACCTCATGGACCAGCCCACACCAGAGCTACCTGTTTGCTGTCACCACCCCCAGATCCTTCAGAGTCAAGCCAAGGATACCATCCCTCCATCTTGCCCTAGGTTGGCCCCTCTTTCTTTTTCCTTCCATTTCCCCCAGCATCATTGACTTCTCTAAGCTTTCCTGTCTTCTCATGATGTGGCCAAAGTACTTCATCTTTCAGTTCTTGTGGGTTTTTTCGGGCTATATGGCCATGTTCTAGAGGCATTTCTCCTGACGTTTCGCCTGCATCTATGGCAAGCTTCCTCAGAGGTGAGGTCTGCTGGAGCTGGAAAAAAAGGGGGTTTATATATCTATTACTTCATCTTTGCCTCTAATATCCTTCCCTCCAATGAGTAGTTTTTATTTATTTACTATATTTATATACAACCATTATCAGCCAGAGGGCGACTCAGGGCGGTTTACAAACAACACAATTTGATGCCCGCAATAACATAAAAACAATTAAAATGTTTAACATAAGTAAAATTCAATAAATAATAAAACAGTAAAACACAAATCCTCCGCATCTCATTACTAAAATAGTTATCCCATTGCATTGTCCAGTCCTTTTACCATCCCGTGGGAGGCCTCTCTCATGTCCCTGCATGGGAAGCTGGAGCTGATAGATGGGAGCTCACCCCACTCCCTGGATTCAAACCGCCGACCTTTCAGTCAGCAGTCCTGCCGGCATAAGAGTGTAACCCATTGCATTACCAGAAGCTCCCCTACTGAGTTGAGACATAATAAATACATGTCTGAAATAGCAAATAAACAAAAATATTTTGTATGTGTCTCAATGCAGGGCTCCAATCATCATTCATAAGTGAACAGACACATAAACTTATAGCAAAGTGAAGGGCCTGGGAAGAGATAGGTTGGAAATAGATTTCCCATTGATTTGTTCAATTTGTTCAATATAGTCCTAGCCAAAGATGAAAATGTTTGTGTTTGCATCCATGGATATTTTGGAGTCTTCAGGTTATTGCAAGATGGGCATATTTGTTGGAATGATAATAAAGAACCATCTTTAAAAACAAGCCATATACACAAGAAAAAGGCCAGTTATTGTGTAGAAAAGCAACTTAGATCACACTCTTTATAATTTGGTTTGTACAGACCATAGTCCAGGGCTATAGCCATGTGATGGTGGATGAACAGAATGGACTGGCAGGGGGTTAAATGTGAGAAGGTTGTGCTTTTAGACAGCCCTTGTGCTCTGAGAAAAGTTAATTAGGAAGTGAAACCTTACAAAGTTGACAGTATGCTTTGTTGGGCGCTGGTGCTGTGTGACAAATACCACTACAAGGTACTTCACTTTCTTTTGTAAACAGAAAGGTAAAGGATTTGCCCAAAAATGTATTGGTAAAGCTCTGCTTTTCATCATGGTCCAACTGCACAGTAAACAACTGAAATAACTTGTTTTAATAAAGTATGGTGTTGAAACATTTGTCAGCAAACTCTATCCTTTCCAAAAGCATGTTTAGTTTACAGAAAGCCTCTCCTTGAAAAAAACCAAACTAATTTAATTTTTTTTTGTATTATAACTTACCCAGCAGTTCAAGGTCAAGAAACGTTAAAGGAAATATTTGGGAGTTTCATCCTCAGCAATCATACGTTTCCCTCCCAGTAGGTTAATTCACTTTGCTCAAGAATGCATTGATTGCAAATGGTCTGCTATTATCTTTGATTTCATTGTACGTTGCCATATTTTGCACTGCTGACATATGAACAAGAAAATCCTCAGCAGACCAATTACATTTATATAGGTATGTAAAGTAATTTTCTGCTATATTCTCCAGGTGTAATCCTTGCATCTACACATGTAAGTGCACAGTGCAAATTTCTGGAAAAGGAATTAGTGAAACAATCTATGTGTGCAGGGAAGCTTATATAATCTGACAGCTAAATCTGACGGAAAGCCACATGAGTGTAGCTGTAGGGAGCGTGAATTTGCTGTTTCCACCCAATACTCTTCCATGGGCATTTTCTGTACCAAACACTGAAATTCCAAAACTTCATTCAGGGGATAAAACAGCCACAAAGGAGAAAGAGAATATCATGGGCAAGCCACACTTAATCGGTCTCCTGTAAAATGGAAGAGTTCATAGTTGGGATTGCCACTAAGATATTTTCTCCTTCAAGGAAATTCTCCATCACATAAAAGGATGCAATTCTGAATAACATTTGCCTATTTTCCTTTATATTTGTAGAATATAAATAGAAATATAATGCATCTCATGGCAGTGAGAAAGACTTTGATCACCCAAGTGTCTGATTCCAGTATTATTGTTAGGGACTAATGGGTGTCCCTTCTCAGGATTCCGGCTCCGTGTGCATTGTGACAGAAGGAAAAACTTTGTTCACTTTATCCGCACCTTATATAATTTTGTATGTGTTAGGAGTGGCTTGAGAAACTGCAAGTCGCTTCTGGTGTGAGAGAATTGGCCATCTGCAAGGATGTCTGGATGTTTTGATGTTTTAGCATCCTTGTGGGAGGCTTCTCTCATGTCCCTGCATGGGAAGCTGGAGCTGATAGAGGGAGTTCATCCACACTCTCCCTAGATTCTCCGACCTGTTGATTTTCAGTCCTGCTGGTACAAGGGTTTAATCCACTGTAATGTTAAACTCTATTACACATACTATTTTTTCTCTTTTTCTCAGTCACATACATACATTAAAAATCCTAACCACAGTAACCCTGATAGTAAATTATATATAACTTTTATTTGAAATGTAAGGAGCCCCCGGTGGCGCAGTGGGTTAAACCCCTGTGCCGGCAGGACTGAAGACCGACAGGTCGCAGGCTCGAATCCGGGGAGAGGCGGATGAGCTCCCTCTATCAGCTCCAGCTCCTCATGCGGGGACATGAGAGAAGCCTCCCACAAGGATGATAAAAACATCAAATCATCCGGGTGTCCCCTGGGCAACGTCCTTGCAGACGGCCAATTCTCTCACAGCAGGAGTCACTCCTGACATGACAAAAAAAAAAAAAAAAAAGAAAGAAAGAAAGAAATGTAACATGCATTTCAAATAAAGTCATTTCAGAATCACTGGTAACAATCTTTGAGAAGTCTTGGAGAACAGGAGAAGTCTCAGCAGACTGGAAGAGGACAAATGTTGCCCCTATCTTCAAGAGGGGGAAAATAGGACCCAAACAATTACTATCTAGTCAGCCTGACAACAATACCAGAAAAGATTCTGGAGGACATCATTAAGGAGGCAGTCTGTAATCACTTAGAAATGAATGTTATGAACACTAAAAGTCAACAAATCATGCCAGGCTAATCTTATCTCTTTTTTTTGATAGAGTTACAAGATTGGTAGATGCAGGGAATGCTGTAGGATGTAGCAATTTCTTCAGTAAGGCCTTCAACAAGGTCCCCCATGACCTTCTTGCAAGCAAATTAGTCAAATGTGGGCTAGGCAACATTATGTAGATCTGTAATTAGTTAAGTGACCAAACCCAAAGGGTGTTTCTCTCCAATGGTTTCTCTTCATCCTGGAAAGAAGTGACTAGTGGAGTGCTGCAAAGTTCGGTCCTGGGCCCAGTACTGATCAACATCTTTATGAATGACTTGGATGAAGGTTTAGAGGGCATGCTTATCAAGTTTGCAAATAACATCAAATTGGGAAGGAGAGCTAATATTCCAGAGGACAGGATCAGAATTCAAAATGACTTTAACAGATTAGAGAGCTGGGCCAAATCTCACAAAATGAATTTCAACAAGGAGAAATGTAAGATGCTACACTGAGGCAGAAAAAAACTAAATGAACAGAGACAGACTGGTTGATGCCTGGCTCAAGAACAGTCCATGTGAGAAAGATCTTGGAGTCTTCATCTACAACAATTTGAACATGAGCCAACAGTGTGATGCAGCAATGAAAAAAGCCAATGGGATTTTGGGCTGCATCAAAAGGAGTATAGTGTCTAGATTTAGGGAAGTCATTGTGCTTCTCTATTCTGCTTTGGTTAGACCTCACCTGGAATACTGTGTCCAGTTCTGAGTACTACAGTTTAAGAGAGATATTGACAAGCTGGAAGATGTCCAGAGGAGGGCAACTAAAATGATCAAAGGTCTGGAGACCATGTGCTTTGAGGAGCATCTTAAAGAGCTGCATATGTTTAGCCTGCAGAAGAGAAGGTTGAGAGGAGTCATGATAGCCATCTATAAATATTTGAAAGCCTCTCATAAGGAAGAGCAGCCTTGTTTTCTGCTGCCCCAAATGCTGGAGATCTCATCAGATGGGGCATTTTTAGTGTTCTAGGATGCTTCCACCCTGCTTTGGGGAGGAAGCAGGGTGGAAAAGCCCCACGCCGGCCATCACACGGGGGTAGAAGCACCCTTGGACATTTCTCTCCCAACACAGGAGCCTCTCCCATTGGAGACAGCATGGGTCATTGCCAGGAGGGCATGTGATGGGACGCTTCTCCTGGCCTTTGTGATGAAGCCTTATGACTCAGATAAATGAGTTCAAATTATAGGAAAGGAGATTCTATCTGAACTTCCTGACCATATGAGCTGTTCAACAGTGGAATTCTCTGTCCCAAAGTCTAGTGGAAGCTCCTCCTTGGAAGCTTTTAAACAGAGGCTGGATGGCCATCTGTCCAGGGTGCTTTGATTGTGCTTTTCCTGCATGGCAGGGGGTTAGACTAGATGGCCCATGCGATCTCTTCCAATTCTATTATCCTATGATTCTATGAATGTAATGGACAAAGGTGCTTACAGGATGAAGCCACTTCCTGTAGGTGCTTAGTGTGCATATCTTAAGTGGGTTTTGAAATAAACTCCTGAATCCAAATCAGAACTTGGAGGCTAAAGCATCTAGAATCCCACTGCTAGTGTAGCCATGATGGCTGTGGGATTGGGGAGATGTAGTTTCCTCAAGTAACTTTTCCAAACCGTGATCCAAGGGTAGTTCCAGAAATAGGATTTCTGGAATTCCTTGCATTAATACTTGAATATGCTGAGCAGAAGAAATCTTGTCCTCCTCCCTCCTCTTTGAAAAAATCTCTCATGTCAATTGCAAAATTGCCCCAAATCTCAAACATCCTCTATTGGCTGGACCACACGGGCTCTTATTAACTTCTAGACATATTTTTGATCCTTGGGTATTACATGTTTATGTTCAGAAGGAAATGGCTTCCCGTTTCTGGAAGCCGTTCTGACTTTTGTTTTCATTCTCTTGTTCGAGTTGATATCCTCTTGAAGAAGCCAAAAGTGGCTGCCTCTCTCTTCAAAAGCAGGCATGTTTGGTATAAAAATAAAGAATTTCTGGTGCACTACAGGTAGGAAATAACTTCTCCCAGTATTTACATTGCTCACAAAACACCTGGAGAATTTCACACCATGGCAAATTTGGGAAGAGGAAAAAAACATTAAAAATAATAATGTTAATTGCTTCAACAAAGGAAGGGAGGGAAAAATATTTCTCCTGTCCATTATTTGTAGTAGCAAACTGACTTTGTATGTTAGTTGGCAGAAGAAAACATGTTTCACGCAAATAGCTTTTGTTAGCAGCAGTACTTCATAAGCTTAGATCGAAAGGCATGCCTGCAATGTTAAAAGGCATCAAGAAAGAATTTAAACCTTAAATAATCAGCTGGACTCTGGCTACAGCGTTTTTGCTGGCTGTCAGGAGAAATTCAGTAGACTGTCACTGAAAGCAAAAGCAGTTAATTGTTTTCTATATAAACCACCCGATTGTGAAAACACACCTTTTGCAACACAGCAGAGCAGGAATTCCTCTACTGCTTACCAATTCACATAAACGTGCCAAGAGAGAACTGCCAGAGGAGCATTAGAATAAAATTAATTACATCGTTAAAGATTCTGGTGTGGCCCCAAACTAACTGCCACCCACAATAGAGAGACTGCATACTACAACTCTGTATGACTTAAAGCACTGGTTATCACACATTGACCTCCACCAACAGGGGTGCTTTCATGGCCCCATTGACTATTTAGATCATTATAGATGTGGAGCAGTCCTGTGGTGGCTATATGTTGAACAGGGCTTATCCAGGTGAATGTAGGGATAGCCACCTTATTTTGGACTTGCTTCATATGAGCCAAAGTTGGTGGAAAGTCTGAATTCTGACCATACTGAGGGCTGATCTGGCATCCAGCATACTGGATCGGCCCTGGGTTATGTGACTGTAGATTTGCCCCATCAAATCCCTGAAGCAGGCATACCTAATTGTTTACCTAACATAGAGATGACTCAGAAAGGCCCCCTCTTTAACTATGACATTGCAGGAGGGGGTGAATCTGGGTCTGGTGGTAAGGGAGCTGGCTCCTGGAGTGGTCCTCAGCTGTTTGCACTTGGGGATAAAGTGATGTTGCCACAACCTGAGTTCTTATCACCTATAAAACCCTATACATTTCAGGTCCAGCCTATCTTCAAGACCGCATCTCCTTCTATGAACTGTTGCAGGCCCTGAGATCTGCCAGGCAGGCCCTTCTCTCGGTCCCATCTCCATCTCAAATGTGGCTGGTGGGGACGAGAGAGAGGGCCTTCTAGGTGGTAGCCACCTGGCTTTGGAATGCCCTCCCCAAAGAGATTAGATTATCCCCCTCTGTTCAAGTATTTTGAACCAATTTGAAGACATGGTTCTTCAAACATGATTCTTTGACCGTGTTTAGGAATTGATTATATTGAGGACTTAGTTGATTGTTTCTCCTTGCACTTACTGATATTGATTGCAATTTGTCTTATATCTGCTGCTATTGTTGCATTTTA